>NC_064852.1:49472686-50072686 GCF_024139225.1 Suncus etruscus
TAGGATCCAAGAAAGTTCTTAAACCATTTTGAATCTGTTCCTCATAACGAATATTTGGGGGTGGGGAATACAATTTCAAATCACTTACAATACTTAAAATTTTAATGATTCTCATATGAATTTTATAAGGTAGGTCTTATACTATTCCCATTTTATGGAAGACAAAACTAAGACTCAGATGAAATAGCCCATATAATGACAGCTATTCAACAGTAGAGCAAGCTCTGCTTGTTGGAATCTTTACTTTGTTTGGCACGAAAATCTTCCCACTATAGTTAATGCTCCCATTTATAAAATTCTGAGCATCAACCAGTGGATTAAACATATAAATTCAACATATATTTTTAATGTTCACATATTTTATATAAAGAAACTAAGATTTCTGTGCTAAACTTGTAGGTTTTCTGAATCATGTTAAATGCCATCTTTCTTTTTAAGGATTTCAGTGAGTTGTTATTTTGGGCTTAGTCTTGTATATGCATATATGAAAAAAAGTTTTAAGTAGTTAAAAACTGACATTGGTCTACATTATTCTACTATCACAATAGAATTTTTGACATTTCTTTAATTCTTTTTAATGTAAAAGTATACATTGGAATTTTTTATTTGATCAGCAGTTAAACAAAATGTTTAGCATGATTCTTACCTACAATGACCTCTGCAGGTGGCAGCTTTGCTATCAGTTAATGATAGTTACTACTACAACAGCAAGGTCAGAAAATGGAAGTATGGAATATTGTTTGAAAATTGCATCTTCATTTGGTAGTCATTGCAGTGTATCCTGTGCTGAGCTATTGTCTATAATTCTGTAACATTTTCTATTTTCCAGGTCTTAATATATTTTACTTATACAAGTTGAAATCTTTTATATAAATTAAAATTGCTAATGCTGTCATCTTCACAAAACAAACGTCTTGTTTTTGGTTTTTGAGTCACACCCATCAGGGTTACTCTTGGCAGGCTCAAGGGACCATATGGGATGCCGGGATTTGAACCACAGTCCTTCTGCATGCAAGGCAAACACCGTATCTCCATGCTATCTCTCTGGCCCACAAAACAAACTTCTAACATTATAATTATTAATACAAGGTAAGATAGTTTATGCTTCTTTATGTGATAAGTATATATTACTTTTAAGAAACTGATTTGGGGAAGTCCACAGATTGAAAATTGGAGAAAATGAGTCAAAGGAGAGGCTCAAAATTAGTGAAAAAGCTTTCCATGTGGGAGTTGAGGTTAGATGCTAGGCAACACATAGTTCTCTGAGCACCACTGGAACAATCCCCAAGCAACGAGTCAGAAGTAGCCCTGAACACTGCCAGGTACAGTCCAAACCCCAATACCTCTCCTCCCCAAAAAGAGAATATCTGAAAAACTAGGAAACAGTCATTTATTAAAAGGTCTCAACAAAATCAATTTGTATGCTTAGTATTATTTTTCTGAATTTAATAAGCTCACACTTTCTTCTTTGGGTTTTTTGAGGCCACACCCAGTGGGCTCAGGGCTTAATCATGATGGTTTTGTGTTCAAGGATCACTTTTAGGGGGTTTGGGGAAACCACACATAATGCAAGGCTCTAACCTGGGTTAGCTGTGTGTAGGCAAATGCCCTACCCAAGGTATTACTTCTCTGCCCTCACTTAAACTTTTTTATTTGGGATTCTTTATTCACATATAGCTATTCAGACATTTAGGGGGGGGAAAAAAGAAATTTTCAGTTTCTATCAACTAACATCAAACCAGTTATGAATTATGAAACAGAAAATATCTACTGTATTAAAGTTATTCATCAATGAGTTAATGTCAAAATACAAGGTAAATAGCTATCTTTTGCACACCAATTTCAACATCATAAAATACTTTACAAGATTTCCAACAGTAAGTGTCCAAACATACATTTTAGTTTGTTTAGTCAAAGAGCAATAAGAACACACTGAAGACACATCTAATAAGCATCTTCTATATGCTGTGAATAGCTGTCAACTTGTTTCCTAAAGCTCCAACTATGGGTCTGTAGATACAGTACAAGGCTTAATAAAAACCTGCATTACATGAAGCAGGCTCAATTCCATCCTCGACAAGACATGGTCCCCATAGACTCAGCAGGAGTATTATTGCTACATACTTCTAGAAGTCCCCAAGCACTAGCAGGATGGTCTAGGACAGTGGTCGGCAACCTGCGGATTGCTGTGTGGATACTTGCATGCAGAATATTCTCAATAAAAAACTTATTGAAACTAAAAACAGTGTACTGTCCTATGTATTTTCGGTTTTAAAAATGTGACTCTCAAAATAAATTTCAACTGCGGTTTTGGCGAGATTTGGCTCAGTTAAAAAAAGGTTGCCGACCACTGGTCCAGGTGATCCAAGCAACCTGCATCCTTAGGCCCTTGCTGCTATATATCCAGCTCAAAAAGCTTAATTAGTATAGAAGTTGAGAATAAAATTTCATCTATCCATTTATGTTTAGAACTATCTTTTAAGGTGTACGAAACTCAAAGTTTTATACTTCATTTAATTTTGATTAATATCTTTAAGCATTATAGTACTCTAATACTACATACAAGAATCATGATCAGTGACAAGATTTTGTTGGTTGCTGTGGTAGGTATGAAAAGTCAAGAACATAAGTCATAAAACAATGTCAAAATTGGTTTTGGATTCAACCTCTCTCAGTCTTTATCTGTTCCACTCCATGCCTGTTGGCACTTCGTGAGCCTATTAAATGAATTCTTCTATAGAGAATGTATCTTCACCTACAATTTCTTTCTACTCTAGTTATTTCTCCAATCTCCTTTGACTAGTTCTGTAATTAGGTAATTTGCCTTTTCCTTCATCAATGCACCAATCTGAATAAAGTTTAAGTTTATCTTTATGCTTTTTGTTTGTTTTTGGCCACACCCAGCTGGGCTCAGGGCTTATTGCTGGCTCTGCACTCAAGAGATCACACGTGGGGGCCAGAGAGATAGCATAGAGGTAAGGCATTTGCCTTTCATGCGGAAGGTTGTTGGTTCAAATCCTGGCATCCCATATGGTCCCCGGTGCCTGCCGGGGGCGACTTCTGAGTACAGAGCCAGGAGTAACCCATGAGCGCTGCCGGGTGTGACCCAAAAACAAAACCAAAAAAACAAACAAACAAAAAAAGAGAGATCACACCTGGCAAGGCTTGGGGAATCACAGGTGGTGCCACAGATCAAACTTGCTGTATGCAAGGGAAACACTCTACCCACTGTATTATCTCTGTATTACCTATGTCCTGGCTTTTAAAGTACTAGATGCATCCCTGTAATTCAGTAGACTCATCCATAACTGATGATGTTAAGTCACTAGCACAACTGAGCCCTAAAAATGGGCATTTTACTGATCTTGCTATATAGAGACTATTTGGAGTAAGAATAAAAGAACTGGAGAGATAGTAAGTATGTAAATTACCTGGCATTGAGGCAGATCCCAATTCAATCCCAGGAACCATATCCCAGAACCCCAGATTGACTGGGTGCACCTTTCAAAGCCTTAGAGCAGAGGTTCTCAAACTAAAATGCCAGGTGGGCAGAGAATCATTGAGTGGCCTCCTTAAGCCCACCCCCAAATAAGAATCTATTATATAGAAAGGCTGTCTCTTAAGAGTAAAAAATACAGCCAAAAGCAAAATACATATGGTTTTTATGGTGTTCACTATCCCCTTCTCCTACACCTTCCCCCACTGCAGTACTCAGGGCTTACTCTTTTCAATGCTTAGTAGACCATATATGGTATTAGAGGGGCAAACCCAGGTTGGTTGCCTGAAAGATGTGCACTATCCCCACATCTGAGTCTTGTATTTTTTTTAATGATGAGAGTCTTTTAAAAGCACAACAAAATAATAGACTAGGCTAACAAATACAAAACAAAGTGAAAATGAAAAAACAATTCCAGTCTTCTGCCTCCTTTCTATACCTTATTGCTAGTTTTCCAAATAAGAATTATAATATATTAAATTCTTACACAATGGTAAAGTGTATTTTTCCTTTTAACCAGCCTTTACGTGGGGTGGGATGTAGGAAGTTAACATGACTGGCAAAATAAAAATTCAAACTGGGGGAAAGTTGCATTTTGTGAGCATTAATAGAATTTAAATTTACATAACCACTTTATTAAGTTTCCTTAAATCTTAATCCATTGCCTGACTCAAACCAAAAATCTTTTTTTGTTTTTTGTTTTTTTCGGGCCACACCCATTTGATGCTCAGGGGTTACTCCTGGCTAAGCACTCGGAAATTGCCCCTGGCTTGGTGGGGACCATATGGGACGCTGGGGGATCAAACCACGGTCGTGATCTTTCCTTGGCTAGCGCTTGCAAGGCAGATACCTTACCTCTAGCGCCACCTCACCAGCCCCAAACCCGCCGGCTCCCAAACCAAAATTCTTAATGTAATCATTATTAAAATATAAAATATCGGGCCCGGAGAGATAGCACAGCGGCGTTTGCCTTGCAAGCAGCCAATGCAGGACCAAAGGTGGTTGGTTCGAATCCCGGTGTCCCATATGGTCCCCCGTGCCTGCCAGGAGCTATTTCTGAGCAGACAGCCAGGAGTAACCCAAAAACCAAAAAAAAAAAAAATTATAGATAGATAGATAGATAGATAGATAGATATAGATATAGATATAGATATATAGACATAGATATATATAAAATATCTGTCTAGAGTACAGGTCGGTGTGGGGTGGGAGGAAGGACACTTGGGATATTGGTCATGGGAATGTTGCAATGGAGAAGGATTTTATATGTATATATACATACATATAAAATCCTAGATGCATCACTTAAACTCTGTAATTCAGTAGACTCATCCATAACTGATGATATTAAGTCACTGGCACAATTGAGCCCTAAGAATGGGCATTTTACTGATCTTGCTATATAGAGGCTATTTGGAGTAAGAATAAAATAAATATAAATAAATATATATTTATATATAAAATAATATATATAAGAAATCAAAAGAAAAAAGAAAAGATAAGGCCTCCCAATTTTTACCACAGGCTGTGTTCTTTACACTGACTGTATAGAAAGAGGACGTACAGTAAATGCACCCCATATACACCTTAACACAGGCCCTTTGCCTGGTCTGTATTGTGAAATTGGGGGACAAAAAAAATTAAAAAATAATAATAATAAAATATCACTACAGGTATCTTATGTTTTGGGGCCACACCCAGCAGTGACTAGGGAGTACCCCTGGCTTTGTACTCAGGAATTACTACTCCTCATGGTGCTTGAGGGACTGTACAGGATGCCAGGGATTGAACCTGGGTCAGATTCAATAGAGTGGGTTACCCACTGTATATTATCTCTCAAGTCCCAGATACCTTAGTTTTAACACTTTTTTTTTTTTTTTTTTTTTTGAGGGGGTCTCACCCGGCAGTGCTCAGAGGTCACTCCTGGCTCTACGCTCAGAAATCGCTCCTGGCAGGCTCAGGGGACCATATGGGATGCCGGGATTCGAACCACCATCCTTCAGTGTCTAAGGCAAACACCCTACCGCTTCACTATCTCTCTGGACCCTAATTTTAACACTTAACAAATTGTTTAGCTTCCTAAAGTTTTAACATTTCACAAAATATAAATTCTATGCCTAAAGACTAATTTTTATATATACAATATGAGTTGAAAAGTATTATCTGCAATAAAAAGCATGGAATATAATACATTTATACTACAGAAAACACCACACAATTTTATAGTTAAACATTGACTGTATGATTTAGCTCCTTTAAATTTTCAATTATACTATAAGGGCTGATGATGTGGTTCAGTTACAGAGTGGAGGTCTAAATGTGGAGGTCTGGGATCAATCCTAGCACATGTATTAACATGAATATTACTCAGGAACTAAGAAAACAAAGAAAATATAACTAGTCAAATATTTTTATTTAGTCAAAGGGATAATAATACTTAGAACCTAATAGCAAGAAGATTTAATTACAGTTTGAGTTATAATTAGGAAGTGCTATATGACTCCAAATAATTTAATTTTAATGATAATCCTTTCTATAATTAATCTATTCAAAAAGAAAGTGTTTTTATGTCTTATGTAAGAAAAGTTCTAGACTACTTTACCTAGCATAAATTAAATAAAATTCTACAAGGTTTGAGAAAGTATACAGATGTGCTTGCTTTGCACACAAATTACCTGGGTTTGATTCTCAGAACCCCTTATAGTCCCTGTGCAGCTTCAGGAGTGATGACTGAGAACAGAGGTCCTGAACACTAATGGATGTGACCCAAATACCTCCTCTCAAGAGTTAGAAATTAATTAATACTCTACAAGAAACTCCATAATGTTTCTGCTGCTTCCAGATAATTCTTCAATGTGAATAAAGTAATGAAGTAACTTCTTTTTTAGTTTTTGGGCCACACCCGGTGGTGCTCAGGGGTTACTCCTGGCTGTCTGCTCAGAAATAGTTTCTGGCAGGCACGGGGACCATATGAGATACCGGGATTCAAACCAACCACCTTTGGTCCTGGATCGACTGCTTGCAAGGCCATTGTGCTATCTCTCCGGGCCCATAACTTCATTAAAAAAAAAAAAAAAAACATGGAATGCTTCACAAATTTGCATGTCATCCTTGCACAGGGGCCATGCTAAACTTCTCTGTATGGATCCAATTTTATTATGTGTGCTGCCGAAGCGAGCACAAGAAATGAAGTAACTTCTAAAAGTCTGAAATAACATCATCATAAGAAACAGTGAAATGCAAATAACCCTTATACACACATACTTACAGACACACGCACTTACCTCATGGGCTAACATTTTGTAGAGCTCTTCTCTAGTTACAGAAATTCTTTCTCTGTCTGTACTGTCCACAACAACTATTACAAACTAATTATAAAAAAGATAGATTAGATAGCTATTCATAAAATGCTTATTTGATTTACAGGATACAGATATTATACTCTTCATGCATACATTTTTTTCCAACACCACACCCAGATTGCACACTTCCTTCCCTCAGTGTCCCAATGTGATACCTACCAGGTAACCCCTCCCATGTAATCTCAGTTCATTAGACATAATCTTCGGTTCTGATGACTTTGACAGACATGAACCTTAATAACTTACTAATAATCTTATAAACATTTTAGGCTTTACTGATAATAAGCAGTACTTCAAAAAACAACTGTCACAGTCTTTCAACTTACATGGTTTATACAAAGAAGCCCTAGTCTTAAAATTTCCTCTTGGGAATTAACATGTAAATGAAAATGTCTAAATCAGCTTGTATTTAAAAGAAAAATAATTCTTTAATAAATAGTTGAGCTCACATAGGAATGTATATCTAAAAATTTTATCAGAGGAGAGGAGATACTACAGTAGATGAGCACTCTTTTTTGCACTCTGCTGACCCGGGTTTGATCCCTAATATCATATATATTCCCCTGAGCACCACCACTAATTATCCCTAAGTACAGAACCAGAAGTAAGTTTTGAGCACAGATGGGTGTTGCTTAAAAACACCTGATAATTCAAACCACTTACTCCCTCTCATCTTCTTGGGGTGTTCTCTAGTCAAATATAAATCATAAGAAAAATAAAATTACAAACTCTAAGAAAGAGCTTATAACAAAAACATCTACTTGGGAAAAATACTGGGGTCCAATAACAATCAGACTCATCAATTATCTAAGCATATCCCTAAAGAGGTTCAATGAGAATACATACACAAAATATCAAATACAGTGAATAGAAAATAAGAAAAAGTTTCTACTAATAAACTCTAAGTGTATCAATGTATTGTGGCAAAAATATAAACTTAAAGATCGAGTTATTATGAAATGTTACCTCTGTGTTGGTATAATAAGTGTTCCAGGAAGAACGAAGAGATTCTTGGCCACCAATATCCCACATTAGAAAACGTGTATTATTAATCACTATCTCTTCTACATTACTTCCTATTGTAGGAGACGTATGTACAACTTCATTCATAGAACTGTAAAAACAAAGGTTCGCAGATTACAATTAACAACAAAGATTGCTTGACTGAATGTTGTACCCATCTTTTATCCAGACTTTAAAAAAAATGAGCTAGCAACAAAAGGATTTTTTTTTCTGTTAAAGTATTTATATAAAAAAATCTTTTTATCACTAGTTCAGATTAAGTTAAGAGCTTACAGAAGTGGAAGAAGTAGGGCATTAGATTCATTTTAGCTTTTTTTGGGGGGGGTTCATATTATATTTTTTGATTATTTGATATGACATTGAAAGACCAGGAAGTAAAAAAAAAAAAAAGGAAAAATGTTTTGTTCTATTAAACAGTGCACATAGAGGAACTTTTCGCACCCCCTTTCTCTCCATATCATTTGGAAATAAACATCACGCATGTTCCACAAATGTTCATATTTCCCCTTCAGGAGAAATAAGTGGGTTTTTCCCCCCATATCCCTAATCAAACCAGCTTGTGGTGTGATCTTACTTTACTTCATTTTACATCTCATTTAGTATTTTCTCTTTATAGTTCAGGGGTGGCAAACAAGTTCGACACAAAGAGCCAAAATTTTAAACTGTGAGAGTCAGAGAGCCACACCACGCAGTGACCTGCCAAAACAGTAACTCACACAAAAGCATATACTTTTAACAATAATATATTAAACACATATTGCATTTTGCCATTTTGAGTGAGGGTCAAATTCCTGTTCGCCACCCCTGCATAGTTGATCTATTGCACTTAATAAACTCACCCATACTAAGTTATCATAATTTGAAGCTCTACAGAAAACATACCAGAGAGACAGCTTTACTTTGGTGGTACAAAAGTAGCCATCTACCTCCTCATGCACATGCTTTATCTATCCCATATTTAGTAGAAATAAATATAATTGAGAAATTTATGAGCATTATTAAATCAATTTAAATTTTCACTTGGTCTAATTTGAAAATGTATTTGCAAGTTGTATACCCCATTTTGTTAATATCTTAACTACAATTAAGAATTTTTGATGGTAAATAGTTGTAAAAATAAGCAATTTCAGAAAAAAATGATAATCTCATTAATATATACTGAATGTTTACAGTTCTCAGGGGAAAATACTAGATAACTCTAAAAAAGTTTTGAGTCTGAGTAAGTATAAATAATTTTGCAAGTCTGTGTAAGAAAATAACTTCTATAGGGCTGAAGAGGTTGTATAGGGATCAAGAGGCCTTGAGGAAGTCAGACCCAGTTTGATCCATACCACACAGGATCTGCCAATACCCCCAGGAGTGATCTCTGAACACACAGCCAGGAATAAGTTTTTAATACAGCTGGTATAGCCGAAAACTGAGGGAAAGAGGGAACGGGAGAAATATCAACAATTTCTTTTACTTTTTGGTTTTTGGGCCGCAATAATCACTTCTGGTAGGCTCAAGGGAACATATAGAATTCTGAGGATTGAACCTGGGTCTGTCCTGGGTTGGCAGAATACAAGGCAAATGCCCTACTTGCTATGCTAACCGTTCCAGCCCAAACCAAGAACTTCTATGAGTAAAACAACATACTCGATGACATAAATTTCTTGCTCTCTAGAAAGAACTCCATAAATGTAGCTCCTGCCTAAGGTCAATTTCCCTTCTTAGAGAGGTTCCATAAAATAGGTTCTATATAGCACTGATATTAGTTGTGTGGACTACTCCTATTAGGTGCCAATAACTACACTGGCAGGTCTACTGAGGGTGAAGGGGGAATGGAGATGTGCAGGTGTAGCATTAAATAATTAACGATGGAGCTGGATGGTGAAGGATGGCGATGGATGGAGAGATTCTTCTCTGCCATCCCAAGCCACGTGGCTCTGCAACCCCCATCCAGCTGGCGGGTCCCAGGCCCACGTGAACGGCGGAATCAGATTCACTCACAGGCAGGCATCAGGAAGCATCAGCTTTATTCATGCCCTATCCACCACATGTGTGTGGCCTACATCATAACCTTTCAAGCATTCAGCCATTCTTAGCCCTGCATCTTAACTCCTTTCAGCCATCTCCCTTTGGCCTCCATCCTGGTCAAAGACCAAAAGAGGCAGAGACCCAAAAGCCAGAGGGCGCAGCAGGGCAGCCCCTAATCCCCTGGCTCAAGGGTTTATCTTCCTATTCCAAGACCCCTCCCAGGAATGGGCGGGGTCTTGCAGGTAAGGTCACACCTAATATTCAGTTCCCAAGACCCCTCCCAGAAATGGGCGGGTCTCAGATAGGTACACCTAAATCCAGGGTGGAGTTACATGCAGGGAGATGGAGATATATTCCCAGGGTCCAAGACTTCAAATGGGACTTGACAATGGACAGTCCTAATTCTTCCACTTGAGCCACACCCCCAGTTTCTTTTCACTGCTTCAGTACATGCTTACATGCTGATAAAAGTTAAACAATAAAATTTTAAGTGGCTGGTTCCAGAGAAAACAACATAGCAGGTAAGCCTGGGTTATAGACAATTCAGGTACCTCACATGTGAGTCCCTGGTATCTCACATGGTCTGGGAAGCCTGCTAGAAGTGACTTTTTAATTCAGAATCAGTGAGTAAGCTCTGAGCACAGCCAGGTGTGATCCAAAATCAAAAATTAATATATACAAAAATTTAAAAAAATATTTTATTGAAGCCATCATGATTTACAACATTCTTCATAGTTGGGTTTCAGACATACAATGTATCAGGGTCAATTTCATCACCAGTGTCAACCTCCCTCCACCAATGTTCCCAGCATCCATCCAACCTGCTCCTAGCCTGCCAGCATAATAGGCCTATTTTAAGTTTTGACTGTTAAAAGTTTGGGTCTCATGATTTTATTGTTGTTGACTTTGGCTTGGATATTTAGTTCTGTCCTTTTTTACTACCACCTATTCACCTGAGACCACAATATATACAAAAATTTTAAGTTACAAATACTTACAATTGATAAAGGATGGTAGTTTTCCCTGCATTATCCAGCCCAACAATGATAACTTTGTGCTCTGAAATTAAAAAAAAAAATTCATCAGTGGTTAATTAAACAAAATCTTAATTTCCTATCTTATCCATTCTTTCCATTCAGTGCATGGTACTTTATATCTCCATTGAATTCAAAAGAATATCCTATCAAGACTATCACAGTATGCATGAACTTACTTTCCCTAAACCTGATTTGACAGAAAACATATCTCTATGAAGTTACTATATTGCTTTTTACTTAATCTATCCAGTAAGTTTTTCCAAGTATTATTTACAAATATGATCACAATGATTTACAAATGAAAATATAACTTTCATGGTGGATACTAAACTACTTAAATTCTAACTATGGAACTTGAGCTATGAATCAGGTATGATGAATATGTCAGATGTGTACAGGAAAGAAAAAAAGAAAAGCGTGAGGAAGGCTCAGAGACAAAAGTGCCTGCATTGTAAATGTGAAGTCCCGATTTAAATCCCTGGTGCTGCTCACATATACCAACTGAACTCAAATAGCTGGGATCTCTGTCACAACAATGTGCATATAACCAGGGGTGTGGATGGGACACCTGTTGAACACCAGAGTCTGGTGTGCTCAGAGGTGCTCATTGAGCACAGTTGTGAGCATTACAACGATATCTCCTGAAGCCAGGGAGATGGAGATGGTGTGAATGTTTTACATCTAACAGTTTTCAGTGTGAGCAAAGCACTGCATGGTCCTGTCCAAACAGTATGGTTGATAAAGTAGATTCTAATCATCCTCAGGAATGGACCCCAAATAAAATAAACAAAATGACCCTATGAAGCACTGCGATTTAGGGTGCAGAAGTACCACAACCAATCAAGTGCACAATTCCCTGCTCACTGCAATAATAGCAGCAAAAGGAGGAAAGAAATCGATAAATCACACAAAAATGAAAGGCAGCCTTTCAAATCTAAGGGCCAAAACCAGGCCCCATCAAAGGTACGACACAAATGGCAGAATGCATCTTGCTCATTTGAGGCATGAACAAATCCCTGGGAATATATCACCATCTGTGTGTGTGTGTGTGTGTGTGTGTGTGTGTGTGTGTGTGTGTGTGTGTGTACTCTCCCCACTCTCATGAATACACCTGTCTGGTCTGGTTCTAGTGGCCCCTGATCCTGCCAAGAATAGCCCAGACAACTATGCATATATTTGAAAGCATAATTATTCTAACACAAAGGTCACCTAACTTATTTGGTCTACTGTCCCCTCTTCAGAAGCAAAATTACTCAATGTCCCCTGGAAATCTACACCTTCTTTAAACAAACAAGCATGAAGTCTCCACCCTACCCCCCAATTTTTTTTCTTTATTTGTGGTGTTTTATTTTGGGGGGGGCCACATCTGGTGATGCTCAGGGGTTACTCCTGGCTATGCACTCAGAAATCACCCCTGGGTTGGGGGACCATATGGGACACCAGGGGATAGAACCATGGTCCATCCTAGGCTGGCACGGGCTAGGCAGGTGCCCCCCCCCCCAGCTGTGCTCAAGGGTTACTCCTGGATCTACTTTCAGGCATCACTCCTAGTGGGATCAAGGGACTATATAAGGTGCTGAGGAATCAAAGTCAGGTCAGGTACATACAAGGCAATACCCTACTCTCCATTGTATCTAGCCTACCCAATCCCAAAATTTGAGGCTACTACTGCCGTTGATAATTCCAGAGCTCTCACAGGAAAGGTCTGGCCCAGAATGCAAAACAGATCTCAAGTAAAAACTAAATCTAAGCGCCTATTGCTATGGTAGCTTTTTGATCTTTATCCATTTGGCTTCTAACACAGCATTCTTCAAGTGGTCCCTAAATTACTTGTTTTGCAATGACTCCTTCCTAAGTATTTCTTCAAGCTTTCATGTTCCCCAGGAGACTTGGCCTCTTTTTACACATTGGCACTCTTATTAGGTTTCGTTTATATACAGAATGTCAAAAATCTATTCTCTAAGGTAGCAGTTTATGAAGGAAGCTCATCTCCAACATCAGTTTTGGAACAATATTCATGTCCCCATGTAATTCTCCCCTTTAAATGATGGATAACCCTCTGAATAAACTTTAATCATAGATGCAAAGTAACTATGTGATGCTCAATCCTAGATGAGATATTTTATAGGATTGCCTGGCTTTCTTGGATCATGCCCCTGGAGTAAACTAGGGTTACTGTTTAACAATTATGTTCACTAATTCCAAGATGGCTATGCAGCTGAATAAGGAAATCCAGGCTACTCATGCGGCCTGATGTTGTGGCAACATATTAGAAGCTGCTCCCTAAAGACCCAAGAATAAATACAGACACATGAATTAAAGAGCCATCTTGAATATATAGTCAGGTCAAACTATAGAAGACTAGTTTTGGCTACCATCTACTGCAAAAATGAGAATACCAAGTTAAACTTACTAAATGAGATGTCAGAGCCATAATATAGTCAGTAAAACACTTGCCCTTCAAGCAGCCAATCTAGATTCAATCACTAGCATCCCAAATGGTCCTCCAACTACTGCTATGATTTAAATCCTAAGCACCACTAAGAGTAGTTCCAAAGCAAAAACAAAAATTCCAATAAATGTATGATTTGAACTCTGTCAACCCACATAATAATGAGATAATAAAAACAACTGCTTGAAATTATCATTTAAGAGTGGTTTATAATACAACAGGTAACAGACACACTGGGAAAATGCAGGTTGCTTAGGTGCTCTTGAATACATGTCTAATCCTTCTCTAATGCTAAATTTCACTTGCACAAATAAAATAGCACACCAGCACTGCATAATACCCATCAAGAATGTTTCCATTCTGTGTTCCCAAATCTGTAAGCTCCAACCTACCTGAAATAAGGAGATACAGCGGTACAGAGCACATCCAAAATCCAACATTTAGATCTGCATCTAATTTAGATCACCTAATTTGATAATGTTACCAAAATTGGTTTGGATACCTGGGAGTTTATTCAATTTTCTCCCTATTATCCAATGTGTCACAAAAGTTTCGTTGATGAGTCCATCTCAAAAATATACTAATTAATTACCTCCTTCCCCTGTACTTCCATAGTTCTCATCAACTCCAAATTTCAACTTCATTTTTGTTTATTTTTATCTTCAGTTTCTGGGCCACAGTGGTAGGACTCAGGAAAACATGAGGTGCTTGGTTTGATCCCAAGTCTCCTGCATGCATTCAGTCCACTGAATTCAGCCCATTTGAGTTATCTAGCCCAGTTCTTGCAGTAATTTTTACAGGGCATATAGCCTTAAAATGCCACTATTTAAGTGATGAGTTTTCATTTCAATACACATTGTGTATTATAATTAAAGGCAGTCACAACTGAATAGGCTTCAGGTTTATCTTTTGGCATTACCACCACTTCCCATATAAATTGCTACAAATATTCAAAGCAAACATTTCTTTATCTTAGATATAGCTTTCCCTGTGCTAGATTAATCCCCTCTAACTCTCCATTTAGGAAATTCATACTAATCTTTTAATGTTTAGCATTCCGAGAATTACTTTCTTTCACTTTCTATTGCTTTTCTAAAAATCCCTCTGATATGGCACTCAGCTTCACTATATGAATGCAATTGTCCCCATTCTAAGAACATCCTTCAAAGTACAGATCATGAGTTATTTACTGGAGTTTTAATCATCCTAAGATTTCTGACACAGGTAAATACTTATTAAATGTATTAATATTAATTTCATAGAGCATAGAGATCTTTAAGATAAAATATGTTCAAGAGTTGGAGCTGGGACCAGAGAGATAGCATGGAGGTAGGGCATTTGCCTTGCATGTCGAAGGATGGTGGTTCGAATCCCGGCATCCCATATGGTCCCCCGAGCCTGCCAGGTGTGATTTCTGAACATAGAGCCAGGAGTAATCCCTGAGCACTGCCGGGTATGACCCAAAAACCAAAAACCAAAAAAAAAAAAAAAAAAAAAAAAGAGTTGGAGCAATAGTCCGGTCGGTAGGGCACTTGCCTTGCATGCCTAATCCTAATTCAAATCCTGGTACCCCATATGGTTCCTCAAGCCCATCAAGAGTGGATCTGTGAGCACAGAGCCAGGAGTAATCTTAGACTACTGCCTAGTTTGGCCCAAAAATCAAAAGGCAGGGGTCGCCTTTTAAGTCAGATAGTAGGTGTTGTTTCCAAACAATCACTATTCATTTACTACAGAAGGGAATTTGTAATACAAGTAATTCTTGCTATATAAAAATTGGAAGATCAGTAATAAAATTTTAATCAACACATTTCATCAATTGCTAATTTCTCTGAATAGGCAGCTTTAAATTTAAAATTACTAGGGTCCTAGGTGCCAGGGAGTCTACATAGGGCAGGGTGCACGCAAGGTGCCTACGTTTAATCCCAGCCACCAGGGTGTGTTGAACACTGACAGACACCAACACAAGAGGTATCCTCTGGCCACTAAGCTCATTGGCTGAGTAGCCTGGAGTGGCCCTCAGCAACCCCTAAGCAATACTTAAAAGATGTGACCAAAAACAAATAAAAAAGAAAACTTAAACAGGTTAAAACACATGTTCTAAATAAGAATAATACTTTTTTTTCCAAAGTATTTTGCTACTGTTAAAATTGCATTTAGAATCCAAAGCAGTTTTCAATATTGCTGGTTGTAGCATACAATTTTTTAAAATTTAGTGACCATGAAATTCAAGGCTCTTTATGATTGGGCTTTAGGCACACAATGTTTCAATACCTATCCATTCACCAGAGGACACTTCCCTCAGCCAATTCCACCCCTCCCTCTTTTACTCCTACCCATCAGTGTTTTATGGACAAATACAATACATCCTTTGGCTATTCCAATTCTTTTATACATGTGATTCATTAGTTTACTAAAACATTGGAGGCAGGGGGTTGGGCCATACCTGCCAATGCTCAGGGGTTACTCCTAGTTCTGTTCTCGGATTATACATGGAGGTACTTGGGTGATCATATAGGATGCTGGGATGGAGCGCAAGTTGGCTGTGTACAAGTCAAGTACCCTACCTGCTATACTATTGCTCTGGCCCCTAATATTAATCTGTTAGAAGATCTATGCTATTACATTTTTGCAGTTTACTCAGGTAAGCCAGAATATCTCTATATTGCTATGTTACTTACATGAAATTATCATTTCAGTTTTAGCTTCCCAATCAGCATTTTATTGTTTGGTTGTAGAAATGTGTTGCAAGACAACCAAGCAGTTCCTTTCATTGCCAGGTTCTAAAAGTCAATACATATACCTCTAACTGTGAGTTAAAAAAAAAAGGCAATAAATAAGTAAATAAATAAAAATCTTCCTGTGGTTCTTCCAGCTCGAAGATGCAACTCTTTAACTTTATTCCATCTTGGAATCCCCACACTCCTTTACTTCTTTTCTTTTGGGGCACACTCCATTCTAGGTACCCACATCTAGTTAGAGATGTGACATTTCTCTTCCTTTATAGAACTTTCTCTCCTCCCTTATTTCCTAATAAAACTGTTTTAGTTCTTAAAAATTTCAATTTGGGGGACTGGAGATAGTCTAGGTATTAAAGAGCTTGCCTATGTGTTGCCAATCCCACTTTGATTCCTGATTCCACATAGGATGCCCAAACTACCACCAGGAATGATCCCTGACCACAGAGGCAAAAGAGTATGTCCTGAACACCACTAGAGATGATCTTAAAGCCAAAGCAAAAAATATACCCTCAACTTTCAAAGTCAGTGTTCTCAATAAAAAACAAAGTCTGAAAATACTATCCAGGCTAACAATAATGTAGTTTTAGGTTAAAAACTAAATTTCTCTTTTATGTGTGTGGGAGGTTTTTCTTTGGGGGATAAAGGGGACCTGAGTGTTGTTTTGTTTTAGAGCCACACCTGTTAGTGCCCAGGGCTTACTCCTGGCTCTGCACTCAGGAATCCTTCTGGCTATGCTGGAGGAGGGTAGATACCAACATGAAAAGCCTGGGAACAAACCAGGACCAGCCATGTACAAGGCAAGTATCCCCCCCTATTTTACTATCACGCTGATCCTGCAAGTTTTTCTTCTGCACTAAGATTTCTAAACAAAAAGCAGTGACTACACACAGCAAAAGTAAAAATCCAATTAGGAAATAAACACTACACAATAATTTGAATTTGCAAAGCTTAATTTTAGGAAAAGAATTTGGGGGTGGGGGGTGGGTTACACCCGGCAGCGCTCAGGGATTACTCCTGGCTTTATGCTTAGAAATCGCTCTCTGGCCCCAGGAAAAGAACTTTTATAGGAGACTAATGAGGGACTAGCTATAAAATACTAGGAATGACAAATATAAGGAGAACCCACACACTTGTAGACTGAAACAAGGCCTGCACCTCAAGCCCCTAGGATTAAGATTCAGATCTTGCTAGAAAGTTTTGGGCAAGTCTCACAGAGTGGCAGAGCAGCAGAGCAGTTGAGGATCTTGCTGCAAATTGTTTCTATGGAGTACTGGAAATAAAATTGTAAGCAGGAGGTAACTGAATGGAGCACCTCATTTCTAAAATCTACTAAACCAAAAATAAAATAAAATACAATAAACCAAAACAAAATCAAATCTATCAACGAAAGTGCAAAACTCTAGCTGCTTCGCAGCATCATGGAAGGGTTAGCAGGACTGAACATGGAGAGAGCACTCTGTTGTTGGAACAAAAACTTTTACTCCTGTCCTGAGGAAGCTTAAATTAATATTGTACCAGCTTGCAAAAGATAAACATTTAGAAGAACCTATAGAAGAAGTATAATCACAGCGCACATGATGGTTACTCTAAAGCTAAAAATGTTATAGCTCATTCCACCCATTTGGCTACTCTCCCTTTCATATGTTTTTGCCACACCTCCCAACTCTTATGCACAACAGAAACACTAGCAGCAGAGGTGAATTTCCCAGTGCCAGGCCCTAGGGGCTCTCATTCATAACTTTGGGTTCCTGTTCTATCAATCAGAATAATGCTAGAAGGCTATAAATGGGATATATCACAATTTTTTCACATGTTCTTCATTCAACAAGAATCATTCTCACGAAGAAAGGAGTTTTATTTGATTTTTAAGAGCACTAACTGGTACTAGAATTTTGGTAAAAACCTCAGGTTTATCCATTTTAATCATAATTACTATATTCAATTACCTTGCCCACTATAATGATATACACAATGATATGACCTAACTGACAGGGATACTGAGAAGCAAATCAACTAAGTGAAAGACAAATCAACTTATCAAATTAAGACAATTAGAACTAAATATGTTTAACTCCAAAACTGTTAAGTATTTTTAATGTAAATGGAACTAATTTTCAGCCTCCCAATAGAATGTACACAGCTCCAGTAAAAGGGGAGGTTAGTTGTCAGTTTTGTTCACCACCTTATCCCTACCACCTAACCTGTTACAAGAAAAATAGATGCTCAAAACAAGTTGTTTAATTAACAAGCTACCAAAAACAAGTCCTTCCATATAAAACGATATTAATGGCATTCCTTTAGGTAAAGACTTCAAGTTTTATAACTGAGAAACACGTAAAAGGAAACGCAATTCAGAGGATAAAACGGCAAATCTCTTTAAAACCGCCATCAGCAAATAAATTTCTTTGCTTTACATTGTCTGGCTGTGACATTTACGAGGTACAGAAAAATTACTTGGTCAAAACCTGTTTTGTCCTCTTTTCAAGAAAAAAAGTGAAAGGAATGCTATAACTTTTAAAGTAATGTATATAAAGCATCCAGGGCAAAGTTTGCACTCTACCAAATTTAGAAATCACCTAAATGGGGCCTCTGATTTTTCTAGTTGGACCGGCTAAAGCAGGGGTCCTCAAACTTTTTAAACAGGGGGCCAGTTCACTGTCCCTCAGACCATTGGACTATAGTAAAAATGAAACTTATGAACAAATTCTTATGCACACTGCATATATCTTATGTGACCCGTGGGCCATAGTTTGAGGACCACTGGCCTAAAGTGTGCATTCAAACCCACCTAAGCTTACACTGAAAATGCTCTTCTAAAGGAAATTCAGGGAGAAAAAAAGAGACATCTGATGGTATCATCATAATGGCAAATTCTGAAATTCCCAAATCTTTCAAGTACTTTCATACTTTATATGAAAGTAATACAGGATCATGTTCTGTACTTCTGGAACATGAGTAAAAAACCAAGACATAGCTAACAGAAACTCAACACAGTATCACAAACACTAACATATCTGATATTAAATTTATGATAAATATTTTGGGCAGTGACTATACTAAAAGAAAATTTGTTCACATTTGCACAATATTGACACCCAAATTTCTAGAACTTTATTCACCAATTCTTCTACTAATAACCAATCAAAATTTTCCTTAAACTGGAAAAACTATTAAGTGAGATCATGAAGTAATGGTAATAACACCATTATAAGCTGTTTTGAGTAGTAACAATACACACATCTTTATTATTTACTATTAGAAAGTTTCCACTGGTAAATTCATTTATTCTTCGGTTACCAAAGGATATAGTTTTATATCACTATCTCAAAACACAATGTGGTGGGCCAAAGAGATAGCACAATGGGTAGGGTGTTTGCCTTGCACATGGCCACCAGGTTCCATCCCCAGCATCCCCTATGTTCCCCCCAGCCTGCCAGGAGCGATTTCTGAGCACAGAGCAAAATGTAATCTCTGAGAGCTACCGGATGAGGCCCAAAAATCAAAACAAAACAAAAAAATCCAAAAAAAAAAAAAAAAAAGTGAGAAAATCTAAATTTCCTTGTATTAGAATTCAATTTAAAACAAAAAGCAAACAATATATTCCAGGACAGGCTTTAAACACCAGTTTCACAAAAAATATGTAACTATTTATATTATTTATATGTAATAATAAGGAATACAGATTATCCACCAAAAGCACAGCCAGCTTTACAGCAATATAAATTTCAATTTTGGGGACCTGAAGATGAAATAAATTTTCATGACCTAGAGAATCCCACCACAAGATCTAGTTACCTAACAACACTTAGAAATTAGAGGTAAGGTAACTGGTCCCATATGGCCTGGCCCAACAAAACCAACTAACCAGAGACAGTGTGGGTTAAAGCTCACTATCTCTTTGTGAAAAATTCCATATTCAGAAAAATTATCTTAAAATATTGCTCTTTCATCCGGCATCATGTGAGCAATACGATCATCTTAATACTATCATCGTCCACATCTGCTCCCTTTCCCTAACCTTTCTGACAAAAGTAGAGGATCATGAAGGAGTGAGGATAGTGGTTGTATTCTGATTGTAGTAGTGACTGTACCGTGTGTGCGATCATGCCACGATTCACTAAGTCTTCACAGGGAAAATCTGGGAATTAACAATCACCACCGATGACAACACAGAATGCAAACCAAGTTACTGACAGCAGGAATGATGAATCATCCCACTGGGCTTAAAAGGAAACAAAAAGTAAGGCACAAACTATAGTGTCTCTGGATGACAACGGAGACTTTGTTCAAATTCTAGCCTTTACCTCCGGTCCCCTACACTCATTTTGTAACAGATTTCAATAAAGCAGAGAAGCATTTCAGGGGGGAAACACTGGCGTAGTAGCTGAAAAAAAAAGTAGGTACTCCCCTGTGCTAAGAAGCTCACTAGTTACCTAAGGTGAACAAGTGTTTCACATAGTGGGGTTTGGAAAAAAAGCTTTCAGTTCTCACCTTCTGTACCCCCAGACCCCTCCAAACTAGTGCATACAACACAACCTAAGAACTGACCTCAAACTTAACCTTAATCACCCACACAAACTAAGACAGATGGAAAGCACAGTCCAGGCCACCACTCTCTATGTGGGAGAGTGAGCGGGGTCTCCCCAACAGAGGGTCAAGGTGCTGAGAAGGCTCACCCACCCCATAGAATATCAATCCAGCCTAGAGCGATTATTTGCAGCTGTTGGCATTCTGCAACCCACAATCGCTGGGGGGGGGGGGGGAGTGGGGAGTCTCCAAACCTTCACCCCTTAAAACCTAGCACCCAATACTTCTGCAGGGGGCTAGCGGAGAGCTCAGCCCAGCCTTACATTCCGGCACGTCCAATGTGGGGCAAGGAAACCTTGCTCACTAACCCTCCCAACTCGGAGCAATGGGTGCACTTGCGGGACTGGGATGGTCGGCCCCGGGCCCACCCGCAGCTGCAGAGCTTGGCGAGCTGGCGCGGGACTCGGCCGCTCACACTCCGGAAGTATTCCGCGCCCCCCGTAACCCGGCCAATTCTGGCCCTCGCCCCCACCCGTACTCCCCGGGCCCGGGCCCGCGCCCTCACCCTGATGATTGAACAGTCTCCAGATCCTGGTGAGGAGAATTCCCATTCTCGGTCGGAGAACGCCCCCCAGCCCTCCAGACAGACACCCGGGCTCCCCGGGCCTCCTCCTCCCCCGGCTCAGGCTGAAGGGGAGGAAAGAGCCGCGTCAGAGCCAGAGCCTCCGCCTCCGCTGCCGATTCTCCTTCGATGGACGCCGAGCCGCTTCCTAGGAACTGGATGGAGGCGGATGCCCAGATCGCCCGGCCGCGCGCGAGGCCTTGCCGCTGCCGCCGCGGCCCTCGCCTGGCTCGCGGACATCGCCGCCGCGTTGTCTGCAACGAGCCTCGCGGGCCACCGTCCTCCCCTCACCGCTCCCCCCCCCCCCTCGCAGTTCCTCACGGGCGGCTGCGGTGGCGGCGACCACGCGGGCGGGCGGGGGAGGTAGGGGCGGGGCTAGCTCGGAGGGTAGTGCGCACGCGCGAGAGCGGGGCCTGGGAGAAAATGCCACCGGATGGGTCTGCTCATTTGCATATCGGGAAGACCTTAGGACCGCGCGGTTGTGCCTTGGGACGTGGCTGTGCGGCTGTGGGAGGTGGGACGGGTTGCGCGCTGTCGCTTGTGGTCGTGTCCATATTTATCTCTCTCTCTTTTTTTTTTTTTTTTTTTTTGGTTTTTGGGCCACACCCGGTGACGCTCAGGGGTTACTCCTGGTTACGCTCAGAAATCGCTCCTGGTTTGGGGGAACCATATGGGACACCGCAGGGGGAATCGAACCGAGTCCTAGGCTAGTACGCACAAGGAAGACGCCTTATCGCTTGCGCCACTGCTCCGGCCTCTCTACATTTCTTTCTAACAGCCGTAGTGTAATTGGATTGAGAGCTCAGCGCTCATCCCCAGCCCTTCAGACACAACACACCCCAAAATTTCAGCACTTGGTCCAAAATAGACATGCCATCTCATGCTTCATGTCTCGTCCAAATCTTCACCCCTTAAAACCTAGCACGCCAGTACTTATGCAGGGGGCTAGTGGAGAGCTCAGCCCAGCCTTGGGTCTTTGAGGGAAGTTTGACAATTTTCCTAAGCCTCCTGGACGTCCAGATGAAGTCTAGCTTTTTCTTTTCTTTTCTTTTCATTTTATTTTATTGTCCTTTTTTTCTTTTCTTCTCTTTTCTTTTCTCTCTCTTTTTTAAAGACTATCTCTTTAGGCCTGTCTCAGGGTTCTCCACTCTTCTAGCTCCCTCCACTTTTCAGGTCAGCCTGGCTTCCATTCAAGTTATTTTGTGTTTAAAACTAGTGATCCCTAAAGCTGAACCGCAAAATCCGGTATGTTATGCGATTACTCGTTGTACAGTGTGGTCTCACTGTTCTTTCAAACTGTCACTCCAATTCCAAGATTAAAGAATTGGTGTCTGTACTTTTGGTCTCCCTGAATAGACCTGTAACAATAGAACTGAGGCATACAAGAGTCACATCCTGATCAGTGCTCCACTGCAGATATTTAGTTGAAATTTAGAATATGTTTAGGTGGGGTTTTTTATTGTTTGTTTTTGCTTTTGCTTTTATTTCTTTGAGCAACACACAGCAAGGGTTATCATGGGCTATTCGCTTGGGTCCTTCCCAGCTCAGGGTTCATGAAGTAAAGGAAATCAAACTAGGCTTCCTACATGCAAAGTAGGAGGCTCTTTGAACATATGAACTTTTTGTTTTGTTTTTGTTTTTGGGTCACACCAGCATCCCATATGGTCCCCCAAGCCAGGAGCCATTTATGAGCTCAGAGCCAGGAGTAACCCCTGAGTGCCACTGGGTGTGGCCCAAAACAAAACAAAAAATCATTTTGAACTGTTTTATCCTTGCCCTATTCTACATCTGCAAAAGCTGAATGAAATTTCTAAAAATCAACAATATACTATTAATTCTATTTTTTTATTTTTTTATTTCTTTTACTAATTTTATTTTTAACCTCTTCTTGACTATGAATTCTTTTTTATTTTGTTTTGTCTCAGGGTTTCAAAAGATTTCAAAAGATTAACACACTAAAATATGTGAGGCAGAACACTGAAAGGAGGGAAACACAGCTGAAAGCTCAACAAATCTCCATAGATTGAGTCAGTGATTTTTGACTGCATTAATTTAAATGAGTACAATAAGAAATTCCATGAAACTGACCAATAAATATTTCTGAAGGAAGAAAAAGTGAAACAAGTAATTCTTTGAATACACAAAAGACCAAGGATCCTTTTAGTTTTCTTCAGCCATATGGAGAGAATTCACTGAGCCATTAACAATACAGCCCAAAGACCTTATAAAAAATTAACCGAAGAATAAGTCCTACTTTAGAATGAAGGACTAAAGGTGCGTAAAAGCGAACTTTTAAATAATCAAACTAATCTCCAATCACCTATTAAAACATGGCCAACATTCCTTAAGGCAATGTTTCTCAATTATTTTCTGTCATGCCCCCCTAGGAAGAAGAAGACATTTTTTGCGCCCCGCCCCCGCGCAACTGTAAATAGTATCTTTATTCACTGCTAGGGGCTGAGCGATAGCACAGGGTGGGGCATTTGCCTTGCACGTGACTGACCCAGGACGGGCCTGGGTTCGATTTCTGGCATCCCATATGGTTCCCTGAACCTGCCAGAAGCAATTTCTGAGACAAAGCCAGGAGAAAAAAAAAAAGTATCTTTATTAAAAAAAAAAAAAAACACAAAAAACAACTTTAACCTGTAAAACAAAAATATATAAAATAATTTGAGCTGATTTTTTTTTGGGGGGGGCACACCCGGCATTGCTCAGGGGTTACTCCTGGCTATCTGCTCAGAAATAGCTCCTGGCAGGCACGGGGGACCATATGGGACACCGGGATTCGAACCAACAACCTTTGGTGCTGGATTGGCTGCTTGCAAGGCAAACGCCGCTGTGCTATCTCTCCGGGCCCTGAGCTGATTTTTTAATCAGAGGTGATATCTGGATTAATGGCTACAATGAGCATGTTTTGCAATGCATAGTTTTCGAAGAGGGGTTTGAAGCAGGATACAGCGACTCTCAGCTCCAGAGACATATAGAGACATAAACACGGGCTTAGCTTTTTACGACAGTGTTTGCCGAGGTCAAATGTGCCCACCCTTTATGGAGCCTCGAGCCAGGGATCGAACACAGGTCCATCTTGGGTCAGCTGCATGCAAGGTAAATCCAACACCTAAAAAAAATACTTTTAATAATAAAAAGACAAAGGAATTCAACCCCATTATCTGTCAGGGACAGAAGTTCAGACAAGTTCTCAAAATTTTCAAACCTAGTGAGGGGAGCTCAAATAAACACTCAATGCAATGGCAATGGAAAGTAAGCAATCAATGAAAGAGATTCAGTCAACTCAAAGAATTGATTCCGAGTATGAAAACAATCCATATAAATGATATTGATGGTGCTAGGTTATACAATAACAAGCCACAGTAACATAATTCTGAATACTAGAAAACCTTATCAGTGAGTTAGTTTGAAGAAAAAAACAAAAGCCTCCGGCAATAATGAAGTGACGAAAGAGAAAAATGGAAGAGAATAGAATAACAGGAATAATCTTTGTAAGAAGAATAATTTTTGAATTATAGGAATACCAGTCAGAGAAAAAGAAGGGTAAGAATGATGTAGAAGAAATAACAGTTCAAAACTATTCCAATCTCTGGAAGGAGGCTTCTGCTTAGATTCAAAAGGCTCAAAGAGTACTAAAGAAAATTGACTCAGAACAATACTAAGAAGTATGGTAATCAAAATGATAAAAACCAAAGAGAGTAAAAGACTACTCAAAAGACAACTTCAAGAGAAGAAAACCTTCAAATACAAGGGAAGTAATGAGAATCACAACAGACTTTTCATATGGCACCATGCAAGCAAGAAAAGAGTGGAACGACATATTCAAAGTGCTGACAAATAACCCCACAATAATCTTTCAATCTCAAGTACATTATACTACAAAACTATCTTTATACTGGAGGGAGGGGTAAAAGTATTCACAGATACATGAGTTGATGACATAGTTTTTTGTTGTGTGTGTGTGTTTGTGTGTGTGTGTGTTTTGATTTTTGGGCCACACCCAGTGATGCTCAGGAGTTACTCCTGGCTATGCACTCAGAAATTGCTCCTGGCTTGGGGGACCATATAGTTCTCCAGGGGATCGAACCAAATTCTGTCCTAAGTCAGCTGTGTGCAAGGCAAACACATTACCACTGGCCACTGCTCTGGCCCCGACATTTTTTTGATGACATTTTCCATAACAAAAAGAACTCTGCAAGAATTACTGAAAGGCTGCCTATAAAATGCAAATCGCCAATTGCAAAATAGCCCCACATATAAAATGGCATTACAGGGGCCGGAGTGATAGCACAGCAATAGGGCTTATGCTTTGCACACTGCTGATTGAGGATGGATGGACGTGGTTGGATCCCCAGCATCTTATATGGTCCCCCTAACCAGGAGTTATTTCTGAGCACATAGCCAGGAGTAACCCCTGAGCATCACTGGGTGTGGCCTGTAAACCAAAAAAAAAAAAAAAAAAAAAAAAGGCATTACATAGCTTTCTATCAATAAATACCAATGAACAAAATTTTCCCATTAAAAGGCATAGAGTGTTTGGATGCATCAGGAAACAAAATATATTTTCTACTAAATTTAGGGAAACAAACCTAAATCCATAGTATAAATACAGTCTCAGAGTAAAAAAATGGAAACGATCATATAAGTCAATAGCAGAATAGCAAAAGTAGGGACAGCTCTACATATATCAGACCAAATAGCAAATAGCAGTTTCCATTACAGGCATGGACGCTACTTATTCATCCAGGGTACACTATTTATTAATAAGTTTTGACTTTGATCAGCATTTATGTGACACATGAAGGGTTAGCAAAGTTTATAAAGTTTCTGCTCACAGACCTAAAGAAGACATTGAAAGAAACATAATATCAGTGGAAGACTTCACTCCATTTTCCCCACTAGATGTATCAACCTAAGTATTGGCAGATACAAAAGTCCTAAATGAGGAGTTAGAAAACTGGAAGTAATGCACACATACAGGGATTCCCCCATAACCCCAAAAATCTGAATACACAGTGCACATAGAACATTTTTCAGGAAAAATAACATAGTAGCTGAAAAATACATACATTTTCATATACTGAAATAATACCAAGGACTCTCCCAGATCACAATGCCATGAAAGTAGAAATTAACCAGAGAAAGAAGGTGGGAAACACTCTAAGAGTTGGAAACTGAACTAAAAATTGATAATTAACAACAAAATCAAAGATAAAAAGAGTCCTTGAAATTAATAAAAATGAAGAAAAAAGCTATCAAAATATTTGGGACACAGAAAAATCTGTACTGAGGAGAAAATTCATAACACTAACAAGCGTATATTAGGAAAGAATATAAAGCTTAAATCAACAACCTAAACATACATCTTAAACTACTGGAAAAGGAACAACAAGTGATTCATAAAAGTAGGTAGAAAATAAGAAGAAAAATAAAAACTAGAGCAGAAGAATTAATGAAACAGAAATCAAGAAAGTAATTTTAAAAAAGTAATTTTTTTTTTGTTTTTTTTGGTCACATCCGGCAGCACTCAGAGGTTAACTCCTGGCTCCACGCTCAGATATCGCTGCCTGGGCAGGATCGGGGGACCATGATGGGATGCCAGGTTTCAAACCAATGACCTTCCGCATGGAAAGGCAAACAAACGCCTTACCTCCATGCTATCTCCTCTGGCCCCAAAGTAAGTTCTTTTTATAATAATTTTTATTTTGACCCAAAGTGGTATTACCAAATCTTTCACAGTAATACTCTAGGTACGATAGTAACATTGAATCAGGGGTATTCCACTCAACCACAAATGTTGTCCTCCCACCACCAATGTTGTCCTCCCACCACCCCTGTTCCCAGCATGCATCCCATATCCCCTTCTATTGCCCCCAGTCTGCTAGTATAGCAGTCCCCTCTGTGTCTAACTTGTAAATTGGGTATCGATTTTTTTGTCGTTGGCTTGGATTTGGTTGTTTAAGTCTGATCATTTTTTTATTTTTTTTTTATTTTTTTTATTTTTTTTTTTATTGGTGTTTAAGTCTGATCTTTTTTTTATTTATTTTTTAATTTTTTTTATTTCCATTCTATGATCATACAACTGTTTGGTCTTGGTACCCTCCAGTATTTTCCCTTCTTTAATTTGTGAGGCAGGAAGGACATAATGGTTCTAGTTATATTGGTTCTGTTTGAAGGAAAGAGGAAAAGAAAAAAAGGGGGGAGGGGCAGAAGTCAAACAAGCAAAAAAATGGGAGGAGTCCTGAGGAGGCTATAAAATATCAATTTTAAGAAAAGGAAGGGAAAAAGGAAGAAAAACATAACAACAATACAAAAAAAATCAAACTAAAAATAACCGCTGAGAAAAGCTCCCCACAGCAATAAAGACAACAATCAAAACAATAATCACCATCCCAAAATAAAAAACAAAACAGAGCACAAAAAAATGCAAAACAAAACAACAACATCAAAATAGCAACAACAACAGTACAATCAAAAAAATTATATTTGTGCTTTTTTTTTTTCTTTTTTGCATAGGCATATTGGGGAGATTAGAAAGGGAATTCCCTTGGCCTAAGATATATAGGGTTTCTCCACCCTTGAAGTATGCTGACATGGGAATAACTACAGGCTTCGTACATGCTTTTTTACTCTCCCCTAGGTCCTTTTGTGATGTCTAGGAAACTTTCTGCTCAGTCATGGATGAGAAACTCAGGCCTCTGTAACTGGAGACTTGGTATTTGCACAGGTCCAAATGGTGAAATCTGAAAGCATTCCTCTTGAGACCACATCTTCACTTTTAGTCCACTTGAATGAAATTAGAGGAGATAAATTACCCTTGACACTAGAGTATAGAAATGAGAGGGACAAAAAGGAAATCTAGGGAGATACAGAGGGATAGATGGAAGGTAACAGTGTTAGGTGGTCAGAGGCTGTGGACACATCAGTAATTTAGAGCTGATATATCTAGATCAACAGAACCAACAATACTGAAAAGCATGAGATTCAAACTACAACAATGAAAATTAAAATGTGCCTGTCCAGGAGGCAGGCTGGGGTTATCAAAAAACCTGGGGATACTGATAAAGGGAAGTTGACACTGGTTGGATTTGCCGTTGGAACATTATATACCTTTAAATTACGCAATTAAGATACCTTAATAAAAATGAATAAAAAATTAAGTCTTGATTTAAAAAAAATAAAGAGAAGAGTCACAATAAGCTTTGCTTTCCCTTATTTGTAGTTGGGTCTAGGTTACTTTCCTGGATGATCAAATGAATGAATGTGGTCATGCTTGTGGAATAACAGCTATAATAAATCACTTTATAATTAAATGTACTGATAATAATCAACACAGTATATATTTCCTTTGAGTTTCCTGTTCATGCAATGAGATAAAAGTCATATATGATCAAGTCAGCATGGCAGCTGATAGTGAGTTTATAAAACAAGCCATATGCCAACTCAGTAATACTGATGGAGTTAAGATGTCATTAAAACTGCTACATTAATCATTAGGGATGTATTGTAAACAATAAGAGCACACATGTATTAATATATTCTAATTCACATGAGTGAATAATGAACTTCTTTGGGGAATCATTCGCAGCACCTAATAATATTTAATAAATAGTTATTTAACTGAATCTGTTCATTTGGTAAAACTTTTAAATTTTTTTCTTTAAGAGGTACAGGAGAGTAAAATAGGTAGTTACCAGTTATTACTAAAATAAAAGAGAAGTATGATGCTGGTTTCAATGTTTTTTTTTTCATTTATTATATAAAAGAAAAAAATGTAATGCAGTTGATTTGTACACATTTAAATTCATAAAACAAATCCATAGAAATTAGGATACTATATGCATGCAGTCTGCATTTTCTCTTTTAAATGTTTTGGTTCACAAAAATAACAACACATATTTTTCTTTAAAGCCACTAAGCAGAGGGAGAACAAAACATGCAGCACTGTGTACATTTGCATAGTATATTTTACCCAGCATGCCTTGTAGAATGTTACACATTTACCTATCTAAGAAAAATGGGGGTAAATTATGAAAATAACTAAAATTTAAAGAAAGGAAAAAAATTATTTGACAAAAGTAATTCCCCCTCCCTCACTCCCCAACATTGCAGCAGTATTCTGGGATTGTCAATAGCCCTCAGAATAGTTAGGGAAAATCTTTTAAATCAATTTGTCATATTTATTTTTAGAACTCATGTGGTTTGTTTTGTTTCTTTCCCTCCTTCCAAAATAAAAACCAAAAACAGATAAAGCTAGTGGTTTTTTTTAAATTATTATTTATACAAAACAATTAAAGAATAACTTCTTCCAGTTTTTTTTTCCATTTCTCTTTTTAGTTGTTGGGACCTATATATTTGTCTTTCTGACTTTTGGCTGTGAAAAATATAAAATTTCAAACATATCCAAAATTCGCAGGAGCTCCATGAGTTCACTTGCCATTACTTTTTTGTTATTTTATTGGCGAAGAAATAAAAATAGTAAATATACTGTGATATTACTACAAAATAATAATAGGTTGTATGAAAGGGAATAAAATAAATTATATCCATAGACTGCAAGGCTATGAAGTAAATTGCTGGAAAAGTCTCAAGCAGTAAGTTAAAAAGATAGTAGAACAAATTGAATGAAACTAATAAAAGAACCTATATACTTTTACAAAATACAACTGCCAGATTTAACAGTGGATCTTCTTGTAAGTTTGTGCTATAACAAATGTGCTTCTTTCTTCTCAATCTATTTTCATATTATTGGCAAAATATATATCTTTTATAATTTTTGTACTGTACAATATATGATTTTGCTACATTATTTTCCTACTGCTAATGCAGATTAGAAGTAATAACATAGATTTATTTTGTCAATAAAATGCTTTCATTTTAATAATGTCCCAGAAAATATTGTAAGGCATATGAAAAAATAGTATGCAACAATATAGCATCAATGATCCTGCATCTTTAATACATCCCTTATGCATACAGAATTCACACTTATTTCAGTTAAAAGTGTGTGAAAGTGGCATGCAGGTAGGGCAAGCAGGGTGCCTACATAAACACAGACATAGCTATTTGTTGAGAAATTGAAGTGTTCGAAACATAACCAAGAACACTTACAAAGTATTAAAAAGCTAGAGGCCAGCCACCTTTGGTTCTTCTGTCATTCTTATTTAACTTCTCATAATTTTCAAAGAGGAAACATCATTGTATTCCCCCAAGTCATTGTATAATCATTGGTCACACTTTTTACCATGTCTCTGCAATTTATATATTTCAAAAGAAACAAAGGGAAATTCCATAAGTAACTAGGAGTCCCCAAAGTTGCTATTCACTCTTTTATGGTTTTCAAGGGAAGTGGGTGGAGCAGCCTCTAGTCAAGATTATTTGATGAAATATTTTCTACTTTTGTCATAAATTTCCTTGATTACATGAAGCATTTGGGTTATCCACAAGTAGACAGAAATAATTGCCATAGGAGGATACATTTTATTTGAGACTGTTCATTGAAATAAAAATAATTTACTATTTTTGAATGTTTTAATTCTGTCTACCTACCTAGATCTGTATAGCCAATTGTACTACCTCACTGCAGAGGTCAACAACAGAAAAATTATCTTTATCTGTCTGACAACTACTGTAACATTATTTACAAACAATAGTTTGACCGTGATTATCATTTAAAACAGAACAACTATTTTCTTCTTTCTAGACTCAACTTGAGTAATCTAGTCACAGCTATAGTATCAATAGTTTTAAAGGTTTCAGGAAGTAATGAGACAATTTTTGTTGTTTTTACTCAGTCATTCAACGATGAATTTAATACATTAAGAAAACAGCCTGTGACATTGTCATGAAAGACAAAGGCAGTAATATAAAAGGAGTATCTTTGCATTTATTTGAAACATCATACAAAGATGTTTCATTGACCTGGGGAATCCAAAGTAGTGCATATATTTACCCAAAAAGTGGCTAAGGATCTACAGAAGTCAAGGATAAACAAAATTTGATTTTTCAAACTAGCTGAACTTAACCACTTCAAATCTTTTCTTTTAAGATTTAGAAGTAGATTTATAAAAAGATGCACATAAAGTCTATTCCCTTGCAGCTGTTTTGTTTCCTATGATGGGACTGGTTTATTAAACTTGCCTCCTGATATTCAAAGAAAAGTTCACTAACAAAAAAAAAAAAATGAAAGGGTGACAAAAGCATTTGGGGAACTTTAAAAGCTAAAGGTAAGATACATTATGATAATTGATGCATTTCGCTTTGTAGCAAGGTTAGCAGTAATATATTAGATCACTACTTATTGAAAAAGGTTTTTCTCTTTAAAGACAAGTAGTCTTCTCTAGAGAAGAGGTAGTATAAAGGTCAAAATATAGGGCATTATCTATAATAGCATTTTATTTATTTATTTTTTAGCAAATACCAAAATAAAACTGTGTAACTAAGAAAATAGCATGCAGATCAAGATTATCTAGGAACATTCTTAATTGACATCCTGGGTTTCAACAACATTTTGTGATGTGTTCATTCAAAAAGAATTTAAATTTGCAGAACGTCTTTTGTCATAATTTCTCCCCTCCCCCTACCCTTTCACTTGCCCTTGTTTCCTGTTATGAATTTTAAGGCCCCCACACAAAAGACAAGTTCAAGTATGCAGGTATGAAAAGAGGTTAACATTCCAAAAATACATTTTTCAAACAACAATAATAATTAACATAATAAACCAAAGGGAACAAATAATGTCCTCAGAATTTGTTTTATATTTCTAAAAATCCATTTCAATAAGGACGTAAGTGCAATGTTGTCACAGAATTAAGACTCTTATTAGGTAAGACAGTCCAGATTGCTAATTTTAATTTTCTTTCCAATCGAACTGTATAAAGATAAGAGAATCATCAGTCATTTATAAACATGTGTAAGTGTTGCTTTAACTACGGGAATAAACAGGAAAATATTGTTGATTGTAATGTTGGAGTCTTATAGCCTGGAGAGTTAACATCAGGATCAATAAATTGCATTTCTTTTTCCCATAGTATTTTCATATTGTCATGAGTCTACATAGTTGTTTATTTGCTGACTTAAATGACAAAAGGTGTGGTTTATACTACAAGTTAAAACAGCCTAAAAACATTTCTTAATTCTCTTGCTTATCATTTGCAAATTTTAAATAAAATCAGCTTTTAAAAAATGTGTGGAAGACAAAGGTGTTTGATGTGTTTGGCAAAAATGAAACTTTTCCTTTTACTATATCTGTATTTTAGTATCACTTCCACAAGTAACTCTAAGACCTAAATAAAGGAAAATGCAGAACTATTACTCATCTAGAGTAGATAAAACACTACAAAATTAAAAGAATTTGCCAAACCAGAGTAAAATTTTAAAATAGATCCACCAAAAAAATATACATTATACCCCTTCCAAAATTGTTTCTAATATGAATGCAAAGCAAAACAGATTATGGACATTGGATGGTAAATGACATCGTTTTTGTTTACAAATGTGGATCTCTTTATGGGTATGACATGAAAGACTTAGAAACAAGTCTTTGAGAGGTCTTTAAAAATAACTAGTGACTTAAAAGCTGGAAGATGGTTATCTTGCTGACTAGTATATATGTGTAAATGCTGTTACAGCTACCTGCCATAAAATGTAAATATCTTAAAGTAGTTAAATGACCAGATTGCTAATGCTACTACAGAAAAAGCTGAATAGCTGTCTAATCTAAATTTATACACCTCCTCGGTGCACTCTTTGCAATTAAGTACATTAATGCGCACAAACAAGAAACCAGTAAAGCATATAGAAAAATGTTTTGGCTAATGTTTTCTTTTTCATGCAAGTATGTGCTGTACATGTAATAAGTATAGTCTGTTTGCTGGAAAATGCTCTTCTGTGCTTTAACAAAGTATTCATTAATGGCAGGTTACATATTTGTTAATGATACAGCTTTTAAATGTCTTAACAAAAAATTCTACAAATTTCATTAAATGACAAAATAACCTCACAAGTCAGTATCACAAGTTAACTTTTAGAATTTACTGAGCCCATATTTTTAATTGTATTAAATACTTGAGAGGAATTATATAATTATAGACATCTTCATCATAGGATAAATGGGTTCATAATGGGATACATACATACAATGAACACAAGGAAAGGGATGTGGAAGATCAAAATGGGATTCAAGATATTTATAATTAATCAAAAGAGTGGAATTTATTTGCATGGTGAGAATATTATATACTGCTCTATGCCTGGAGAGAGTAAACTATTTGGGGATTAAATGGGATTACAGAAAAAGAATTATTTATTTAAGAAAATAAACTGTGATCTCTACCAGTCAAAAAGAGTTTTTATGTCTGCCTCTATTGGAGCATTAGGAGAATGCATAAATTATGAACTTTTGAATAAAAAATAGAACGAGTTTTCTAAAGATATTAGGATATCATATAAAAGGATCAACTTCAATACTTTCTTAGTTCATGTTAATCTCAGTATTCTTTGATTTTCTTAGACATAAAGTCATCCACCATATTTATAACCTCTGGATACACTGAAGATTTAGTAGGTAAAGAGGAATGTTGACTAGAATTAAGGCAGTTCAATCCCCAAATTCTTTATAATTCTCCTCAAGGAAATTGTTATAATTTTAATGAGCAAATATGTTCTCAGTCTATGGGTTTACTTTTATTGCCAGCTTTTACATTTATTTATTTTCATTTTCCAACTATTTTATATCAGTATAACTTTCAATATCAAAATTGAGCTTGTCCAAGTAGAACAAAAATCATTAGCATAATGAATTTAGTGAAGGGTAAGAAGATAGTCAGTGACAGGGATGACTGGAACAATGGAAAGATACTCAATTGTACTGGCAGGAAGCACTGATTTGGTGTTTGGGGTAGATGAGCTTTAGGAATTCTCATGGGAGTTGTTTAGCTTTGCATTCAGGAGGTTCTATACCCATTCTGCCTGTCACAATCTGACCTCATATTCCTGATTGCATGTAGTTGTGCTCGGATTACTTAAAGGGAAGCAACACCCCATTTTTCATTTAGTATCATCATCTATGTTTGAACTTATTTTTTTTTTCTTTCTCAGTGCTAAAGAAAATTTGTTTATTGTTTGCCAACATAAAATAAGCTAACGGTAGTGACTAAACAAAAATAAACACTTTGATCACAACAGCTGTGCCAAAAATGAAATACAAATATTAAAATTTGGGGAGACATTAATTTCAGATTTTTGTTTTTGGCATGATCAATACACACACTTGGTAACTTTGAAAAGCCAGTCTGGCAATGTCAACATATACTAAAATGATTATACATTCCAACTGTAAGTGTAAATTTAACTTCCAGCAAATAAATACCACAGCTGGTTTTGGCTCCTATTAATATTTTGATTTTTTTCTTAATATTTTTTTCAGATTTCTTAAAATTGATTGCAACATGCTCAAGTAGACTTTCTAGTCAATTCACCCAAATTCCAACAGGAATTGGTTTATAAATTGGTTCCAACTGGAACTGGTCATTTGGAATTTCCAGCATGGGAAATTATTTTATATGTGCCTTGATAAATACCCTAAATTACAAATTGATGTGTAATCTAAATCTAATGAAGAAAACAAAAGGTACTATTATGTAAATGCTGCACTTAAAAATACCTATATGACTGGGCATCTAATACCCATCTAGTCTGAAGGGCATAGTGTATCCTTTATTTATTTATTTTTTTTTTGCCCCTTACTTAGCATCAAAGCAGCCCATTAGCACAGTAAATGCTGTGCTATACTTGCCAAGGTAAGATGATTGGTTTATCCTAGCAGTGCTATGGCAATTGTCAACAGATGAATTTTCATTGTTTCTCCAGACTCAAAGCCTATGTCGAGAATCATGGCTATAGCCACCAGGCGATCCTCGGTTCCTATGGGGTTTATAAGAGTCCTGGTATGAATCAGGATAATCTTCTTCCACAAGAGGATAATGATCTCGGCTATGCTGGGAACTGGAAGACAAGCGATTCCTACTCTTCCGAGCCCTTTCATTATGATAATTTTCATCAGAGGTCATTAGACTTCGTCTTTCAATTGGAGAGTTCTCTGTAGAGTGGTTGCTGTGCCTCATTCGCTGACTCTAAAAAAAATCAGATAGTTCAATGATGAACAGTGGCTTTAGAAATATATGTAGAACAATAATATCTGTAAAATAAGATCTAAAATGTGACTGAATAAAGCATACACTAACTCTTCAAAGTATTTGTTTACTTGGAAAACAATGTCCAAAGATGCAAAGTGATTATGGTTTATGAATTTAATTATACAAAGCTTCAGGATACTGCTGCTGATTCAAATAAAGATTTGAATGTTAAGTGCTGAATGGAGCTTAATAAATTTAGGAAGGCCTACTGATTCTACTTTTATTACCAAAAGTAAGGACTATTTTACTATTGGGAAATTACAAAAATGAGGATTATTTTACTGTTGGGAAATAAGTTAGAGTTCAGAATAGCAACAATTACTTTATTCCTTTGTTAAACTGATAAAATCTGTCTCCTAAAATCACACACTTCACCTTTATCTTGGCTGAATGTTTCTTAAACCTATTATAATATATCTATATATACACCTATATAGGTATAGAGGGATATAAATATGTTTTGGGGCCACACCCAGCAGTGCTCAGGGTTAGTCCTGGTTCTGCACTCAGAAATAGCTCCTGACAGGCTTGGGGGACCACATGGGGTGCCAGGATTTGAACCACCATCCATCCTGGATTGGCTGTTTGCAAGGCAAATGCCCTACTGCTGTGCTATCTCTCCAGCTTCCCCATTATAATATTTTAATGTAACTATGATTTGTGAAACCCATAAATAATATTTATTTCTGTATCCTATTTAAATCTAAATCTCTTCACAATGTTTTCTCAAATAAGTATAAAATAATTAAAGCCAGCTAACTGACAAAACAATTATAAATCTTGTCTCTAACAAATGTTCTGCAAAAATAATATTCAGATATAAGTTGAGTTTCTCAACACTGTTCATTGAACTTAACATCTTATGTTTTTATTTAATGTCTCAGAAAATATAATTTAACATTTTCTTCAAATCACAGGGAAACTTATAGTATGGTGTCCCTATATGCTTAGACAGTTCATCTCAGTTAAGAATAGGTCACTATTCTTAAAGTGGATAAAGGGCACTCACTCATACTGAGTGGATGTCTAAGTGAAGGTGAGTAAGAGGGTTATCCTTATAAATAGAGTGCAACATATCATTTCTGTTTATATTAGAGAAGCATATTCATTCATGAATCTATTTTTTATCCCACAACGCACAATTCAGGGTCATTCTAGAGACACAGAGACAATTGCAGACTCATATTCTTGGTGAACACAGGTGCAAAGTTCCTCAACAAAATACTAGCAAATAAAAGAAAAAATCATACACATGACCAAGTGGGATTCATTCTGAGTATGGAAGAAGGATTTAACATATGAAAGTCAATAAATAAAAGCCATATCAATAAAATAAAAAAATATGATCAAATCAATAGTAGCAGAGAAAGCATTTGACAGATTTGGCATGCATTCATGATTTTAAAAAGCTTTCAACTTTCAACATGGGAATTGGAGGAATTTTCCTCAATATAGTCAAAGCCATTAACCACAAGCCCACTGCAAACATTATACTCAATAGAGAAAAGAGTAAAAGCAGTCCCTTTAAGATCAGGCACAAAACAAGGTAGCACACCCTTACCAATTCTTTCAATATAATACTAGAAGTACTTGTCATAGCAGTTAGGTAAGAAAATAAATCATGAGCATCCAGATAGGAAGGAAGAAATCTCTCACTATTTGTGAATGACATGATATTATATTTAGAAAATCCTAAAGACTATGCAAAAAAACTTCTACAAACATATAGATTTTTTTTGTTTTTGTTTTTGTTTTTGGGGGGATCACACCTGGCAGCACTCAGGGGTTATTCCTAGCTCTATACTCAGAAATTGCTCCTAGTAGTCTCGGGGGACCATATAGGATGTCAAGATTCAAACCACCATTTTCTGTATGCAATGCAAATGCCCTACCTCCTTGCTATCTCTCCGGCCCCATAAACAGATTTTTATAGTAAAGGATCAGACTACAAAATTAGCACACAAAAGTCTATGGCTTTCCTAATATACAAATAATGAAGATAAATTTTTTTAAACTCTCATTTATAATTGTGCCTCAGAGCATCAAGTACCATAGAATCAATTTAAATAAAAAGGTAAAATACCTATGCAAAGAAAACTACAAAAGATTATTTCAAAAAGCAAAAGGGCATATAAGGAAAAAGAGCACATTCTGCTTATGGGTTGGGATGATTAACTTAATTAAAATGGCAATACATCTCAAAGCATTGCAGAGATTCAATGCAGTTGAACAAATGACTTTTTTCAAAGAAATAGATTAGATACTCTTAAAATTCATATGGTACAATACCAACACACCTCCAGAGCTAAAGCAAGCCTTGACAAAAAGAAGATGGGAGGCATCATTTTCCCCAACTTCAAATTGCATTATAATTATAATTATAATTATTATAATATAATTATAATTCAGTAGTAACTAAAATGGCATGATATTAGAATAAAGACCAATCTTCAAATCAGTGAAAATGAATGGAATGTAGTATCCTGAAATATACTCTCAAGTATGTGATCAATTAAACTTTAATAAACAAGAAAAAAAAAGTGGAGCAAGAAAAGTTTCTTTAACAAGTGGTATTGGGAAAACTGGTCAGTTACATGCAAAAAAATGAACTCAGACCTCTTCCTAACTAACACCATACACAAAAGTCAAATCAAAGTGAATTAAAGATCTTGATATTAGACCTGAATCCATAAGGAACATAGAGGAAACTATAGACCAAACTCTCCATGATATTGACGCTAAAGGCATCTTCAAAGATAAAACATTACTGACCAAGCAAGAGGAAGGAAAGATAAATAAATTGATCTACATTACATAAGAAGTGTCTAAACCTCAAAGGAAATGATCTCCTGGATACAAAGACCACCCACAGAATGAGAGAAATTATTTCTCCAATACCTTTCTAACAAGTGGTTAATATGACACTGATAGATCTTAATAAGAAAAAATATCTATTCCCTCAAAAAACTGGGGAAATAAACAGAAACTTCCTCTGCTAGCTCCTTCCTGCCCTCTTGTTCTCCCACCCCCAGATTCTGTTTTCATGCAAACGACCAATAAACAACTCTTCCCCTAGGGAAAAAAAATGCAGATTGACCAAAAGAAACATGAAAAACTGCTCCACATCATTAGTCACGGAAGGAAATGCAAATCAAAACAACATACTTATACCATAAAGACTGACACACATCAAAAAGAATAAGGACTACCAGTGATGACATGGATGCAGAGAAAAGGATTCTCATTCACTGCTGGTCAGAATGTTGACTGGTCCAACCTTATTAAAAAAAAATATGGACATTCCTCGAAAACCTAAAAATTGAGCTTTGTTTGTTTGTTTTTGCCACATCTATTGGCATTCAGGGGCTACTCCTGGCTATGCTCTCAGAAATCATCCCTGACTTTAGTGGACCATATGGGATGCCAGGGATTGAACCAAGGTCCATCCAAGGTCATCTGTGTGCAAGGCAAACGCCCTACCGCTGTACTATCGCTCCAACCCCCAAAATTGAGCTTTTATAATGATTCACTTTTCTTCTCTTTCTCCCTACCTCTTCTTTCTTTCCTTCTCCATTATTTCTTTTTAGGCACCATGGTTTATAATACTGTTGTTGAAAGGATTTTGTGCATATCAATTTACCTACTTTCCGCTCACTTCTTGTTCAGGGTGATAATGATCAATATCATTGGTCTCTTCTTTCTGTCCTAACTGCACTTCCCTACCTCATTTCTATTGTATTTTGGTATTATTCTCATACTACAAATTTTTTTAAAATATATTTCACAAATGAGTATGATTATTCTATGTCTGTTCTTCCCTCTCTGACTCATTTTACTCAGCATGTTACTTTCCATGTCTATCTATGTCCAAGCAAATTTCATAACATTTTCCCTAATGGCTGAGTAGTATTCCATTCTATAAATGTAACAGAGTTTTCTTTCTTTTTTTAAAATTTTTTTTTGTTTTTGTTTTTCGACCACACCCAGTGATACTCTGGGGTTACTCCTGGCTATGCGCTCAGAAATCTCTCCTGGCTTGGGGGGACCATATGGGACATGGGGGGATCAAACCACACTCCCTCCTAGGCTAGCTCGAGTTCTGTACCACTTCTCCACCCCTAACATATATTTTTTATCCTCTAATCTGTTCTCAGCACCTAGGTTTCTTAAATTCTGGCTATTATGAATAGTGCTGCAATGAACATAGGAGTGCAGATGTCTTTTCTGCATTGTTTTTGGACTCCCAATGAACATTCCCAAGAATGGTATTGTTTTGTCATGATGTTTATACTGGGTTACTATGAGGCAGAAAAATGCATGTGGTACTGAGGAATTACAGACTATAGAGCTTCAGAAGCATGTTCAGCACACTAAGTAGCACTGGGGATTGAACTTGCAACCTTTACCTTGCAAGGCATGTGTTCTAAGCCACCGAATTAGTCCTTTTCCCTCTACTCTTCCTTTTACATTTTTTATTGTAAAGTTGTAGAATCACAGTGAAAAGAGACAATACCTGTAATCCAGAAATTGCTGTGGGGTATGGAGAGAGTGCTGTTGAGCCCAAATTCCTTCCAAGCAGTGGGGTCATGGGGGTGCTACTGGTTGTGTGTGTGGCACGCCAGTATGCCTCGAGATACTCTCCCAGATGTTCACATGCATCTTCAAGTTGATTTTCATCCAATATCACATCAAACATTTCCTACAGATGATAAGAAATATTATTTTACTTACATGGTTAATGTAAAAAAAATAAAACCCTAAACTCCAATGGATGCAGATAACAGTGTTTCTAATATCAAACATGAGGGACAGTTTAGAGATTACCAATTCCTAAAATTAGAGACAAGTAAAAAGTTTTCCATGTGCAAATGTCAACATTGATAAAGAACCAAACTACTTATGAATTTTTAATTAATATATGGGTCTTTCATTACTTAGAAAATAGACAAGGTGGGGCTAAGAGAGAATATAGCAGGTAGGGCACTTGCTTTGCACACAGTCAACCCAAGTTCAATCTCTAGCATCCCAGATGTCCCCTGAGCCTGCTAGAAGTAATTCCTGAGTTCAGAGCCAGTAGTAAGGTCAAAGCACTACAGGGTATGACCCCCAAATCAAAACAAAGCAAAATACATAAAAGACAGTGAAGGAAAGGTGTTCTAAGTAAAACAGAGTGAAAAGATATATGTATGTATTTACCTTAATTCAGATATTGATATAGAGTTGAATTTTACTGACTTTAAAATATAAGAGAAGTAATAGAATATAAATTCTAAAAATATCCTGGCCAAGAATTCTACCAATCTTGTATCTTAAAGTAAATATTTTGAAGGAAACATTATTTACATAGATAACTTGTATAATGCTTGTGAAAATTATGTTATCTGCTTTATGAAAAAATATTATGGAAAGGAAGTTTAGGAATAATACTAGAAAACCATAATATATTGACTTCTGCTTACAAAAGATTGTGGATAAAGGATGAAAAGAACAAATATCAGGAGTACTTACTTGTAGGAATGTGGTAGGAATCCCCTAAGAAAATTTTGCTTTCTGGGGAGTGGAGACCACATACAGCAATACTCAGGGTTTAGTCCTGACTCTGCACTCAGGAATCACTCTTGTTGGGAGTGATAATGGGATTCTGGGGACAAACCCACATTTGACCTGTACAAAGCAACTGCCTTACTTGTGCTATCACTCCAGCTATCACTCCCCATGAGCAATACACAGCAAGTAGGGCATTTTCTTTGCACTAAGTCAATCTGGGTTCTTCCCCAACATCCTATATAGTCCCAAACCTGCTAGGAGTAATTTCTGAGTACAGATCCAGAAGTAATCCTTGAACATCGTCTGGTGTGCATCCAGCCAAAACAACCACAATGAGAAATTCTAAAGTATGAGAACTTAATTTTCTCTAAGGATTTGGTCTAATGTCAAGAAGAGTTCTTACTACAAAAAAGCAGAGGATGTGGTCCTTCTTATGGTTATGGTGGGGAATGGAAGCAAGAGAGAATCAACAAAAGTCACAGTATTCCTTGGAAGGGAGAAAAGAAACTGTGGTACCTCACAAATTGAAACCGAATTCCATAAATTAGTGAAAGTACATCCCCAAGTTTCCACATCTGGATCTGTTCACTCTCACTTGACCCACCTTTCACCTCAGTTACCAATGTCTGAGAGTTCTCCTAACCAAAATAAGAACCTTCCAGGAATCAATCAAATATAGGATCGTTGCCACAAATACAACAATTGGACTGTAGGCAAATGGCAACTGGATAACTGGGAATTGTCGATGGATCTGCTAATCCACACTCATCAGTGCCTGGGATATGCAAGACACTTTACCATGGACACCATGTCTTTCCCCTCTTCCAGCATTTTTAATCACAAAGCCTGCACAACATTAGAGTATAATGAACCTGTTGGTCCTAAGATGTAAAGCAGTTTGAACATTCTGAGAGCAAAGAGAAAGGTGTAAGTAACTAACAAACATGTGACTTCAGACTAAACTGTTTAAGAAAGACTCCAAAAGTTCCATTCATATAGAAACTTTCATAAATAAACTCTAATAGAACATTTATTGGTAGATTTCATATGGATTCTTTATTTCTCATCTCACTTAGAAGCTATTTATCCACCACCTATTTGTGCTAGGCATTGTGAGCACATAGCAGCAAAGAAAATGTACATCACCTCTGTGCTCAAGGAGTATATATATGGAAAGAAAAACATTAAAATTCTTAACATGTCACTTTGGGATTTTAATCTGGAGCTAGAAAAGAGACCAAGTCAGCAACAATTTGAAATTAAAGTTTAGAATTTAGGAGGTGATACAGAGAGTTATGTATAATTTGAACTCATAAGAAATTAGAAGTCAAAGAACTCTGACAAGAGCAAAAAAAAGATATATAGATATATATATATATATATATATATATATATATATATATATAAAGAGAGAGAGAGAAGAAGAGACCAATGAAGGGAACATGTGAGGTCAGAGAGATAGTAGTGGCCAACCTGGAATGGACCCGGTTCAATTCCTGGCATCTCATATGGTCCACCAAGCTTGCCAGGAGCGATATCTGAGTACAGAGCCAGGAGTAACCCTTGAGCATCACCGGGTGTGGCCCCCAAACCAATCAATTAATAAGTAAGTAAACTGCTTAACACACACACACACACACACACACACAAAAGAGAGAACATGTGACCCACTAGAAAATAGAAAAACTACAACAAAAACAAACAAAAAGGAAAATAAGAAAACATTGAGTTTCTACAGTGTCAGCTAACATGTACCTTTACAATAAATCTCTGAATCTACCAACACAAAAAAGCTCTGTCTTTTAGAATCAAAAGCCACCTTCCTCCATTCATGTAAACTTTCAACAGGTAAAAATACAAAATGAGAAAAGTTTTCACCAGGCTCTCATAAAAACAGTGCCTTCTCTGCTAGCGGGATGGGGCAAACTTGAGTGGGACAAGAATTGTACACTGCATGCCTGAGTGTCCACAGAAACAGATATAACAGAAAAAGAAAAAAAAGAAAAGAAACCAGACTACCACTCTGTCCACTCCAGGCTAAAGTTCTTAAAAATTTTATACTGCATTGATTTGAAATCTATTGTTTATATAATTTTATGTAAATTTATAATTCAGAGCCTATAGGTCTCATTCTATAGTGTGCACTCTGAACAAATGCAGTTTCAACAAGTTATGCTTCTGCTTTCCTAAGACTCTAGTTGATGAATAAAGGGAACTTTAGAAAAGGAGGGTTCTAATTATTAAGAATTGCAGGGATTAGGGCAGGAGCGGTGGAGCAGTGGAAGGCATTTGCTTCTCACGCAGCTGACCCAGGACAGACCACAGTTCGATTTCTGGTGTCCCATATGGTCCTCTGAGCCAGAAGTGATTTCTGAGCACAGAGCCAGGAGTAATTCCTGAGGGCAGCCAGGTGTGACCCAAAAACAAAACAAATGGAGTTGGACCCAGCAGAGCGAACATGCCAGGAAAGCTGTCCTTCTTTTTTCTGGTATGTCAGGGTCTCTGGGCAGACAGCGGGCTATAGGCTTCTTGGACTGAACACTTGGTCCAGGAGACTGAGACCCCCCCCACGCCAGACTGGTCTTCTAGGCCCGCCCTGGCAACTCAGACCCTGGGGGGTGGGTGGAGGAGGGAAACCCCTTCCCTACGCATACTGGACCCCCTGTATTGTTTGTTACTAATACTAATTTTCAAAACACAAATGTGCCTGCGTGACAAATATACTTTTTAAGCATTACCCAAAAACGTTCCTCATCCTAGACTGTTCCTAGGAATGGAATCAGGATGCCCAAGATTTGGATAAAACACTAAAATAGACCTTTATTCTCTAGTCTTTTTGTGGATGTGTGTTTTCATATTGACTCCAAAACTAAACCATAAACAGTCCATCTATATATTGTCATATAGTCTTTATCATGTATTGCCTCTCCTCTCACCCCTGTGTCTCTCCTACTCCCTCATACCCCAACCCTGAATCATTATCTTCCCCTTATTTAACCCTCTTTATCCTCAGTTCCTAACTGGGTGGACACCAAGACTGACCTTCTGCCCCAACAGACCACCATCCTGCTCCTCATTGAAAGACACCTCTCGGTCCCCATCTCATGCCTCGACAAAGAACTAAAACCAACATGCCTGCTGACCCATGATTGGTGGCCCCTCTCACCCCCATCAAACTATGGACTGTTGCATGATACTGGAATCAGCTTCAGCAAAACCCCTAGTTCAAGGTCAATATAGGGTTCTGTAATGCCGCAAAATATGTCTCAAACTCAACTATCACCTGTTGTCTTCAAATACCTTTGTTTTCTTTTTTTTTTTCTTTTTAAACACAGGTTTATTTATCTGTTTTATTTTAATGTATACATCCTTACCATTTTTGGTGCTGCTTGGTACTAAAGCCTTGCCTAGGATAAAATGGCAGATCAAAACCGGACCACAGAAATTGTGAGTATAACCAGTCATCTTTACCCAGAATAGCACCAGCAATCCAATATGAAACCATACGTTTTTGTATGGGCACAGTAAATAAGGAGAAACCATAGACATAGAAATAAGATCTTATCTTCTAGAGATAAGACCTCACACTTTTTATAACAATAGGGTGGACATGTGTCATGTGGATATAAACCAGTCTCCAGGAGATTGGACAGTGTCAGTTCAACTGCAAACCCCAGATCCCAGATGTAGAACTGATACAGCTCTGGGCAACAACTCCAGGAACCAACTCCATTGGGAGAATTATAGCACAGCTCTGGCACTAACTTGTACCAGTTACAATATGACAATGAGGAAATGACAACTTGACCCAAGACCAAGTTGTCTTATCACCTCACCTAACACTGGATGGAAACCAGAAGATGTACTGTCCTTTGAACAGCGAAAAATAAGAGCACCATGTACAGAAAACTGACTTTGACAGCTGCGACTGGGCAGAACTATCCTTGGGACTGGTAAGGAAAACCCTGCCCTAGATTGTAGACCAGAACTTTTATTAAATAAAAAAAAATTTCTTATTGCAAAGGCCCAACTTGGACAACAGAGACTGAGCAGAATCCTTAGATCCATAATATCCCATACTTCAGCTTGGGGGCTGAATGAAAACAGGGAGCATCTGATACAGAAGACTGTACATAACAATGGTGGAACAGAACCTTTAGAACCGTAAAGACTCTAACCTAGACCCTGTCCTAGGACCTGTACAAATGCCAAGACCGCTAGATACAGTGGCCTCATTGTTTCACCCACAACTGAGAGGAAAGTTTCCTGGCACCACATACAAAGCCCTTGGGATGAGGTAATGAACACCTATGGAGCCAGGGGTTGATTCCATGATGGTATGCTTCAAGGATGGAGAAGCCCTGAATCTCCTAGGCCATGGGAATTCCCATTCTCCCCCAATGATTACTGTGCCTATACAAAAAAAAAAGGTGGAGGGAACGCCAAACCTTACCACTGCAGCACCCCTTCTTTTTCTTGTTTTGTTTTGATTTGTTAGTTTTTTACTTTATTTTCCTTCTTTCCTCCACTTTTCTCTTCCCTTTTCACTCCTGTGATTATTATTTGGTGATTTTTTTTTTCTTTTCTCATTAGCTGGGTGCATTTTTTTTCTTTTTCTCTTTCTTTTTTTGGTAGTTGCGGCCAATTTTTTTCTCTCTTTCTTTTTTTTTCTTTCTTTTTTCTTTTTTCTTCTTATCCTTTTTATCACAAACAACAACAGAATAGACTATCTACAACAAGCTATAAAGTGGAGACCAGTTGCACTAGTATTCTGGGGGGAAAAGGAGGGAGATATGAGATGCATGCTGGAAACGGGGGTGGAGGGAGGACAGCACTGGGGTGGGAGTGCCCCTCATTCGTTCTCACTATGTACCATAAATAATGCTGTGAAAACAAATGAACAAAAAACAAAACAAACTATAAAACCCAGTATAAGCAAAGTCAAGTAAGAATTTCATTTAAAAGGAATTTGAATGAGGATTATTTGTTAGTTGCTATTGCTTGTTTTTTGTCTTTTTCTTTTTTTTTTTTTTTTTTTTGAGCCACACATGACAGTGCTCAGGGTTTACTTCTGGTGGTATTCATAGGACCGAATGTGGTGTCGGAGATCACAGGTTAGCCATGTGTAAGGCAAGTGATTGGAGGCTTAAATATTATTTGGATGTTCCATGTGTTACATAGTCACTGCTCTAGGCAAAATTAAAAAGACACTTTATCATAAGTAGTTTTAATAAAATGTTTCTCTTTATAAATGGGTAGGATTTTTATATATGGGCACATGCCTGTCTGCTTAAGGCTCATTATTTCTGGGAAATTGCTTTTCCACTGCTAAAAGATAGCTATATAATAAAAAAAGATTTGTAAAACTGCTTTTAGGTTTTCAAAAGCACAGAGAAAAACAAAATTCAGCTTCTAAATGTGGCTTATTTTCAAGCATAAAGAATTTCACAGTCATCTGTGACAATTTTTCCTTTCAACTGTTTAGAAAATAACACAGCTGACTAGACCACAGTGTTAGAAAGTGAGTTTAAAAAGGGAATTTCTATTGACATATATAAATTTAGGGAGAAGAACTCCAATGAATTATGCAAACTATTTTTGTCAGACATTAAAAGGATCAAGTCTGGTTAACTCTTTACTGTGTAATACTCTTATGTAGCATATGGATTCAAAACACAAACAGGTGAAGGTGTAATGGAATGGTAACATGAAATGAACAGTTGCCCTCTCATGATACCAGGTAATTGGTGACTGCTGAAGTTAGGGTAAAGTTTAGCTGTTTCAAAGCACAAACATAGTAAAGCTTCTAACATTCTACCAATAAGTATTTTATCAGGCAAGGGGGTCATAAATACTGTGGCAGATAAAGGAAATAATAATGAACAGATCATTGAATTAAACCACTAGAAAACTAGGCATAGTAGGTTAAGGTCTTTCATAAATATTAAAAATGAACAAAAAAAAATTTTTTTGACTCTTTTTGGTCATACCCGGCAACGCTCAGGGGTTACTCCTGGCTCTGTGCTCAGAAATCGCTCCCACAGACACCAGAAACCATATGGGATGCCGGGATTCGAACCACCATCCTTTTACATGCAAGGCAAACACCCTGTCTCCACACTATCTCTCTGGCCCTGTATAAAAATATTTTTATTTATTTTATTTATTTATTTTTATAGTTTATTTATTTATATTTTTATAGTTTAGTTAGAGAAATAACTACATTTGAACTATCATAATAATGAGAGTGTATGAGGGAAATAGAAAGTCTGTCTAGAGTACATGCAGGGGTTGGGTGGGGAGGAGGGATATTTGGGACATTGGTGATGGGAATGTTGCACTGGTGATGGGTGGTGTTCTTTACATGACTGATACCCAAACACAATCATGTATGTAATCAAGGTGTTTAAATAAAATATATAAAAAATAGAATGAACCTAAAATATTACTGTGAAAGATATGTAAGCGACTTTGGTCAAAATAAACATTTCAAAATAAATAAAAATATATTAAAAATATAGACATGAGTGGAGAGGCTAAAGAAGAGCTAGAGAACATGTTTTGGAGAAGACCAGGGTTTGATTCCTGGTACCGCATGGTCCCTTGAATGCCATAAGAAGTAATCTTAGAGTTACATATAGTACAGCAGGTAGAGTATTTACCTGGATGTGCCGACCTAGTTTCAATCCCCAACATCCCATATAGTCCCCCTGAGCCTGCCAGGAGTGATTCCTTAGTGCAGAGCCAAGAGTAAACCCTGAGCACCATCAGGTGTGGCTCACAAACAAACAAAAAAAGAAGCAATTCCAGAGTATTGCTGATTATGATCCTTAAAAACAGTACAAGCAAACAAATAAAAAAGAGTGGAATATAGTTCATTCAGTCACAAAAATGTAAAATAGCAGAGAAGTTAAAAAGGAAAAGACAGGTTATATCTTAATAAAATGAAAATGAAGTCCTATAATATCTTTTTATAGGGGACTGACCACAACCAGTGTTGTTAAGAAATACTTCCAATACAGTACTCAGGGATCATTCCTGGTAGTGTGAACTATCTCTCCAGCCATGGGCTTTATCCAGTCTGGGGTCTTGCAAAGGACAAGACACATATGCCCTATAGCTGAGCTAAATTTTTTGCCCTCTACAATTTTTGCCCTTGGATTCTATAGCCTCCATATATATTTATACACACATACATATATACGTATAAAATATATATACGTATATATATGTATATATATAATTGTTTCCAACAGTCTTTGGGATTTTCTGTGTATATTAACATGGCATTTGGGAAAGTGAGTTTAATGTCTTTTCCATTTTGAATTCCTTTTATTTACATTTCATGTGCCATTGCTATTGATAGGAATTTTATCTTAGGTTGAGTAAAAGTGGTAAAAGTGGATGTCCTTATTTTGTGCCAGGTCTCAAAGAAAATTTTTATGAGTTTCTATCCATTATGTATGATGCTAGTTTTGAGATTGTTGAATATAGTCATTACTATGTTGAGATATCTTTTCTATCCCCATTTCATTGACAAATGTTAAGTTCTGTGAAAAACCTCTATACCTATTGATATGATTACTCAATTTGTATGCTTACATTTTCAAAGAAACAACTTTTAGTTTAATGGATGTTTTTGACTTGTCTGGCCCCATGGGTTTTATTTGATTTTTAAGGATTTTTTTTGTTGTTGTTCCTTGTGATGACTTAGATTTTCAGAGCCATTTCTTGTTCCCTAATATAAACTTGTATTGCTAAGAACTTCCCTCTTAGTACTAATTTTGCTATCTCCCAGATGATCTCAGAACATATTATTTCATTTGCATTTGTTTTCAGGAATTCTTTTATTCTCCCTTAATTTTCTCATTAATCAAATAATTACTTAATAGCATATTGCTTCAGATGTTTGAGTATTTGTCAGCTTTTTCCTATGATTTATTTCTATCACCATAACATTATAAAAATACACAGTCTCAATTAGATCTTTATGATTTAATTGACATTTGTTTTGTGTCAGAAAATGTAATTTGTTCCTAAGAATTTTCCCTTTTCACTAGAAACTCAGCTGTTTTGGCATGGAAAACCTTATAAATGACTACTACCTTCTCACTTAGGACTGCTCATTTCTTGTTGCTATTCTGTTTCATTTATCTAATGATGAGAATGGGGTGTTAAAGTTTCTTAGTACTTTTCTTACAGCAGTTAATATCTCACTTCTATTAATAATTCACTTTAGTTTCATTTGGTGCATATTAATAAGTATTATGCCTCTTAATGTATTCATTCATAAATCATTATTTGATGTTTCATTCATTTTTTTAGGGTTTTTGTTTGTCTTTGGGCCACATGAGGCAAAGCTCAGAGTTTACTTCTGGATCTGCACTCAGAAATCACTCCTAATGGGCTCACGGCACCAGAATAGATGTTGAAGATTGAACCTGGGTCTGCTGCATGCAAGAAAAATGCCCTACCTGCTGTATTATTACACTGGTTTCACAGATAATTTCTACTAAACTATTTAGAAAGATATTAGGTAGGAGAAAGAAGTGGCATGTTCAATAGAACATGGGCTTTTTAAGAATGGAAACAGGCATAGAAACAGAGACAACCAAGCAAGGGAGAACATGGACTTGAAGTAGTCCAGGGATGTTGTTAATCTGAAAACTTTTTATAGTTCTTCAAAGCTCAGTGATAACATATCTGAATAAAATATTCTTGATTGGAGACCTTTGTCATTTAGCACTTTGTAGATAGCATAATATTCTCTTTGGATCTGTTGAGTTTTACTTGAGAAATTTTCTGAGTTTAATATGTGACTCTATTCTTCTCTTGATAATTTTAGAATTCTCTATCTCTTTCTGCCCCTTGCCATTTTAATTTTAATATATCTTGGTGTGTGTGTGTGTGTGTGTGTGTTTGGATTTCTTTTCTTTAGTCATTTTAGATCTTTCTAGAAAAAAACCCTAGATATGATTTTCTTTTTTTTTTATAATTTTTATTTTGAACCATATTGGTTTAGATAACTTTCACAGTAATATTTTAGGTACATATTAACTTTGAATCAGGGGAATTCCCGTCACCAAGTTTGTCCTCCCTTCTCATTCACCCCCGTTCCCATCCTGCCTCCCATATCCCCCACCCTCACCCCCCGCCCCAGGCCGCCAGAACAGGTAGTCCCCTCTGTGTCCAGTTTACTACTTGTTGATCACAGATATGATTTTCTTAATGGAGCTTCTATATATAAAAATATCAATGGCATTATTTTATTACTTAAATGCTCTATGTCAGGATATCCTTGTGTCTTTGTCTTCTAGTCACCTTTAAGTTTAGGGAAGTTCTTGGCTATTATTTTAACTAAGTATTCAGGCCACTTTCTCTCTTCCTGAAACACCTATAATGTGACTGCTGTTTCTTTTGATGCTGTCTCAGAAATCTTTTATGCAATCTTCATTTTAAAAATATAGATAGTGGCTGGAGAGACAGTACAGTGGTAAGGCACCTACCTTGCACACAGTTGACCTGGGTTCTATCCTCAGCATCCTCTGAGCACTGCCAGGATAGATCCCTGAGCACAGAGCCAGAAGTAAGCCCTGAGCACTACCAGATATGGTCTTTAAAAAAAAACCAAAAAATTTATGTATATACATATTTATACATATTTTTTAACCTTCTCAAACTCACTGATTTGTCTTGGGCTTCTGCCTTTATTGTCTTCTTTCTATTGTATTTTTAAAATCCTCATAATATATTCTTTAGCTCTGTGATTTTTATTTGAAATTTCCTTTCTCCATCTTTCCATGGATTTTCTTATTTTCTTATTTAAGTGAGTATTACTAGAATTGCTGCTTTAAATTCTACATCATGGAATTTAGATCATTATGGTATGTTTGAGGTTCTTCCCAAGTTTTTGTTTTCATTCATCTGTGCACCTGAAATCTTCCATCTTGCCATTATGCCTGGCACAAGCCCTATAATAGGGCTATGGGTAAAGGTTCATATTTGAGAAGGTCTGAGTAAGTGATCAGAAGTTTAGGATTGTAATCTGTGGTGTGGCTATGGTTCTGAGTTTTTGTGAACTTGGGCGGTTGTAGAGCATCTCTCTTCACGAGTTCTTTGCACTATCTGGATTGAATGGGGCCTAGTTGACAGCTCAAGGTTCACACTCACTAGTGCCTGGCAGCGGATGTGGTATTAAGGTCAGGTAGGTCTAGGCAGTTACTGGTATAGTTCATGACCCTAAAGTGTCCCAAAGCAGCTGCAGAACTGAGAAGTCTGCATAGTCACTGGGGGATTCTTGCTTTCGGTACCTGAAAAACAATTTCAGAGCTAAGGTCAAGTGGAGTTGAGTAGCAGCCTATGGTACAAAGTTGTTTGTGTTTCACAAGGTCCGGAACACTAAGATTGAGCAGGCCTTGATCACAAGCATATGTTCAAATATTTATATGCCTAGGGACATTTTTGTGTCGTTTGAATAAATTTGTGAGGCAATGTGCTTAGGGGAACTCCTGCACCAAATTCCAGAGGATCTGTACAGAGGAAAATAGGAGTTTCAGCAGTGAGTGCTTGGGGTTACCTATGCACCAAGTTTGGTAGACGTAAGGGACAATATAGTAAGTGTAGGCAGCTCTCAAGCTGCCTTGTTTCGATTCAGGCCTCTGTGTGACTTAGGAGTCTGTGTGTTTGGGTGGGTGGGGTGGGGGAAGAGATGCTTTGGCTTCAGTGACACAGCATGATATTTGGAACTAAACAGTGAGCAATAGTAACTAGTTGCTTTGGAAGATCCTCAATGTGCTTTGAGACCTACTGGGTGTTGCCTCCCTTCTAAAGCTCAATATGGACTGGTAGGACCTAGCCTGCTTGTCTGTTAGCTTGTCTGAGAGTCTCCATCTCACCTGTGATTAGGTGAGGGTGGATGAGTGTCTCTTAGGACCCAACAGTTTCTGCAAGCAAGTCTGAGAGAGGCTACCAAGATGATGGCTGCCAATGACTCTGTTCCCTATTTATTTCCTATAGTTTCATGTCTCTATTCAGTGTTGTATGTCTAGGACTGTAGGATTGAGGTACCCTCAAGCAAGGTTGTGAGAGGCTAACAATATGATGGCTGACAGCGACTCTGTCCCCTATTTATTTACCACAGTTTTTACCTTCTATTCAGTTTTCTAAGTCTAGAATTATAGTATTGGGGTGCCCTTTTTCTGCTCTTTAGGCAGCATTTTGTGCCTGAGAAGCTCCTTCTGATTGTAGTTTGTGGCTCTGCAGGGGGATTCTTTCTTGGAGCTGAGGATAGAGTGTTGTTCTCATTCCAGTTTTTCTGGGAGCTTCCTCAGATATTTTTATTTTTGTTTTGGGACACATCTATAGGTATTTAAGGCTTACTCCTGGCTCTGCTCTCAGTAATTACTCCTCTGGTGGGCTCAAGGAATCATATGGAGATAAAACTAGAGTTGGTTGTGTACAAGAAAAACATAACACTCCTTGTACTCTGGTCCTCTCCCCAATGATTAATTCTTTGAGGTTTTAGGTCGGATTGGTTCACTGATTAATTCAAGCTTTAGTGTAGGTTTGCAGTGACAGCAACATGCAGACTCCATATTTGAACTTTTTGTCCTGATTGTCAATTTTACTTTTTTGTTTATTTGCTTTAGTACCATATCAAGCTGTGCTCAAGGCTTATTCCTGGCTTTGCACTCAGAAATCAGTCGTAAAGGGGCTCAGAGAACCATATATGGTCCTGGGGATTCAAAACATGGTTGGTCATGTGCAAATGAACACTTTAACTCCGTACAACTCTACTGGCCTTAATTTCACCTTTTGAAAATTGTAGTACTGCTATATATTAGCTAGCCAGATATTAACCAGACATAAACTCTCCCATGCTTTGCTCTTCTTTTAGTATTACACATTTAAAAAAAACAATCTCATGTTTGAGTATTACTCTAATTTCTAGGTAGAAAAAAAATACATGTGATATAGCTTAATTTCTTTGCTATTAAAAAATAGATACACGAGGCCCGGAGAGATAGCACAGTGGCGTTTGCCTTGCAAGCAGCCAATCCAGGACCAAAGGTGGTTGGTTCGAATCCTGGTGTCCCATACAGTCCCCCGTGCCTGCCAGGAGCTATTTCTGAGCAGACAGCAAGGAATAACCCCTGAGCACCGCCGGGTATGGCCCCAAAACAAAAAACAAAACAAAACAAAAAATAGATACACTAACTGAAACTGCTACCTTTAAAAAATATTTATTTATTGTGGTGTAGGGGTGTTGGTAAAGTTTAGCAGTACTCATGGATTACTCCTGGCTCTGTGCTCTGAGATCCTCACAGTGCTTAGAAATGAGGCTGGGGATTAAACTGGGGTTGACCCTAGGCAGTGCAAGCAGTTTAGGCCCTGTACTGTTATTACTTTAGCTGATAATTGTTACCATAATTTTTTATTGAAGTTTAGTATATACTGTTAGTTAATTTTACTAATAGAAAAATTATATATAATTATAGTTAATGAAAAATTATAATTATGAAATAACCAACACTATTTCTTCCATTTCAAACCTCCTTCCTTTCTTCCTCTTGTTGAAACACACCTAATAGTGCTCAGAGGATCATATGGGTGTCAGGGATAAAATCCAGGATTGTGTGCAAGGCAGCTGACTGCCTTTGTTAGAACATCTCTATCTTCCCTGCATTTTTATATTATAAAGAATTTATTTAATTTTTTGTATTTATTTTCTGGTATTAGGATCAAATCTAGATCTCATGCATACAAGGTATGTATATTAAAGTTTTTAAAGTTCTTAAAGCACTGGTCAATAAGTGATAGGAGACTGCATTCTAAGTTAAAGAGTTTTTGAAAGAGTTAAAAGGCATACAGGGATAAAAGAAAACCTACTAATATTATAAGGCTCTACCAGTTAGTCCCAGGCACAATTTCCACTTAAGTCAGTTAAATGGGAAAGTCCATCAGAAGGCTCTTGAATCATAGGTAGGAAATACATGAAGACCAAGAGATTACTGACTCTTAGGTCTTCTGATTCCTACTAGTAAGCTATGACTTTCATAATAAACGCAAATAAATTTTTCTCACCATAACCCTCATTCTGTTCATTCTTATTCAAGGATTACAACATCTATGAGCATATTATCTACATAGAGGGTGTCTAGGGTTGTTTTTGTGGGTTTGTTTTTTGGGTTTTTTTTTTTTTTTTGGTTATTGGGTCACACTTGGCAGCACTTAGGGTTTATTTCTGGTTCAGAAATCGCTCCTGGCAGGCTCGGGGGATGCCCGGATTCAAACCACCGACCTTCTGCATGCAAGGCAAACACCTTACCTCCATGCTATCTCTCCGGCCCCTTATGGAGGGTTTTTTGTTAAATTCATATCAATTAACTAATTAATGTAATATGTCCAGATTGAGAGGCTGCAATCTTTGCAACAAGAACGAGCTTTTTGTTTTGCTTTGTTTTGCTTTGCTTTGTTTTAGAGAACTAGATTCCAAGTAGTCTTGTTTCACAAAGGAAACAACTGTAGCTGATTATACTCAAACATTCTGAGGCTCTATGACAACTGGGACAGTGCTTCAAAGAGATCAGGGAATCCACAGGATGCTAAATAATTTAATTAAAACTCCTGGAAAAAGACAGTGGAAAGTTACTAATACAATCAAGGAAGCCAGGCACTAACCTTTACTTCAGATCCTTGGATTTAAGAGAATAACTGAGTTATTTAACAATGGAAAATAGGAGTTAACAGTAGCAAACAACTATGGATACTGTAATGTCTGAGCTTTGCATGACTGTAAAAGAGATGAGTTCCCTTTGGCAGAAAGAGTGGTCACCATTTTATATGCAAAAAATTTTTATAGGACTCACAGAGCCACAGTGTTATCTGTTTGTAACACAAGTGCTCTTGTAACTAAGTAGGATCATTATGCATTCAATTGTCTCCTTATCTGCTTTTCTCAACCTGCATTAAGTAGCTTTTACTGGGGCAATGTGAACTTTGACCTTCTTACTGCACTATTTTTAACTTCTCAGAAAGAAAAGGATACTGATGTCTGGTAAGAAAGAAAATGAAACTAAAAATATAGTGTATAGATGGATATTCCAAATACCAGCTCAGGCTTGTCATTTTTCTTTTCAAATCTGAAATGATCATGTGGGACTGGGTTCCATAAGACTTTCCCCATCTACATCCCACCTTTTCTTTGAAAAAATACAGCATGTGCAATAAAAGCAATTTCCTTGATTTTCCAGACTAAAGCTATTTAGCAGCTCATCTTTGCAGCTCATCTTTCTATGGAAGATTGAAAGTGGCATAAGTTATTTGATACTCTGTATCAAGACAGAGAATTTCAGTCCCTTCTATTTTTATTAGTGAGCCTTTGTGCCTCCTTTAAAAAACAGAAGGCTACAACATGAGCTGTGTCACCGCCTAAGCTCAAAACTTTAGAATGTTTGCTCTTGGCTTCCAGGGAGCAGTTTAGTCAGATGTATGTAAAAAGATCTGGGGCCTGTGGTAACCCAAAGAGCTGAAATGAGGACTTTGGACACAGGAGTGTTAGGTTTGAGCCATGGCACTGTATGGTTCCAAGAGCACTACCCAGAACAAGCTCCCAACATTAAAATAGGAGTAGACTTTGAGTATTGAGCTCAAAGCAGCCCACAAGCACTGCTGATATATGGCAGAAACATAACAAAATCCTATGAGAAAAGTTAAGGAAACTACATAATATACAAAGAGAGAAAGAGCTAGCTGAAGGGATGTCACTCCACCACCACTCCCTGCTAAGGAATCGGGTTAGCTGCCCACTGAATGCCACCAGGTACTTATTGTTTTAGGACCCTACATTTTAGGGTAGTTTATTGAACAATTATAAAAAAAATAGAGTCTTGTTTTCTACAAAGAGGGAAACTTTGGTAGGCAGACTACATTATACCTGTAGCCAAAACAGGCTCAATCCCCAGCACCCCATAAGGTCCCCTAAACACCACCAGGAGTAGTCTCAGAGCATAGAAGCAGGGAAAAGATCTGAGCACCCCTGAGTGTCCCCAACCAAATAAACCAAACCCAAACAACCCTGCCCCCAAAAGCCTGCAGAAACCACATGAATAGAGGTGAGCCAGCCCTGCCAACAAAAGGTGGAGTGACAGGAGTCTAGCCAATGTGCTTTGCTGTGTTTCTGTGCACATTTCATTATCAATGAACTCTAGCACAACACGCAGAAACATCACAATGGGGAAAGAACACAAACAAAAGCATGCATAGAAAATGAAGATGGCAATTATGCTAACCCAAAAAGAGCTAAGTACATAATTAGCCTCTAAGATAAGGAGTTTAGAGAAGAAATATGGAGGATCCACATAGAACTCAAAGAAAGCATGGATCAAGCTGAACAAACAACAAATAAGAATCAAAAGAATATGAAAAAAATAAATGAAAAAACTCCAAACTGAAATAACAAGACTGAAAAATTGGTTGGCAAAATGAAAACATCACTGGAAAGCTTCTCTAACAGAGTAACAGCAACTGAGGACAGAATCAGTGAGCTGGAATATGAGATGCATAACAAGTCCATACAACAGAAGAAATTGGAAAAGAGGGCCCAGAGAGATAGCACAGTGGTGTTTGCCTTGCAAGCAGCCGATCCAGGACCAAAGGTGGTTGGTTCGAATCCCGGTGTCCCATATGGTTCCCCCCCCCCCCCCGTACCTGCCAGGAGCTATTTCTGAGCAGATAGCCAGGAGTAACCCCTGAGCAACGCCGGGTATGACCCAAAAACCAAAAAAAAAAAAAAAAAAAAAAAAAAGGAAATTGGAAAGGAGCCTTAAAAAAAATGTCAATAGAAAAAATCATTAAAGAATGTGAAGAGACAAAAATAGAAGTCTTTAATAAGCTCAACAGAAACAACATAAGAAACATTGGAGTCCAAGAGACCCAGGAAGAAAATCCTCAGGGAGAATCAATAGTCAAAGACATCACTGCAGAGAAACTCCCAGAGCTAAAGAGTGCCTACAACCAAATCCTACATGCTTAAAGAATAGCAACTAAAAGAGACCTGAAGAAAAGCACCCGACACATCCTAGTCACAATGACGAATCCCACAGATATGGATAGAATACCGAAAGCAGCAAGATCAAAAAGGGAAATTATATTCAAAGGAGCATCCTTAAGACTTACAGCTGTCCTGTTACAAGAAACCTTCAAGAAGGCAGTAGGGTAAGATATAGTGACAAAACTCAATGAAATGAGTGTTTCACTTAGCCAGACTCACTTTCTGAGTGATTGAAGGAAGTACACATACTTTATGGATAAACAAAAGCTCAGAAACTTTACAAACTCAAAACCAGCCTTAAAAGAAAAACTGAAAGATCTTTAGGTAAGACAGACCAAAAGACACACCAAACTCCTGCACTAAAATACCACTAATGCCATGACAATTATCTCTCTCAACATCAATAGACTAAATGGACCAGTTAAGAGATACAGAGTGGTAAAATTGATCAAAAGCTGAATCCAACATTCTGCTGCCTACAAGAAAAACATCTGAATAGTCAGAACAAACATAGACTCAAAATAAAAGGATGGAATGACAATCATCCAAGCAAACAACTCCCTTAAAATGCCGGAGTAGGGGCCGGAGCAGTGGTGCTGCGGTAGGCTGTTTGCCTTGCATGCAGCTGACCTAAGACAGACCGAAGTTCGATCGCCCCCAGCATTTCATATGTTCCCCCAAGCCAGGAGTGATTTTTGAGCACATAGTCAGGAGTAACCCCTGAGTGTCACCAGGTGTGGCCCAAAAAACAAATAATAATGATAATAATTCTGGAGTGGCCATATTAATATCAGATGACATAACTTTAACTTATAAAACTTGTAAGGGACAAAGATGGACATTTTGCAAAAATCAAGGGGTATGTACAACAGGAAGAAATAATCAGGAAGATGCAAATCAAAACAACAAGGAGGTACTATCTTATGCCACAGAGACTGGCACACAGCACAATGAACAAGAACAATCAGTGCTGGCAGGGTTGTGGGGAGAAAGGAAGTCTCATTTACTTTTGGTGGGACTGCCATGTAGTCCAGCCTTTATTGAAAACAATATGGACATTCCCCCAAAAAACTGGAAATTGAGCTCCCATATGATCGAGCTATATCATTCCTAGGGATATACCCTTGGAACACAAAAACACAATACAAAAATGCCTTCTGCACACCTATATTCATCACAGTTCTATTTATAATAGCCAGAATCTGGAAACAACCCAGATGACCAATAACAGTTAGTTGAGTGGCTAAAGAAGCCATGGTACATATACATAGGGAATACTATGCAGCCATTGGGAAAAATGAAGTCATGAAATTTTCCTATACATGGATGAACATGGAAACTATTATGCTGAGTATGAAATAAGTCAGAGGGAGAGAGATAGACACAGCATAATCTCACTCATCTTAAATGTGAGATTTAATAAAAATAAAAGACATTATAGTAATAATACCCAGAAACAATAGAGATGAGGACTGAAAGGACCAGCCCATGATATGAAGTTTACCACAAAGAGTGGTGAATGTAGTTAGAGAAATAACAACACTAACAACTATCATGACACTGGTAATGAGTGAGAGAAATAGAATGCCTGTCTTAAATACAGGCAGGGCGTGGGATAGGAGGGAAATGAGGGCATTGGTGGTGGCAAGATTGCACTGGTGAAGTGGGGTGTTCTTTTTTTAGACTAAAACCCAACTACAAACATATTTGTAATCATGGTGCTTAAATAAAGACATTATTTTAAATAAAAGAAAAGATAAAATCTTGTCTTTCACTACAAAATGCAGGCAATTGTAGGGTGTCAAACAAAGCAGTAACTGAAAGAAAAAAATGATCTACTTATCTGTGCTATAAAATGCAACAAGGCAAGAGAATAGAAAATGCCCAGAGCAAATGTATTTTAGACTCTGATCATACAATCTGGTTACCACAGGGTGGGTAACTAGGTTACTAGTTTTAGTAGACTAGTAACTAGTCTAGTTCCAGTTTCTGTAACTAGTTCCAGTAGGCTGTGGTTGGGGTTTGATATGGGCATTTGCCAGATAAAGAGACAGATTTTACTATGACCTTGACCAAGGTCTTAGGAAAGTCAGGTTCATCTCTGTTGGCTTCAGTCACCTTATTTGTAAAATGAAGAATTTGGACTATATTTCCCTAGAAGAATTAAGGACATCTAGGTTTCATTGTGGGGAGAAAGAAAAGATTCTTGATTCAATATCTAGGGCAAACATTGTATGTTCTCTAAGTACACATAAAAAGTGCACAGAATGTATACTTTAGTGGACTAAAGCTTCTGCAGTAAAGAAACCAGGCTATATTTTTCATCTACCGTATTTTCCGGCATATAAGATGACTTTTGAAACAAAAAAAAGTCAACCAAAAATCGGGGGTCGTCTTATATGCCGAGTATATCCCGAAAACTGTTTCAATATGCCGCTAAACGAAAATTGTCTGAATGTTGACACAAAACGAATTTTCCAACTCAATCCTGCACCAATCACTGCAAGGCTGCTCGGATTGCATCTCTAACTCAGCCAATCCAAGCAGGCTTTTTATGCATGCAAATTAGACAATGTTCTGGACCCGAATCTACACTGTAAAAAGCCTGCTCAGATTGGCCAGAATCAGAGAGGATGTCTATTACAGTACAACCTTTGAATCTTTGCTTGTGATTGGCTCACTGTGGTACATGAGCACAGGAACACATGCAGCACATGCAGCACAGGAACGTTCTGTCTGATACAGCGAATATAGGCCTAAACCTATGTTTTAACTGCAAAATTAGGGGGTCATCTTATACGCCCAGTTGTCTTATACGCCAGCAAATACGGTAAGTGTTTTTCCCAGCTTTTAATCAGTATTCCTGCCTCTCTATGTGTGGGATGATGTAATTCTAACAATGCACAGAAGTTTTGTAATTTTCTAGCTGCTAAGGGATCTTTCCTAGCAGTGCTCCATATGTAGTGCAAGTATTGAAACTGGGGTTAGTTGGAAGCAAGGCAAGTGCCTTAATACAGTACTGGCTCTCCTTAATGCCTGTGCTGTCTGACTTCTGTATCATTTTTTCCATAGTACCTCTTGGCATTGCATGGCTTTCAAGAAATACTACATTGGCAGTTATTTCTTCAAGATTCCTATTTGCTTGAATAGTCCTGAAATCTAGGACTCATTCTTCTGGCTACAGAATTAACTTTTACCAGTATTCTTTGGAATTCCCTTTCAAAGACTGCTGTCTTTAATTCCTTAGCAGTGAAATTTGCTGACTTTTTAGACCTGAGGTGCAGTGACCATTTAAGCAAATCACAAATACTCCTTGAGGAGCTAAAATGATGAAGTGAGCCACCAGTCTTTGCATAACAGCTATATTTATGTCAGTAAACGAAAGCAGGCACAAATGCAGGTACACTTTAAGATTACTACTTATTTTTATAATACAAGGGTATTTTCCTATGTGCTGGAATATCTAGTTTTTCCTCGGCATGAAAAACACTATTCACTTCATATCAAATGAACAACACGTTTAGTAATGAAAACAGTGTTTAGAAAACATAATGTACAATTAAGTTTTGCTTATCTAGCATTTTTTTAAGTTTTAGGTTACCAGACCAATTATATAAAACAAGGACGATGATAAGGAAAGATATAGAGAAAGGAGGAGGGGTGAAGATACCCATCAGTTCTCAGGGTTTATTCTGGCTTTGTGTTCAGGGATCAATTATTGTGGTTCTTGGGAAGGCTACACATGATGTCAGGTATCAGACCAGCATTGGCATTTTGCAAGGAATTAACCCCCTGTACTATTTTTCAGCCCAGTACTATTTTTGTATGTGTATATGTATGTTGGACTGTCTTCTTAATATTTGAGATTTCTAACATGAGAACAAGTTCCAAAGTGTCACTTCCATTCTAACACTTCAATGGAATTGTGAACATATCTTTCCTTGGTTCCAATAATTTCAGATGGATAAACTGGACCATGTACAAAACTCTCACTTAGATCTGGTAAGATACCTCAATGTTAATAGGTACAGATATTTTCTTGAATAAGTGTTTAAAAAACTCTGTCATTGGGATCAGAGAGATAGCATGGAGGTAGAACATTTGCCTTGCACGCAGAAGGACAGTGGTTTGAATCCCGGCATCCCATATGGTCCCCCGAGCCTGCCAGAAGAGGTTTCTGAGCATAGAGCCACTCCTGGGCACTGCCAGGTATGACCCAAAAACCAAAAATAAAAAAGTAAATAAAAAGCTCTGTATAAAAAATGAAATGAAAAAGAAATCATTTGCATCTCAGATAATTATCTACAGGGACTGCTTTATAGCATGATTACCTAAAACTTACATAAACTCTAATCTAAGCCATTGACTCTCAAATGATTTTGTCCCTTGAGGTACATAGCTCTGTTTGGCAACCATTTTCCTTGTAACAACTTGAGAATTGCTACTGTCCAGGAAAGCTTCGAAATAGTCTACTATTCATAGTATTTATCCAAGGAATTATTCAACCTAAAATAACAGAAGTGCTGATATAAACTCTGATTCATACTTTTTAGATCTATGAAATAACTTTATATTTATATAAAGTTATAGTTATACTTCACCATATAATTTCCAATAGACTGTAATCATACTCACACAGTCTTTAAAGGCTAGAACATATCTCAGTATCCTTAGCACCTGTCAAAGTACCGGGCTTATTGATAAACAAAAATGCCTTGAGTGCTGAGAAGGTTAATTATAGGATAAATATATGGATTTGAGAAGACTAAATATTCTGAGTTTGTATGAATTTATCACATGGTGACATCAACCCATGTCCTTCAATCATTCTGAAGAAAAATCTACCTGATTTTTGATTGTTTGGGACATATCCAGGGTTATCTGGACCACATGATCCTAGGGATCAAACCAAGATCTACCATGTGCAAGGCAAATGCCTTAACCCCTGAACTTATCTCCATTTATATCTCTAATCTTAATGATTGATATCTTGAAATAATATAGTTTCACCTGATTTGATATATCTTATGCTTTATTGGGGGATTGGTGCCACATCTGGTGGTTCTCACAGTTTATACCTTATTCTGTATTTAGGAATGGTTCCTAGTGATGCTTGGGGATCTGGGGATTCGAATCAAGGTCATAAAGATGCAATGCAAGTACCTTAAGCTTGTACTATCTCTACTGCACATTTCTGGATTTTGTTTTTAATTAAATACCAGTGAAATATAAAGTTGGTAGTTGAGTATTGGTCATACAATGTTCCAACAAACACCCCTTCACTAGTATTTATTTCCTGTCACTAATTTCTCCAGTTACCCTCTGTCATCCCACCCCTACCCCAGCCTATTCCTTTGAAAAGCACTTTTCTTCTATCTCTTTCTTTTTTTCCTTTTAGGTACCATGGTTCAGAATACTGTTTCAGAAGGAGTATCATGCATATCATATTACTTCCATTTAATCCCAATTTTTGCACAGAATGATCATATCAACTATTATTGTCAGAGTGGTCCCTTTTCCATTTTAAACATACTTTACCCATCATTTTTGTTGTCTTTGGGTATTATACTCACACTAAATGTGTTTTATGTCCTGCAGATGAGTGTGATCCCTTGATGTTAGTCCCTCTCCCTCTGACTCATTTAATTCAGCATATTACTTTCCATACCTATGCATGTATAGGCAAGTTTCACTTTTCATTTTCCTAACAGTTGCATAGTATTCTAATCTGTAGATGTATCATAGTTTCTTTATCCACTCATCTGTCCTTGGGCACTTGGGTTGTTTTCAGATTCTGGTTATTGTGAATAGTGCTGCAATCAACATAGGAGTGCAGATGCCTTTTATGAATTGTGCTTTTGGATCCCTTGGATAGATTCCTAGGAGCACTATTGCTGAATCATATTGGAGCTCGATATGAAATTTGGGGGGGAATGTCCACAAAGTTTCAATAAAGGATGGACCAGTCAATATTTTCAGCAGCAATGAATGAGAGTCCCTTTCTTTCTGCATCACACCAGCACTGTTTGTTCTTGTTCCTTGTGCTTTATGCCAGTCTCGGTAGTGTCAGATGATAACTCTTTGTAGTTTTGATTTGCATCTTTCTGATGATCAATAATGTGAAACATTTTTTTTCTGTTCTTAGTCATCTGTATTTCTTTTTTGAGGAAGTTTCTGTTCATTCACTCTTACTATTTTTTGATGAGGTTAAATGTTATTTTCTTATTAAATTCTACCAGTACCTTATATATCTCAGATATTAACTCATTATCATATAGGTATTAGATGAATCCATTGGTGATCTTTGTATCCTACTTATCTTTTTTTATTTTTTGAGGTACAAAAATTTCTGAGTTTAATGTAGTCTCATTTGTTTATCTTTGTTTCCACTTGTTTGACCAGTTGTATTTTATCCTTGAAGATTCCTTTAGCTTCAATATCTTGGAGTGTTTTGCTTATGTTTTCCTCTATGTACCATATGACTTTATGGTTTAAGGTCTGATATCAAGGTTTTTTTTTTTTTTTTTTTTTTTTTTTTTTTTGGGCCACACTCGGCGTTGCTCAGGGGTTACTCCTGGCTGTCTGCTCAGAAATAGCTCCTGGCAGGCACGGGGGACCATATGGGACACCGGGATTCGAACCAACCACCTTTGGTCCTGGATCGGCTGCTTGCAAGGCAAACACCGCTGTGCTATCTCTCCGGGCCCTGATATCAAGGTTTTTAATACACTTTGATTTAACCTTTGTGCACAATGTTAGAAAGACATCCCGGGCCTTTGCAAAAGCTGGCTCCCTGTGTGTGACACCAGGCGGGGAAAATCCGCGAAAGTACACCGGCCCAGTGGGGCTCAGCTGTGAAAGACTGTGAGTGTGACCTGTCTATGTCTGTCTACTGTCCTCTTGCGTGAAACTCTTGCGAGTGGGGCAAAAAGAGCCTCCAGAAACCTCGCTTGCCCAGACGCCATTTTCAGGGAGGGACTTCAGAGCATAAAAGCCGGCTATCCTTTGCAAAAGCTGGCTCCCTGTGTGTGACACCAGGCGGGGAAAATCCGCGAAAGTACACCGGCCCAGTGGGGCTCAGCTGTGAAAGACTGTGAGTGTGACCTGTCTATGTCTGTCTACTGTCCTCTTGCGTGAAACTCTTGCGAGTGGGGCAAAAAGAGCCTCCAGAAACCTCGCTCGCCCAGACGCCATTTTCAGGGAGGGACTTCAGAGCATAAAAACCGGCTATCCTTTGCAAAAGCTGGCTCCCTGTGTGTGACACCAGGCGGGGAAAATCCGCGAAAGTACACCGGCCCAGTGGGGCTCAGCTGTGAAAGACTGTGAGTGTGACCTGTCTATGTCTGTCTACTGTCCTCTTGCGTGAAACTCTTGCGAGTGGGGCAAAAAGAGCCTCCAGAAACCTCGCTTGCCCAGACGCCATTTTCAGGGAGGGACTTCAGAGCATAAAAGCCGGCTATCCTTTGCAAAAGCTGGCTCCCTGTGTGTGACACCAGGCGGGGAAAATCCGCGAAAGTACACCGGCCCAGTGGGGCTCAGCTGTGAAAGACTGTGAGTGTGACCTGTCTATGTCTGTCTACTGTCCTCTTGCGTGAAACTCTTGCGAGTGGGGCAAAAAGAGCCTCCAGAAACCTCGCTCGCCCAGACGCCATTTTCAGGGAGGGACTTCAGAGCATAAAAACCGGCTATCCTTTGCAAAAGCTGGCTCCCTGTGTGTGACACCAGGCGGGGAAAATCCGCGAAAGTACACCGGCCCAGTGGGGCTCAGCTGTGAAAGACTGTGAGTGTGACCTGTCTATGTCTGTCTACTGTCCTCTTGCGTGAAACTCTTGCGAGTGGGGCAAAAAGAGGCTCAGAGGAGCACGGCCGCTCCGCTTCGCTACGCGGCCGCGCACTCTTTCTAAGGAAAGAACTCCATTGCAACAAGAAGGAAAAATCACACTAAGAACGGCGCTATATCACAGAAGCAAACATTTCTCTCTGGACTGTCTTCTCTGTTACATGCTCGGGCCTAAGATTTGACCCAGTGTGAGGCTTCATCCACGGAGGACTCCCCTCCCTTAGAGGCAAGTCAGCCCATCCAGAAAGGGAGGAGCCAGAGGAGTGTGCTGCCTACATCATATAGACAATGAATACCACTACAACACGTAGAAAAACCCACAATACAAATGTGACAATGGGGAAACAGCGCAGGCCAGCATCAGACATAGAGAATGAAGATGACAATTCTGAGGACCAGATAATGACTGAACAACTAATCAACCTCTCAGATAAGGACTTTAGACTAGCAATATGGAAGGTGCTCAACAGACTCCAAGAAACCATGGATCGAGTTGAACAGAACACTAATAAGAACCAAGAAAATATGAAGGCAGAAATGACAAAACTCCAAACTGAAATAACATGTCAACTAACAGGCCTGAAAAACTCAGTAAACGAAGTGAATGACAAAATGGATAAGCTCTGGGACAGGGTATCAGAAGCTGAGAATAGACTTGGTGCTGTGGAAGATGAGATACATAACAATTCCATACAGCAGGAGAGATTGGACAAAAAACTTAAAGCAAATGAGCAGACAATGGAAAAATTAGTCAAAGAATGGGAACAGACGAAAATAGAAGTCTATGATAAGATCAACAGAAACAACTTAAGAATCATTGGAGTCCCAGAGACCCAGGAAGAAAATTTCCAGGAAGAATCAATGGTCAAGAACATCATTAAAGAGAAACTTCCAGAGCTAAAGAATATATGTGATCAAATCCTGCATGCCCGAAGAGTACCAACCAAAAGAGACCCCAGAAAAACCACCCCAAGACACATCCTAGTCACAATGACAAATCCCACAGATAGAGACAGAATTCTGAAAACAGCAAGATCAAAAGGGGAAATCATGTTCAAGCAAGCTTCCCTGAGATTTACAGCAGACCTGTCACCAGAAACGCTCAATGCCAGAAAGCAGTGGTGGGATATTGTGACAAGACTGAATGAAATGAATGCTTCACCCAGAATACTATACCCAGCAAAACTCACTTTCCGGTTTGATGGAAGAATACATGGTTTCACAGACAAAAAACAGCTCAGAAACTTCACAGACACAAAACCAGTCTTAAGAGAAAAACTGAAAGACCTAATCTAAGACAAGACTACCCAAAAGACACACCAAATTTTGAAATAAAGATGGCGTTAAATCCCAGGACAATTCTTTCTCTCAACGTCAATGGACTAAATGCACCAGTTAAGAGACACAGAGTGGCTAAATGGATCAAAAAACTCAATCCAACCTTCTGCTGCCTACAAGAAACGCACCTGAATAGTCAGAACAAACATAGACTCAAAATAAAAGGCTGGAGAAAAGTTATCCAAGCAAACAACACCCATAAAAAAGCTGGAGTGGCCATACTAATATCAGATAATGCAAACTTTATACTCAGGAAGGTTGTAAGGGACAAAGACGGACATTTTATATTAATCAAGGGGTACGTAGAGCAGGAAGAATTCACTCTCCTAAACATATATGCACCGAATGAGGGGCCAGCAAAATATTTAATACAACTGCTGACAAATCTGAAAAATAATATCAACAACAACACAATAATTGTGGGGGACCTAAACACGGCTTTGTCAACACTGGACAGGTCAACCAGACTGAAACCCAACAAGAATATACTAGACCTGAGGAGAGAAATGGAAGAAAGAGGCCTAGTGGATATATATAGGACACTCCATCCCCAGAAACCTGGATACACATTCTTCTCCAATGTACATGGGACATTCTCCAGGATAGACTACATGCTGGCACATAAAACATACCTCCATAAGATCAAGAGGATAGAAATTTTGCAGACTACCTTCGCTGACCACAAGGCTCTGAAATTATTTGTGAACTCCAAAGGGACTCAGAAGAAACACTTTAACACCTGGAAGTTAAACAGCCTCATGCTCAATAACCAGTGGGTCCGAGATGAAATCAAGGAGGAAATAAAAAGGTTCCTGGAAACAAATGACAATAAAGACACAAACTCTCAGAACTTATGGGACACAGCAAAAGCAGTACTGAGAGGAAAATTTATAGCTTTGCAAGCACACATCAGGAAGGAAGAAGGAGCTTACCTGAGTAGCTTAATGACACAGCTAATAGAACTAGAAAATGCTCAACAAAAGGACCCAAGAACAGGAAGACAGAAGGAAATAACAAAGCTGAGAGCAGAAATCAACGAAGTGGAAACTCAAAAAACAATCCGAAAGATCAACGAAAGCAGAAGTTGGTTCTTTGAAAAAATAAACAAGATTGATAGACCACTGGCAAACCTAACAAAGAAAGAGAGAGAGAGAAACTTGATAACTCGTATCAGGAATGAAAAAGGAGAGATCACTACTGATATGACAGAGATTCAAAGGGTAATCAGAAACTACTTTGAAAAACTCTACGCCACTAAAAATGAGAACCTGGAAGAAATGGATAAATTCTTGGACTCTTATAATCTTCCACGGTTGAAGGAAGAGGATGTAGCATATCTAAACACCCCCATCACCATTGATGAAATTAAAACAGTAATCAAATGTCTGCCGAAAAACAAAAGCCCAGGTCCAGATGGATTCACTAATGAATTCTATCAAACTTTCCAAGAGGAACTACTGCCAATCTTGGCAAGACTCTTTCATGAAATTGAACAAACAGAAACACTCCCAAATAGCTTTTATGAAGCCAACATCACCTTGATACCTAAACCAGACAGAGACGCTACCAAAAAAGAAAATTACAGACCAATATCACTGATGAATGCAGATGCAAAGATCCTCAACAAAATCCTGGCAAATAGGATTCAATGCCTCATTAAGAAGATCATCCACTACGATCAAGTAGGTTTCATCCCAGGAATGCAAGGCTGGTTTAACATCCGTAAATCTATCAACATAATACACAACATCAATAACAAGAAAAATAAAAACCACATGATCATATCAATAGATGCAGAGAAAGCATTTGATAAGGTCCAACACCCATTCTTGATCAAAACTCTCAGCAAGATGGGAATGGAGGGAACCTTTCTCAATATAGTGAAGGCCATCTACCACAAGCCAGTGGCAAATATTATCCTCAATGGAGAAAAACTGAAAGCCTTCCCTCTAAATTCTGGCACAAGACAAGGCTGTCCTCTCTCACCACTCCTATTCAACATAGCACTGGAAGTACTTGCTATAGCGATTAGGCAAGAAAAGGATATCAAGGGAATCCAGATAGGAAAGGAAGAAGTCAAGCTCTCACTGTTTGCAGATGACATGATACTCTACTTAGAAAACCCTAAAGACTCTATCAAAAAGCTTCTAGAAACAATAGACTCATATAGCAAGGTGGCAGGCTCCAAAATTAACACACAAAAATCAATGGCCTTTCTATACACCAACAGTAATAAAGAAGAAATGGACATTAAGAAAACAACCCCATTCACAATAGTACCACACAAACTCAAATATCTTGGAATCAACTTGACTAAATATGTGAAGGACCTATACAAAGAAAACTATAAAACTCTGCTCCAAGAAATAAGAGAGGACACACGGAAATGGAAACACATACCCTGCTCATGGATTGGCAGGATTAACATCATCAAAATGTCAATACTCCCCAAGGCATTATACAGATTTAATGCCATCCCTCTAAAGATACCCATGACATTCTTCAAAGAAGTGGATCAGACACTTTTGAAATTCATTTGGAACAATAAACACCCTCGAATAGCTAAAGCAATCATTGGGAAAAAGAATATGGGAGGAATTACTTTTCCCAACTTTAAACTGTACTACAAAGCAACAGTTATCAAAACAGCATGGTATTGGAATAAGGATAGGTCCTCAGATCAGTGGAATAGGCTTGAATACTCAGAAAATGTTCCCCAGAGATACAACCATCTAATTTTTGATAAAGGAGCAGGAAATCCTAAATGGAGCAGGGAAAGCCTCTTCAACAAGTGGTGTTGGCACAATTGGATAGCCACTTGCAAAAAATTAAACTTAGACCCCCAGCTAACATCATGTACAAAGGTAAAATCCAAATGGATTAAAGACCTCGATATCAGCCCCAAAACCATAAGATATATAGAACAGCACATAGGCAAAACACTACAGGACAGTACAGGCATCTTCAAGGAGGAAACTGCACTCTCCAAGCAAGTGAAAGCAGAGATTAACAGATGGGAATATATTAAGCTGAGAAGCTTCTGCACCTCAAAGGAAATAGTGCCCAGGATACAAGAGCCTCCCACTCAGTGGGAGAAACTATTCACCCAATACCCATCAGATAAGGGGCTAATCTCCAAAATATACAAGGCACTGACAGAACTTTACAAGAAAAAAACATCTAACCCCATCAAAAAATGGGGAGAAGAAATGAACAGACACTTTGACAAAGAAGAAATACACATGGCCAAAAGACACATGAAAAAATGTTCCACATCACTAATCATCAGGGAGATGCAAATCAAAACAACGATGAGATACCACCTCACACCCCAGAGAATGGCACACATCACAAAGAATGAGAATAAACAGTGTTGGCGGGGATGTGGAGAGAAAGGAACTCTTATCCACTGCTGGTGGGAATGCTGTCTAGTTCAACCTTTATGGAAAGCGATATGGAGATTCCTCCAAAAACTGGAAATCGAGCTCCCATACGATCCAGCTATACCACTCCTAGGAATATACCCTAGGAACACAAAAATACAATACAAAAACCCCTTCCTTACACCTATATTCATTGCAGCTCTATTTACCATAGCAAGACTCTGGAAACAACCAAGATGCCCTTCAACAGATGAATGGCTAAAGAAACTGTGGTACATATACACAATGGAATATTATGCAGCTGTCAGGAGAGATGAAGTCATGAAATTTTCCTATACATGGATGTACATGGAATCTATTATGCTGAGTGAAATAAGTCAGAGAGAGAGAGAAAAACGCAGAATGGTCTCACTCATCTATGGGTTTTAAGAAAAATGAAAGACACCCTTGTAATAATAATTTTCAGACACAAAAGAGAAAAGAGCTGGAAGTTCCAGCTCACCTCAGGAAGCTCACCACAAAGAGTGATGAGTTTAGTTAGAGAAATAACTACATTTTGAACTGTCCTAATATTGAGAATGTATGAGGGAAATGTAGAGCCTGTTTAGGGTACAGGCGGGGGTTGGGTGGGGAGGAGGGTGATTTGGGACTTGGGTGATGGGAATGTTGCACTGGTGATGGGTGGTTCCTTTTATGACTGAAACCCAAACACAATCATGTATGTAATCAAGGTGTTTAAATAAAAAAAAAATTAAAAAAAAAAAAAAAAAAAAAAAAAAAAGAAAGACATCCCGGGACTGGAGCAATAGCACAGCAATAAGGGGTTTGCCTTGCACGCAACCAACACAGGACGGTCCCCCGAGCCTGCCAAGAGCAACTTCTGAGCGAAGAGCCAGGAGTAACTCCTGAATGCTCCCAAGTCTGACCCAAAATCCAAAAAAAAAAAAAAAAAAAAAAAAGAAGTCAAAGTTCATTTTCTTGCATGTAGTTGACTAATTTTTCCAATACCATTTGTTGGAGAGGATTTTCTTGCTCCACTTTATACTTTTTACTCCTTTATCAAAAATCATCTCAACATATCACAGGATATTTAATTCTACTGATCTAAGTTTATATTTATTCAAACACTATATTGTTTTAATTACTACCTCTTTGTAGTACAATTTGAAGTTGGGAAAATTGATACACCCCCATCTTTTTCCCAAGTATTGTTTTAGTTATTTGTTGAGGTTTATTTTTCCATAAGAATTTCAGGAGTGTCAATTTGTTTGAAAAGTGGGAAGACTGACAGTAACATAGGAAAGAAGTATTGTAGGACTATGAAAGAAACCATAGTAAAACGGCACAAAACCCCACCAAATCTGGTGCATAAAGATAGCAAACCTTTTGACCCAATCAGTAATAACCCCTATATGGCTTCTATGAAATGGAGTACAGAGTGAAAATGCTTAAAATGTATGACAAGCTCAGAAAAAAAGTGAAATTCACAGACAATAAAACACAGAAAATTTTGAGATCAGGAATAAGAAAACTATAAATAGAAATGTCACGATTGAAAAACTTGGACATAAAAATTTCATTGGAAAGCCTCACCAGCAGAGTAACAGCTGCTGAGAACAGAATCAATGAGCTGAAAGATGAAGTGTAGAAAACTTCCAGATAACAATAAAAGATAGAAAGATATCCTCAAAATTAATGAACAGTTAACAAGAAAACTAACCTAAGAATTACTGGGGTCCTGTGGAACCAGCCTATGTGATGTGAGTTCTTTTGTTCAGGCAAGCCAGTAGGCAAGCCTGTAGGCTGTGCACATCTCAATCTCAGCCTTCCACCTCATGAATATGTCTTTAGTGTTTTAAACTATCTGTTTGCCTGAGTCCTACAATTTTTGTGGTTGTCTAATTTCTCTGCACTGATGACTCCCCAAATGTAGAGACTCATAATCTTAGATCTGAGAAAGTATCTTCAATCTTAGCCTTCACTAGAAAAGACTTCTCATATAGTGTTTCTAATATCTACTCTGAGAGCCCACTACCCCTCTTCCAACACCTCCATTTGAAAGCAGTTAAAAACAATGAGTTTACTACTAAGACAGTCATCAAATACAATTGCATAAGTCATCAGTTCTTTCTGACTTCTCTAAAACGTCATCCTTATGGCAGTCTAATCCCTTTTTCAAATAAAATGTGACAGCTCTCAAAGTTACCCATAACTGATCCTTGATCTCCATCCCACCCTTTTCACCTCCTGCTGTATGAGCGCAAACTCTAGAATTTTATAAAATCAGATCATTATAACTGGATCTTTTATTATTTATAAAGACAGTCATGAAATGAAATGAGTTTTGTGATAATTAATCTGTATTTCACTTCTTGTCTCTTCCTCCCACCTCACCCCCACAATTCAAGCAGGTTAAAAGATCTCTGCTTTTTAGTCTGAAGTGTGTGTGTGTGTGTGTGTGTATTTTCCATCTCCCCTCCTGTTGTTTATGGTTTATTTTTATTAAGGCATCGTGATTTACATAGTTGTTATATAAGTTTTTCAGGCATACAATATTCCTTACACCAATTCCAATACCAATGACAACCTCCCTCCACCAGTCACCCCTGGAAAAAAATTTAAACTTTTGATTCCCCAGGGTCTAAATTGGTTGGAGGAATTTCACTAATAGTCCTGAATACAAAAGAAGGCAGGACTGTTTTTACTATTCAAGGGAAGCAGAAGTTTTTTTTAATAGCAATCAAGGAGGAAAATGAGACACCCCCTGTTCTCCGGGACAGGAGAAGAAAAGGGAGTAAGTTCTCTGGCTGGAATCCCAGAGAAAGAGGCACTGGTTTCTCAGTTTCCAGTGAGTCAGCTTTAGCACAGCAGCCATCCATAAGGACTACATGGACTCAGGCAAAGGTCACTGGAACCGGTTGCAGTCACTCCCTCAGCTTCCTCATCAACCCTGCCACGTGGGACTTTTGTTCTATCCTGACTAGGGGAAAGGCCTCAGAAAACATAGCTGGACATGTGGTCTGCCCAATGGGAGAGGGTCAAAGAAGTAAGGGAGGAAATGTCTTGCCTAGGAGAGGCAGACACTGCTGTAAGCAAAGCAGACAGGCCCAGAGGACTGAGGTTTGTAAGAGTTGAAAAGTGTCCAAAGAAATTAGGAACAAGCTGTAAAGTGAGACCAGTTGCACTAGCATTCTGGGGGGTAAAGGAGGGAGATATGGGATGCATACTGGGAACAGGGGCGGAGGGAGGACAGCACTGGTGGTGGGAATGCCCCTCATTCATTGTCACTATGTACCATAAATGATGCAGTGAAAGATTATTGGTCACAATAAAAATTAAAAAAAAAAAAAGAAAGAAATTAGGAACAACTCTCAGACAAGAATCACCTTGTCATTCTCCCTCTGTCAGAAACCTAAAGAACAGTGAAACTTCTTCTGCCTTGGCTTTGTTTAGATAGGTAAATAAAACAGGTACCTTAGAGACCAGTTCAGGAAAAAAAATTCATTGTTGTTGGCTTTTTTTTGTTGCTGTTATTTGTTTGTTTGGGGGACACACTCAACAGTGCTTAGGGGTTGTTCCTTGCAATGCTTGAGGGACCATATGGGATGCTAGGATCAAACCTGGGACATTCACATGCAAATAAACACCTTACCATTGTTTTCTCACTCCAGATCCAGGATTCTATAGTTTGCTGTGAGGACTTACAATCTGCTTTCTCTCTTCCCAGCCCTTTCCCTACAGAAGCCCCTTCTTTTGATTATGCAGACTGCAAGGTTGCTCTGAGAACATAAGCCCGATATCGTTCACCTGCTGTTGTTGCCAATAAAGTTCTCGAATATTATTCAATTGACCTCAAGAAGTGGTAGAACTGCTCATTTACAGAGTCCAAGAGTTGTCAGATCGAATCTTAGAGTGCTTCATGGATTTTTACCTCCCAAGAGTTCTGAATCAGTCTTCCATCCTCCTCCTTCTCCTTCACTTTCTCCTCCTTCTCCTCCTCCCTTTTCTTTTCTTTCTTTCTTTCTTTCTTTCTTTCTTTCTTTCTTTCTTTCTTTCTTTCTTTCTTTCTTTCTTTCTTTCTTTCTTTTTTTCTTTCTCTCTTTCTTCTTTCTTTCTCTTTCTTTTCTTTCTTTCTTTCTTTCTTTCTTTCTTCTTTCTTTCTTTCTTTCTTTCTCTTTCTTTCTTTCTTTCTTCTTTCTTTCTTTCTTCTTTCTTTCTTTCTTTTCTTTCTCTTTCTTTCTTTCTTTTCTTTCTTTCTTTCTTTCTTTCTTTCTTTCTTTCTTTTCTTTCTTTCTTTCTTTCTTTCTTTCTTTCTTTCTTTCTTTCTTTCCTCCCTCCCTCCCTCCCTCCCCCCCCCTCCCTCCCTCCCTCCCTCCCTCCCTCCCTCCCTTCCTCCCTCCCTCCTTCCTTCCTTCCTTCCTTCCTTCCTTCCTTCCTTCCTTCCTTCCTTCCTTCCTTCCTTCCTTCCTTCCTTCCTTCCTTCCTTCCTTCCTTCCTTCCTTCCTTCCTTCCTTCCTTTTTTTTTAGGCCACACCTGGCAGTACTCAGGGGTTAGTCCTGGCTCTGTGCTCAGAAATCACTACTGGCAGGCTTGGAGACCATATGGGATGCCAGGGATTGAACCCAGTTTGAGGCAAAAGCTCTGCCTGCTGTGCTTTTGCTCTGGCCCTTCATTTCTCTTCTTATAAAGAAAAATGTGATGCACTTTGACACCCAGACTTTCCCTGAGAACTTATTCTCCTGAGTGTAGTCAGCAAAATACCCTCCCTCATTGATCTTTGTACAGATGTGGCCTTCTGGGTCAGTCTGAAGGCTTCTCAACTCTAGAGAATTTCCTGCCCCTTTCCCTTTAATCAGGTATTTTCTTCATGAAACCAGGAGTTCTAAGTAGGGGTATGCTTTCATCAGACTCAAACAGCTTTAACTGTCCTTCAGAGGTTGTTGTAAATACTGGGAACATTGCATAGACTTTTGGTAGCTTCACAACAAAGATAAGTCTCCTTCAACTGAAGTAATATAGAATCATGGGAAGGGGGAAGACATTAGGCTGTAACACCCTCGATTTAGTCAACTTCCTATTTTGTAAATGGGCTTCAGCAGTAATTAACATGTGCAATAGAGTCTGGCTTTGATACAAGACAGACCTAAATCTAAACCTAATTTGCTCTGTGACTTTAGGCACTAAATCTGTCTTTGGTGGCTTTGACTCCAAGTGGGAATAATTTTCTACTACTTCGCTAAGAAAGCATGAAGATTAAAGATCATTTATGCAAAGGATCTAACAGTGTCTGGCTTACTATAAGGATCTAATGAAAGGACTGACTACTTTTGTGTGTATATGGTACCAGAAATGGAATTCAGGGTTCTACACATGTAAGGCAGTGGTGCTACCATGGCATACCCAAAGCCCTGCATAATTAATCTAATTACCTATGCATCCTTTTATTTTCTATGATAGAAAGCCAACATACAGTGACCTGACAGGCAAAGAACCTTAGAGTCTATTGGCACAGGTATGACACAGCAATTTAGTAATTACAATAGTAACATTGAAATGGTGCTAATTGAATGCCAGGCACTATTCTAAATGCTTTACCACACTTCTCTCAATCAGTCTTTATACCATGATGCAGGAATTACTCAAGATTACATGATTATATGGGTGGCTCTGAACAGGCTCAGAGTCTACTCCCGGCTTAGTGCTTAGGGGTTCTGCCCAGTGGTGCCCAGGGTGCAGTACTGGTGATGAGGCAGGATGTCTTTCAGGCTAAAACATGTGCTCAATCCATTGAGTCATCTCTCCAGTTCAGAGTTTAACAACTGAAGTGGACTTAAAGCATCCAGAATCCATGTTCATAAAAACATCAAGTGAATTAAGACAGTAGGAAAGACAGTTATTTTTGTGAAATGAAGAACTGAATTCAATTATATTTTTAAAAACAGGAACAGTAGTGATAGAACATCAGCCATGGTGGTTGCCTTGCATGTGGCCAACCAGGCCAATTCAGGTTCACCTGAGCCTTGCCAGGAGTGACCTTTAAGCATAGTCAGGAGTAAGCACTGAGCTTCATTGAGAGTGAATTTACCCTCCCAAAAACCCAAAACTGAAAAATAAATAAGTAAACAAAGTCAGCGAGCTCTGCTGGACAAAGACAGTTACTCCCAAAAGTTTACTTCTTACTCCTAAAATCTTTGGCTTGGGTTTTTTAATAATATAGAATATGCCTTGGGGACCAGCCTGGAGGAATTTATTGACCATGCTGGCATCTACCAGCCAAGAACTAACTCTTCTTGTTCTCATCATCTATAGCAACCCTGTCTGTGACCAAAAAGACATTATGGTTTTATGGTACAACAAAAAACACCACCATTTTCTCAGGTTGCTATCATCTAAGTAAACCTATTTGTTTGTGTTTTTTTTCCCAACATCAAATTTAATTTCTTTTGTTTTGTTTTGTTTTTGGACCACACCCGGTGACACTCAGGGGTTATTCCTGGCTATGTGCTCAGAAATGGTTCCTGGCTTGGAGGACCATGTGAGATGCTGGGGATAGAACCGTTGTTCTTCCTAGGTTAGCACGTAGCAAGGCAAATGCCCTTCGCTTGCACCACTTCTCTGGCCTCAAATTTAATTTCTTGAGTATTGGTCTTGTATTGGGTTTACATCTCCTTCCAAAAACTTCAAGCAGTAAATTGACCAGGCTAATGTAGACACTGGTGACCCATAGTACAACCAGCACCTACCACACACTGCTACCCAAGCCTTCCCCCAAAACCTTGCCATTTGCTTGCTTCCCAGCTCAATAGCTGTTTTACAGTTTTGGCATTAGGGTAAAAATTCCAATTATATGGCTTTTTTTTTGTCTGTTTGTTTTGGGGCCAGAGACAGCATTGCTCAGAGGGTACCCTGGTAGGCTTAGAAAAATATGATTTTGCATCTTAAACCCAACCTTTCACTGAGTTTATCTAATTAAAATAAAATCTCAACCTCCAATGATATCATCTTTTATATCTACTAGAACCTCCTAGCGGAAAAATTAAAGGCAAGTCAAATCAGTATATTTCTTTTGTTCTTTGCATTCAGAGTAAAGTCCAGAACTCAAGGGACAGGCAGTACAGGGAGAAAGCCCTTTCCTTGTATGTAGATTAAACCTAGTTCCCTTAGTTAGATGCTAGGCATTTAATATTGTCCCCCAAAGTATTGCCATGAGTGATCTCTAAGCATAATACCAAAAGTAGCTCCTAAGTTCCACTGGATGTACTTGAAAAACAAACATAAAAATCAAACCCAAACAACAAAAGTTCCCATGAGTAGGTAAAGTAGTTTACCAAGTGTTTGCAAGATGGTAGGAAAAAAATAGACACATGTGTAGCACATGCAAGAGCTTGTTTCTGGAAAGTCATTAGATTTATCATCTCAAGCCTGGCGAGAAAGAACAGCTGGCAAAAGCACTTGCCTTTCATGTTCAAACCTTGAAACATACATGATTCCCTGAGGATCACTAGAGATGATCCATGGATCCCTGAGTCAGGAGGAGCATCTCCAGGTGTATTTTCCCTCCCAAAATACAAACAAACAAAAATATTTACAAAATCATAATATCTTCATCACCATCCTAAAATAAAAATGGATGACAATGCCAATATAATAAGAAAAAACTCACCAGCCCTGTTCTAAATAGTCAAGAATAACTAAAACAAAAATGATGGCACTTACCGGAGGGCACTGTGCAAGTTTATCAGCTGCCACCAGTTGAACATTTAAGTGTTTGCTTTGGGACTTTCCTCTAGATTTAATCAACCGTTGTAAAACCTAAGAGAGGATGAGATGAATCTGAGCTACTGTCAATCAGTAGAAAAAGAACTAAACAAGCCAAGACCTTTTTCTGGATCTGGAGAGTCCTGAGTGAGTTGAATATAGCAGAAACACAATGGGACACACATCACATATGTAAATTGAAATTGACACAATTATCTTAATCCAGTTTCTAATTATGGTGGATTTCTCTGAGCAGTCAATGTTTCATGTATTTACCATCTTCTTAGTAGAATTCAAGTTCTTGTACTAGTTTTTCCTTTGAGTTTTAAAAAAAGGGGGCCTGTACTCAGCATGAATGAAATAACCTGTTTTAGGTTATTTAAGGAAGCATGATTTACAGTTATTGGTTGTTAAGTTTTATATATATAATATTCAACACCACATCATTTGGGCATTTTACTCTCTATTTTTCTCTGCCCTCATTTTATGAGTGAGGATTTGGGCAACATTCAGTGGTTTTCAGGGCTTACTGCTTGCTCTTAACTCAGGAATCACTCCTGGAACAACTGGAGACCTTAAGGTGAACCAAGGATCAAACTCAGATTAGTGCATGCAAGACAAGTGCCTCATATTCTGTATTATCACTCTAGCTCTCCTGTAGTGAAAGGTGCTTGAATCTATTTCAGTTCTGGGACAAAGAGTGATTTAAATTCATTTTACTGTTCATTCTCATGACTGCCAGGAGATTCTTCTGGATTCCCAAGTTCATTGTGTACAAAATCAGTGTATCCCAAGACAGAAGATTGAGAGCATCAGGAAGGATACAGTTTCATCAGATATTTTCTATCCACAAGAATATACTGCTGTTAAGGTTGAAAGCTGAATTCCTACTCATACATTCAAACACACTCTTGTAGGCACTAAAAAGAAACTGATAATTAAAGTTGAATCTCCAGACTAATTCATATAAATTTATAAAATAATATGACAGGTCTAGAGCTTTAGCACAGCTGGTACAGCATTTGCCTTGCATGCTACTGATCTGGGTTCAATCTCTGGCATCATATGGTCCTCCAAACCCTCCAGGAGTGATTCCCAAACTAAATATAGAACCAGGAGTCACTTCTATGCACAGTTGGGTGTGGCCCAAAATCCAAAAAGTAAAAACAAATAAATAAAACAATATGACCTCTCAAATACAAAGTGTCCCAGACCAAACGAAACCCATTTGAAGCCATCTCTCCTCTGTTGACATAAAGATACAGGGCAGGTAAGGTTTTAATAAGCTTTTGTGATTAATCACAGAATAATTCTATTCTTCAAAGAATTCAACTTAATAAGCTCAAATGTCTACAGTATTTAAGTGATTTAATGCAATAATGATTATGTTATCCATGATAATCTTTCTTAAATTACTGGGAGTAAAATGTGGGTGACACAAAACTAAATGAATATCACTAAATAAATTTGCCAAGTAGAACCTGCAAAGCTACTATTCTTCACCTTTTCTTTCTCCTCTTTCTTTTCTTTTCTTTCTTTTCTTTCTTTCTTTCTTTCTTTCTTTCTTTCTTTCTTTCTTTCTTTCTTTCTTTCTTTCTTTCTTTCTTTCTTTCTTTCTTTCTTTCTTTCTTTCTTTCTTTCTTTCTTTCTTTCTTTCTTCTTTCTTTCTTTCTTTCTTCTCTTTCTTTCTTACTTTCTCTCTCATCTCTCTCTCTCTCTCTCCCTCCCTCCCTCCCTCCCTCCCTCCCTCCCTCCCTCCTTCTCTCTCTCTTTCTTTCTTTCTTTCTTTCTCTCTCTCTTTCTCTCTCTCTTTCTTTCTTTTCTTTCTTTCTTTTTCTTTCTTTCTTTCTTTCTTTTTTTTCTTTCTTTCTTTCTTTTCTTTCTTTCTTTCTTCTTCTCTTTCTTTCTTCTTTCTTTCTTTCTTTCTTTCTTTCTTTCTTTCTTTTCTTTCTTTCTTTTCTTTCTTTCTTCTTTCTTTTTCTTTCTTTCTTTTCTTTTCTTCTTCTTTCTTTCTTTCTTTCTTTCTTTCTTTCTTTTTGGTTTATTGGGCCATACCTGGCAGTGCTCAGGAATTACTCCTGGCTTTGTGCTCAGAAATCGCTCCTGGCAGGCTCAGTGGAACATATGGGATGCTGTGGATCGAACCCAGGTCCCTCCCAAGTTGCTAAATGCAAGGTAAATGCCCTACTACTGTGCTATCACTCCCACCTCACCTTTCTTAATTTTCAGTTTCTGTTAAACTCTTGCAAAACTGTTTGCTTAGAGAACTACAACAGATAGTGAGATTTTTGAAGGAATGGGCTATATACATTTGAGGTGATGGTGCTCTGAGTCATCTAGTGCACTCAAAAGTGATCCTGATTGTATTCAGGACTCACTCCTGGCTGGTCTGGAAACCATGCAGTAACAGAGATTGAACTGGGGTTGGCCACATTCTCTCCTGCCTCCCAATGAGCAACCCTTTACTAGTTATTTCATAATTTCTAGAATCTGTATAGATGGGGAATTAAAAATGGCTTGCTTGCCATCAGGAGTACCCTCCAAGGATCACTGGTTGTGGACCCCAACTAAATAAAATAATAATTTTTAAATTCATAAATAAAAGTAAAAATAAAGCTCACTCAGAGTCTTAAAAGGACATTGTTTGCTAGCCTTCCGTCAGGCAAAAATACATAAAAAAAAATATGCCAAAGGAAATATGCTTACTTCAACACATATACTAAAAAAGGGAATGAAGGTCAAATTCTTAACACAGAAATGAATAGTTACCTTTGGAGATGAGACTTTAACATGAACAATGATTGGTGCTAAGGAAGTCTTGATAAGTTGTGCTGGGTGGTTGATGGTATCTGCATCAAGGACAACCAGTTGCAAAGATCTTGCCAACTCAAAAATTCTCTCAATTTCACTTTGTACTTCAGCTAAAAAGAGAAATAATAACAGTTCAAGATTATCTTATATTTTTAGAAAGTAAGGATTCCTTTCATTTTTCTTTGAAAAAATGTTTTTGAATTTTCCCAGTCCTATTTAACTTAGAATCTTTCTAAAGGGATATGTTAACTAAACCTGAGATAGCTCTTTTTGGTATATGTATGCCAAGGATTGAACCCAGGAACTCTGACGTATAGGCAAGAGATGGCTCTTGTGATTTGCTTCTTTTACTCATCCTAATATTTAATTATTCACATAGCTGTGTTGGTTTTGTTTTATGCTTTGTTTTAGCAGGTTGATATGGGGTGCATACTAACAGTGAGTCACACTTGAATGTGTTTTAATTAACACATTGTAGTGCCAGTGTCAATGTCTTAGAGATCTTTAATTTTTTCTTTAGAAACTCCAACCACAATTAGAAAACAATTGAAATAGCTGTGCACATGTGTAGCTGAAAGACATATTACAAGAAAAGCAAACTACAGTGAAATGTTTGTAAATCAACTAAGTATATCAAAGTATATATATTTTTGTTGTTTTTTGTGGGGGGGGCACACACACAGCAGTGCGCAACTCCTAAACTCTATATTTGGTGTCACTACCTGGGAGACTAAGAGGTTCTAGGGCTCAAAATGAGACTTCCAATGTGCGAACTACACAACCTAGCACTTTGAGCTATCTTCCAAATCTCTATTCTTTTTGTTTTGTTTTGTTTTGTTTTGTTTATTTGGGGGGGCACACCCAGAGGCACTCACGGGTTACTCCCGACTCTGCACTTAAAAAATCACTCCTGGCTCAGGGGACTATATGGGCTGCTGGGGATCGAACCCGTGTCCATCCTGGGTCTGCCGCATGCAAGGCAAACGCCCTACTGCTATGCTACCACCATGGCTCCCATGTTCTATTTTAAGCCCAGAGCTATCTATGTGTTTTCAAGTATTCTGAGTCTATTCTTACATCTAGTATTTTCCTAATTCAAGTTTTAGGGCTGTTGGACTTCAAGACATCATTCTATATCAAATAATTATATCTTTGTATTGAAAAAATAACTAAGACCAAATGTATTAAAGTGATTCAATGCATGTAGATATATATCTAGTAGGTAATACTAGCCAAGTACAGACCTGAATCTGTGTATGATTTTAGTACAATGTAAAAAAATATGGTCATATACGATGTTTGAAGCAAGCCGGCAATTTTAAGTGTGAAATGTATTGATAGAAATAAAATGCTTTTCTGAAATAATGAACATAAATACATGCTATAAATCCTTTGATTTGCTGGGCTATATCCAAGGTCTGCATTAGACTATAGTTTTTGGAGATTATTCTTTTGGTTTTTTGTTTGTTTGTTTGTTTTGGTTGTTTTTTTTTGGGGGGGGGCATACCCATTTGATGCTCAGGGGTTACTCCTGGTTAAGCGCTCAGAAATTACCCCTGGTTTGGGCGGACCATATGGGACGCCGGGGGGAGGGGGGGAAACGAACTGCGGACCTTCCTTGGCTAGCGCTTGCAAGGCAGACACACCTTACCTCTAGTGCCACCTCACTGGCCCCTGGAGATTATTCTTTTTATTTCAATTAAATTGTGTGTGTGTGTGTGTGTGTGTGTGTGTGTGTGTGTGTTGGGTCACACCCGGCAGTGCTCAGGGGTTACTCCTGGCTCTATGCTCAGAAATCCCTCCTGGCAGACTCAGGGGATCATATAGGATGCCGGGATTTGAACCACCAACCTTCTGCATGAGAGGCAAATGCCTTACCTCCATGCTATCTCTCCGGCCTCTAATTTTAAAATTTTAATTAAAAATAATTTGAACCACACCTGGTGGTACTTAGGACTTAACTCCTGACTCTGTGCTCAAGAATTATGCCTGTAGGGCTCAGGAACCATATGGAGTGTCAGGGATCAAACCTGAGTTGGCTGCATGCAAAGGTACATGCTATATATACTACACTCCATCTCGCAGATACAACTTAAAGTTTTTGCTTATTGTTATTTTTAAGCAATATGTGTAATATAATAATGTCATTTTATGTATCTCATGCAAATTAAAGTAGACAGATACTTAATTTAAATATTTTTAAATGTCCTAGACTGGTGGTTCTAAATATCTGAATTGTAAAGGGTCAGTGAAAGACTATTATGATTATTTTGCTCATGGAGTATAAATTCAAGTTTACAGCAGTCTCAAGAATATTCTTCTGTAATCAAAGAGATTGAGAGTGTTTGAATACACAAACCCATCATGTAACTGCTTTCCCAGGCTTTGCATTTACAAATAGCATAAAATTCTGATTTTGTGTTCTAGAGAGAAAGCTTAGGGGGACAATGTCCAGGATTTTCATATTAGTCCTGGATTTGAATCTCTCCTTCTAGGAGAGACCCTTTAAATACTATTCCAGGAATAACTGCACATAATACCAAAAACCAAAATAATACAGTAATAAAATATTTTCTCATTTCCCACAAAGTCACTGATGTTTAATGCCTAATATATATTCAAAGTATGAATTTAAAGTCAATGTAGCTACCATTTTTCATAAAATTCATTAGCAAGGCCTGAAAAAATGTATATTGCTTTAAACAGGCAACTAAACTGCTTTGAAGCCAAGGAGATAATAAAACTTGAACAAATAAGCAAGTATCTTGGGCCATGTAGATTGTTCAAAGAGAATACTTTGCAGAGATTCCAGGGAGAGCAGAAGGGAGGGAATGAGAGAAGGAAGGATGGAATTTTTCTTCAGAGGGGCATTTGGAAAATGTTGTTCTCATGGTAATAAGATAGGCCACAGGCTGTAAAATTTTCCCTTTTTTAATCCTTGCCAAATATCACCGGTTCAAGATTCAAGGAAATTTCTGGCAAGTCAATCTTAGAATAAGCCTACACTGGTGTTTGTTTTGTGTGTGTGTGTGTGTGTGTTTGTTGTTAGTATTTTTGTTTGTTTTTATATTTGGGCCACACCCAGAGGTACTCTGACTTTGCACTCAAGAATTACTCCTAATTGTAAGAGGGGACCATATTAAGGTGCCAAGGATTAAAACTGAGTTGGCCACATGCAAGGCAAACACCATACTTTCTGTACTATCATTCCAGATTCTTTTCTTTTTTTTTTAAATCTATTTTGTTTATATTTACTTTTTTTTTGGTTTGTGTGGGGATGCCACCAGCAATGCTCTGTGATCCCTATCAATCCAGGCAGGGCTCAGGGTAATGTATGTGGTGCTGGGGATCAACCCAGGTGGATTGCATTCAATCCAACCCTGCTATCTATAATTTCTCTCTGGCCATAACCGTTATTGCTTTAAGTTTCAAATCTGAACACAATATTTTATGAAAAAGCAAAAAGATTTATTTGAATATGCTGATACCTTTGTCTATTCTTGTCTGCTTTGAAGAACCAACAAAAATATGAACATTTGTATATGTTCTTACATAGTAGATTCCTCTTCCTAATATATTTTCCTGGTTTTAAAATTATTTTCCTGGTTTTAAAATCATAATTTCATTATCACATAGTATTTTAAGTCGTTGTGCAAATTGGACAGATCTGGCAGAAAGAACCCTTGACTTTCTGTATAAATAACTAAGATATAGAAAGGCCTTATTTACTCTGCACCAACAATATGCACGTTGGCTTCTGACAGGTAAACTACTGTTGAGTTGTAAAACTCTTCAGCCATTGGCACTCTAGATCATGCAGAGACCATAGCACGCCCAGAATCACAGAAAGGTCCCATGCCATGTTGAATGGTTTCAATATTTAGACCTTTTGTACATAGAATGCAATAAATCAACTGCGAGAGGAAGAGAATAATGTCTACATAATACATATTCTAAAAAAATAGAAAGCATTAACCAAACAATTTTGACTACACAGTAGTTGCTTTTTAGAAGAGGCTCAGTGGTTCATTAGAAGAGGTTCATTATTTCAGACAAATGATATCTAGAAAGTCATGGTTTATGATGCTAGAGGGATTTCAATGACTACTTCTATCACTTGACCAAGACTAATCTTAACCCAATTCTTTCTAGCAGTAATTTAACTTATAATATTTTTATTCCTCATAATTAATAACTTCAATGGCATCAACAGGCTCCTAAAAACTTTTTCCCAGGGTAAACATCTGGAAAATCTAAGTCTATTTCTTATGGGTAAGGAGGGATTTTCTACACTAAGGCATATTCTTTTTTTATTTTTAATATTTAAAATGTTTTATTTTTTTATTTTTATTTTTCACAGCATTATTTATGGTACATAGTGACAACGAATGAGGGGCACTCCCACCCCAGTGCTGTCCTCCCTCCACCACCATTTCCAGCATGCATCTCATATCTCCCTCCCTTTTTCCCCAGAATACTAGTGCAACTGGTCTCCACTTTATAGCTTGTTGTAGATTGTCTATTCTGTTGTCGTTTGCGATAAAAAGGATAAGAAGAAAAAGAAATAGAGAAAAAAAGGAAGAGAAAAAAAAATTGGCCGCAACTAATAAAAAAAAAAAAGAAAAAGAAAAAGAAGAAAAAAAATGCACCCGGCTAATGAGAAAAGAAAAAAAAATCACCAAATAATAATCACAGGAGTGAAAGGGGAAGAGAAAAGTGGAAGAAAGAAGGGAAATAAAGTAAAAAATTAACAAATCAAAACAAAACAAGAAAAAGAAGGGGTGCTGCAGTGGTAGTTGTGGCGTTCCCTCCACTTTTTTTTTTTTTTTTTGTATAGGCACAGTAAGCATTCAGGGCTTCTCCATCCTTGAAGCATACCATCATGGGATCAACCCCTGGCTCCATAGGTGTTCATTACCTCATCCACTAAGGCATAGTCTAATAGGTACTCTTGGATTTTCAAGCATTTATTATAGTTTGTATCTTAAAGGCTTTAAGCAGTCTTGTTATGAAGAGACTTATAATTCAATTTACAATTTTCAAATCAATTTGTTGGAAATACCTTCAATGTAATCATTATCAGCAGCTTTCAAAATGTACATCAGTGCCATCTCTCTCAGATGAGAAATGAGAACACATGAGAACCTTAACATACTGGCCTCAGTTACCTTTTCAGTCTCTTCTGTTGCTCTTAAACCTTGCCACTCTTCCCACATACAAACCCCTTTTCTCCTCTTTTTGCTACTAATTTCTCAACCAGATTTTTTTCATGCCAATGACTATTTCTTGTCTGTCTTGAAGAACCAACAAAAATATTAATTTTTGTGAAGTCTTCTCAGACATCTCTTATTACTTACCTCTCTTGATACTCTTAACTCTGTTCATAATTCTATTATGACACACACAGAAGTTTAATCATCTCTTTCTGATTGAACATGGGTAAAATACTTTGTCTTAATGTCAGACATAATCCATGGCACATAAGAAGTGCTCAATAAGCAGTGGTTGAAGAATACTACACCAGTTCACTAACAAGCAGATGAGTGGATATAACTAGTTCACACAGTGGTTATTAGGTTGCCAGGGATGTAGGTATATGACCAATGTATATAGGTATATGACCTTAAAGAATAAAGGGGAAACCAGTGAACTGACACTTGAGTTTCTTCCCTAATATTTAAACTAACTTCACCTTACTTGCTTTGTTGATTCCAACAGCAGGTGACATTCATTGGAATGATTCCAAAGACTACTTATGAAATCTCTGGTAAGTACAGATGATTGATATCATCAAGCAACTCACACATATGCCTGAGTATATCCTTTGACCTCTCCTTATGTACCAGAGAAAGGTGCAGTTAAAGATCAAAGACATCTAAGAAGAAAGGATTTGGAATACAGGAGAAGAGAGTACAAAGGCTTCTTTAAGAAAACTTTAGTTTAATTTTGTATTATTTCAATTAATTACTCAATTATTTTCATAATACCTAATTAGGTACTTAATTAATACTTATACATAATACCTATACCTAAATAATGCCTAATCAACATCTAGTTATTATAAGACCTCCTTATTTTCAGATTATGCGAGTATTTTTAACTCTGCCAGTGCCTCAGGTTTAAAATACTATGCTTTCAAGGCTGTTTTACAAAACTTAGAAGGATGAATGAAGTAAATATAAAACCACTGGGGCCCAGCTAAGAGGCTCAAGTAGTTGAACCTGTGCCTTGCATATGTGATGCTCTGGGTTCAGTTCCCAGGACTGCCCAGATATGGCCTCAAGTCTCAAAAGCATTACCAGGTGTGATTCCCCCCAAACAAACAAACAAATAAACAAACAAAAAAGAGTAAAAAAATTAAAAAATAAAGTAAAATAAAAGAAGATTACAAAAGAAAGTAAACAAAGAAGTCTCATTGGCGCCTGGGATCCTGTTGATAATGACAATATCTGGCATATGTAGCAAGCATTCTCTTACAAAGCCACCATAGAGCAAACATTTACTGATCAGTTTCCAGGTGTCAGTCTGTGTCTGGAACAGAGATATTTTGTAGTCTCTTTCCAATCTGTATAATTCTTGGCCTTCAACATATTCCTTAGCAGGTGGCAGGGTTGAGTAGGAAGGATTGGTGGAGAAACAGGGACAGGGAAATTTTGGTCACACCCTGCAGTGCTCAGTAGTCTGTCCTCTATGTTTAGGAATGACCCCTGGAATGCTTAGGGACCCATATCTAGTTATCAAACAGGGGTGAATCACATGCAAGACAAATGCCTTAATTCCTATCTAGTCTCTTTAGCCCTCAATATATTCTTGATGGGCTATTTGAGCATACAATCCATTGGCAGTACATTTTGAGTTCATTTGTATAGTTTAAAAATTGCAATGATGGGGCTAAGGAAAAAGCTCAAGGGGAAGAGCATGTGCTTTGAATGTGGCAAAGTGTAGCTCTAGGGGTTCCTGAGTATCTATCACCAGATCCTCACTGCAGGCTTAGCTCTGTAGGAGTAGACCTCCCTTCTATCCCCGATACTCTCCACACACTGCTGGGGGAGGCCCCTATTTTTTTTTTTTTTAAGAAAAAATGTAGTGGCATAGAAGAGCCTGATCTTTCTTTCTCTGCCTGTGAGAGAAGTTAGCAAACAAGTTCTCAGAATGGAAATTTAGAACGTGTGTTACCTAGCCCAATCTGAAAAACCATCACGAAACTTTTGAGAGGATACTGTGATTCACCAGGAACATGGACTTGCTTCTGAATGTGGGGATTTCATCCCCCACAACCCTGATCTTACATGAGAGGCTAGACCCTACCCTTTTGTCTTTTCCAGGACAGGGAGTTTCAGGATGCTTTCTGATGAGTGCTCTGTAAAAGACACGTTTAAACTCCCACGTTATTCATGGTGTCGCTATTTCTACTTCAAACGTGACTATTCTGGTTACTATCAGCTAAGCAGCAGAAGCAACACCAAGAATGCCATCATCCAGCTTCTAGAGAGCTGCGAATGCTGAACATCTTGTTTCCTTTCATGTCAGCCGTGACTCAGATATGAGTCAGGTATGAGGTATCAGCCGTGACGGATATCATTCGCCTCATGGAGAGGCTTAGGCAGAGCAGAGATGAGTGGCTTCATGTGGTTACACAGTAGCAGCTTAGGAGAGAGCTGTTGAAGATCCTTCCCACCCCATTACTAATTAGCTAATTGACTAGCTCTGAGAGGAAGCTGACAGTTGCAGGACGCTGCTCCCTTCTTTTCTATGGTTGGCATTCAGCTGGCTCTGTTCAGCAAAGCTTCCCCATTTCAGAGTGGGAAGCAGATTGAAGACATTCACAGACGCGACACATATCAGCTCAGGCTGAAAGCGCAGCTTGAAGAAACACTACTAGATTTGAGCATCTTACCTAAGCTGGACCGAGTGTTCGAACGTTCAATTATTGCTCTCTTGCTGGGATTATTTAGGACAGACCTCTTAGCAAGAGAAATGTCAGCTGTCACTCTCGTTATTGATATCCTAAGAATAGGAACACAGAACAGAATAAGCCAGTAAATATGTTATGGGGGCTTTCTATGTGATTCATAACCACAGTATTTAATAACCACTTTACATATGATAGTGTAACCACACTACAATTAACATTGGCCACAAATATTTTAAAGAGACTTTGGCAAGTACTAAAAGGCAAAGTGAAAGAAAGTTTTGGCTATTTAACAAAAGATGATTGTAGTGAAATGTTGCTCTTTCCCTGCTCTCATCTGCCTTGCTAAATTCTCTTTTTAATATGCACCATACCAACAGCAAATCAAAGCATATTAATAAACCATGATCTTTCTAGGAAGCAGCAATATAATTTCCCCACACTTCACAGTTGATTTGCTCTTGAGTAAGACCTTCAGGATGTACAAGTGTTAAGTTCTGGCATATTGATATTGTTGGTTATAAGGAGAAATCCTCTTTATTCTGCTCATCAAAGATTGTCAACCAGTTGTTAGTTTTATTGCATGCCTGGTGCTCCATTATTAATTCATGAGACATAAAGCACTTCTCCACAGGTCCAAATTTCTAAGGATTTATAAAGTACAATCTATTTCCTCCAGCTCTAAGACTCCAGCATATTTGCATATAATTTGGGGTATATATGGTGGGCAGTCATAAGTTGAAGGTAATGAAAAGATTATGTCAGGATTTTGATAAGAATGTCCTTCAGTGATGCACATGAATACAGAAAGATAGTATAAATTAATGAAGTGAAGGTTTTATTTACATATAATTTATTAAATAATAGTCTCTAGAACATTTTTGAGTGTGTCTGTGTGTGTGTTTTGTCTTAATTGCTGTATTCAAGGCTTACTTCTGGCTCTGCACTATAAGATCTCTCCCAGCAATGCCTGGGAGAGCCATATGTGGTGTTGAGGATCTAACTTGTATTGGCTACATGCATGACAAGTTGTGTATTATTGCTCTGAAACTTACACACTTAAAAGTTTAAAAACGTATTTATTTTAGAGAGAAAATTTAGATTTTTTCGTTTTGTTTTCAGGTCATACCCAGAAGTACTCAGAGGTTACTCCTTGTGGTGCTCAGGGAACCATCCTTGGTCACTGAATCTGGGCCAGTTGCTTACAAGGCAAGTGCCTTACCTGCTGCACTATCTCTCTGGGAACTTCAGATTTAGGTTATTATCTGCCCACAGAATGTAAACATATGTCTTTAATCCAGTCACTGCCACCATGGCCCCTTCTGCATTCTCAGAATGGAATGCAGAGCTTGGCAGAATTCCAAAAAGGAAATCTCCCTCCCTCCCTCCCTCCTCCCTCCCTTCCTTCCTTCCTTCCTCCCTCCCTTCCTTCCTTCCTTCCTCCCTCCCTTCCTTCCTCCCTCCCTCCCTCCCTCCCTCCCTCCTCCCTCCCTCCCTCCCTCCCTTCCTTCCTTCCTTCCTTCCTTCCTCCCTTCCTTCCTTCCTTCCTTCCTTCCTTCCTCCCTTCCTTCCTTCCTTCCTCCCTTCCTTCCTTCCTCCCTTCCTTCCTTCCTCCCTTCCTTCCTCCCTCCCTTCCTTCCTTCCTCCCTTCCTCACTTCCTCCCTCCCTACCTCCCTCCCTTCCTTCCTTCCTTCCTTCCTTCCTTCCTTCCTTCCTTCCTTCCTCCCTTCCTTCCTTCCTTCCTCCCTTCCTTCCTTCCTCCCTTCCTTCCTTCCTTCCTCCCTTCCTTCCTTCCTTCCTCCCTTCCTTCCTTCCTCCCTCTCTCCCTCCCTCCCTTCCCTCCCTCCCTCCCTTCCTTCCTTCCTTCCTCCCTTCCTTCCTTCCTCCCTTCCTTCATTCCTCCCTCTCTCCCTCCCTCCCTTCCTTCCTTCCTTCCTCCCTCCCTCATCCCTCCCTCCTTCCTTCCTTCCTTCCTCCCTCCCTCCCTCCCTCCCTACTTCCTTCCTTCCTTCCTTCCTTCCTTCCTTCCTTCCTTCCCTCCTTCCTTCCTTCCTTCCTCCCTCCCTCCCTCCCTCCCTTCTTCCTTCCTTCCTTCCTTCCTTCCTTCCTTCCTTCCTTCCTTCCTTCCTTCCTTCCTTCCTTCCTTCCTTCTTTCCTTCCTCCCTCCCTCCCTCTTTCTCATCTCTCCCTCCCTTCTTTCCCCCCCTTCCCATACAGTGATTCTCAGGACTTAATCCTGACTCTGGACCCAGGAATCACTCCAGGTGTGTTTAGGGATTTTGGGGATTGAACCCAGGTTAGCTGTGAGTAAGGCCTAGTTCCTGTACTATTGCTCCACCTCTCCTGTCATTCTCAAACTACTCTGAATGTTAGTGTTGAGCAATGTGAATAATGAACTGTTATGGAGTTAATGTGTCATTTAAAACCTATTTGGGGGACAAGCCTGTTACTGACTCCTCCCCTAATTTCAGTGACCTGAACCCTTGGAAAGAATTTTAAATAGTCTTTTTCACAAATAGATAAAAATTGCTTCTTCAAGGAAATTGGTTACTCACAAATTTTAATGTCTTTTTAAAACAAAGTGCTCCTTGCTTATGTCACTGTATTATGCTCTCATGCTGCAGTTGATCACAAGATTCCAGATTTTTAAAATATTTAGACCCTAATAAATAATTTTATGCATCTTCAAATTGTCATCCATAGAAACCAAGAGTGCTCCAAATACGTCCAGGACCACTGAACACTGAGAGGGATTAAATAGCAGGGTTTTACACGGGCAACCCTCATATGGAAATACCCCTAACTTTCTTCTTTTCTGATAGGACTTTTATATTATAATTGTGGGGTGAGGGCAGGGCACACTCACATACCAAGTGGTGCTGAGGGGCTAATCCTGAATCTGTGCTCAGACATCACTTTTGGCAATGCTCAGAGGAACAATGTATGGTGCTAGAGATTCGAACTGAGGCCAGCCACATGCAAAGTAGCTTAACCCCTTATACTAACTATCTCTCCAGCATCTCCTATTTCTTTTTGTGAGGGAATGTGATATACAAAATCTCATTGTAAAACAAGCTTGATTGCTAAACGACCCTGGGAAACACTGGACTATTATGATTTCTTCATTTGACCAAGAAGAAAAGTGAGACTCAGAGAGAATGTTCTAAGAAGGTCTAACATGAAGGCTCCCATGTCTCAGGTTAGGACATAGTAGACGGACTCATAGTTCTCTTCATTTTCAGTTTCTTCTTCAGAAATTCCAAATCTTTGTACCTGAGCCAAGTTATAGAGTACAGACAGGCAAGATGTCAGCCAGAGGAGAGACATACTCAGGTTTTGATCAGGTTCAAATCGGGTGTTAAAATCACTTCTGAGTCTGCATTACTCAACAGATTGCTGCACCTGAGATATTAGAACCCCCTTTGGCTCACAGAATAGCTCACTTATTCCTGTGTTTCTCTTTTGTCTGCTAAGAATGGAATCACTGGGTTTGGAGAGAGACAACAGAGAACTTGCAAGTTCTCTTGCAAGCAGGCAGGCAAGGTCCCTGTTTTGATCCCTGCCACCATCTAGGATCCTCTAAGAACTACCAGGAGTGAACTCTTGAGCACAAAGCCAGGAATAAGTCCTGATCACTACTGGCCTCAACATAAAACAAAATAAAACAAGACAAAAATTTTACTCTAAAATAAAAATAATTCTTCCTAATTGTAAACAGGCTTCAAATATTAACCTTGTATTATTAGAATTTGCAAAGATTATCAATTCAGTTTTTTAAGAACAAAGTCTATTTGTGTGTCAACTGCTCATTAAGTTGACTAAGAGATTTATAAGGTAAAACTGCATGCAACCGAAGCTACCCTTGATCCATTTAATATATATTTGAATACATCAAAATTCACTATTAAAATTATCCTAGACCTTGTTAAATTCCTACATGGTAATTTTTATATAATACTTTTGAAAATGCTATTTTTATTTACAAAAATATAATTTGATAACCAATAAGCAGATAAATTAAATATCCACAGATATCTGGATATCCAGAGATGCTTTGTATGAAGATGGTTAATGTTTAATTTCAGGCACTGTGTGGTTTCCCAAGCATCTCCAGGTGTGGCACATATACAAACAAACAAACAAACAAAAAACCCCAAAAACCTAAAATAAAGCATTTGCCAAAGATCTTCATGTAGAGAAAAAGATAGTACAGTGGGTAGGGCACATGCTTTGCATGCAGCTGATTCTACCCTCAGTACCACAACCTGAGCCTGACCAGGAGTGATCTCAGAACAGAGTCAGAAAATTCAAGTACACCAAGTCTTCAGTTAACACCCATGATAGATTCTAGAAATTTCAACTTGAAGCAAAGTATAATAAAACCATTCCCATAGGCTAATTAATATAAATTATCCCTTTAGTTTTTTTCTCTGAGTTATAAACACACTATTGTAAATACAAAGATTCATAAGCACAAAGCAACAGCAAGGAAATCTGCTCCTTATAGACAAAAGCACAGAAGAATATCTGGACAATAAAAAAAATTTCTTTTATTTCTAATCAAACTGTAAGTTAGCTTATTGTTGTATTTCATTTTTTTTGTCCTTTACTCTGATACATTTTTTGAAAAATTTTGATAATATATTTTATTTAAGCACCATGATTACAAATGTTTGTAATTGAGTTTCAATTATAGAAAAGAACACCCCCTTTTCACCAGGGTAACCTTCCCACCACCAATACCCTCGCATCAGATACATGCATGACAGAGCTCAGAAGATAATAAAAAGAGGTTTAGAAATACTTCAGTAAGAGAGAAGTTTTCCTCTTCTATGTAAAGAGTTTACTGTTACCAAAATAAGATACTAAATCTAGAGGTTGGAGAGCCAATTCAAAGGGGTAGTATATGTGCTTAGGCTACAAGTGTCTATAGTCTGATCCTCCCACATTACAAGGTCCTCTTCAAGCCCTAATGAGAGTAATTCATTAGCACTGTGCCAAGAGTAGTATTTGAAAAGCCAAAAAGCAAAACCAAAAATAAAAATAAAAGACCAAAAAGGTAGTACAGCAGGTGGGGTGCTTGCCTTGCACCTACCTGGTCTGGGATCAGTCCTCCAAAAAGGTTCGTCTTGGATTATTCCCCAAACCCCATATGGTCCTCTGAGCCTGACAGGAGTAATAACTGATTACAGAACCAGGAGTGATCCCTGAGCACCACTGGGTTTAATCCAGAAACCAAATAATAAAATAAAAACAAAAAACAAGGGGCGGGGCGGTGGCGCTAGAGGTAAGGTGCGTGCCTTGCCTGCGCTAGCCTTTGATGGATCGTGGTTCGATCCCCCGGTGTCTGATATGATCCCCAAGCCAGGAGCGACTTCTCAGCGCATAGCCAGGAGTAACCCCTGAACATCACCAGGTGTGGCCCCCCAAAAAAACAAAAAACAAATTAAAAATTCTGGATTAGAGGCTGGAGTAATTGCACATCGGTGGGGCATTTGCCTTGCCTTGGCTGACCTACGACTGACCTAGGTGTCCCATATGGTACCCCTTGCCAGGAGCAATTTCTGAGCACATAGCCAGGAGTAACCCCTGTCACCAGGTATGGCCCAAAAATAAAAAAATAAAAGAAATTCTAAAGACTTTGATATCAAACCTGAAACCATAGATATATAGGCAAAACAGTCCATGACATTGAGACTAAAATACTTATCACCATATTGAAAAAGGCTTCTCAAAAATGTAATTCACTTATCATTGAATGCATTCACACTTTCCTTTTAAATGGAATTATTAGCTTTCTACTATTGTATAGTCACATTCTTTAGTACCTTTCATGTGTCTCTGCATCTGGTTTAATTGAGTTATCTAAGCTGTTCCCTTGGAAATCTTTCTGTAATATGGTGTTATTGCAGTCATAGGAGACTGAAAGGCTTTCTGGTCAATAGCAGTCCCAGGTCCCAGGAGGCTATACAATGTAGCTTAGATATGAGGTGAGCATAACTATCTGGGTATGTGTAATTACACTAGAAGATTATTGCATAACAATGAAATCACTTATGGATGCACTTCTTGGAGTGTAGCATTGTGGTTAGTAACAATATTATAGTCTGTCTATAAAAAAACCAACAGCCTTCAGTACTGTTGGATTGAGCACTGAACCTTTAGGTTCACTACATTATGGCCAACTAATAAACCCTGGGTTCCCAAGCACTACTAGGAAGAGAACACTGCTTCTCCAAATCACCTTAGGACTGGAGAGATAGTGCTTGTTTTACTTGCAGCCTACCTAGGTTCAATCCCTACCACCACATATGGTCCCCTGAGTACCAACATTAGGAGTGACACCTGAGCACAGTCAGGTGACCAAACCACACTCATTTTTACCTGCCCAATTTATATTCATTTCAAGAATGAAAAGAGAACCAGGTCAGACATAATATAATTAAAAACTAAATGTTAATTATAACCCCTCCTAGGCCAAAATGCTAATCTCACCTGGAGAGGCAGACCAGCCCACTTCTGGGAGGGGTCTATGGAAGGTAACAATAGGGGCTGCCTGAGGGTCAGGGGCAGAGAAGCAAGAGCAGCTGGAGGAATTGGCAGCATGGAGGGATAAGAAACCGGTTCAGGGTGGCTTATGAAACCTGCTTAAAAGGGTTAGAAGACACTCTTGATGGCTATGGCCTTGAATAAAGTTGATGTCTTCTGAACCTGATTGCCTGTGGATCTTTTCCTTATTGCTACTCTGAACCTTCAAACCTGCCAGATAGAAGGGGCAGGCGCCTGACCCAGGCCGGCAGAGAAAGGCCTCAGCCTCCATTCACAACCATCTGGGATGTAATTCAACAGTTAATTTAAAAATCATGTTTACAAAAAAATAATAAAAAATAAAAATCATGCTTACAACAATGTGTTCAATCAGTTTACTGGTGTTTGAGTGTCCACTGATGAATCTACATGTCAATAGAGAAAAAACAGGAGAAGATGGAAAGGAAATGATACCAATTATGAAAGGGCCTGTGTTCATTTTCATTGCTCACTGTAATTACGAGTTATCTACATTCTTTCATTGCTTGTTTGCTTTACCATTATATCAATGGTTCCTATTTCTTTTTTAAAAATTAACTCCTCTTTAGATCTTCCTAAATTTAATCTCAAAATCTTCAATTAACCTTTCAATACTTTTGATTTTTTTTTCTTTTTTTAGTAGATGCTCATGTGCTTCTAGATTCCTATAGCTTCAGATCTTCAGCAGTGCTCAGGGCTTACTCCTGGCTCTGCACTCAGAGACTATTTGTGGAGGGCAAGGCATGGACCCAGTTTGACCATGTGCAAGACAAATGTCCTACCATGTACTATCTCTCTATTCCCATTCAAATCCTCTTTAAAAGTCACATGATATTTATTTTAATGGTGGGACATGATCATGTCAGCTCAATGTACCTGGTAACTGACAGAGTTGATCTAATCCAGTTCTTCAAAAGTCTAAAGTAATAACTGTGCTGGAATTTTAATTAATTTCCATAGCTCAACAAATTGCAATTAGTCTGACTGCTGGCTATTTACCCTATGAATGGTCAATTCAACCAATTAAACAAACCTCATCAAAAAAGATGATTCCTAATAAATGTCTGTGGTGTGAAGGAAAATAAAAAGAGAGAGAAGAGTTCCATGTTGTGTTAGGAATACCAAGTTTATATTCTGTTCAAAGAAACTGTCAGTATGTGTGTGAATATTCGTATGTACAAGTGATCCGGTCTTTAGGGACACTTTCCTTCTGTGTCTTTCATTTTTATTTTTTAAGATTATTTTATTTGTTTGTTTTGGCCCCATCAAACTTACTCTTGCCTCTACACTCAGGGTCACTCCTAGTAGTGCCCAAGAGACTATATTCAGTGCTAGGGATTAAACTGGTGTTTTCTGCATGCAGGCAAGTGCTTTAACACTATACTATCTCTCTAAAACCTATGTTGGGCATATGCATGGCAAACATCCTACACTATTACTCTGCCCTTAACTTTTCATTTTTCTTAACTCCTTTACCATTAGGTCTTATAATAGAAGTTAGAACATAAAAGTAGTTCTAAATTGACTAACTTCTACAGTGTTAAAAAATGCAAGCATATGATTTTGTAACTGCCAAGCCATAAATTTTGTTGTTTTTTTAAATTGGTCTGAAAAACACTGTGGAGAAAGTCCTTAGCCAATGAATCCCCTTTTGTGCTCTTTGTGAAAAATAATTAAGACTTTTTTTCTCTGACTATATTGTCTAACTGAATTCAGTCATAGCTAGCCAATGAAACATTGGGTAGGTTTTTATCAGAACATATTGTTTACTCTGCACCACTGTGCTAAAGCCTTCTGTGTAACTGTTCTCTTGGCTAGTCTCACTGAAGACTATTTGTTGGTTTATTTCTCCTTTTATTAATTGGTAAAACATACTGCAGCAGATTGTCAGAGATCAAAATATAAGACTATTCCCCACATAGTAGTTATGTGAGTCAGCATGACGCTAAAAGCAAATTTCTTCTTCCTCATAAGGTTTCTATATACATTAGATAAATTAATCCATTAAGTTAAATGTTATTAAAAATAAAACTAATTGTATTACTTGAAGACACATTCATGTGTTTATGATCTTCTATTTCCTGATTCTAAATTACATCAGCTCTCTCTTGGGCTGTCTCTTTCTCCAGCTAGATTTTTGTCACTGCTTGATTGTTCCTTACATTTCTATGTCTTTTGCTGTGTCATCAGACCCAAGGGAACTCTTGGCATTGAGATTTTAATTCTATTTCTACTAAAACCATCTTCAACAGGGTGTGTAAGTGCTTGATGCAGAAAACTACTTGATTCAGGACAAATCTCTGCTATTCCAAGGAAAACCATTTTCTCATTTTCTGGGCCCCAAGGGCTGGATAAGAATATCAAATATTTCATTTTCAAGAACAATAACAAAGCCTTTCACTTTCTCTGCTAAATTATAATAATTCACATCATTTTTTTTCACAATTCTTTGCAGACCTTTATATAAATAGCATTGTCTTTATAAAGATGCTATGTGGGGGAACAAAACAATGTCAGGAAATTTTAGGCTGTGTTACAGAATAGGATTTATTGTTTTAGAAGTATAATAGGGACACAGGAAGTAGCACTGATCAGATTCCTTAAAGAAAGACTTAATGCTTTGTGATTTCAAGCTTAGTTGAAGCGTAAGTGAAATAAGTGTTAGCTATTTCTAATTCAAAGAAACTTAGGGGCAAAGGTAGGTTATCAGAGGTGAGAACCAAGACCAAGTTGGAGTCAGAATTTTAGCTACTTTTTTACAATGCTTTTTTAAGAAACCAATTCCCCAAAATTTGTTTCCAAACATAATTCATCTCATTGTGGGAGTTGAGGTAAGGAGATTAGAATACAAGTTTTCTCATTTCCTTCTAACTCAAGTTTTCAATGCCTTTTATCGTCTTTCTTTAAAACTTCTTCATTTTCTAACTATCTTCTTTAAAAAAGAAAAACCTATGTATTTTTTTTTAAATCAAGTCCTTTTGTTTCCTCTAAATGAATGGAGTAGAGAATATTTCCTCAGTCTTTTGGGCATATGGCTAAATTACATTTTCCAGTTTCCTTTACAATTAGGCAAGGCCAATGTGACCAGGTTCTAATTAATGGAATGTGAGAGTTGGCACAATATGAGAGGTGCCACAAAGTTCTAACTAATGAAATGTGAGTTGGTGTATGCCAGTTCAGGCTGATTTGATTGTCTCCTTACCAGCACTGGGGAACTCATCCTAATGTACAGGACAAGTACAGGTGGATCAATCCTCTTGTCCCTGAAATACTATCCCTCTCCCACCTATCCTACCACTTGAGTAACAGCATAGATTGCTAGGTGAAAAAAAAACTTGCATTGCATTTGAATTAATATACATTTTGATCTTTATTTATTAAGGCAGTCTGGCCTAGACTAACGTACTTAGCAATTTGCCTATGACAGTAAACCATTCTGATTTCTTAAAATAAAATCTTATTTCTTGGAGCTACAACTCAGTTTACTTTCTTTGTATATGATACCAGAAACTAATGAATATTTTAGTGCAGTTTATACAGAAGGTTTTCAATATAATAGATACTTAAAGCATTCTTAAATGCCTTTTTCTCTAAAAATTCCAAGTATTAAAGCCTATTTGTAGATATTTAAAATATATATTTGAGTATTTGGAAAGCTGAATGCATTTACTCTTCTCAGAACGCACTGTTTCCTTCCATGGAAATGCATACAGCATCATGAAAGAGCCTAGTAATTAATACTGAGTCAATATCGACTTTTTAACATTTCTCTGCAAAACATCATGTGTTCTATCATTTTCTACAAAATTTGAATGATAAAATTATTTAATGATTAAAAACTGAGTCATATTGATAGTAGAATATAGTAGGATTTATACAAAACAAAATAATAAAAAATGACTTTAATTTTTTTTTAAAAAAAAAGGAATCCAAAGAAGTTCTATACCCTACAAAATAATTAATTTGGAAGATTACTGTAAAGCAATTCTCTTCTTATTCTTAATTTTGTTTTGTTTTTAGGACACACCGAGTAGCACTCAGGGGTTCTGTGCTCAGAAATTACACCTGGCAGGCTTGGGGGACCATATGGGATGCTGGGAATCCAGTCCAGGACAGTAAGCAAATGCCTTACCCACTGTGCTATCATTCCAGCCTCAGCACTTCTCTTCTCTTGAGGAAATTTAACTCTTTATGTTTTACTTCATATGATACATGTACACACACATTATTTTCTTTTTCATTGTTTTTTCCCTGAGCATTCAATAATATATTTTATAATTTTGCATTCTCAGAGCTCCTTCATTATATTCTTCTTGAATACCTGCTAACTTTTTTTAAGAGAACATCTGCCAAATCACTGGAAACAGACCCACAAATTAATGTATCATATATATTCAGTTAATGGAAAATAAAAATACAGAAACATCTATATGCCTCACCTCCCATCAAACCTGTGCTTCAGGAAATCAAAGAGGGCTTTCTGCATCATGTCTGTTACCTTTGCAGAAGTGAGAAAAAAAGAATGAGGCAAACACACAGAGAAAGAGAAGTCAACAGTGAGAGAAGCAGAGGGAAGGGTATAGTGTCTGAGCAAAAACCGTATGATAGCCAATCTTTTATAAAGGATAGAGCAGGACAAAGAAAGCATTTTCCATGCAGTAACTAGACTTACTATATTCCCTTCTCCCCCAGTTTTCTGTTAGAGTGCTGGGAAATAAACTCAGTGTTTACTCGATCCAAAGCAAACCTTTTCCCTTACTAGGGACTATAAATACTGCCAGGGGTCATGAGCAGCTGACTGTGCACACATGTTGCCTGTCCCAGGCATTCTTGACTTATGCCCAGCTCAAATAAGGGCAGCCACCCTGGTGTCAGCTGCCTTAGTGATCTGTGCCTATTGGTAGACATTCTCAGCACCTAGGACTAAATTTCAATAGCCCACTCTCCAGTTCTGTGTGACTTTCAGATTTTTCTCTGAGAGAAATGGGAAAGTCAAGGAAAGACATAGGAAGAGAAAAACTGGGACAGGGAAAGAAGGGGATATAGAAAACAAAGATGGGATCCTTAGCTTTCTTGACATTGATCAATTCTTTCAATAAAATGTGCACAGTGAGTCATCCTTTGTCCTTGGTCCATGAGAATGATACCTGCCCACCTATTCTTACCCACACAAATGCAGTCAAAATGGCAGTGGATAATGCAGTACACTGGGGACTGTACTCTTCCTTCTGAGGAACTATTACTTAATTAATCTCTGCAAATGTTCACTAATAGATTTAGATAAGTTTTATTTTCCTTCCTTTAAAATAAATAAGCAGAGAAATACGTAAGGGAATATCTCTTGTTTTAGAATGGTTTGCTGGCTGACTACATTTATGTGCTCCCTGGTGCCATTTACATTCTATAATAAGGGGAATGGTTGAGGCAGAATAAATTCTTTTCTTTCAATTCACCACAGAGCAAACTTTTGAGCAGCTCTTCCCATAAAGAATGTTTTAGGGAGAGAGTCCTAACTGGCTCCTACATAAAAGATGAGGAGTGCACCAAGCAGGAAGAAAGCCTAAAGGCCTCACATTGCATCACCTGCCTGCTTCTTTTGAGATGTGATTCCCTCAGCACCTTTGGGAAGCAGAGCTGGAGGGGTGAGCTGCCAACAGCTCTTTCCTAGATTCCCAACCCAGAACTAAAACAGAACACATTGTGTACGTACCTCATAACCCTTCAGGGACGGCCCCACTAACACCACGGGACGCATAGATGGCACAACGTCATAAGGAGGAATGTGCTCTGTCTGAAAAAAAAAATGATTCAACACACATAACAAATGAGAATGAGCACAGCTGCTCACAGCACACATGCAGCATTCCTAGGTCAAATGAGATGCGTTTGCCACATGTCCCCTCTGAGATGCTCATCTCTATTTGATAGCATGATAGGGCACTAAAATGGAGGAATGCTGGCATGTATGGATAGGAATCTTAATGGTAGATTTAAAAAGGAAACACAACTTACCACCTTTTGCTTCTGTTTTGCTAAAAGAAAATAATGAGAACCATAGATCAAAAATATGTAATCTTTATAAGTAGTATATGATTTTAAAAGGTAAAAGACTATGTACCAATGAGTCCCTATCACTTTCATTTTACTATCATCCTCTTCATAGAGCACTCCTGTATGATTTCATGTTGGACAGGTCAATTCTGGAGACAAATTAAAAAGAATCAGACCACTTCATTCCTGTATAAATGGCCTACTACCTCATGCTTTGAGAAGGAAGAAAGGCATTTTTCACACCTTTAGGAGTTCTGGGCCAGCTTTAAACATGGACTGTTCTTTTTTGGACATCATATAAAACATGGCTGAGAACTTGGGATAATAAAATGTGATAAAAAGAAAGCTCAGAATATCAATTTGGGCTAAAATTATTATATCCTAGTCACTAAATTTTATATTTCTTTTTTTTTTTTTTGGGGGGGGGGTCACACCCGGCATCACTCAGGGGTTACTCCTAGCTCTACATTCAGAAATCGTTCCTGGCAGGCTATGGGATGCCAGGATTCGAACCACTGTCCATCTGCATGCAAGGCAAACGCCTTACCTCCATGCTATCTCTCCGGCCCCCTAGATTTTATATTTCTAATGGTGGTGAATACAGAAAGAAAAAATTTTAATTCCTATATGTTCTGTACAATTTCTGGAATACTGACACATTTTTGCTCTTATTCTTCATGTGAAATACCTATAAAATCAATTTTTTCTGCTCTTTTCTGTTTGTAATGTTAAAAGAGCCAATAACATAAATCTCCAACAGGGTCTTGGTAAAATACATTCAGTCTCTGATTAGCATGATTAAAGGGCCACCCAAGAAGATCTAGTCAGGAGGCAATACAAAATTATAATCTGATTCAGCACCATGGAAATTAGGAAAGTTATTATAAGAAGGACCTAGTATGCATAATTATTCTAGGGTCAATCTATACTTGCAGTATGGTAGGTTCAGTAGACCAATGCTTGGATTTCTCACTCTGTATCAGTAATATTTGACACTCCCTAATGAGCCACTATCCCTTTATGATAATTAATTTGAGGGTTCAGTTTTTTCTTATTCAACTAAAAGTGAGGTCCCACCAGAGCCAATCTCTTTCTCTGCTTTAACCCTTTCCTTTTCATACTTCTGGTTATGCCAATACTTCCTAAGGTTACATGAAGATTGAAACAGAGTATTTTCTTTTTTTTTTAATTTTTATTTTGACCATATTGGCTTACACATCTTTCACAGTAGTATTTTAGGTACATATTATCATTAAATCAGGGGAATTCCCATCACCAAATTTATCCTCCCTCCATCCCTGGAAATAGAGCGTTTTCTTTGGGGGAAAATTATAATAAGTCTTTACGATTTTAAAATATATTGAAAAATTGGATGGAATAATAGTACTTCAGAGTAGTTTATATCATCAATAACTACTGTCTCCATCGGTATAGATAAGATTGCTTTAAGTAATAGCATAATGACCTGAATTTTTAGTGGCATATGTTTCAAGTTACTTTAGCAAGCAAATGGCAAAATTCTAAGAGGAAAAATATTGAAACAAAGTTTCAAAATTATTCCCACATTATTAAAAATGTGCCTATATGTCGAAATATTAAGAAAAGAATATGTTCTTAAAAACCTTTAAAACTCTCACCTGTAGTTGTGGGTGTTGCTCGAAATGTCCCTGATACCATTTCTCCAAGACTTGAAGAAGAATTTCCACTGGATTTCCTAGGATAGAGAAAAGGAATTCAGACTTGTTGCCCAAATTCCTTGGAAACAGAACTTGAGAGTACAAAGATTTCTTTGGCCTCAATCTTACTAAATAATTTAAAACAAAACAACTTCTTGCTAAAAAATTTTTTTCATGTATCTGTCCAAATGTTTTCTTTGACCTCATTTCTCAGACAGTGAGGAAGTAGCTGAGATCTAAAAATTCTTCTAAAAAAATCTCTTATTTATTTTTCAGTGCAGAATTAGACAAGAATGTCCTTGCTAATGATTTACTCAGTTAATACGAGCCACCTATGTACTAGTCAGATGGCTACAACGCGAATGAGAAAGTAGTCTTAGAAGGTGTACTTCTTTTTTAAATCGATTACATAGATGGAGCCGTAGTAATAGCACAATGGATAGGGTGCTGCCTTACATGTGGCTAGCCCAAGTTTGAGCCCTAGTATCCAATATGATCTCTCAACCTTTGCCAGGAGTGATCCCTGAGTACAGAACTAGGACTAAACCTGTTTTGGGCTATGTAAAAAACAAAAAAATCAAAAAACTAAACAAACAAACAAACAAACAAACGAAAAAAAAACAAAAGTTTTATGGAGTGAGGGCCAGGGGCTGCTTAACAGATTAGAGCACATGCTTTGCATGCAAATGCCCTGGGATTTCATTTTAGGATGGTCTGTTCCCTGAGCACTGCCAGGAGAGAACCCTGAATGCAAAGCAGAGAGTAGCTTAAAGACTGTTGGGTATTGGGGTAAGGAGAAGAAGAAGGAGAAAGATGGAGAGAATCTGGTCCCAAATTCTAGGCCTGGAATGGAAGATCTTTGTAATCATTTCCTAATGTGACTCTGAAAGCTTCCCTGAAATAAATAGGAAATCAGGAACCTACATTTCTACTTTCTTCCAGGGTTGCTAATTCCCTTTCATTCATTAAGAGTATTATTTCTAAAATTAAATCAGATTCATTTTTTTCATCTTTGCCTTACATTACCAGTAGTAGGACCTTAGTATATCATATCTCAATTTGAGCCTTATTTCCTCTATCTAGAAAGAAAGATGTACATCATGGATTGGTATAAAGATAAAATAACATCATTGAAGCCTTAACAATATTTTTGCACCTGTTGCAAAGTTTATCTAAAGTTCAAAAGTACATTGTAATATGTATACATATATTTTATTGTTTTGGGTATATGCCAGAAGTACTCAGGACTTACTCCTGTCTCTGCACTCAGGGATCACTCCTGGCGAGGCTTTGGGAGACAAGGATTGAACCTAGGCTGGCAAGTATGTAAGGCAAGCATCCTATCAGCTCTCTCTAGCCCTCCAAAAATGTAATGATATTATGAGAGAGAAATAAATGCAATGAAATAAAGAGCCTTGGAAATAATAAACTTGTTATTATCCATTGTTATAGAGAATAGAGGGAAAAAAGAAAAGCTTTCTTTCCTTTGTAGAGACAGATCTAGAAAGCGATCAGTATCAAGCAGGATGAGGAAAATAATACACACACACACACACACACACACACACACACACACACACACACACACATATATATATATATATACTATTTCTTAAGATTTTTAAAGTTTCATTTATTTGTTTCTTTGGGAGGGGCCATACCTGATAATGCCTAGACACTACTTCTGATTCTTGGCTTAGGGATTACTTCCTGGCAATGTGTGGGGACCATATGCAGTATCAGAAAATTAACTAAGGTTGGTTGCAAGACAAGTACCTTAATCCTGTACTGTCTTTCTGGCCCCTAGAATTTTTGATAGTTAGAAGTGCAAAAGGAAGTAGATTCAGAGGGCTAGGAAATAAAGGTAAGAGTAACATTGCAAATGCAGACATGGTAGGAATGGAGTCACCTAAAAGATGATATTTAATTCCAGAACAGATGAAGGAATTATAGGGGTGGGTGAAGGAAAGTGCTCCAGTAAGTGGGAAAGTTTGAGCAAAGGCCTTAGGGCAGAAGGATATGTTGCTCCTTATGATATATTCAAAAACTGCAAAGAAGACAAAAGATGTTCTTTTTTGTTTTTTTGTTTTTGTTTTTGTTTTTGGGTCACATCTGGCAGTGCTCAGGGGTTACTCCTGGCTCTTCACTCAGAAATCTCTCCTGGCAGGTTCAGGGGACCATATGGGATATCAGGAATTGAACCTGGGTCCGTCCAGAGTTAGCAGCTTGCAAGGCAAACGCCCTACCACTGTGCTATTTCTCTGGCCCAAGATAAAATACTTAGAAAAAATGGATAATTATTAATAATAGAACAAGCATACTCTATTATTAAGAATGCTTAAAATTATATGTGTGACTAACTGTACTTTTGGTATCCATTAAAATTTAAGAGGTATCTGTTATAACAAAGACAAAGGTCCCAAAAGAACAGAAGAATTTAGACTCACAATTCAGAGGCATATGCTTTTCATGGGCTGGGATCAAAGTTCTAATTTTAGCACCACATAACCCATCATCACCACTAGATATAGCCCCCCAGTAGTCCTTAAAAAAAGCATTGCAGGGTCACAGCAACATTGCATGCTTGGGTCATCACATTGAACCACCAGGCCACTGGTCAAATATCACTAGCCCCGGGTCTCTGAGCATTCTTGGGAGGGAAGAAAGATGAAGAGGAACAAAAAGAGGAAGTAAAGGAAGAGGATGAGAAGAAGAACTGAGTTTTTAAACATAAAAAGAAAGTGAAACTTGAGGCTGGTGAGGTAACACAGTTGTGCATGGCCAACTCAGGTTCAACCCCCAGCACCCCAAATAGCCCCTTGAGTGCCTCCAGGAGTGATTTCTGAGTCCAGATCCAGGAGTAACCCCTAAGCACCACCGGGTGTGACTCAAAAACAAACCAGAAAAAAAAAGAAAAAGAAGAATGAAAGGAAGGAAGGAAGGAAGGAAGGAAGGAAGGAAGGAAGGAAGGAAGGAAGGAAGGAAGGAAGGAAGGAAGGATGGAAGGAAGGAGGGAGGAAAGGAAGGAAAGGAAAGGAAAAAAGAAAGAATTTTGAGCATCAAAAGAAAGATTTGCTTCTATTTATAAAGCTCTCCTTGTAGTAAATAAGTAAGTGTTCTAATAAAATATAACAAATCAATGCTTCATTGTAGAATCACAGTATATGTAGCTGCAGTAAGATTATGATTTCTCATGCTCTACTTGTTTCCCAGAACATTTAAATGCCTGAGGTTTTATAGATCTAATGGTGACTTCATTAGTATATATTTTTTTAATTTTTATTTTGACCAAAGTGGATTACAAATCTTTCACAGTAATTTTTTAGGTATATAGCGATATTGAATCTCTTTAATTTTGAGGGACTTGGGGGTCATATCTGGTGATGCTCTAGGAGACCATGCAGTGCCAGGGCTAGGAATAGGAAATGGCTAACATATAAGGCAAACACTATATAAATAACACTCTGTATTATTTGTCTGTCTGACCCAGGGAGGTTTAACCTAAAGTTGACAGTGTTCCCTCAATTGTCAAATAAATGCAGAAATTACAGAAAGCCCTGAGAAGCAAAAGATGCCATTAACATAGGGATCTGTTTATACCTTACCTACTTATGACAACTTCTGAAAGTTAACCAGGATGAGCCATGAAGGCAGGGCAGGCTCCTGTTTACTGTGCTGGGAAAAGAGGGCTGCCCAACAGGAGTTTCATAGAGGAAAAGTTTGCATTCCAAAGAAGGTTTTGACCAAGGTTGTAGAAAATAGTCTCTACTGTGAGAGCACATATATGTGGCCATATGCACTTCAAAATTCCTCAATACTGGGGCCGGAGAGATAGCATGGTGATAGGAATTTGCCTTGCATGCAGAAGGATGGTGGTTCGAATCCCAGCACCCCATATGGTCCCCTGAGCCTGACAGTAGCAATTTCTGAGCATAGAGCCAGGAGTAACCCCTGAGCACTGCCAGGTGTGACCCAAAAACCAAAAAAAAAAAATTCCTCAATACTGACACCCCAATAGGATCACACAAAATTAGATGAGAAAGGAGCATAGAAACCAACTAAATTCAATAAACAAAACAATAGCACAAAAAGCTCAACTAACAATAAATTAGTCAAACCTCAGAAAATGACTTATTGATTCCATTGTGAACTATAACAATTTTCACTAATCTTCTCTTACTGAACTATTTTTCAATGATTCTATTAGTTTTTTAGTTGCAGCAAGCAATATAAATAAATTATTTTGTGCCTGCCAAGAGGGCAACTGTTGGTTGAGGTGAGTGGGAAAATGGGAGCAATGGTAGAGGTAATGCTATACTGGTGGAATGGGTGCTGGAACACTGAATACCAGAAGCAACTGTATTATGAACAACTCTGCAAAACATGGTTTTTAAGTGAAGTTTTAAAAAAGAAGAGAGAGGGGGCCAGAGCGATAGCACAGCAGTAGGGTGTTTGCCTTGCACGCAGCCAACAAAGGACGGACCCTCGTTCTAATCCTGGCATCCCATATGATCTTCCAAGCCAGCCAGCAGTGACTTCTGAGCTCAGAGACTAGAGTTACCCCTGAGTGCCGCAGGATGTGACCAAAAAAAAAAAAAAAAAAAAAACCAAAAAAATGAAGAAGAAGAAGAAGAAGAAGAAGAAGAAGAAGAAGAAGAAGAAGAAGAAGAAGAAGAAGAAGAAGAAGAAGAAGAAGAAAAGAAGAAGAAGAAGAGGAGGAGGAGGAGAGAGAAAACAGTTTCTACTGTGGAATTCATGTTGAATACAGTGGGGTCAGGTGTTCACATGTAGTAGAGTGAGTGAATGATCCGAAACTACATGTGTGAATTTCCAAAAGATGTCCATAGAACATGCATTTTAAAAAATATTTGACATTTTTTATATTTTATTTAAACACAGTGGTTAGAGGGTTGTTAATACAGTTTTTTTCGCAGATAAACTTGTTCATGATTGAATTACAGTCATACAATGTACAACAACCTTCACCAGTGCGCATTTCCCACCACCAATGTCCCCAGTTTCCCTCTCATCCTCCCTGAAGCCATCTTCCCTCCCACTCACCCTCCCCTGCATGCTTCTGGGGCAGGAATTTTACCTCTCATTCTCTTTTCTTTTTTACACTGTGGTTTGCACTACTGTTAATGAAGGGGTGCCATGCATTTCACTTTCATAGTAGACTCTTCTCTATTCTCTACTCTGACTGCAGTCCTCATCTCTATTGTGTCTCAATATCATCCCCACACTGTCTTTTATTTTCCTTTTATCTCACAGATGAGTGAGATTATTCTATGTCTATCAATCTCCCTCTGACTCATTTCACTCAGCATAATAATCTCCATGTCCATCCATGTATAAGCAAATATCATGACTTCATTTTTCCTAACATATATTTACTAGCATAGTATACCATTGTTTAAACCTTATAATAAGCTAGCTTGACATGTTTCTCATCCTTTGCCCCAAGTACACATTTAGAGAAATAAAGGAGCCTTACCCTCCATGAAAACGTCCTCGTTTTTGTTCCTGCTGAATCCGTATATTCTCCAATCTAAGTGGACTTGGGATGAAGCCAATTTCACAGCCCTCTTTTACCAGCCTTCCTATCCACCAATCATTGTTATATTTCTAGAAAGCAGAAACAAAACTACTATCAATAATAATTCTCTTATACTCCCATTCTAACATTTATTTTGAGGACTTAAAGAACAAATTATTATTCATATTATGTCACTTGGTATTATGTTATGTAATATGTCAACATTCTTTTATATTTATATCTGGGTGATCCATAGATTAAAGCAATCTGAAAACTCTTAAAGGTCCAGATAAAAAAACACTGATGGTATTTCAGAACTACACACATAAACAAGTGGCCAGAGCTCTGTTTCAACTAATGCCAATGTCAATCTGTGGGTGACAGTTTGCCAATCTATGGACTAAAGTGAGGTCCTAACCTTTAGTTTCCATTGCTCCTTGTCTAGAAGCCCTAGCCAATTCATAAGGAATAGGTTTTATAAAGATAAATATTCATCAATATAACTGGAACCCTGGAAGGAAAGATAGACAAGTTTGAGATTCTATAGCATATATTTGTCAAATTCCTTTAAGCAAAAATGCCATGTTATTGTTTGTCATCTCCTCTCACTTAGGAATAACCACAATCTTCGAAACCAAAGTTTACAAAATAAGCTCCATTTAATACCTAAAGAAAAAGAAGCCTATTATACAAAGAATAAGCATATTATTTATTTGTAAGTGAACTTTTTGAAATAGCCTCCAAGTGGCCTGAAACCTCAAAGGAATGCCAACGGTTTCAAATGGAAGAAAGTTCAGTGAAATGTAAATTCAGAAACAAGCACACCCGAAGACCTCAGTCAACATGGGGTGAGAATGGGCCAAAGGGTCTATTTGTTGAGTCAGCAAAAGTGCATTTTCATGAGAGATTTGCTGAATTCCTAGGTCAGGAAAAAAAAATAAAAAGAAAACTTAATCTGAGCCACTTGCTCCGAGGAATAGTATCAAAAAGATTTCTAGAAGACAGATATCATGATCTTGAAATTTTTTTGGTGGGCATGGGGAGGCTTGAGTTACACCTGTGCTTAGGGTTTACTCCAAGCTCTGTGATCAGGAATTATTCTTAGTGGGGTTTGGGGAATCATATTGGGCTCTGGGGATAGAATTCAAGTCGACCAAGTGCATGGTAAGTGCCCTGTCCACTGCCCTATCTTCCCAGACTTCTTTATTGTCACTGCTATTGTGGGCAATGATGACCTCTGTCCCTGACTCTGACAACAGGGAGTATAGATCTAATTTTTCCCCTTAATATAGCAGTAAATAGTAACCAACTCTGTTTAACTCAGAAGAAGGTGGACTAACGCACTGCAGAAGAGGAATGCCTTCATGAGTCATCACAGAATTAAATTCTGCATAACTCTGAGTAATTCAGAATAACTGCCTCATATGGTCAAAAGGGTATAGTTTCGGAAGATAGCTTCTGTGATCATGAAATTCCCACACAAGACCATGTGGCTTATAGTATGAGACTACATTGAAGAGTCATTAAACTGATCCAATATTAAACCTTGAACAATTCAGGTCTTAGTTTCTCCCCCAACCTTCCTGTCATTTATTTCAAGGATAACAGGCCTGAAATAACAGGCGTGTTTATTTTGGAATGAACAAAGGCAAAGGGACCTTTTTAGATTCTTTGGTGTATAGATCTGGAATCTACATTTTAAAGTGTGGGGACAAAACAGACCATGAGTCATAGTTTCCTAGGGCTTGAATTATTTCCTGAAATTAAGTTAGTCCACTGGAACACTAATTTATTTAATGGTAACAAAGTGACCTTAAAGGTCTTCCTATAAATGGTTAATGCAACTTCTTGATATATTTTTCTTAGTTCTAGCAAACTAAAAGCACAGTGAAATTCTGACTTACCATCAATGAGAGTTCTTCCAATCGATTAAGAAAAATTTGCTACATACATTGAGGAGCTTAATTAGCGTGTCACTTTCTGTATGTGATAAGAAGAGCGGCAGCTTTTCCATGTGTTTAAGCTTACATAGCTCAGAATAAAAACAATGCATATTTGATGGACTTCTACATGAGAAGTGAAAGTAGAACTCCAATTTGTTTGTAGAAAGTGGATCATTTGGGTTGATAGATTCTGAGTATGTGTCAGATGTCTGGGGGATGACATTAATGTGGTTCCAATCTTTATCATTTTGATTTCCTGAAAATGATTAGCACTTTCTCCTTCTAAGATGTCAGGGGTTACTCCTAGCTCTGACTTCTGACGTTACTCATGGCAGGTTCAGGGGACCATATGGGATGCTGGAGATCAAACCTGAGTTGGTCACGTGCAAGACAAATGCCCTACCCACTGTGTTATCACTCAGGCCCCTTAAGCTTTCTTTTTTATATATATAAAGTTCAAGATCTAAAAGCAAGGGGCTAGAATTCAGATAGGTTAAATAGTTCAATATCACAGATCAAACTGATAGACTGAAGAGAAAATCACTGATCAATTCAATTGGTTTCCCTTTCTACCACTTCAGACAATGTTCTGATATATATTTTTTGTTTGTTTGTTTGTTTTTTTGTTTTTTTGGGCCACACCTGGTGACGCTCAGGGGTTACTCCTGGCTTTGCGCTCAGAAATTGCTCCTGGCTTGGAGGACCATATGGGATGCGGGGGATCGAACCTTGGTCCATCCTAGGCTAGCGTCGGAAAGGTGACACCTTACCACTCCATGCCACCACTATGCACCACTGCTTCGGCCCCATGATTTGATATTTCTATCTTATTAATAGCCATGTTGCCATTCCAATATCCATTTCTTATTCTTTGTTTCTTTGTTTTTTGGGCCACACCCGGTGACACTCAGAGGTTACTCCTTGCTAATCACTCAGAAATCACTCGTGGCTTGGGGGACCATATGGGACGCTGGAGATTAAATCTAGGTCCATCATGAGTCAATCATGGGCAAGGCAAATGCCCTACCACTGTGCTATTGCTCCAGCCCCCCATTTCTTTTGTTTGTTTGTTTTGGTTTTTGGGTCACACCTGATGGTGCTCAGGGGTTACTCCTGGCTCTACGCTCAGAAATCGCTGCTGGCAGGCCCAGGGGACCATATGGGATGCCGGGATTTGAACCACCGTCCTTCTGCTTGCAAGGCAAATGCCTTACCTCCATGCTATCTCTCTGGCCCCAGCTCCCCATTCTTCTTACATGATATGTCACAACTGGCTAATTTCTGCCTTTTTAACTATTTTTTTTTGCTCTCAATGTTATGCATTCTTTGTCCTGGTTTTCAACCTCTTATCAGCCATCTTCCCAGTTTCCTTTTTTGTTTTGTTTTGGGGTCACACAGGTGATCCTCAGGCTTAACTCTTGGCTCTGCACTCAGGGATCACTCTGCGTGAGCTCAGGGAACCATATGTGATGCCAGTAATTGAATCCACATTGGCCATGTGCAAATAGTTGCCCTACCTGCCGGGATTCGATCCACCAACCTTCTGCATGCAAGGCAAATGCCTTACCTCCATGCTATCTCTCCGGCCCCATATTCTAATTCTTTCTTTCTTACTTGATATTTCCTTGATATACCCACAACCCTAGTCCTTTCCCTCCCTGTCTGTCCTCTCCTCTAATCATTTCCATCAATCTTACTTGCCCGTCAACAAACCCTGATTTCTTTGATCATCCTCGAATGTTCCTACACCAAATCCATTTCAAATACACTTTACTGAATTTCCATATTATATAGAAAATTTGGCTACTTTTCCCCTCACTGTTTCCAGCACAATTAATGCCATTATGTTTCACCTAGGATGATTTCAATGGTCTCCCTGATTATAAGTATATTCTACTATAATCTATTGTCCTACAATGAGCAGATATTTAAAACCAATAAATGCAGGACCAGAGGAACAGGACAGGATTAAGATGCTTTTTTTTTTTTTTTTTTTTTTTTTTACCTGTGGCTGACCCTAGTTCAATCCATAGCTTCACATGCCCTTCACTTCCAGTATCACCCTCAAGCCCTTGAGCACCATAGGAGTTAACCTGAGATGTCCATATACTGCCAGGAGGATCCAGGCAACCCTCCAGACAGCAGGACCTGAGAAGCATGCCATCCTCAGATCCTAGCACTGAACCACCAGCCTAGATGACTAATTGCTGGGAGGAACAACCTGTTGTTTTTTGTTTTTTTTTTTTTGGGGGGGGGGCATACCCAGTGTCGCTCAGGAGTTACTCCTGGCTATGTGTTCAGAAATCGCTTCTCGATTAGGGGACCATATGGGACACTGGGGGATCGAACTGTGGTCCATTCTAGGTCAGCCGCATGCAAGGCAAACGCCGTACTGATGTGCCACCACTCTGGCCCCAGCCCCCTGGGTTTTTTGAGCACTTCTTGGGAGGCAACCCCTCCACTCAATAATAAAAGTCCATTCCTCTGTTTTTTAACTCTTTAATGGCTTCTCCTTGCATTTAGCATAAACTTTAAAGCCTCATTATCAGATTAAGGTCCTACTTTATCAGAACCTTGTTTACTTCTACAACTATCTTCTGTAACTAAGCCCTCAGCTCACTGCATTCCAACTATATAACCTTTCACAGTTACTGGATTGAGCTCAGCTATTGTTCTACATCAGTGCCTTTGCACAGATGGCTTCCTCTCCCTAGAAAGTCTTGCTTTGATCTTTGAAGACTGACTCCTCCTTATCCTTTAGGTCTGTGTTTTCCAAAGTGGGCCATATCCTTGACACCCTGCCAAGGGAACAATAGAAGGATTCATAGAAAGGATAATAATCTCAGATGCAACTGGGGATGGGGTGCTTTGTGCTCCTTCACTTAAAAAACACTGATTTTCTGTGGGGTGCTAGTGCTTCTTTTCTTTATGAAAAGAGGGCAGTAGTACAAATAAGTTTGGAAATCTATTATACATAGATCTACACTTAAATGGTACATTTTTAGAAAGATCTGCTTCTGGTCACATCCCAGTATATCAACCTTACAATATTTAAATATTCTCATTGTCCCCAGAGAGATAGCACAGTGGTGTTTGCCTTGCAAGCAGCCGATCCAGGACCAAAGGTGGTTGGTTCGAATCCCGGTGTCCCATATGGTCCCCCGTGCCTGCCAGGAACTATTTCTGAGCAGACAGCCAGGAGTAACCCCTGAGCACTGCCGGGTGTGGCCCAAAAACCAAAAACAAACAAACAAACAAACAAACAAATAAATAAAATAAAAATATTCTCATTGTCTAGTTTATTTCTGCCAAAAAATTTATAATTTGGAATTCTTTATTTCTTTTTCTTTTTTCTTTCTTTTCTTTCTTCTTTCCTTTCCTCCTTCCATCCCTCTTTCCTTCGTTCCCTCTTTCCTTCATTCCCTCCTTCCTTCCTTCCTTCCTCCTTCTTTCTCTCTCTTTCTTTCTCTCTCTCTTTCTTTCTCTCTCTCTTTCTTTCTTTCTTTCTTTCTTTCTTTCTTCTTTCTTTCTTTCTTTCTTTCTTTCTTTCTTTCTTTCTTTCTTTCTTTCTTTCTTTCTTTCTCTCTCTCTTTCCTTCCTTCCTTCTTTCCTTCCTTCTTTCCTTCCTTCCTTCCTTCCTTCCTTCCTTCCTTCCTTCCTTCCTTCCTTCCTTCCTTCCTTCCTTCCTTCCTTCCTTCCTTCCTTCCTTTCTCTCTTTCCCACATCCGGTGACACTCAGGGGTTACTCCTGGCTATGCGCTCAGAAATTGTTCCTGGCTTGGGGGACCATATGGGACACCAGGGATCCAATCGAGTTCCGTCCTGGGTTAGCCATGTGCAAAGCAAACGCCCTACACTGTGCCATTGCTCCAGTCCTGGAGTTATTTTTTCATTATCTATCTTCCAATTAGAATTTAAGCCCACTAGGAGAGCGACTTTCTTTGTAGTAGTCTTTGTAGACTGCAATATTCAGACTGCAGCTGCCAGTGCTAAGCACATACCCAATGCTCAAGAGATATTACCTGGTTGAGAGACCAAACAAAAGTAGACCTTATCCCAGGTCCCTTTGGCGCCTGTGGACACCCAGGTGCTTGACCTTCTTATTAAAACTGATGTTAAAAATAAGTAACTTTCCTGGTGTTACAATGCATTCTAAAATGTACTTTTAATGGGCCAGAGAAATGGTATAAGGGTAGGTTGCTTGGCTTACAGATGCCTGGTCAGGGTTTGATCTTCAGCACCACATACAGTCCTCTGAGCCCATCAGGGGTAACTCCTGGATACAGAGCCAGGAGTAAACTCTGAGCACAATGAGGTCTAGCCCAAAACAAACTCCCTCCACCATTCTCCCTAAAATTCACTTTCAAAGACACTACATTTTATCTACATATCCTGTATAGGAGCAGGGATAAGTGCAGATTTCCTAGTGAGAGTAAATGATATACTGATACCAATTATTTCCCATATACCTTCAATGTCAGGCTTCATTCCCTTTGGGAGGAGAGAAGAGTGTGTGCTCAGGGGTTACTCCTGGCCTTGTATTTAGAGATAGTGCTTGGAGGATTATAGTGGTGTTAGGGATTGAGCTGGGATTGGTAGTATGGAAGAATTCTTTAACCCTTGTACTGTGTCTTCAGTCCCTTAAGCTTCACGTTTTTGTTCAGTGGTTTTATTCTCTTTTGTTTTTGTTTTTGGACCACACCCAGTAAAGCTCAGGGCTTACTACTGTTTCATAACTCTGGGACTCAGTCATAATAATTCTCAGAGAATCTTGTAGGGTGCAGGGTCAATTGTGTGCAAAGCAAACTTTTTACCTGTTGTACAAGGTCTCTGGCCCCTTGCTATCTTTAAGATTCAATTTCTAGCCTGTCCTTTCTGGCAGAGACACTAAGGACTTTCAAGTGGGAGCCTCCTCCCATGAGTGGCCTTAATCCCATAAGAAAACTATGGAGAACAGGGAGGAAGTTTAAGGAAGGCAGGGCTTTCCTTCTGACTCAGTCTAATACTCGGGCTGTCTTTTCTCCTTTTCAACTCAAAATATTAGGAAGAGAAGATTGTAATTCCTTGGTCTGGCCTCCAGATTATGTGGCTCAGGGCCAATGTAGTGTCTTCCTGGGGCTTTCATAGACAGACATGCTGTACCTAAATACAAATTTATAACAGTATCCGCCCTTGGCATACTATTTTTTCCTTCTCTGCTACCTCTGAGAGTGGACACCACCCTCAAATTTACCCTTTTAGAAAAGCTGGGAAAACAAGTCTCCATCCTCTATTTCTTTGATCAACCTTTTTGTAATTTAAAACATTGCAGTGGCATGGTTTAAGATAATTTGAATATTTACATTTTAGGCATACAATATTACTGCAAGATGCCCACCACTAAAAAGCCAATTACCTGCCACTACTATTACTAGGATGCATCTTATTCACTCCTTCTCTCCATATCCTCTCTACCTCTTCCTATTGTCAGTGGAGGTTCAACCTCGGCCTCTTGGATACAGAGCACTCACTCAGCCACTAAAGAGTTTCTCCATGATCAGACTATTCCTCCTTTCTTTCCTTTTCAACTCTCGCCCTGAGAAATGGGTGAGAAGTGATGGGAAATCTCATGGGAAATCTCCAGTCCTATTTGCTTCTTGGCTCTCTCCAGACTTTCCTTCTCTTCATCTTCTCTACTGTAGTCCACTATTTTCCTCAGGGCTGCCAAATATTTCCCAGGAATAAACTTCTGTGACATACCCAGGGCTACCGAATGATTCTATGCATGATACGTGAAAGGCCACATTTATTCTTTTTTTTTTTTTTTTTTGGCCAAACACCTGGCGGTGCTCAGGGGTTACTCCTGGCTGTCTACTCAGAAATAGCTCCTGGCAGGCACAGGGGACCATATGGGACACTGGGATTCGAACCAACCACCTTTGGTCCTGGATCAGCTGCTTGCCAGGCAAACGCCGCTGTGCTATCTCTCTGGGCCCCATTTATTCTGAATTTAAAATTTCTCTTCAGGGCCAGTATGAAGCTTCATGGTAGATAACCTGTCTTACACCTAAAATACCATAAGTTTGAGCCTTAACACTACAAAAATAAAAACTGGGGCCAGAGAGATAGCATGCAGGTAGGGCATTTGCCTTGCATGCAGAAGGACAGTGGTTCGAATCCCGGCATCCCATATGGTCCCAGAGCCTGCCAGGAGCGATTCCTGAGTATAGAGTCAGGAGTAATCCCTGAGCACTGCCAGGTGTGACCCCCCCAAAACAAACAAACAAACAAAAATAAAAACTATTTAAAGATAAAATTCTTCTGTAGCTGACTGCCTGGGGATAAGGTCCATGCTTTCTGTCAGAGGTACAATTCTAAGAGGTACATTTTGTCTGGCCTTTGCCTCTATGATCTAACCCTTCTATGTCTACTATGTGCTAGTCTCTATGTGCTATGCTGCTAAACTCTAGGCCCCACCCCACAAGAGGCCCCATATCCAGGTATCACCACTTCCTGAATGCTTTCTGTTCCCTCTTCTTCCTTTCCTTCTTCAGCCAGGTGCTTCTTTTCTTGGGGATCCTACAACACCCATCTAATTGTACTGTAACAAAAATTGTTACTTTGGCAAAAATTCTACTTGTCAGTCTTTCCACGAGACTCAGGGTTGCTGAGTTTCTTGTGGTTGCTGAGTTTGGGAGAACAAGGAGTCTTCATCTCAGATCCCCTCAGTATCCATATCTAACATGAAGTAGACAGTAATAAAAACTTCTAATGTGCTGACTCTTCCTTACAAGATGCCATGCCTTGAAATTCTCTGTGTACTGCTCAGGATTAAGTTTAATCGCTTAAACTTCCCAATTTCCAAACTCCTGAACCTCTTTCTTTCATCTATTTATTATACTTGAGAGTTGGTCTTAGGGTCAAAAAAGGAACATAGGTCTGTCCTAAATCTATCTAGTAGTGACCATGAGTTGAGGTTGTAGGTATGTGATTATGTGAGCAATGATTCCAGACTTCTAAATTTTAGTGAAAAGAAGTGAATTTGAAAGGTCTAGCAAATTAAATGAGGAAACACAATGGCAGATCTTTGGGGTTCTTCTTCCTGGGTTTCATTTGGACTAATCGCTAGTGTTGGTGTGGTGGCAGGCTAAGGAATGTAGAGTGCCCTAAATTTACCTCTTTAATGTGCAGGAAGTCCTTGGCATCGAAGGAAATGGCCGTGCTTGGAACAGGCACATCTTCATCCAAGGCACCACAGTAGCTCACGTTTGTCTTCACAGCAAATGCTACAGGCTTGGACTAGGGATAGAACCATGAAATAAGGAGAGAAGGAGGCAGATAGAAGGACTTTGCATATCAAAATGGAAAAAACAGTGATCAGACCAGGCAGAAGGGGAATTCACTTTCAAAGGAGAATCTCAAATGGGTTTCCCATTTCCCGGGGAAGTAATGAGAATCTCTGACAAAGTCTCTTTCTAGTCCCCTTTGCTGTGGCATTTTCCAACATCCCAAAACTTCTGCCCTGAACTACTGGGAAGGAATGAAAAGATAGGTTGCCTGCCACCTAGTTGTAAAACTTTAAATACTAATACCACCATCACCACCATCCCTGCTCCCCTCATAATGTGTACTTATGTGAATAAAAGGGTGGGGAATATATAAAATAAATAGGTTTCCAATAGCTGGAGAATATGGCAAAGCACTGTTCTTGTATAGGAGATGATGGGGTCAATCCCAGGTGCGCAGACACAAACACACACACACAACACACACACACACACACACACACACACACACACACACACACACACACACACACTACCACCACCACCACCACCACCACACCACACCACACCACAAATGCAAAGGGCCCTAACTGCCTCCTTGGGGAATTGGGAGGCAAAGATTCCTATGGGGCCATCAGGTGGTACATCTGAAAATCTGTTTGACAATGCTTACTGCTGCTGTTTATGACTAAAACTGTAATTCAAAGTACCCAAACTCACTCACTCTGGCCTTGAGGGAGGGAGAAAGGAAGCAAGAGGGAAGAGAGGACAGGGAAGGGAGTGCAGATAACAGCAGAGTGAACATTTGGCCCTGGAAAAATGGCTGGTACGGGGAAAACCCCTGGAAAAAACAGGTGGAGCCATCTGGAACCTTCAGCACAGGGTGGGGCACTCTTGATACACGTGGCGTACTGCCACGTTGGTGAATAATTCACCAAATCTAACATGCAAGGGTGAAGACCCAGGGTCTTTGAAAGGTCTCCTGGGAACATGGCTATCAGGGGTTAATGAATGGAGGAGACTTGCAATCTGGTCTCTTATCAGGATGGTCTGAAAAGGTTGACTGGTGAGAAATGGGAGGCCAGGAAGAGCAGCTGATACCTGCTGAGCAACCTGCCACTTTGGAACCAAAGGGGGAAGAACGTCACCTTTGCTCTCTCAAGCTGGATAGCCGCCTGCTGCTCTCTCTCCTGCCGAATAGCTTCCCGGTCCTCTTCCAAAGAGACATCGGAGTCAGACGGCCTGCTCGTGTAGGAATCAGCGGAACCCTAGAAAGGAAAACCCAGGCAAGCTAAAATGAGGTGAAATTTGAGGAGCTTCTCAAATGGTCACATCCAAAAGAGGATCCTGTAGTGGGTTCTTTTCATTTGCATAGAACCTGATAGGCTCTGTGCCTTCTCACAGATATGTTTATTTTATTTTATTTTTTTGTTTTTGGGGCCACATCCGGTGACACTCAGGGGTTACTCCTGGTTCTGTGCTCAGAAATCATTCCTGGGGACCATATGAGATGCCGGGGATTGAACCCACATTTGTCCCGGGTCGGCTGCATCCAAGGCCAACAACCTACCAGTGTTATCGCTCTGGACCCTATTAGATATGAATTTAGGCCTCAATATACTTAACTCATCTGAGTAATTTGGAAGGTAGCGATGTTGTGAAGGAAAATATTTTGACTAGATTAAGTGCTAGGAAGTAAACTGCAATGAAAATTCTGCAGCATTCAACCGTCTTTCTTCTCATTTGGTGCTATCTTTATTTTAAGCCCTTATTCATTTGTGGAATGAATGTTCTATTCCATGCTCTTTCCTAAGGTTTACATCACAAGAAAAATGAGGCTCAAAGAGGCTCAGCTAAATCCTACTGGGTATCTTGAGTTACAGATCTCTTATTTGTCTAAGATTTTAACATGACAAAGTAAAGCCTGGCATTAGTAAAGAAATTTTCCAGATCTGGGATCCACACATTTAAACTCTTTTACATTAAAACATTGCTCATCATGTTGCATTAGCCATGAACAACAGACTAAAAATAAGGATTATCTCAATTGAAACTCAATAAATAGGGCTGTTTGAATGACAATAAAACACAGCCAGACCAGCACCTCTGTTGTCCACACCATCACCATAGGAAGCGATAACAAGCAGAATAGTTAGTTATAAAGACAACTGCCCACAAATCAAACACCACCACCCCCCAAATTGCTCTGCCTTTGCCTTCAGGTTTCTAAAGGAACATCACTCTTAGAGCTGCTCTTTGCATACACAATGACACTTATGTAGTAGGGGTCGTGATCACACACTGCTGTATTGGGCAAGTTTCATATTCATACAAAGTTCTGGAAAGACAGAGACCTATGAAGCTGGGAATTTGCTATCCACGAAAAAAATCATACTCACATGTGGCTGTTGGGGCTTTTGAGAACTCCAAATTTAGAAATGTGAGAGTTTGTTTGTGGAGACAGACCCTATCTGGGAATGTACTGCCTTTAAGTGCAGCAGTGTCTTACAGTAGAGAGAATTCCACCATATAAAAAATCTACCTAGCACTGCAAAATAAATAAATAAATAAATAAATAAATAAATAAATAAATAAATAAATAAAAGAATTCCAGGGCTGGAAAGAGCTTAGATCAGGGGTCTCAAACTTGCGGCAAGCAGGCCGTTTGCGGCCCTCCATACAACATTTTGTGGCCCTGCCCTAGAGGAATCATTTTTTGTTTTGTTTTGTTTTAGTTGTTTGGGTCACACACCCCAAATGTTCAAGGCTTACTACTGACTTTGCACTCAAGGATCACCCCGACTTTGCCTCCTGCGGCCCCCAGGTAAATTGAGTTTGAGACCCCTGGCTTAGATGGTACATACACTACATATATAAGGCCTTGGGCTTAATCCATAGTATTGATGCTCCTGAGCATCACCAAGTAATGCCCTGGTAGTCCTAAACCCCATAGATTCTTTTTCTGAGAGCCTAAAACAATACCTATGGTTAGCAAGTTGATTGGGGGTGCTCAGTAGAACCCTGGTTCTAAGTTCTATCTTTGAAAAATTTGGGGGGGGGGTTTGGGTCACACCCGACAGTGCTCAGGAGTTACTCCTGGCTCTATGCTCAGAAATCGCTCCTGGCAGGCTCAGGGGACCATATGGGATGCCGGGATTTGAAACACCAATCTTCTGCATGCAAGGCAAACACCTTATCTCCATGCTATCTCTCCGGCCCCTTTGAAATTTAAATAATTGGGTGCCTCCAAATTATTATCCAGTGGGCTGAGGAATCACTCTCAAAAATTCTTAGTTAACTGAGTCAGTACTTCAATGTCCGGGCTCAAAGATTTGGTGCTGTGGTGCTGTTTAGGACTTGGAATTCAGGGACCACCTGAGCTATTCTGCAGGGCTCAAAGGACTATGTGGTCCTGGGATGGAACCTGGATTGGGAGTCCTTGTTCCACCTTCTCTTCTTCTTCCCTCCCTCCCTCTCTTCCTTCCTTTCTTGTTTTTCTTTTGTGTGGATGTGTTCAAACCCAAGGCTTCACACAGGCAGAGCAAGTATTCTACCACTTTGCTACATCTTTGGCCCTACCTTACTCCCCTTTTCAGACTTTAAGCAAGTTCCTGCTCACTACAGACTCAGTTTCATCCTTATAATGATGACTTTGCCTACTCAGTAGGCTAAAAGAAATTTAGTTCAACAGTAACTATGCATGCCTATCATAATGGCACAGGCTACAATCTTTGCACATTTCTCCCTGAAGCTATAATAACAGTGAAGGAAACTAAAGTTTAGACCCAGTTATCTAAACTGAGAGTCAATAGTTTCAAAATCTGCAATGAATTACACATGATATGCAAATATATTTACTCCAGGAGTAAGCCCTGAACCCAGTTGGGAGTGATCCAACCATCCCAACAAAGTGTCATCTTAGAAAACAATATTTCTGGGGCCGGAGAGATAGCATGGAGGTAAAGCGTTTGCCTTTCATGCAGGAGGTCATCAGTTTGAATCCCGGCGTCCCATATGGTCCCCCGTGCCTGCCAGGAGCAATTTCTGAGCCTGGAGCCAGGAATAACCCCTGAGCACTGCCTGGTGTGACCCAAAAACCAAAAACCAAAAAAAAAAAAGAAGAAAACAATATTTCTAAAATACATATGAAAACAATCTATATGAAAACTGTTTTGAGATTGTTCAGAGGATTTTTTTAAGAAGTGGGACAAGTGCAGGGTAGACTTTATTAAGTTGTGATGAAGATATTTGGATGATAAAGTGATTATAATGCAGGAAGCCAAAAAGGAGGTACTGACTATGTTTCGAATATTTGTGTGGCATAAGACTAAGGGCTACAATTTTCAGGAAATTTGTCACCCACTGAAGCTGGGTGACAAAAAGCTCAAATACACAATCAGTTGTTGACATGAGAAGAGAGATAACTTTCTGAAACTCCATAAATGACTTTGAAATCTGGATTCAATTTCTGGTCACACAAGAAGTGACTCAAAGCTCCTGTAAATAAACTTTATTTTGAAATGGGAGCAAGATGGTACAAATTTCAATTACTCAATAAACTCCACTATTGCCAAGTATGTAAAGCTGAAGCTGCTATTTACTTTTCTTTTTCTAAGAACATAGATAGGAAATAAAATAAAACACTCTGGTATCCATTTTTATAATTACATAAAAAAATCTTTAGAAAAACATTGCCCTCAGCATTTCTTTGGCTATTGAAATGACAGCAGTAAAAACCAAGATCTGATATTGGGAACTGAGATCTGTACTATGGATTTAGCACAGAATGGTCGGTCTTCCTGTCATTTCTTTTTTTTTTTTTTTTTTTTTTTTTTTGTGGTTTTTGGGTCACACCCGGCAGTGCTCAGGGTTACTCCTGGCTCCATGCTCAGAAATTGCTCCTGGCAGGCACGGGGGACCATATGGGACGCTGGGATTCGAACCGATGACCTCTTGCATGAAAGGCAAACGCCTTACCTCCATGCTATCTCTCCAGCCCCCTGTCATTTCTTTTTATTAGTTTGCTTTCGCTGGTTCAGAGAGGGGCCAAGAGTGATAGTATAGCAGGTACAGTGTTACCCTTGCATGTAGCTGACCCAAATTTGTTTCTGGTATGCATATATTCTCCCAATGCCACAACGAATGCAAAGCCAAGAGTAATCCCTAAGCACTACCAGGTGTGGCCCAAAAAGCAAAAAAAAAAAAAAAAAAAAAAAAGGAAAGGATCTAGGTTATTTGTAAAGAGCAAATGAGAGAAAGGTAAAAAGAGACAACTTGGGCCAGACTACAGAAAGATGAGGGGCTCCAGCAGGCCTGGCAAGACAGGAGGACCTGGGGGCTGGGATGGTGGAGAGAGAAGAGGAATGCTGCAGAAGAGCCACAAATATAGTTATATTTTATGATAAGGAACTGAAAATGGCAAGAAGAAAACAATGCAGAAACAACTCCTACAAACAATAACATAAATATATGCACATATATATATACATACACAAGACATACGATAATACATTTTAATGAAGATCACAAGGTACATTTATCTTTCCATTAACAAAAGGTAGGTCCTGCTGCTTCCAAATCCCTTGCCCTTATTCAATAAAACAAATCCAACTGCACACCTTTCTGAAGCCTTGTTTATTACAAAATACAAAGCACTGATTAAAAAGTCGGTTCTCAGTGTTGAATTAATTAATTAACAATGGGGCTGGATGGCAAAACCCCTCCCAGGAATGGGAGGGGCTTGCAGGTAAAGTTACACCTACTATCCGGTTCCCAAGACCCCTCCCAGATATGGGTGGGTCTTAGGGTACACCACACTCAGAAATTGGAATGATAGTATAGTGGGTAGACTATTTCCTTGCATGTGGCGAACCTGGGTTCAATCTGCCTTCCCTCCCTGCACCCACATAGTTTCCTGTGCCCACCAGAAGTGATCCCTGATGGAAGAGCCAGACGTAAGACCTGAGCACTACTGGTATGGTCCCCAATCAAAACAAAACAAGAAAAAAAAATAAGTCAAATGTCTATCCTTGTGAGAGGAGTGATCTCAACAACAGAGGATTTCTTCTCATTCCCAGGAAGGGTGTTTTATGGAGATGGGGAGCAGTTGATATCTGATCAGACAGTACTAGATTGGACACTGTTGCCAGTTGTTACAAGTAATATTGGTTTTTCAACTCTCAATTTCTTCTATGTGAAAAGAGAATGGTTAATAGATACCCTTGTGAATTCTCCTAGTGTTTTAAGATGGACCAGAGTGTATTTCACAATCAAGGAGCAAATCAGTAAATGTTTGCAATTAATCTTTGACTCATTAAGTTTTTGGTAGTTGTCAGCACAATGTTTTTTTTTGCTATCCTAGAGTTTTTGGATATTTGTTTTGTTCTTTTTAAAAAAACTAAAACAACCTAATCACTTAAATTTTTTGTTAGTTTGGGGCCACATACAGCTATCTGTACTGACTTAGTACTGGCTCTGTGCTCAGGGATGATCAGTCTTTGAGATGCTCAGGGATAATATGGAATGCTGGTGAATGAGCCTGGATCAGGCTGAGTGCAAGGTAAGTGCCCTACTTGCTATACTGTCTCTCCTACTCCATAACTCAATGAATTTTAAACAAATTTATGGAACACAATTTACACCACCATCTAGTATTAAAATACTCCTACCACACCTCCAAAGGTTCTTATGTCCATTTCCAGTCATTCTTCACTTTTCACTTCTAGAACCAGGCATATAGTTGCATACCTTGTCATTTTAAATTTGGAAAAGAGAAATATTCTTTTGATAAACAATTTTAGTACTTAAATATGTTTAAATATTTCCTATAGTGTTTCCTATAGTCCTGGGCAGTGTCTGTCACATAGCACAACCTCATGTCTATTGAAAGTCCTGTTAACATTTATTTTCATGATTTTAAATTCTTGAGTGGTAAGTTGATTGAGAAAAATCATGCTTCCTTGATTTTAGCAACCTTCACCCCATAGTATAAATTTTTATTTACTTTTTTTTGTTTTGTTTTGTTTGGGGAGGTCACACCTGGCAGTGCTCAGGCTCTACGCTCAGAAATCGCTCCTGGCAGGCAGACTCGGGGGACCATATGGGAAGCTGGGATTTGAACCACCGTCCTGGATGCACGGCAAATGCCCTAACTCCATACAATCTCTCTGGCCTCAATTTTTATTTATTTTTAAGGATTATTTGTAGAGCTTTACACAAGAACACTAGAGAGAGAAATTACTGGTGGCCACCTATACAGATTCGATGCAGTTTGTATAAGAACATACATGACATTTTCCTCAAATACACAGATCAAATGCTGTTAAAAGTTATATGGAATAATGAAAAACAAACATGCAGAAATAAAATAAAATAAAGGTCTAGGGAAAAAAAAACAAGATGGTAGGCTTTAATCTTTAAATTATCCTATAAATCTGTTGTAACAGTGTGATGCTTTCAAACCATAAAAGAGAGAATAGAACCGAGAGTCCAGAAATAGATCCTCAGGTGTATGGAGAGTTAAGTTTCAACTAAGGAGTGAAGAGTATGAAGTGGAAGAGGGAAAGCCTCTTTAGCAAATGATATTGGGAAAACTGGTCAGCACATGTTAAGAAAAGAACTCAGATTTATTATCTCACACTGTGCACAAAAGTCAATACAAAATGAGTTAAAGACCTTGATATCAGATCTGAATCCATAAATTATATTAAAAACATAGGCAGATATTCAATACAGTAGTACGTGATACTGAATCTAGAGGTATATCCAATGATTCAATGCCAGTGGTCAAGCAAATGAAGACAAAATTAAACAAATGAACTACATTAAATTAAGAAACTTTTTTTGCTTGCTAAAATACTTAATTTTTCCTGGTATTAGTTTTCCTTTGCTAATCTATAGTTTTGGCTTAGTGTTTGTTTGTTTTTAAATATAAATTTATTTAAATACCATGTGTCACATAGTTGACATAGTTGATCATAATACATTTGATTTCAGGTCAGTGGGAGCACAATATTTAAAAAAAGAAAGAAAAGGACAGAAAGTGAAAGAAAGAAAGGAAAAGAAGAAAGGAAGGAAGGAAGCAAGAAAAGGAAGGAAGAGAGGAAGAAAGGAAGGAAGCAAAGAAATAAGAAAGGAAGGGAAGAAGGAAGGAAGCAAAGAAAGAAGGAAGGGAGGGAAGGAAGGAGGGAGGAAGTAAGTAAAGAAGGAAAGGGCTCTCTTTATGACTGACCCAACTACTACCCAACTTTATGACCCAACTACAATCATGCTTGTAATTATGGTGCCTAAATAAAAATTTTATAAAAAAAAATAGAGAAGGAGGAAGGAGGAAATAAAGAAGGGAGGGAGGCAGAGAGGAAGGAAGGAACAAAGATAGGAAGGAAGGAAGACAGGGAGGGAGTAAGGAAGAAAGGAATGGAGGGAGTAAGGAAGGAAGAAAGGAAGAAAGGGAGGAAGAGAGGGAGGGGGAAGGGAGGAAGAGAGGGAGGGAAAGAGAAAGGGAGAAAGAGAGGGAAGAAAGGAGGGAAGAACAGAAGAAGGGAGGGAGGGAGAAAGGGAGGAATGAATGAACGAAAGGAGTACAGCAAAAATATTTGTCTTTTTTTAGCAAAAATATTTGTAAAAATTACTGAATCTCCAATGAGATCATTATGTCATTGCCATAGGTTTAGTAAGCTCATATTGCTAGTTGATCATTCTGTTACTTCTTTTGTTTCTGAACATTAGGTGGCTTCAGTACACTCTGGTATCTAAATTGACATATTCCTGCAAAGATAATGGTATTAAAAAAAATGGAGCTGTTGCAGTTGTTTGGTCTAGGAATTCCAATCACTATTGTTGATAATATGGTTTTGTGGGTGTGGTTATGTTTTCCATGTCTCTCGGAGGTATGAAATAGTGGTGTGTGTGTGTGTGTGTGTGTGTGTGTGTGTGTGTGTGTGTGTGTGTGTGTGTGTGTGTGTGTGGTTTCCTGCCTGCAGTCACTCCAAAAAAGTTCTGGTGATATAAGTCCAAATACCAGTATACCTGAAATTTGGTCATATTAGTGTCTCTGCAGAGAACTGTAAATAAGTGGTGAGGCAGGGCCATTGACAAAATGGCGATTGTGGATGATGACAAGTACAGGCTTTGGCAAGGTGAGGACTTGGCCTCCTCTCTCTCCCAAGATTGCCAGCTTTTAGTTGCATGGTTGGTGTACCCATACAAATTAAGAAACTCCGCACCACAAAATGATGATGATCAGAATAAAAGGACATCCATAGACTTGGAGAAAACATTTGCCCAACATTCATCTGCCAAAAGGTTAATATAAAAATGATATAAAGCACTTGTAGAACTTTACAAGAAAAACAACCCCGTGATAAAATGGAGGTGGAGGAGAGATGAACAGAAACTTCCTCAAAGACATAAAGATACCCAACAAGTATATAAAAAAATGTTCTGCATATGGGCCGGAGAGATAGCACAGCGGTAGGATGTTTGCCTTTTAAGCAGATTATCTAGGACCGATGTGGGTTAGAATCCCAGCATCCCATATGGTCCCCCATGCCTGCCAGAAGTGATTTCTTAGCACAGAGCCAGGAGTAACCTTTGAGCGCCTCTGGGTGTGACCCAAAAACCAAAAAAAAAAAAAAAAGTTCTGCGTAAATTGTTATTAGGGAAATGCAAATCAAAACAAGTATCACTTCATACCAGTGAGACCGACACACATCACAAAGAACTAAAACAATCAGAGCTGGTGTGGATGTGGAGGAAAAGGTTAGAATTTCATTCATTCCTGGTTAGAATATTGACGGATCCAACCTTTTAGAAAACCAATATAAACAACATAGACACTTTTAAAAAAAAAAGTAAGAATTAAGTTTCCATATATCCCAGCAATTCTGCTTTTTAGAATTTTTCCAATGGCCTCAAAACTTTATTGCAAAAATGCATTTGCACTCCTATGTTCATTGTAGCACCACATTCAAATCAATTGCCTTTCCTCATGTACTATCACTTCAATACACAAAGGTACTCTTGAGGGATTTTCTCTTAAGTGATATAGTGTTTATATTACTTATTTATAGATTATAATTAAATTGTGTTCATAGATAAGTTATAGTAGTATATAAATATGTTATAAACAAATTACAGTCTTTGTCCAATTAAGTCACTGGAGAAATCCAAATTAGTAGACTTTATTATAATTGTGTAAATAAATAAATAAATTTAAAAGAGAGCAATATTCTTTTAAAAAGCGAGGCCAATGTTACCCTTCCTGTTTGTTGATTAGTTTGTTATTTTCTCTAATTGCCCTGATTTCAGATAGATATTTATTTCAATTGTCAGTCCCAATGAGGCCCATTAATGAAGAAATTCAATTGCTTTCACAAATACAAAAGGGAAAGCCAAAGAAATGGAAAGGCAATCCTCCCTTCAAAGCCATTTAGGCACCATAGAATAGGAGAAGTGGAGAGATCTAAGAATGGATGTGCAAGAAAAACACAGTAGTGATGATGATTAGATTTCTTTTCTAGTGGAAAACTAAAACCAAGTGCTTTTCAGTTTGATTTTTGTGATTTCATTTGAAGCAACCTAATGCGTTGGGAGAAGAATAAGACAGACTACATGAATACTACTTGGAAAGAACTGTTTTGATAATCAGTACAAAAACATGTACAAGTATTCAAGAAGTACTACTATATCAATGAGCACAATTAGCAAAACGTTTTTGTAAGATGAATAACTGGTTTTTAAAAAATCATGCTCAGAGTAGAGTGGGGGAAAGTGTGGTACTCCCTTCCTGAAAAAGGAAAAGTCATTACCTAATGAGAGAAGTTGTCTTTCACCAATGGAACTCAACTAGATATCAGAATCACTTTATAGTATTAGAGAATTAATGAACAGCAGCACCAGGAACCAGCTCTGCGTGGCCAAAATTGAGAAGAGATCTATTGTGTAACCAATGTCTGGGCTACTACCTCTGGCTACTCCTAGGTCAGGTACTTAAAATTGTTCAAGGTGGAAGCTTAAGCTGCACTCATCTAGTTTTAGATATAGAATGTTCAAAGGAAGTGAGAATCTTTCTCAGGAAATCCTGAATGTGCTGCTAGTGGAAATAGAGCTGTATTCCAATAGTTTCTTCTAAGTGTGGCCTATGTCCCTTCTGAAAAGGAATTAGGAGTGCTTCCTTTTCACATTTCCAGAGAAGATATAAGTTGGTTACAAAACCTTGTGGTCGACAGTGCCAGTAGTTGAACTCAGAGCCTTACTAATCAAGGATCCATCACATCCTTGGCCCCTAGTTTCTTGAGAATCATATTAGAGACATAATCACATCTATAATCACAGGATAGCTCCTAAAAGCAGCAATAGACAGACATTTATATTGTTTAAAAAAGAAAGAAAGAAAAGAAAAAACAGAAAGCTTTTTCTTCCAGTATAAAGGATAGGAAAAATTGGCCTATTTAAAAGAGAAAAGAGTAGGGGAAGAACTTGAACCATTCTAGTGTTGTGTCTGTAGCCTAAGAAACAGATGAAATACTATCCTTAATTCTTTGAACTCATAAGTTTTTTTACGCATAAGTTTCCAATAGAGAAGAATCTGTGTTGACAGCTAACAGAATCCAAATGTGCTATGGAGAACAGAAGAGCACCCCAGAGATAGCTGGCTGCAGAGTTAAAGAAAACCAGAGTAAAGAATCTCATCACTTCAGAGAGATCAGGTGTCATCACTTTTGTGTCCTCAGAGCTCCTAGCACAAAGCTCTGCAGCTCTTTGGAGTGAAATACTCTTTACTGAATGAGGACTAAATGGCAGGGTGGGGAGTGCCCAGGAATACTCTGACTTCACCCCAAGGGAATGCACATTTCCTGCTCCTGAAAGGTGGCTGGAAATTATGTTGGAAAGAAAAGCAAAAGCAAACCAAAGCTAAGTGGACTGAACAATTGGAATGTTATTTTGGAAAAATTAACAGTCAAGAATTTCTCAGAAAAAAATATGCTAAAAGAAGAATGAAAAGGAATTAGCCTTGGTAATGAATATCAAAACATAATAAAACTATACAAAATACAAATGTTTGCCAATGGCATGAACCAGAATAACAGAATCCACAAATCTACTTCTATATGCCAGAAATTAATATATGATGCAGGAAATATTTTTAAGCAAAGAAGGATTGATTAAACCATAAACGATGTTGGAGAATTTGGGGGAGTTGGAGAAAAAGATAGATCCCTCTTTTATTTATTACACAAAAAGTCATTTTAGGTTTTGGGAAAATAACTATAGGGATTAGCATGTGTCTTGCATGGGTGAGAGCCCAACTTCAATCTCTGACACTTCCTGGTGCTCACTCAACCCTTCAGCTGACCAGGTATGACACTGGAGCTTTCATACCATCAGGATCTCTGGGCTTGAGTACCAAATTTTCAGGTGCAAACTATGAAAAGAAACATTACCAGAAACACACCCCAAAGCACCAAAAGGGATGCATGTTATAAAAAAATGTAAAATAAATTTCAGATAAGAGATCTAAAGAAGAAATTAAACACATATGTATTTGAACATACATATGTTATATAAATATCTCATTAATATGTACACATATACATTTACCAGCACTAGCAGTAATTTGACCCAAGTTTTAAAACAATAAGCCAAGTATTCAGAAACCAAGAAAAGAAAGCATTAGTCAATTTCACGCATAAAAAATTGAACAAGAGGAATTAAGGCCCTTGTCTTGTATGCTACAGACTCTAGTTCAATTTCTGGCACCAAAAGGTGAATCCCCTGAGCATCACCATGAATCATTCCTCAGCACAAAGCGAAGATTAGATCTTGAGCACTGCCTAATATGACCCAAACCCCAAATTTGAATATGAATCCAGGCATGTAATTCAAGGGTAGATGCCATCTTCTTTTCTCTGTTGCTGTTGCAAAGTCCATTGGTCACACATTTGTGGCACCAAAGATTACAAGGGTAATCAAGTGCTGGGAAAGCACTTGACAGATCTGGAGGCTGAGGTGTCATTTGGTGGGGTGGGGGAGAACTGGGGGAGGGGAGGAAGGCAATAGCCAGATGCAACTGATTCAAAGAATTGTCACATAAAAGATCTAGATTTAAATGTTCTTGATAGTTAAGGAGATCTAAAGGGACTTAAAGAGACACATGAACACTAATTATCAGGGCAGCAACAGCTATTCACAACAGCCTAGAAGTGGAAACCTTCCAAATTCTCATAAAAAGTGGAATGGAGAAACTGACTGGGGCACAGACACAATGGAACACATTAGATTTTAAAGCAAATGAAATTCTGTCTCTAGCCAAAACCTGGGCATACCTTGAAATCTTTATGCTTAATGACAAAGTCAGACCCTCAGGCATATGACTACTTCATTTTTGTAAAGGAGCAAAATAAATAAATAAATAAATAAAATGGAACAAGGAAAGCATCTTTAGCAAGTAGTGTTGGGAAAACTGGTTAGTTGCATGCAAAAAAAAAAATGAACTCAGACTTCCTTCTAATGCACAAAAGCCAAATTAAAGATTAAAGAACTTGATATTAGACCTGAATCATACAGCACATAAAGGAATACATGGCAGAATTCTCTATAACACTGAAGCTAAAGACAAGAAGGGTGAAGCAAGAGGAGCTGGTCCCTCTGCTTCACTCTGCGACCGCACTTCTCCTAGTCAATGAACCCTAGCAAAACATGCAGAAAATATCACATTATAGGTACAACAATGGGGAATTAACTCAGGCCAACACCATGCATAGAGAATGAAGATGGCAGCTCTGATGACCTGAAAAGTGCCAACCTTAGAACTGACACAGTTCCTTGCAGCAGCACCAGGAACTAAATTCCCCACACGGGAGTCTCTAATACCACTCTGGTACCAACTTGTCCAGGGTAGGTTCATACGACATCCTATAGATGAGGAGATAGCAACAACTTGATCTAATGGCAGGCTGCCCTACCTCATCACCTAACGGTGAGATGAAATCAGAAGACACGCTGTCTTTTGATCTGTGCAAAAACCAAGATCACTAAATATAGAAGACTGACTATAACAACTGTGACTGGGCAGAATATCTGGACTTTATCCTAGACTTTGTGGTAGGATCTGTGGTGAGAGCAGTAAGAGAAATAACAACACTAACAACTATCATAACACAGATAGTGAGTGAAAAAAATAGAATGCCTGTCTCAAAAACAGACATTCTGTGGGGGAAGAGGGAGATGAATGTCATTGGTGGTGGGAAGGTTGCACTGGTGAAAGGGGTGTTTATTTTATGATTGAAACACAACTACAAACATGTTTGTAATCATGGTGCTTAAATAAAGATATTATTAAAAAAAAAAAAACATAGAAGTTGAGCTTCCCTATGACCCAGTAATACTGTTGTTGGGAATATGCCTTAGGGACCTAAATTTATAATAACAAAAAGGCATCTTCACTCTTATCTTCATTGGAGCACTATTCACAATAGCTAGAATCTGGAAGCAACCCAACTGCATGAGAACGGATGACTGGAAAAAATGAATTATATCTATACAATGAAATACTATGCAGCCATTAGGAAAAATTAAGTAATGAAATATGCTTATACATGGATAGATATGAAGAGTATCATGCTGAGTTTTCAGACAGAGGGATAGGCACAAAATAATCACACTCATTTGTGAGATATTAAAAAATGCCTAGTAAATGAATAAGACCCAACAACTATAGAAATGAGGGTCAGGAGGTCCAGGATCCATGGTAAAAAGTATGCCATAAAGGGGCACAAAGTTGTAGTTATGACAGAAAAAGAATACTATGACAATGATAGTTGGAAATGATTACTATAGACAAGAATTAATTACTGAAAGGAGGTGAAGAGCTATGTATGATACTCATACAGAAACAGTATTGCAAGCCATGATGCCTAAAAGGATAAAAGGTGGGCTGAAGAAAGAGAGCGAGCAAGAGAAAGAGAAAGAGAAAGAGAGAGATGAGAGAGAGAGAATTGTTGGCCATAGAGGGCAGGGAAACTGGAGACATAGCAGGAACTGTACAGTGGATGGATGTCAGAAAAGTGTATAACTGAAATGCAATAATACAACTTTTTTTTTAACTTTATATCTTGTGGTGATTCAATTATTTAAAAAAAATAAAGAATACCACGCTGGAGCAATCGTGCAATTGATAAGTTACTTGCCTTGTCCACAGCTGACCTTAGTTCAGTGCTTCTCAAATAGTGGGGTGCACCCCCTCTAGGCGAGGCTCCATAAAGGGGGGCACGTTTGATCTCGGCAAACACTGTCATAACAAGCTAAGCCCGTTTTTGTCTCTGTAAGTCTCTGGACTGAGAGTTGCTGTGTCCTGCTTCAAACCCTGCTTTGAAAAGCTATGCATTGCAAAACGTGCTCATTGTAGTCATTAATCCAGACATTACCTCTGATTAAAAAGCAGCTCAAATTATTTTATATATTTTTGTTTTGCAGGTTAAAGTTTTTTTTAATAAAGATACTATTTACAGTCACACAGGGGGGTGCAAAAAATGTTTTCTTCTTCCTAGGGGAGCATGGCAGAAAATAATTGAGAAGCACTGATTTAGTTTGAGTTCAAGCACCCCATATCGTCCCCTGAGCAATATCTGGAGAGATTCCTGAGTACAGTGAAAAAAGCCCTGAGTCAAGTGTGACTCAAACTCAAGAAAACCCAAGAGGTAGATACAAAGGGATAAATCTGTTAGGAATTGACTTTGTGGTGTAGAAATAAAGTTATCAGGGGCAAGGGGAAGGAGAACAAGTTCTCATGATATAGAGCAGGGGTAGCAAACACACGGTTCTCAAGCCGCATGCGGCTCCCGACCAAAATGAATGCGGCTCTTTGCCTCTTATCATTATTTTGTATACTGTGGCTCTTTGCCAAGTTCGGATTTTGTTATGCTGCTTCTGAGGAGGGACCTCTGAGGAGAGATCTCCGAGTGCGTAGTCCCCCCCAGGCTGTGTCATCCCATCTTTCAATCCCCCGGAAACAACTGCACGGGCCAGAGAGCGGGGGACCCATGTGGCACATGTTGGATCACATCTGGTTTTCACATCTGGTTCTTAGTGTGGAGGATGCAGCACACCCTCACCATCACTGCAGGATTTTGACCCTCACTCAAAATGGCAAAATGCAATATGTGTTGAATATATTATTGTTAAAATTGCGTGGTGTGGTTCTCTGACTCTCACAGTTTACAATTTTGGCTCTTTGTGTCGAACTTGTTTGCCACCCCTGATATAGAGTTTCTATGTGGAAAGATGAGAGTTCTGAAAACCTATAATGATGATATCTCTACATGCTGTGACTCTACACAAAATTGTATGCCTAAATGTTTTGTTATATTTTGCCACAATAAAAAATGTTTTTTGGTTTTTGGGTCACACACGACAGTGCTCAGAGGTTACTCCTGGCTCTACACTCAGAAATCACTCCTGGCAGGCTTGGGGGACTATATGGGATGCCAGGATTCGAACCATGGTCCATCCTAGATAGGCTGCATGCACTACCACTGTACTATCTCTCTAGCCCTACAATAAAATATTAAAAAAAACAATGAATTTACTAATTAATAAAAAAAGATCAACAACTTTGTTCATTTCCCACACTGCTCAGTAAAGAATAAATAAGGCTGGTGGAGATGTTAGAAAGGTCACTTCAAGGGTGGGATACACATTTCTCCACAGGACCCTTGTTTTATTGTCCTCAGGTAATAATCCCCCAAATACTGAGGTGTGACTAAACTTTAATCACTGGTTGGTGTAACCCCAAATTAGAAAACAACCAAAGAATATATATATGTGTATATATATATATAAGAATATATATGCACAACACATGAAAGGAGTCTATTCTCTTCCTTAAAAATAAAAAAATCACTGAGGCCAGAGCGGTGGCGCGGAGCTGTAAGGTATCTGCCTTGCTGGTGCTAGCCTAAGACGGCCTTCGGTTCAATCCCCCAGAGTCCATATGTTCCCCCAAGCCAGGAGCGATTTCTGAGCACATAGCCAGGAGTAAACCCTTAGCATCACCTAGTGTAGCTCAAAAAAAAAAAAACACAAACAAACAACAACAAAAAACCCAACAACAACAACAACAACAAAAGCAAAACAAAAGACGTAAATTGGCATGTAATAGCATATATACCTATAAGATCAAAACATTGTCAATACATATTACTGGTGAGGATCCAACAAAACAAAAACTCACATACAGAGGTAAGAAACCAAGTTGGGAAAATGGAGAGATTGTAGAGGTGGTTAAGTACTTGCTTCAGAAGTAGTGATTCCTAGTTTGATCCCTGGCACTATATATGGTCCTTGGATCACCATTAGGAGTGATCCCTGAGCACAGGAATAGGAGTAAGCTCTAAGTACCTCTAGATATTGTTCATGACCAGCTTCTTCTAAGGAACACAATTTTGGGGGTCCAGGGATCTGGTCCATTAGTAGAGGCCACACACTTTCCTTGCATGTGTGAGTCCCTGAGTTCAATTCTCACCCCTACCAAATTGTTATAATTTTTGAAGGAAAAATTAGGCAATAATTTTTTTTTTTTGGTTTTTGGACCACACCTGGTGACGCTCAGGGGTTACTCCTGGCTATAAGCTCAGGGATCATATGGGGATCGTATGGGACACCAGGGGATCAAACTGCGGTCCATCCCAGACCAGCCGCTTGCAAGGCAAACACCCTACCACTGCGCCATGGCTCCAACCCCAATAAATAATTTTTTAAAAATTAAGTAAACTTGAATTTTCCTTCCTTCCTGAAGAAATCAACCCTAGAAACTTACCTATACTTTTATATATGTAAACATTGATATTGCTTTTGATATCAAAAACTCTGAAATAACTGAAATGGAATCTTAAGTTTGCAGCTGTGGAGTTTGGTTTTGGCTGTTAGATCTTTCAGAAGTGCTGTTCACCTACAAGTTTATTAGGAGAGCTGAGAGAGAGATGATATTCTTGGTATAACCTTTGAAACTAGGAAATGAGTCTTTAATCAAAGTAAAAGCACTTTATTGGCATTATCTAATGAATCACCTTAAGAACTTTGAGACTTAATTCCACACTGAAGTAACAAGATATAGACACCAATAATATGCCCCAGGTCATCCAATTAATGAAATCTGGCCTGAGGACTTTAGGATCTGCCCTGGGGAGGTGCTACAAGCACTGAAGAATAAGCAGATCACAAAATGGAATCAATTTTCTTCTCTCTCTAATAACATCATTTACTAAAGATGTTATGTTCTCTTTAGTACATTGTCTTTCTCTCCAAATCTGTTCTGTTAGGTATAACAGTCAGATCGAGCTATACTCCCTCAGTCATTCAGCCATTCTAGGCAAGTATCTCAAGTGCCCTCTAAGAGTCCTTTGAGGTTGGTTCTTCTTTTAAAAAATATTTATTTGGGGCTGGCGAGGTGGCGCTAGAGGTAAGGTGTCTGCCTTGCAAGCACTAGCCAAGGAAAGATTGCGACTGCGGTTCGATCCCCCGGCTTCCCATATGGTCCCCCCAAGCCAGGGGCAATTTCTGAGCGCTTAGCCAGGAGTAACCCCTGAGCATCAAATGGGTGTGGCCTGAAAACCAAAAAAAAAGAAAAAATATTTATTTATGTAAATATTTTATTATAATACTATAATTTACCAAGTTGTTCAAAATATAGCTGTTTCAGGCATTAAATCTTCCAATCTAGTCCCACCACCTTCCACTCAGTGTGACTTTCCCTTCACCAGTATCCTCAATCTCCCACCCAACACAATAGCCTGTCTCCATACAGGCACAAACAAATTTATTTCATATTGCTTGTTATAATGCAAAGGCAAATGGACTTATCAAAAATTAGATCAGTAAGTCAATTTCTGATCATTGTATTACTGAACTCATTGTCTGAGGATTTACTGGGCTGGTTGATGCTAATTGAGCCTTCTTTGTTGATTGCTTTGTTCATTGAGCTTGGTGGTTTTCTATGCAATTTTCTCATCAGATTTGTTGCAATTCTACTAGACTAACCAGTACTATAAAATCTGGTGATGTTGCATAGCTGCATAGCAGCTGCATGGTTTAGAAGTTATGGAGATAAGGTCTTTTCTTAAAGAGATCTTCCTGCTGCCAGGAATATGACATTCTAGTATGTGATGATGGAGTAATTATTTCGGCTGACATCAGAATAAATAGAACCATGTATTTCTGAGAAGATAATTATAAAATATGTATTCCCCCTCTTTGATTCATGTTCACTAGCTCATTAATACTCCAAAATGGTAAGATAGAAAATCCACACTTGTTCATTGTTTTGGCTAAAACCTTTGGAATCAACACACACCAAAAAACTCTTGGACCAAATATCATTACCAAGAACAGTAGCAGCAACATCAAAGGTTGAACACATAGATTTAAAATCAATCCATGGCACCACATATGATCTCCTGAGTATCACCAGTAGAAATCATGAAGTGTTGAGCCAGAAATAAGTCTTGAGCACCACCAGGTATGTCCCCAAAATTAACATAATAATAGCGATAGAAACTGAGATTCAGTGGATATAGAATAGCACTGACTTTTGAGAGCCAAAACACAATGTAATTGATTCTGATCACTTCTCATTAGAAACACAAGACAGAGGAGTAATTATTTACATGGGAGCTGGTGGAGAATAAGCAGTTTGAATCTGGGCTTTGGAGTCAGACTATTAAATTGGAATTGTTGGCTTAATCTGTTTTCACCTAAACAAAGATGGCTTCCTTCTTACAGGTCCAAAACCCACCTGGACAGAAAGAACTTCTAGATAGGCTCTTCATCTTAACCTGCTGTTCACCCATGTGAGTAGTCCTATCTTTCCAATAAATACTGTGGTCCTGGCCAGCTTTCTTTCTCACTCCACATGGTGGAAAGGTCAGCTGACCCATGTTTCATGTCTCTCCGTCCTGGTTTTAATTAATTCTTGTGGCAGCCCTGTTCCAGACCCTCTTTCCCTTTCCCCTTGGAATTGTAGCCTGTGGAATTATTCACAAGAATAATAAAGTTGCATTTACTAGATACTGCTTATGGACCAAACATTTGCTCTTCCTCTGCGCAGCCTTCTTCCTAAAAATGAAACCTAGAAACACAACTTGGAGAGCTGCTATGTAGTTTATGCAGGACTTGAAATAGAACAGGAATTCAGAAGGAACTCACTCAGCACAGGTGAACAAGGCTAACTCACCTGATCATGCTGCCCCCTTTGTTTTGTGGTTAAGCCCACAAAACTGCTTTAAATGTCTCAAAAAATAAACAGGTGAAACTTAAATTAATCAAGTGAACAAGAATCAGATGCTTTAATGCAGAAATGACCAAGTTTACCTGTCCTTTTTCAGATACAAAATGACCCTGAAACTCTCCCTTCTTCATGTTAATAAATAGGAAGAACTCACAATTACTCTATTCACTCTCACCTCCAATTCACTACTATAGGCCCTTTGTATAGTTAACAGCACATCCCACTTTGGGAAACAGATATAGAAGAAAATCAGAGACAATTAAAGGCATAGGCTAAAGAGAAATTCAAGACAACCCTTAGGATATTCAGGAAAAAATTCTTTTTTTCCTGCTATGAAGGCTGTTTACTCACGAGGTTTTTTGTTCTGAGAAAAAAATCTGAAGGCGAGTAAGATGACTGACTTTTTTTTTTTTTTTTTTGGTTTTTGGTTTTTGGGTCACACCTAGCAGAGCTCAGGGGCTACTCCTGGCTCTACACTCAGAAATCTCTCATGGCAGGTTCAGGGGATCATCTGAGATGCCGGGATTTGAGGGAAAAAAACCAAGATGGCTGACTTTCACTCATGGGGAGGGTGGAGATGCTCCAGGTTCTAAAATAAATGAATAATTAAAATATATGACCCATCAATTCCACTTTTTAGCATCTAATCTACGCCTATTACTTTGGGAACTATGTGATACCAAGGATGGAATATTGGCCTCCTGCATGCATAGCCCTTTTCTCCTTGGGCTCTGGAAATTTTCTTTGGAGAAATGGAAGATATTAGGGAGATGTCTACAGGACCATAAGGATCAGCTTGTACCTAAAAAGTTTTCATTGGAACAGGGTATTTCAGTCAGGGAGGAGCATGAAACCAAAGGGCAGAAAAATAAAGGACAGGTTTGGAAAACGTTGAATGGGGACAACTCTCATCAAGAGTGGCTGATGATAAAATAAACCCATAAAAGGTTTGCTGTGTGCTTTTAAACTGTTAGCAACATCGAGAGGAAAATATAATGCATCAGCAATGAGACAAAGCAATTCAATGCTGGAACTGTTATTTTAAAGAGAATCATGATTGCTTTTTTTGGTGTTGCAAGAAGGCAGAGGTCAGTCTGAAGTGGCCTCATCATGGCAGTTGTGCAGAAGACCAGAGCCCCACACAAACAATGTGTGTTCTTTTGTTTTGTTTTGTTTTTCGGCCACACCCATTTGATGCTCAGGGGTTACTCCTGGCTAAGCGCTCAGAAATTACCCCTGGCTTGGGGGGAGCCATATGCGACACCGGGGGATCGAACCATGGTCCTTCCTTGGCTAGTGCTTGCAAGGCAGACACCTTACCTCTAGCGCCACCTCACCGGACAATGTGTGTTCTTTTACCACTGACTAATATTCTCATCTTGGATGTATTTGTTAAGGGCTCTTTGGTGTCAGGAAAGTGCAGACACCTTTCAAGAAAAGGCAGGCAGACAGTATCTCAACTTTCAGGTTGAGATATTTCAAAAAATTTCAAAAGGAATTTTAAAGAGTAGTTGGAAAAAACCCGCAGAGTACAACATAGGCAAGCCAAGGGCCAGAGAGATAACACAGCAGTAGGGTGTTTGCTTTGCATGAGGCCAACCCAGGATGAACCTGGGTTCTGTTCCTGGCATCCCAAATGATCCGTTGAGACTGCCAGAAGCGATTCCTGAACACATAAGAAGGAATAGCCCCTGAGTGTTGACCCAAAAACCAAAAATGGAAGGAAGGAAGGAAGGAAGGAAGGAAGGAAGGAAGGAAGGAAGGAAGGAAGGAAGGAAGGAAGGAAGGAAGGAAGGAAGGAAGGAAGGAAGGAAGGAAGGAAGGAAGGAAGGAAGGAAGGAAGGAAGGAAGGAAGGAAGGAAGGAAGGAAGGAAGGAAAGCTAAGGAAGGTTTGTGTAGCCTGAGGCATGAGTAATGGCTGAGACAGCCCTGGAGCAGGCAGGAGAGCTCCAGAGAGGGGGGCATTTAGGAAGATCTGTCCAGAATGAGGGAGAGTGCAGGCAGAGATCCCGGGAGACTGATAATGGCATTGGGAAAAGCAAAGTCAGGGAAACCAGATACAAATATCTCAAAAAGCACAAGAGAAAAGAACTGCCATGTAATGTCCAATGACCTGTGTTCCATTCCCAGCACCACAAACAAATCCCTAAACTATTACAACTGTCAAAACATGGACTCATCCTCCATGCCTATGACACGACGGAGAAAACTACTCTGTTGCTAAAAAATTGCAATTGTGTCACCGGAGGTGACCTTGCCAAGGTGAACTAAGTAAGTAAGGATATGTAGAAGACAATCATTAGCTAGTTTTATTTAGCTGTGGAATGTGGTTACTAATGCAAAACTGGCACAAAAAAACACAAAACTTCCAGACTCAGTAAAAATTATGGTGGTGGGGCCGGGCGGTGGCGCTGGAGGTAAGGTGCCTGCCTTGCCTGCGCTAGCCTAGGACGGACCAAGGTTCGATCCCCCGGCGTCCCATATGGTCCCCCAAGAAGCCAGGAGCAACTTCTGAGCGCATAGCCAGGAGTAACCCCTGAGCGCCACAGGGTGTGGCCCAAAAACCAAAAAAAAAAAAAAATTATGGTGGTTACCAAAAGGGAAGGGAAGGGAAGGGACTGGGAGGAATGAGGACAGGGATCTTTTTTTTTGGTGGTGGAAGATACTGGGAACTTGGGGAAAGCAATAGTGACAATTGAACATGCTGAGATCTCAAACTACCCATGAGATAGTAAATAATTTTGTAATTAGTTATAAGTCAATTATAACTAGTTATTTAACCAATTAGTTATAAATAAACTAATAATTATGATGACTTTTAAATATATTTAAAATATACATACAATTCTGTGACTTTATTTAGGTTTTTGGGCCATAACTCAGGGATTACTCCTGACTCTGCACTCAGGAATCACTCCTGGCGGGCTTGTGAGATTATAGGGGATGCCAGGGATCGAATCTGGGTCGGCTGTGTGCAACGCAAACATCTTACCCACTATGTTATCGCTTCAGATCCATTTTTTTAAATGGGTGATTTTTAAAAAATAATGATTATTATTTTGGGTTTTGGGTCAGACTATGCTGTACTCAGGGTTTACTCCTGGCAGGCTAGGAGGACCACATGGGGTTCTGAGTATTGAACTCAGCATGCATGGCAAGTGCCCTGCTCATTGTACTGTTGCTCAACCCTTCCATGATTGTTTAATGTGTGCTAGACACTATATTCAGAGCTGGCTATAGGCAATAAAGAAAACAGAAAAACTCACTTGACTCACTTCCATTAGAGCGCCTACATTTTAAGTTTGTTTTAAAATCATATTAATTCCATCAACATTTTGTTTCTCTTTTATCTAGCAGAGGCAAGGAGAGAACAACAGAGCTTGCTAAGAGAAATGAGCAGGACCAAAGAGAAAATACAGGAGGTGAGGTGCCGGCTGACAGTATGCCAACTGAGTTCAATTCCTGGCAAAATAAATAATTCCTTTGAGGACTACCAGAAGTAGTCCCTGAAGACCCTGGTATGGCTCAAAAAAGATGGACAGACAGATGGACAGATGGACAGATACAGAGAGCAATATGGAATCCTCAATGCTAAGTTCCTATTGTGCAAGGTATATTTTTTTCTTCACCAATTAAAGATGGGTAAGTTCAAAGCAAAATTATCTACAATAGAACAAAGTTAAAATTAGTACATAATCTTCCTTACTAGAATAGATGACAAAGAATTAAAGAATGATTAGGGATTGAGTTTTGAATATTGGTATTGAATTGTGGTCTATTCCTTGTTCCAGAAGTTATTTATAACAAAAGAGAGCATAAATATGACAATGATGGACACACAAAATGCTTCCCTTGTGAAGGCAAAGGCTTATATTCATTCCGAGAATAAAAATTTGAGAAGCATATCTTTCTCATTTTAAGCAAATACTGTTTTACAGAATAAATTCCAGGGAACATGGTCTTACTGCAAATTCTATTACTCCATTACAAAACTGAACTACAATGAACCATTGCCAATTTGCATAAGATTTTGCAAAGATGCTGAATATAAAAAGAAAAATGGGGCCCGGGGCCAGAGAGATAGCATGGAGGTAAGGCATTTGCCTTGCATGCAAAAGGACAGTGGTTTGAATCCCGGCATCCCATATGGTCCCCCGAGCCTGCCAGGAATAATTTCTGAGTGCAAAGCCACAAGTAACCCTTGAACAACACCGAGTGTGGTCCCAAAACAAAAACAAAAAGAAGCTCACACTGGTAGAACACCCAAATTTGACTAGGAAAGAAGTAATAGCACAGGAGCTAGATAGTTCAACAAGTAGGGCACTTGCCTTGCATGCAGCTAACCCCATTTCTATACAAGACATCATAGTCTCCAAAGTACTGCCAGGAATAGTTGTTGATTACAGAACCAGTAGCTACTCCAGAGCATCACCAGGTTTTGCCTCCCAAACAAAACAAATAAAAAAATCAAGGCCCAATATAAATAAGTAGTCCTCATGGAAATACCATGGTCTTCCCTTTTTTGATGGAGCTGGGGATTTGGGCCAAACCAAGCATTGCTTAGAATTTACTTCTGGCTCTGTGCTCAAGGATATCTCCTAGAAGTGCTAAGAGGATCATATTGAATCCTGGGGGTTAGTTGTGTCTTAGCTACAAGTGTCTTACATGTTGCACTATCTTTCCAGTCCCTGAAATAATCAGGTATTTTTATCCTTAATGCCACAGCAGTATCATTTCTTTTGCTCATCACCATTTGATGTCCCTATGATCTCTTCAACAAAGCTGTTTTCTTAATTTTCCTAGCAAAGTCACTTTGTGAAATGTTACTTAATGGGGCTGGAGTGAGAGTGACAGTGGGTAGGGCACTAGCTTTGATTCTGCCAACCTGGGTTCAATCCCAGGCATCTTATCCTCTGCACCTCCAGGAAGAACTCCTGAGCACAGAGCCAGGAACAAGCCACTGGGTATGGTTAAAAAAAATTAAAAAAATAAAAAGAAACTGTTCTTTAAAATAGGAAGTGAATCATTAAACTAGTTCAAGAGTTAAGCTTCTTCCTTACACATATTTGTCCCCCAAGCCTCACCACATACCGATCCCTAAGCATAGAGTCAAGTGTAAGTCCTGAGTACAGCCCAGTGTGTCTCAAAAAACAACCAACCAAAAACAAACAATATATATATATGCATATATGTATTTTATTTTATTTTTACTAGCTACTCAAGAGTTTCATTTAATGAAGAAAAACGCTTTCCAGTTTTCCAAAACTAGCCTTGCACAGACTGAATTTTGTCCCACTGAATCTACCTATTCATGATTGATTGCATAGTTAAGCACTTCCAGTTACATATGCAGCTGGGAATTTATCCAGCTGTCATTGATTTTACGAAAGATTCAAATCCTCAGCATTTATCTGCTGATAAAAGGAGTGGCTGTTACTCCTTAGCCAATCAAAATTGAGTAATGAGTTGCCCCGGACAAACAACTTAGTCATTTATAAAAAGCTACAAGTATGCTAACTCTGTTGCCCACCCCTTGCTACTACTTAATCAATATGACACTATTCACTTGCCTGTTTTCTACTACAAAGCCTTTTAAAAAAAAAATTGGGGAGGAGGCTTTGCAGAGATTGCTCTAAGGTTGAACACCTTCCTTGCAAGTATGAATTTCACCCTCACATGACTGACTGTGACTTCGTGGCTCTGCTGTTTGGAATTCCCAATGACTGACAACTAAGTGTGCAATGTATGACCCAGCACAACCAAGTATGTGGAAGCACTGCCACTGAAGTGTGTGACCCTCAGTATGGCAAACATGCATGCAAAAAATCAAAGGTGTGTGCAAGCCCCGGCAAACACAAAAATAAGCAGAGAATATTTTTAGATTAAGTAAAAATATTATATTGTCCATAAATCAGTGGATACATACACACTCAACATAGAGATAGAATTAGTGATATTTCAATGACTAAAACTGAAGTTACTATTCATATATATGTATATATATATATACATATGTATGTATTTTTTTTTGTTTTTGGTCCACCTGGCAGTGCTCAGGAGTTACTCCTGGCTCTGTGCTCAGAAATTGCTCCTGGCAGGCACAGGGGAACATATGGGATGCCGGGATTCGAACCACCATCCATTTGGATCAGCTGCGTGCAAGGCAAACACCCTATCGTTGTACTCTCTCCTGCTCCCTACTCTTATATTTTTTGACTTTTGACTTCTAGGTTGAATTGGTGTAGTAAAAATTGAACTGGTGTAAAAGAACTACATTTAAAATGTACAGGGGCTAGAGAGATAGTATGGTAGGTATGATTTTTTCTTTGCATGAATCCAATCTGGATTCGATCCCTAGCATCCCAGATGGTCCTCCAAGTCCTGCCTAGGAGTGATCCCTGAGTGCAATGATAAGAGTAAGCATTCACTCCTAGGGATATACCCTAGGAACACAAGAATATAATACAGAAATACCTTCCTCACACCTATATTTATTGAAGCACTATTCACAATAGCCAGGCTCTGGAAACAACCAAGATGCTCTTCAACAGATGAATGGCTAAAGAAACTGTGGTACATATACACAATGGAATATTATGCAGCCGTTAGGAGAGATGAAGTCATTAAATTTTTCTATACATGGATGTACATGGAATCTATCATGCTGAGTGAAATAAGTCAGAGGGAGAGAGAGAGAGAGAGAGAGAGAGAGAGAGAGAGAGAGAGAGAGAGAGAGAGAGAGAGAGAGAGACGCAGAATAGTCTCACTCATCTATGGGTTTTAAGAAAAATAAAAGTCGGGGCCGGGAAGGTGGCGCTAGAGATAAGGTGTCTGCCTTGTAAGCGCTACCAAGGAACGGACCGCGGTTCGATCCCCCGGTGTCCCATATGGTCCCCCCAAGCCAGGGGCGATTTCTGAGCACATAGCCAGGAGTAACCCCTGAGCGTCAAACGGGTGTGGCCCAAAAACCAAAAAAAAAAAAAAAAAGAAAAAGAAAAGTCATTTTTACAACAATCCTGAGACAATGAGAGGAGGGCTGGAACTTCCAGCTCACTTCATGAAGCTCACCACAAAGAGTGGTGAGTGCACTTAGAGAAATAACTACACTGAGAACTACCATAACCATGTTAATGAATGAGGGAACTGGAAAGCCTGTCTAGAGTACAGGTGGTGATGTGGTGCGATGGAGGGAGATTTGGGACATTGGTGGTGGGAATGTTGCACTGGTGAAGGGGGGTGTTCTTTACATGACTGAAACCTAATCACAATCATATTTGTAATCAAGATGTTTAAATAAAGATATTATTTAAAAAAAAAGAGTAAGCCCTGAGCACTACTGGGTATAAACACCTTCCCACCCTCTGCAAAAGAAAAAAAACAAAACCTGTGCAATAACTGACAATAAACTATTGCAATTCAGACTGTCCAAAAAGATGACCTAGAATGTTAGTATTTCCCTCCACAGTCTGAATAATAGCAGCTCCCTGCATGTGGAACTATGATTTAAATAATTTTGGCTGGCAGTCTTTCACCTATGTGCTAGGAGACTGTGCCATTATTACATTAGGATAAACCTAAACTATTTGATCCATTCTCCAGAGAAAGAAAATAAAAAATTTAGCATTATGTTGAGTCATTTTCTTTCCCTAAACTGGGGTTTTTACCAGCCCATTGTCAGTTACCTACCCAGTGTTTCTCCATTCACTAATAAGTGCAATTCAGTTTCAGGTAATACAAATTGCATGTTCTTTTTACATAACACGCATCTTCCACGAGTGCATTCGTCTTTCAAGCTGAAAATACAACTCTGCCTATTAGCAGATGATAACTCAAAGTCTAAGATGTGAATAATTTGATTGCCAAAGCCAGTGTTTGAAGGTTTTGGGGAGACAGATTATTTTTTTGATTCAGGGTTTTGAATTAGAAAATTAAAAAATGTGACAGACTGGCCACTCCTGTGTATATTACACCTTGCATTATAAAGTGGAGATGAAGGTCAGTTTACTCTTTCAAGTTTCTATTGCCCTACATAAGGACTAGTAAGAGATTATTCTCAATGCAGAGCACTATTCTCAGCTTTGGAAAGATGTTCAAATAGGTGACCTGAAGAAATGAATCTGAATGTTGATGGCAAGAGCAAGGTATTGAATTATTGAATAGAAAATGGAAAAAATCATCAACTATCTGAAGTAATACCCCGCAGTCACTGGTCACAAACTAAAAAATATTCTCAACATCTTACTCTAAGAATTTTACTGTCGTTTTTGTTGCTGTTGTTTATGTTTTTGGGTTACAACTGCCGGTGCTCAGGGGGTTATTCCTGACTCTGCACTCAGGAATCACTCTTGAGGGGCTATGGAGACCATAGTTGCTGGATATTGAACCCAAATCAGCCACATGCAAGACAAATGTCCTACCCACTGTGCTCCTGATTTCTTGCTCTAAGTTTAAATGAAACTCAATGGCAGTAAATTTTTGTTACAGTTAAATCCTCTTGAAGTAATAAGTGTGTTTAGCCCCAAACTACCTTGGTTTCCATCTAATGCTGCATAAACAGCTACTCTGCTCTCACTCCATCAACATTCACACTTCATGCTATCACCATGCTTCCATCCATCTACTCAAGAGCCTCCAAGAATTGTGACAGATATAAAGGCTTTCCATCCATCTGGTTGGTTTTGTCCTCTAAAAAATTTTTAGGGATTCAGTATCAAAAAGAATGACTCCGGCACTTTTTATTCTTAGAAATCCGCAGGTCTGATGGGGATCAATATGTAAAACATGCCTTTAAAATAAAAACTCATTTCATCACATAAGTCTAAACCCATGTGGCCTAAGAATATTTCAGTCAGGTCAGCACAACAGTTCAAAAGGAAAGAAAGTTAGGGAGAGTCGAGGTGACAGCAAAGATAGTTGGAACCCAAAGACATTCTGAGCTGGTTCTTCAAAGGGTTGCCAGATGGATCAAAAGTTCTCAAACATTCTTCAAAAGGCTTTTATCAAAAAGCTGATGATATGACTTAAGGCAAAGGTGGGTTACCAGAAAGCCTGAATGGGACAAGCATCTCCTACTGTCAGAACATAGCCAGGGGAGGCTTGGAAAGGAAGAGCAATGTGGGGAAGGAACAAAGGTACAAAGAGCAGTAAAGGGGCTTTTCACCATGTAGGTGGCATGAACAAAAAAAGAAGAATCCTGCGTGCTGCTAATTTCCATGCTCTCAGGCCTAATAGGCTAGAAAGCAGGGTATTTAAGAAGATGATAAACTCGAGACTTTGTAAAGTTTAAAAGTCATGCAGTGACTCAATTGAAGGCAAAGGAAAGTTAAACTTTTTCTTAATGGTAGTGAGAAGATTCTATTCGCATTAGGAAAAAGAGTTCAGGCCAAGATGGATACTTAATAAGTCCTCCAAGCATACTTGACCCTGCCTGCTTTAGGGATTCAGACTGCCAAGGAAAGGAAATATCCAGAATGAATGAAGAATTGGATCAATTTCTCTAGAGACAAAAAGCCAAGAGAGGATAAGCTTGTTTGTTTAAATAGAGAGCATACTCCGTGACACTAGAGTAGGTGGTGGGCATTGCTGACATGCAGATCAAACTTCAAGTCTTGTACATGTAAGGCTTATAGTCCCTCACTCCCAAGGGAAGATTTTAAAAAACATACATTGAGTCTATAATTGGATCACATAAAAAAGCTCCGAAGTGTAGGGAGAATAGAACTGCTGAACTGATAACTGATTTGGAGGATGGCCAGAGTGGAGGCTCAGGAGAGGAGTGGAGGGCATGTAAATGACTCATACTCAAAGGCTAGGGAAAAGATTTGCAGTTAAGACAGAGGGAAAGAAAAGATGCTAAGCTGCAGCATGAGAGATATAGGTGAACCATATATACATATATATAAAAATAGATAGATAGATGATATATATATGTACTACACACACACACACACACACACACACACACACACACAGTGTGGGGCTCCTAAGCAGTGCTTTTGGCCAATGGGGCCAGGCAGTTCAGTACTAGGGTTCAAGAATGCAAAGCGGCACACGCAGATCTCCATGATTATTCCTACAGTGTTATGGGATCCAGGGTCATATCTGATGGTTCATGGGAGTCTGTGCAGTGTTGGAGTTCTAACATATGCAAACTCTATGCTCTGACCACTGAAACATCACCCCAGTCCAAGAATATATATTTTTGTTTTTGTTCTTATTTGGGGCCACACCCAAATAAGTACTTAGTGGCTTTTCCTAGAAGTGCTTAGATGTTAGCGATCAAACTCAGGTTGCTGTAGACAAAGCATGTAGACTCCAGCATATTGAGCTATATCTTTGGCCACAAATCTAAATTTTGACCAAGACATTATTAAGCACAGGATAAGGTATAGAATACAACTGATAAAACTTCATGTCCTATTCTCTAAATTCAGAAAATTTACTTAAATGAGGGTGAGTTGGTATGTTACCTAATTTCCCACTTTGTTTAAGTAAAAAATAGTAAGCCAACATAAAGGATTTATGGATTTTAAGTAGAGTTTTGTTTTGGAACCACAACCAGCAATGCTCAGGGGCTACTGCTGCCTCACTGCTTGGGAATCACTTCTGGCAAAGCTTGAAAGAACCATATTCAGGGCTAGGAATCAAACCTAGGCTTCCTGCATGCTAAACATAGCCTCTAGTCTGTTCAGTTCTCTCCCTAGGCCAGATATAACCTTTTTTGAAACAACTAAGCATTAGTCTTTTAAAAACTACAAAATGGATTTATTCTGGAATAAAGAAAAATCCAGGTAAATTTTACCCTTAACTGTTGGTCTCTTATGGTCTGTTCCAAATACGCTTGTTTTCTTTAAAGAGGCTGTTTCTATAGGATATCTTGCTAGAACCCTGTTTAATTGTCATATAGGAAAAACAAATATTTAGAAATACATGAGAATGCAACACCTGGACAACTGGGGCCAGTTTGTGTTTATGTGAAGAGTTGGAAGAATAAAATAACTTAAAGTAGGCTGGAAGAGAACACAGAGGCATGTACCTAACCCTGTTTAAGCCCCAGAACCACATTGTCTTCCTCAAATATTTCTGGGAACAGCCATGAAACCTGTGAACATTCATAGGTGGCCAAATGGCCCTGGCAGTCCCCAACACATAGCACCCAAGCAGCACTTTCTCCTCAGATCCAAGCATTCATCTGACTCATCAGAATGGCCAATAATCACTGAGGGTAGCCTTTGGGGAGTGCTGTCAAGGAAATCTCACTCTCCTTACCTGCCAAAAAGATTGCTTAAAGCATGAAATTACTCATGCCTATTTTAAAAAGCCTTCCTTTTTAACAAAAGAAAAGACCTATTGTGGAATAAAGCATTCAACAAGAGACTCTGTCACTACATTTGAATGCCAACTAAAAACACTTAAATCTGACTTTGAATATAATTTGTTGATGGAAAGCAATTATGTATGTCTAAGGACTATAGAGTGCTTAACAATCATACAAATCTAACAAAGAAGCAAAATAGTGGAATTGTACACAATCTGGGCCCAGAGCCACAAAGAGAGAATAGTAGTTTTAGGTTTGAAAAGTGTCTCCTAGCTGGAAAAGATATTTCCCCATTAAGGGCATTTGACAATTTGTCCACAGATAATTTACACACACAGGAAGTGTTAGAGGGTGCTACTGGCATCTAGTAGGTAGAGGCCAAGAATGCTGAAAAGCATCTTCCTATACAAAAGCTCTATGAATAGGAATTATCCAAGCCCAGCTGTCAATAACTCGAAGGTTTGGAAACTGGCTTTCTTGGAAAAGAATATGACCATTCTTCAAAATGTTAAAAAAAAAAAAAAAAAAGGACTCTAACAGTCAGCCAGATAAAGAAAATGTGCTATACAATGGTAAGGCATTTGCCTTGCAAGCAGCCGACCTAGGACCAAGACCAGGTTCAAATCCTAGCATCCCATATGGACCCCCAAGTCTTCCAGGAGTGATTTCTGAGTGGAGAGCCAGGTGTGGCCCAAAAACCAAAACAAGAAGAAAAATGAAAGAAAATGTGCTATTACATGCAGTGGAATTTTCTGTCCATTAAAAAAAAAGTAAGGAATCCATCTGTTTGGTACCACATGGATAAACCTGGCAGGTATTACACTGAGTGAAATAAGCTCATCAAAGAAGAACAAACCCTGCCTGATTTCCCTTGGCAAAAGAATCTAAATAATCTAATTTATAGGATTCAGGGAGAATGGTGACTGCAATATGAAAGGAAGAAATGAAAGTTGTTCAAAGGATAAAAAGTTTTATCTGTGTTAGAGGATTAGTATAGGAAGATCTGCTCTCTACATGGTGTTCACAGTTAGCAATAAAGTCTTATTTACTGACAAATAGGCTAATGGTGTAGATCCAATGTTATGTGTTCTTACTGCAGAAAATTACCCACAGAGAGACACAAAAAATGTTTGAAGCTTACAGACATGTCTATTACCTAGTAACAGATTCATATGTATATGCTTATGTCCAAGTTAATCAAACTATATATACCTTTCAAAACTGAAACTCTGGCTTCAAATCATTAGCTTTTCTTAATGATAGATTTAATTAATTTCTTAGTTTGGGGGCCACACTGGGTTCTGCTCAGGGCTTATTCCTGATGGTACCTAAGGAATCACATAAAATGATGAAGATCAAACCTAGGCCACTGGCAAGACAAATAACCTATCTCTCTGACCCTAAGTTTATTATTTTTTTAAATAAGTGGACATATTTAGATAGATATTTGTGTTTTCTGATTAACTGGAAGATCAACCACAGTTTTTCTTCTAAACATACATTTTAATATAATAAATAGAATGTATAATATGTCAATATTTACAGGAGTCTTGATCACATATTCTTTGAGTATCCAAAACAAGTTCTTAGCTCTCTGTTGTGAAAGAATGAAATCATTGTGGGTAAAAGAGATTGACAACCCAACAAAATCTGTCTAAGTGAAGAATCTCTCAGTGGATCCTTATATGTGTCAGCATTTATATATAATATATAAATATAATATTTATAAAATATAAATTTTCTCTTTCCTCCAAATGTTTTGTTATGCACACTGATAAAGGGCTTGAAGAGAAATTTAGCTGGAATCCTCAATACAGAAAAAAAAGAAAAAAGAAAAAACCATATAAGACATGGCGCTACCAGTCTTCCATATGACAGCTGACCTCTACCATATATATTGGCCAAAGCATGTTGTTTGCAGCTCTAGAGGCACAGTCCACATTTCCAAATTGCTACCAAAGCATTTATTTATTTATTTATTATTTATTTTGGCTCTAACATTCTGCATTGATTGAATTCTGCTATTTCATTCATTCAGCCAACAAGTAAGTATTAAGCACTTAACCACATACAGGGCACCACAGGAGTTCCAAACATCACATTAAAAAATTTTCCCCTCTCAAATTGTTCACAATCAGGCCAAAAAAATTATAAACTTGTGGTTTTCAAGGGACAAATACAGATGGATTTAGAGACTCATTTTTTTTCTTTTTTCATTTCAAACTGGCTAAAAGGCTGGCTCAGCTCAATGGGAAGTAAAGCTGATATCAATTGCTGTACTCCACAGGCTTTACTTTTGGAATAAGGATGCATCTACCCAGGGACCTAAACCCTTCTTGCACAATCTCACAGATATGCTTTCGTTACTGATCCTACAGCAATTAAAAAAAAAATCCTTCTCTACAAGATCTACAACATTGTGGCATACGTGCCTGGCCTCTGCTGTATAAGAAAGTTCAAAGAACTGTGTGCATGTGTGGTCATGAGCCTACTTGTGAATTATTCACTCTGCAAAACCCATCTTATATCTACACTCAAACAGCAGTATTTTAAGCAAGACTCTGCATGAAAGGTGGCCTCCCCAGAGATGCAAATACCGTGTTTTCTATGTTTATCATTAGACTTCATATGATTTTTAGAAATTCTAAATGTCTCTGTACATATCAATTTAAAATTAACTGATCAAAAAGAATATATAAAAAGCAAGGGGGGACACATTGAATGAATCCTGTTTCCTGAAGTGCTGTAATATCTGGAAGATATTGTTCTAGACCAGAGCCAACTGGAAGGTCAAACCCTTTGGCAGGTGAAACTAGAACCTTGGTCACAACAGGCTAAGCAGGTATTGTTCAAAGGAGAGGTGTGCTCAGTTCTGAATGAAACTGGGGTTATACTAACATAAGATTTCCAGAAAAATACTTCTTCTCTCTTGCTCTCTCTCTCTCTCTCTCTCTCTCCCTCCCTCTCTCTCTCTCCCTCTCTCTCCCTCTCTCTCCCTCTCTCTCTCCCTCTCTCTCCCTCTCTCTCTCTCTCCCTCTCTCTCTCTCTCTCTCTCTCTCTCTCTCTCTCTCTCTCTCTCTCCTATCCACCATATGATCTCTCTCCTTGATTCCTACAATTCTATTTAATGGCCCAGAGCTTGCCAGTTTGAGCTAGTATGGAATGTAGTAGAAGTCACTGGACAAAACCTGAATTCAAAATCATAGGAAAGGCATATGTCTTGTATTACAGCCTTTATCAGTTACATCAGAATATCTATAGCAATATTCTTGTGGCAATGAGGGGTGGTCTTGGATGTAAGATGTAAGGAGGTATTCACCTTCAGGATGGCAGAAATACTGTATTCTCCAGCGTATAAGATGACTGGGCATATAAGACAACCCCCTACTTTTTCTGTTAAAATTTTGGGCTATATTCGCCATATAAAACTGCCTCTCTTTTAACACACACCAAATGGAAGTTAAAAAACGTAAGAGAAAAAGAGTAAAACTCTCAAAGCTTAACAGTATATGCTTAATACAGCTAGACTTTGGAGTGCCAACAATCATTTTACATTTGTCATTTGTAGTGAGTGACTGTGATTTTTTAAAGAAAAAAATGTCTTTAATATCAATGTTTATAGAGGTCTGTCTATGTTTCCTTCTTTCTTTATTTATTTTTATTTTTTTTACTGTGATTTTTTTTAATTGTGATCAACATTGAGAGCAGAGAGAGTGGGGCTCCTCCAAGAGTAGCTGGCTGGGGTGCAGTAATTAATAGGACAGGTAGAGGGAGACAGAGCGCCTTCTCTGTGTCCCATAAAAGCAGAACAGAGGACTAAGCACCAGATAGCTGCATACCTGGCACTTGGTAACTCAACTCCTCTGTGTGTCCTAAAAGATTAATCAGAACAAGCAGAGGACTGAGTGATGATGCCTTGCAGCTGGATGGGATGCAGCAGGAAGAGGGCGGTGGATCACTCGTCCCTGAAGCTGGAGTTTCATCATGCCATATATCAACGTATAAGACAACCCCTGACTTTTAAGAAGTTTTTCATGGGTTAAAAAGTCATCTTATAAGTCGGAAAATACCAAGGCAGTCTGTTTGTACCAAAGAATATTTCTTATATCTGTATGCTGAGAGTCTTACTCAGAAAGTGAGACCACCATGAGGACCATGTAAGCACATGTAAAAGCAGGACATGTAATTTTCCTCTTGACTATCTCACCTGCCTCATGAATGGGCACATCATATTCCCTTAGTTTCACTTCCCTCCCAATATGGTGCATCCCTTCATTTATGATCACTCATGAAGGCATAAATCCAGCCACAGTTAAGAAAACATTAAGGAGCAGGAGAATTAGTACAGGGGTTAAAGCACTTGCCTTGATATCATTGATCCCAGTTTGATTTCTGTTATCTAATATAGTCTCCTAGAGTCTACCAGGAGTGATCAGTGAGCCCAGATACAGGAGTAAGCTCTGACCCCAAACAAAAACAAAAAGAACAGAGAAGAAAACTTTAAGACCAGAACAAGCATAAGGAGTCACTTCTCAAATAAAATTTTGAAATGTAATCTACACAATCAGCAAAAAGGAAGTCTTATTTTTTAAACCTTATAAAGTTAATCTGAGATAGGACTGAGTTCATAGCTTTTTTTCTGTCCATGATAAATATCCAAATATTCAAGTGTAAAGCTTTTTTGCAATGGTTGTGATTTCCAATTTAAATGCTTTGTAATTAGCTCCTCCTATATATATGGAAATCTTATTTTCACAATTTAGAAATTATTAGGTATCACAATGTATCTCTCCTTTGTGAATACCAATTATTAGAAATACAACAGTAAAAAAGGCTATTTTATTTTTCATTTTACGAACTTAAAGTCTTTGTAGAAAATCCAATGTGCTATAGGTTCTCTACCTATAAGGAGACTTTCCATCTAAACATGAGACTACTTTATAGTTATATTCACAGTTGACAAGTAAAATAGTGCTAAGTGTTAATTAATGTTAATTAATTAATTAATTAATAAGTCATTAAGATTTTGATATCTGGGTTTGGTCTTTAGCTTTTATATTTCAAAACTCATTTGAAAGCCAAAGGGATAGTATTGTACGTAAGGCACTTGCCTTGCATGTGGCCAACTCAGATTCAATTCCTGGTACTATATGGTTCCCTGAGACTGGCCAGGAGTGATCCTTGAGCAGAGCTAGGAGTGAGCCCTGAACCAAAAAAACAATAAAAACAAACAAACAAAAATACCTCACTTGATTTTGGTTTAGGAAGCTGCAAGAGCTTCACAAACTGAATCCTTTAGATGTAAATAACAAGAAAGGAAGGAAGAAAGGAAAGAAGAAAGGAAGGAAATAAGGAAGGAAATAAGGAAAAAAGGAAGGAAGGAAGGGGATGGGAAAGAGGAGGAACGAAGGGAGGGAGGAAGTGAGGGAGGGAAGAAGAAAAGAAGGAAGAAAAGCAGGAACAAAAGGAGGGAGGAAAGAAGGAAGGAAGGAATGAAGGAAAGGAGGAAGGGAGAAAAGAAGGGGAGAAAGGGAGGAAGGGAGAAAGTAAAGAAGGGAAGGAGGGAGTAAGGGAGGGAGAAAAGAAGGGGGAGAGAGGGAGGAAGAAAGGGAGGGAGGGAGGAAGGGAGGGGGAAGGAAGGAGGAAGGAAGGAAGGAAGGAAGGAAGGAAGGAAGGAAGGAAGGAAGGAAGGAAGGAAGGAAGGAAGGAAGGAAGGAAGGAGGAAGGAGGGAGGGAGAAAGGGAGGGAGGGAAGAAGGGAAAAAGTAGAGGAAGAGAGGGAGTGGGAGAGAGGGAGGGAGGGAGGGAAGAAGCAGTTATAAGTATCCTATGGTAAATTTATAGCACTGCATTTGGTTTCTCAAGCACTGTGTGAAATAACTCTTGAACACAGAACCAGAACTAAGCCCTGGATACCACTGGATGAGGCTCCAAAACAAAAACAGAACAAATAAATGGATCAAACTTAAAAAAAAGAGTTAAAAGTGTATATGTTAAATAATAAAAATATAAAATAATAAAAAATAAAATAATGTGAGGGCTGGAGTTGTAGCACAATGGATATGGTGCTTGTCTTGCACACACTGAGTCAGGTTCAATTCTCAGCACCATGTATGGTTCCCTGAGCCCCACCAAAAGTGATCCCTAAGTGCAGGGCCAGGAGTAAGCCCTAAGCATTGCTGGGTCTGGCCTCAAAAACAAACACAAACAAACCAACAAACAAACAAACACAAAATGAGGGTCAGAGCAAAAATACAGTTGGTAAGGTCCTTATTTCCACCCAGCCAACCCAGATTTCATCCCCAACATCCCCTCTGATCAAACTTCACCAAGAGTGAATCCTGAGTGCAGAGTCAGGAATAATTCTGAGTATCATGGGGTTTGACCATCCCCTCCAAGTAAAAGAAAATAATGGGAGAGGCCAGAGACATAATCCATGTTTAAATCCTTAAACACAGCTGCCCCTTTTTCTTTTTCTTTTTTTTTTTTTGTTTACTTGGTTTTTTGTTTTGTTTTGTTTTGTTTTTTTTTTGGTTTTTGGGTCACACACAGCATCGTTCAGGGGTTACTCCTGGCTCTATGCTCAGAAATCGACCCTGGCAGGCACTGGAGGCCGGGATTCAAACCACTGTCCTTCTGCATGTAAAGGCAAACACCTTACCTCCATGCTATCTCTTTGGCCCTAGCTGCCCCTTTTCAACTTTCAGCATTATTCTGTTCCCTCACCTAGAATCACCAGATGAAGTCCTAAGGCTCCCCACAACACCAGAGTAGCCCCCAAAACACCAGACTGAGGACGCTAGCAGCATAGCAGCCTCAAGCCTTTGCATTGAACTCTGATCCAGTTGCTCAAAAATCAGTGGAATGGGCCCCTAATCTTCTGATGCACCAGTTGGAAGATCACCTTCCCAATATTAATAGCAGGTAGTGAGCATTTACACCAAAGCTGAGTTCAATTTCTGACATTCCACGGTCATTCTCGAGCATTACTGGGTACTCTCCAACCCTGGTATCCCTGATCCACTTGTGCTGATTGTTCACTGAGAATCGCTTAAGTTCCTGGTCACAGCCCCACTAAAAAATAAAATGAATGAGAGAGCACCTGGGATTAGGAGCACCTTAATGGCAAAATGCTTGCCCTGCCCAAGCAGCAACACTCATTTGGGATTCTTAGTGTCACAATAAAGTGTGAACAAGTGGGCAGCTAGATACCCAGAGGTGAGCCTGTGTGACCTCCAATCATCACAACTATGAAGAGAAGGGGGAAAAATACCAGTAAACATTTAAAAAAATATCTTACAATGTGAAGAATCATTGATAGACAGGCTAATCTGGTATGTCTCCTTTACATTTCTCATATAGAAGAATATTAGTTTCCAATTCCTGTAGACAAAACCACCACAAACAGTGGATTGAGCCAACACAAATATATTATCTTATAGTTCCAGAGGCCAGATTCTACAATGGATCATACTGGCCTAAAATCAAGGTGTTAGTAGGAGTGTATTTCCCTCTGGAGACTCCAAGGAAGTGCCTGCTTCCTCAATCTCTCCCACTGGTAGTGTTAGAACTAATCACATGCCTCTGCCTCGGCCAGACTCCTTCCTCCACATGCAGGGCAAATACTCTTTGGGTCCATGTTTCAAGTTTCTGGTTTTCTTTTCCACGTAAGAGACTTCGATTGATTATTTGGTTTTACTGGGATAAATCGTGATAATCTCATTGCAAAGTGAATCAAGAAGCACTCTTCATTCTACTTTACCTTGTACCCAAGTCAAAATAATAGTCATAGCTTCTGATGACTGTAGAAATCTCTTTAGCAGGCCAGTCACTCTGCCTACTATAAGGAATTTACATGAGATCTGGCCTGTGTGAGTTAGGGGCTTATAAGATTCATGTTTCACATGTCAGATTGTCACAAAATCTGGAGTTTCCTGATGGTCTGAATCCACCCCCAAAAGGATATTTTTTCAAGTTACCACAAATGTAAACCACCAAATGTCATTCTCATATTTTTATATAAGCTCACTTCTAGTGGGGGCACAGATTAAACCTGTGATGCTATGGACTGAACTCGGTTGACTGTGTACCTTACCCACTATACTGTTTCTCAAGTCCTATTTGAGACCTTATGAACTCCCTAAGTCATAACTTAGTTTCATAAAGAATTCCAATCCCCTGAACCCCATAATAGGAAGCTACTGTTAATAGTAATAATAACAAAATTAGTAAGGTTTTAAAGCTAATACAACTGTAGGTTAAGTAGACCATTCAAGCTCTAAGAATGCTATTCTGTCTCTAAGACCACTAAAAATGGCTCTGACTCAAGCAATTCCAGAAGGTTACAGATCACTCACTGTGCTACCAACCAAACCTTACCTCACTTTGCCTTCTCAGTTCCATGCTGTCTTTACAGTCTGACATCCTATTTCACTCATATTTAGAGCTTCCAAGGCTAAGGCTGCTCCTTATTGATTTGCTAGCTAGACCCTGAAACTTCCTCTGTTTTGCTCCCCAGTGCTGAAATGAGGGTTATGAGCTATATCCAACCCTTTTTACACATTGCTGCTGTTGCTCATGCAAACTAAAGTAGAAGTGAGGCTGAAGTGGAAATTGGGCTTGTATAGGCCAGGCTTCTGTGGATCAGCAGAGGAGCCCAAGGCTTGCCAAGAAGACCCTAGTTTTCCTCTAAGTGAGATGAAAAGGACTGGGAGATATCCATCTTACCCCAAGCACTTAAGCAAAATGGTACAAGGTGATGTATTCACATCCGGAGACAATCAGTCATGATTCTCCCATTTCCAGTAACTTTCTACAAAACCCCACTTTATCTTCACTGAAAAGAATTGCCTTTTATTTTATTCATTTTTGTTTATTTTTTGATTTTGGAGTTATACTCAGCAATACTCAAGACTTCTGGCTCTGTGCTCAAGGATAATTCCTCATGGGATTCAGGGAACTGTATGGGGTGCCGGAAATTGAATCCAGATTGTTAGCATGTAAGGCAAGCACCCTACTTACTGTAGCCCTAGAAGCTGGCTTTTAAAATCTGATAAATTTACATTTTAAATATATTCACATATTTTTGGGGTTTTTTGGGGGGGTCACACCCATTTGATGCTCAGGGGTTACTCCTGGCTAAGTGCTCAGAAATCGCCCCTGGCTTGGGGGGAACCATATGGGACACGGGGGGATCAAACCTCCGTCCTTCTTGGCTAGTGCTTGCAAGGCAAGACACCTTACCTCTAGCGCCACCTCTCCGGCCCCATATTCACATAATTTTATATAAATGTTTGATATAGAACCCCTTAATGTGTGTATACTATATAATGGGCTAAATTCTGCAAGAGTATATGTATATGTCAACAAAGAAAATATTTAAACATAATGAAGGTAACTTGTTCAAAAATAGGGGTCACATGCATCAGTGCTGGGCTAGCCAGAATCACTCCTAGTAACACTAGGCCCTGAAGAAAAGGTCCCGGCGTCCCATATGGTCCCCTGTGCCTGCCAGGAGCAATTTCTGAGCATGGAGCCAGGAGTAACCCCTGAGCACTGCTGGGTGTGACCCAAAAGCCACAAAAAAAAAAAAAAAAAAAAAAAAACCAAAAAAACAAAAGAAAAGGTATGGCTGGGGAACCTAACTGTGGTTTTGGGGACCCCAAGACTACACTAGTGGTGTTCTAGGAAACAGGCAGGACTGGGAATTGAAGTCAAGGCTTAAGCATGCTAGACATGTGTTACCTTCAGCTATTTCCTCAATCTTTTGTTTTCTTTGGATTTTGGAGTTTGGACCACACCAGGTGATGCTCAGAGGTTACTCCTGGCTATGTGCTCAGAAATCATTCCTGGCTTGGGGAAACATGTGAGATGCTGGGGGATCAAACCATGGTCTATCCTGGGTCAGCCACATGCAAGGCAAATGCCCTACTGCTACACCATTGCTCCAGCCCCATAAGGTAAATTATTTTTAAGGTATTAATCTGAAAGAAAAAAATTTAATAGGGTCAAAGATACAGTAATGAGTTAAAGCACTTGCTGACCTACATTCAATTTCTGGCACTGAATATGGCCTTTCAAGCATTACCATCAGTAATCTCTGAAAAAATAGCAGTAGTAAGTCCTGAGCACTGCTTGATATGGCTCACACTTCTCAACCTAGTCCCATGCTCCCCCAAAAGGTTTTCCTAATCCCTGAATGAGTGAAAAGTTCCTGAATATATCAACTTTGGAGCTTTTAGATTAATTCCTCCTTTCTAGCTCATTTCATATAGGCATTTTTCTACCATATTTGCCGGCGTATAAGATGACCCTTCAACCCATGAAAAACTTCCTAAAAGTCGGGAGTCATCTTATATGCTGGTATATGGCATGCTGAAACTTGTCCCAGCTTCAGAGACAAGTGATCTGCACCCCTCTTACTTTTAAGAAGTAACTTACTTTTAAGACTTTTAGGAAGTTTTTTTTATGGGTTGAAGGGTCGTCTTATATGCCGGCAAATACAGTAATTAAGAATGTCTATACCACTGATCTGAGGACCTGTCCTTATTCCAATACCATGCTGTTTTGATAACTATTGCTTTGTAGTACAGTTTAAAGTTGGGGAAAGTAATTCCTCCCATATTCTTTTTCCCAATGATTGCTTTAGCTATTCGAGGGTGTTTATTGTTCCAAATGAATTTCAAAAGTGTCTGATCCACTTCTTTGAAGAATGTCATGGGTATCTTTAGAGGGATGGCATTAAATCTGTATAATGCCTTGGGGAGTATTGCCGTTTTGATGATGTTAATCCTGCCAATCCATGAGCAGGGTATGTGTTTCCATTTCCGTGTGTCCTCTCTTATTTCTTGGAGCAGAGTTTTATAGTTTTCCTTGTATAGGTCCTCCACATATTTAGTCAAGTTGATTCCAAGATTTTTGAGTTTGTGTGGCACTATTGTGCATGGGGTTGTTTTCTTAATGTCCATTTCATCCTTATTACTATTGGTGTATAGAAAGGCCATTGATTTTTGTGTGTTAATTTTGTAGCCTGCCACCTTGCTATATGAGTCTATTGTTTCTAGAAGCTTTTTGATAGAGTCTTTAGGGTTTTCTAAGTAGAGTATCATGTCATCTGCAAACAGTGAGAGCTTGACTTCTTCCTTTCCTATCTGGATTCCCTTGATATCCTTTTCTTGCCTAATCACTATAGCAAGTACTTCCAGTGCTACGTTGAATAGGAGTGGTGAGAGAGGACAGCCTTGTCTTGTGCCAGAATTTAGAGGGAATAAGGACAGGTCCTCAGATCAGTGGAATAGGCTTGAATACTCAGAAAATGTTCCCCAGACATACAATCACCTAATTTTTGATAAAGGAGCAGGAAATCCTAAATGGAGCAGGGAAAGCCTCTTCAACAAGTGGTGTTGGCACAATTGGATAGCCACTTGCAAAAAATTGAACTTAGGGCCCGGAGAGATAGCACAGCGGCGTTTGCCTTGCAAGCAGCCGATCCAGGACCAAAGGTGGTTGGTTCGAATCCCGGTGTCCCATATGGTCCCCCGTGCCTGCCAGGAGCTATTTCTGAGCAAACAGCCAGGAGGAACCCCTGAGCACCGCCGGGTGTGACCCAAAAACCAAAAAAAAAAAAAAAAAAATTGAACTTAGACCGCCAGCTAACATCATGTACGAAGGTAAAATCCAAATGGATTAAAGACCTCGATATCAGCCCCAAAACCATAAGATATATAGAACAGCACATAGGCAAAACACTACAGGACATTACAGGCATCTTCAAGGAGGAAACTGCACTCTCCAAGCAAGTGAAAGCAGAGATTAACAGATGGGAATATATTAAGCTGAGAAGCTTCTGCACCTCAAAGGAAATAGTGCCCAGGATACAAGAGCCCCCCACTGAGTGGGAGAAACTATTCACCCAATACCCATCAGATAAGGGGCTAATCTCCAAAATATACAAGGCACTGACAGAACTTTACAAGAAAAAAACATCTAACCCCATCAAAAAATGGGGAGAAGAAATGAACAGACACTTTGACAAAGAAGAAATACACATGGCCAAAAGACACATGAAAAAATGTTCCACATCACTAATCATCAGGGAGATGCAAATCAAAACAACGATGAGATACCACCTCACACCCCAGAGAATGGCACACATCACAAAGAATGAGAATAAACAGTGTTGGCGGGGATGTGGAGAGAAAGGAACTCTTATCCACTGCTGGTGGGAATGCCGTCTAGTTCAACCTTTATGGAAAGCGATATGGAGATTCCTCCAAAAACTGGAAATCGAGCTCCCATACGATCCAGCTATACCACTCCTAGGAATATACCGTAGGAACACAAAAATACAATACAAAAACCCCTTCCTTACACCTATATTCATTGCAGCACTATTTACCATAGCAAGACTCTGGAAACAACCAAGATGCCCTTCAACAGACGAATGGCTAAAGAAACTGTGGTACATATACACAATGGAATATTATGCAGCTGTCAGGAGAGATGAAGTCATGAAATTTTCCTATACATGGATGTACACGGAATCTATTATGCTGAGTGAAATAAGTCAGAGAGAGAGAGAAAAACGCAGAATGGTCTCACTCATCTATGGGTTTTAAGAAAAATGAAAGACACCCTTGTAATAATAATTTTCAGACACAAAAGAGAAAAGAGCTGGAAGTTCCAGCTCACCTCAGGAAGCTCACCACAAATAGTGATGAGTTTAGTTAGGGAAATAACTACATTTTGAACTGTCCTAATAACGAGAATGTATGAGGAAAATGGAGAGCCTGTCTAGAGTACAGGCGGGGGTCGGGTGGGGAGGAGGGAGACTTGGGACATTGGTGATGGGAATGTTGCACTGGTGATGGGTGGTGTTCTTTACATGACTGAAACCCAAACACAATCATGTATGTAATTAAGGTGTTTAAATAAATTTAAAAAAATTAAAAAAAAAAGAATGTCTATAATGTGCTGGAGCAATAGCACAGCAGATAGGATGTCTGTATTGAACACTGTCAAACAGAGTTTGATCCTTAGCACCCCATATGGTCCCTGAAGCAACAGCAGAATGGTTTCTGAGTGCAATGTCACTAGTATATTCTGTGTACTGCCAGGAGTGGTCCAAAAATAGAAAACAAACTAACAAAAAAGATGGCTATAAGACCTATTTTTCACCTTTTGAATTCCAAGCTGTGAAACAGAGTCAAGGTGTGAGAAGAACAGAAATCTTTATACCTGGCGACCAGGATAGCATACCATTTTCCAAAGAATCTCAGACAATGGATTGAAACCTCCTGATTCATTTAAATAGAAATGAACATTTTCTCAAATGAGCTACTCTTGTATCTAATATTGACTCCCTCTACTATGGCCCATACCACATTACATTATTGTTTCTAGTTGTTTATTCCTTTCTCTTTCCCCATTTGTCTGTGATTCTCTGAGGCTATACACTGGATGGATACAAAGATGAATAAAATCTTTGTAACCACAGCACCCAGTGGAGTGCCTGGCACATAAAAGCCATTCAACAGTATTAACTGAATGAATGATTTTATTAATTGCTCAAAAAAAAGTTACTGACATTCTAAGCTACTTGAAGCATTTCTATTATTTTCTACTCCCACAGCAGAGAATGAATAGTGGCAAAATGTGGCTATTATCTAACACAGTTTGTGTTTCTGAGTCATGTGGCAGAAACAACATAATATCTATGACCTGAGGATCATAATTTCATTTGAGACAATTGACAAAAATCCTTTAAAAACAAGCTCTTGGACCTAGGGCTGGGCTCAAAGGGCTAGAGTGCAGGCTTTGTGCAGGGGAGGAGTGGGTGGGTTCATCTCTGACACTTTAGGATGCCCTGAGCACCAAAGAGCAAGAGTTAAGTACCAGCAGATATGACCCCTCCTCCCCAATAAAATTCATTAAAATAAAATATGAAAATAAGCTTTTGGGGACTTGGAAGATTGCTTATTGGCTTAAGGCATTGTCTGGGTAAGGACAGCGTCCTGGGTGGAAAAAAAACAACCCATCATGCTGCATCAGTTGTGAGATGAGGGCAGTACTGTAGTCTATGATCTATAAGAAATGCAATACCAGCCCAGTAGTGGCTCAGTGGTCTTCCCTGGCAAGTGCAAGACCCAGTTAAAGTCATAGAGCTGCTCGTTCCACTGAGGTGTTCCTGAAGGTGCTGCTTTTAGGGATCTTTCACAGAAAGTACCAAAATCAGGGCAGTGGCTCAGGAAATGTCCTGGGTATGTCTTTGTTTCCTGGTGCCACACACATGACAAAGTGGTCCTGACCCACTCAACTCTCTGAAGCTCCCTACCCAAGAGGAAAAGTTAAAAAGCTTCTAGGGACTGGGAAGGAAGCTTAAGTGGGTTCCACCCTTGGCACTACATGCCCCATCGCCACTACCACCCAGCATGGTTCATAGTAGCACTGGAGGTCTCTTAAAACCAGGAGCCTGAGGTGTGGTCCTGAAAACAATAACCTCCAAAACATTACAGTTTTTTTCTCCATCTGGATCTCTGTCTTTTTCTATAATAGATTATCCATTTCAATTAAAAACATTTAAGTTCTTTCCTTTAAAACCACTATTAAAATTATTGATGAGGGTTAAAAAGACCTACCTTCCATGGTAGGGAGCGTGCCACAATAACAGGGGAGTGTAGTTAGGGCAGAGAAGGGACTGCTATGACCATAATAGTTGGAAATGATCACTCTAGACAAAAACTGGATACTGAAAGGAAATAAAGTGATATGCATGATACCCCTTTAGTAACTGTACTGGAAAGCACAATGCCAAAAAGGTAAAAGGGAATGAGAAAGAGACAGACAGACAGAGACAAAGAGACAGGCAAAGTGACAGACAGAGAGAAAAGAAAAGCTTCTGCCAAAGAAATAGGTAGAGGGAAACTGGTGACATAGGTGATGGGAATGTACACTAGTGAAGAAATGGATATTGGAATATTATATAACTGAAACTCAATCATAAATAACTTTGTAACTGTATATCATGATGATTTAATTAAGTTTATTTAAAAAAAAGGAAAAAGAAACCTTTCCTTTTCCCCTTTCTTCCTTCTGTGGTAATTGTCATTGTTTTTGGTTGTGTGTCTCAAACGTGACTGTGGTATTCTGGAGGAGAGATGTCATAGTAATAGAACTAAGAATCAACAAAGTGGGTTGGTGTGCAGGTTTGAATTCATGGCTTCACTCGTGATGTACCTATGTTCCATCACTGTGCTATATCCCCTTGATCCTTTCACTTGCTCACTTTTTGTTTGATTTTCTAACTGATCCCTTCCATGATCATTTTTCCTAAATTAGCATGTTATGTATAGAAAATATAAATAAAACATCTCTATAAAATTAGTATTGTTATCATTATTATTGTTTTTGGAGTCATATCCTACATTGCTCAGGGATCACTACTTACAGTGTTTGGGGGACCAACTGTGGTGGCAAGAATTGAACCTAGGTAAGCTATATGTGAGGTAAGATATATATGTATATATGTATAAATATATATGTATATATATGTAAGGTAAGATATATAATCTCTTGGTCTCCAGATAAATTTTTATATAAACAAGTAATAAAAATTGACTAAAGTTAGGTACTATGTTTTTAAATTTGACCTAATTAGGAAACCAAACCTATAGTGCCACTTTTAGAACTCAATCAAGCTCACAGAAGTTGCTGTTGAATGAATACTGTACATTCCTTCAGGTGAAGATTCTTGTCTCTATGAGTCATGCCTGCCACTTAGAAGGGTCTGACTGAGTTTAGCAACTGTACATAGGTCTTCTAGACCAGAAGGGCACAATGGACATGTAACTTGTAAGATCCATAAGAATCCAGTATTAAAAACAGAAAAATGAACTATAAGAGTATCACCAAAGCTCCTTATTCTTGGGGAAAGAAAAAGGAAGCTGGTATCCAGAAGCAACTATAACTGTATTGTTAATAAATGATAGGAATGCTCAGGACCTAGCATTGCTGGAATCTAAGTTCCAGAGATCTGAAGCATTGCCAGGGTTTGGCTGTGGGACCTAAGCAAAAGGAGAATTAAGTGTGACTTCAAGGAGCCTGATGGAGCAGCTGTGAGGATAGGATTGCTGCCCTGCTGTGCTGCTGTGAAAGATGTCAAAAGAATTGTGGAGAATGTCAGGAACTCATGTTTGGACATGTTGAATCTGTGTACCTTAATTAGGCTACCAGGTGAAGAGAGAGAGGGGCAGTTTGGTATAGCTGTGATGAATTCAGCTGATAGGTCAGGGTTGGAGTTATAAGTATTAAGCTTTTAGGAACACTAAAATCCAATGGCTATTCAAGACTAACAACTGGGAAGAGATAAACTAGAGAATTCAGCTAGGAAGAAATGAGAGGGCTGGGTCTTGAGTTATCAGGAGGTTTAATAGGGCAGAAGAAAAAGAACCAGTAGAGAGATCTAGCACTTGTGGCTAGAAAGGAAGTAAAACAGAGTGAAGTGAAGAAAAGTTTTTCAAGACAGAATAAACCATTGTTTCAAGTACCACTGATGAGGCAAAGTTGATATTTGGTTTATAGAATTGTAAAGTTATTGGTGGCCTTAAGAAAAAAAATATTTCAACAGGTTATGAGGACAGAAACCTGAATAAAGTAGATTTCATGAACATCAGGAAAGAGTTAAAAAAAAAAAGAAGATAAATCCATATGAAAATTTTGCTAGCAAACACCGGGTCTCTTAAAATCACCCCACCCCTACCAGAATTTGTGAATGGAATTTAGAAAGCCTATGGATTTATTTACTTATTTATGGCATATGGGTGAGTCACAACTGGCAAGTGCTTAGGGGCTATTTCTGCTCAAGACAGACCCCTGGCAATGCTCAGACAATGCTCATTGGTTCTGGGGAATCCAAGTAAGATTAGCCAAAGTGGCCATTGCATACAAGTTATATATTACTTTGGAGCTGAAGTACAATGGAGTACAACCTTAGCCTATTCCTGATATTCCATATGGTCCCCAGACACCACCAGGTATAATTCCTTGAGTGCAGAATGAGGAGTAATCCCTGAACATTACTTGAACTTTACCAGGTGTGGCTCAAAATCCAAACTTTAAAAAAAAAAACAAAAACATTTGCCTTAATGCCAATACTATCTTTCTGGCTCAAGTTCATGAATTTAGAGAGGAATAGAATTACAGGTTTTTTTTTTCACTATTCTCTACCTGATCTAACTTTTTCATTTGTTATTAGTGTAAAATCATTATCTGTGTAGCCAACAGAAATTATGGGCCTTTTCATATCATAATCCAGTTGTTAGCATCTCAAACTTCATAACTGTGACTAATTCAAATTTAAAATAATTACCAGACAATTGCTAGCTCTAAAAGACTATGATCCTCTCTGTCATAGAGTGCTCATACAAATGTGCCTAAGAAGCACTTCTTGGCTAGTATGCCCAGAAACCATTCATTGCCTGCAGCTGAAGGGAAGACATATCCTCAGAGATCACTTTGTTTTTTTTTTCTTTTTGTTGTTGTCTATTATTTTTAAAATCGTTGTAAGGATCATATCCCGAGGTTTTGAATGGCCAGTAGCCATTATCAGTAATGCTTAAGGGTCATGCAGTGTTAGGGTTTGAAACAAAAGCCTCACACTTCCAAGGCATATGCTCTACTACATGAGTCATCTCCCCAACCACTCAGGAATCTCTTTTTATTCGCAATTGCTTGTTGACTAATACATAGGAGATGAGTGACTTTCATTGTTTAAATTTCACAAAAGTTGGCAGATCAAATGAGAATTATTAACTCTATGAGATGGCACAACTTAATGTAGCATAGGTACAATTTGCAAAACCTGTGATTGGAAGGTCAGGGATGTAGCTTAGAGGGAAAACATATGACTTGCATATATAAGACTCTAGTTTTTATCCCTGGGACTACTAAACAAAGCAAAAGGAAAACCATACTAACCATACTAGCATGCACTAGTTGGAAAAACTAAAAGATCTATAATTAGAAATAAATCTTTTATTCATTTATGTACTGTATTTTCTGGCATATAAGACAACTGGGCATATAAGATGACCTCCGACTTTTCCTGTTAAAATATAGGGTTTAGACTACATTCACCATATAAGACTACCTCCCTTTTAATGCACACCAAATGGAAATTAAAAACGTAAGAGAAAAAGAGTAGAACCCTCAAAGGTAACAGTATATGTTTAATAAAGCCAGACTTTGGATTACCAACAATTATTTTACATTTGTCATTTGTAGTGAGTGACTGTGATTTTTTTAAATTTATTTAAAGAAAATATATCACACAGTTGACACAATTGATCATAATACATTTGGTTCAGGAAGAACAAAGGCAAAGTTATTTTTTTTAAAAAAAAGGAAGATTAATGAGATAGAAAAGAAAGAAAAGGTTTCCCCCCCACAAAAAAGGGGGGGGGCCCAGAGAGATAGCATAGCAGCGTTTGCCTTGCAAGCAGCCGATCCAGGACCAAAGGTAGTTGGTTTGAATCCTGGTGTCCCATATGGTTCCCCGTGCCTGCCAGGAGCTATTTCTGAGCAGACAGCCAGGAGTAACCCCTGAGCACCACTGGGTGTGGCCCAAAAACCAAAAAAACAAAAAGGAAAAGGAAAGAAAAGGTTCAGTAGCAAGTATATTTTTGAAAATCACTGAATGACCAATTAACTCATTAAAGATCCATCAGAAGCTTTAATAAGCTCTTCTTCTTCTTCTTCTTCTTCTTCTTCTTCTTCTTCTTCTTCTTCTTCTTCTTCTTCCTCCTCCTCCTCCTTCTCTTTCTTCTTCTTTTTCCTCCTCTTCCTCCTCTTCTTTCTCCTCCTCCTCCTCCTCCTTCTTCTCTCTTTCTCTTTTTAAGGATAAGTTAAAGAAGTACAGTAAAATGGTGTTAGAGTGGGAATTGTTGTTTACATAGGCCCAGAAAAATATGGGGGCATGGAAAGGAAAAGCCTTGGCCTAAATACAGGGAGACCTTACCCCTGAAGTTTTCTGGCATAAGACCAACTCTAGGCTCCAGGCATACTAGGTAGTGCACCCAAGTCATTGTCTGTAGTGCCAATACACTTTTATTTTTCACACAGTCGCTGTTGTTGGTGTCAGGTTTCTGTAGTTCAAGATCCTGAAATCTGTGTATATCCTACATCAAAGTCAGGATGATGTGGAGCGTCCTTTAGTTTCACCTAACAATTAGAGGGCAATGCAGAGAGTCCTGTCCTGAAAGCAGGACATTGTTATTGTTAAGTCTTCTGAGTATTAAAGGAAGTCTCTTTTGAGTAGGTTGATGCCGGAGCTGTAGTAGGGTCTTCCCTGGTAGAGGATTGCTTCCAGGTGATATTATAGACAACTGTGATTATTTCGTAGATGGCATCCCTGGTTCAGGGGTGAATGAACAATGCCCGTCCTTCTGAGGCCTGAGCCACGTCATTATAACAATCTTCAGAGTGTAAGGTTCCACTGCATTACTGTGATTTTTTTAATTGTGATCTACATTGAGAGCAGGGAGAGGAAACTCCTTCAAGAGCAGCTGGCTGGAGTGCACTTATGAATAGGACAGCTAGAGGGAGACAGAGTGCCTCCTCTGTGTCCCATAAAAGCTGAACAGAGGATTGAGCACTGGAAGCCACATACCCGGCAGCTGGGTGGGATGTGCTCAGTAACTCAGCTCCTCTGTGTGCCCTGAAAGATGAGTAGGACACGCAGAGGACTGAGAGATGACACCTCGCAGCTAGATGGGATGCGGTGGTAAGAGGGGGTGGATCACCCGTCCCTGAAGCTGGAGTAAGTTTCAGAATGCTGTTAACCAGTGTATAAAATGACCCCTGACTTTTAAGAAGTTTTCCATGGGTTAAAAAATCGTCTTATACACCAGAAAATACAGTATTTTCAAATAAAATTTAACTTTAGCTGTCTTTATTTATAAGACAGTGTTAATTCATTGATAAAGGATAAGATGCCATACTACATCACAATAATTTAAAGTATTAAAAGAAAATAGGTATCACAGTACTTAAAGATACACAGCAAGATAGCAACAAAGGTCCAAAGGCAGCATAATGGAAGAACTGATCAATTGATTTGGTGGTGGGAGGTGATGAGAGGGAGGAGTTCTGAAATACTTTGGAGAGGGAGGTGAGTACACTGGTGATGGGTGTAGTATTTGAAATATCTGCATGAGAAACCATTATTAAAACGTATTTTAAATCACAGACTATCAGTCAATAAAAATTTTTAAATGAAAGTTACAGTGAGAATTGTTGTGGGAAGTGGGTAGGGTTAGTGTTTTGAGGCTATGCTCCGTCCTATTTGAGCCCAGGGGTACTCCAGAACTGTAAGGGCCATCCCAGTGTATTCAAATTGAAAGCTATTTGATAATTTTCAAATAATACTGAATTCCAAGGTAATTTGTTCTCTTAAGTCTATATTTTATTTTAGGTGCTTAAAATATCACTCTTGAGAAGAAGTCCATAGACTTCAGACTATTACAGGTATGTATGGTGCAAAGAATTAACAAAGACCTGCTGTAAATCAAAGGAAGGAGGAGGAAGAGAATGAGTAATAGGAGGAAGAGGTGGTGGTATCAGATGTTCTAGCATAAGAGAAACAAAAGAATATTTGTACTACAGAGAATGATTCAGTGGAGAGGGAGGAAATGGTGATGCAGAAGTAGGGAGACTTGCTAAAGCAATGCCCTTGAGTAAGCAAGCAAAGCTGAAACTAATGCACAAATGAATGCAGGGTGGGCCTCGTACAGGAACATGAGCAGATACACAGATACGGAGAGCAAAGTTCCAGGAAAGAGGCAGAGAATATGGACAGAATAGCAAGTGAAGATACTCTGTGGATTGCTCCTGTCTAATAAGCAAGGTCATCAGCTGAGAGTGGTAGTACCAGAATTAACAGTGGTACATATCTTAGAAAAGCAATAGGAAAACATGAAATGGTTAGAAAACAGCAGGCCAGGATAGGTTAATGAAAAGCAGCAGAACTGAAGAGTACTTGCCACTCAAGGTTCACCAAGACAGACAGAGCTCAGCAAATCCACAGCATAGTGAGTGTTGCTCTAGTGTGTGGTTCAGCTGCAAAGGTGTTGATAGTGAGAAGCTAAAGAAGAGACACTTGGGATTGGGTAAGTGAAAACAGAGCAAGTGAGCAGGAAGACTGTTGAGCTCAGCATGCTCAATGGCTGGAAAACAAAGTGCTCTTCAGACAGGAGAGGCAAGTCTGAACCACTAGATTCATTTTTCTCACTGTCTTTCTTGTCTCCTGCTTTCTTAGGAGTCAAACAGCAGAAAATAAAATCACTGTGCAGGTGCAAGGGGAGGAAAAACTAAAAGACTGTGTTGTGGAACACCACTGGGCTGAGGCTGGAATGGAAAAAATATGTGGTAAGGGAGCAGAAATGCGTATTGAAAAGCAGAAGACTTGGTGAAGGGAATGTTGAAACCTGGGAGTAAAGCTGTCAGTCTTCCTTCAGGGCAGGATCAACTCAGAATGCATCTCTGGAGCAACTCTGAACTTGGAGAACCAGAATACTGAGAGCATCCAGAATAAAGGAGTTGAAAAAAGCAAGCCATTTATTAGGGAAACTTCTTTTTATTACTGAATGCCTTCAACTTGCTAAGAGAAGAACCTGACCTCTGTTTATGCCAATTTCCCACATTTTCTGCTAATTTCTAGTTATTTTACTACTGACTATATATCTGTTAGTACCTAAATAACAATTTAACAGGACCGAAAACAGTCTGCAAAGATAAGAAGCAGAAATAGTCACTACCTGTCTCATCCTGCTTGGTGAAGGTAGGGTGATTGATGCTCAGGAGATGATGCCCTGGTTCTAGCTCATTTATTTCTACCTCCTTGAGAAACTGTGCTGCCTATGTGGTAAGAAAGGTGGATGGATGGGCCCGGATGGATAGCACAGTGGCGTTTGCCTTGCAAGCAGCCGATCCAGGACCAAAGGTGGTTGTTTCGAATCCCGGTGTCCCATATGGTCCCCCGTGCCTGCCAGGAGCTATTTCTGAGCAGACAGCCAGGAGTAACTCCTGAACACCGCCGGGTGTGGCCCAAAAACCAAAAAAAAAAAAAAAAGAAAAAAAAAGAAAGGTGGATGGGGCCAGAGAGATAGTACAGAGGGTAGGGCATTTGCTGTGAGTGTTGATTTAACTTATTATAGAAGAAAACTAGAAAGAGACAGCCAACTTTTTCTTTTATATATAGTAAAGATAAATTTTAAAATAAAGAATAGAGGGGCCAGAGAGATAGCACAGTAGTAGGGCATTTACCTTGCATGCAGTCGACCTGGGATGGATCTGGATTTGATTCCCAGCATCCCATATGGTCCCCCGAGCCTGCCAGGAGTGACTTCTGAGTGCAGAGTTAGGAGTAACTCTTGAGCGCCACCAGGTGTGACCCAAAAACAAATAATAATAAAAATAAAATAATAAAGGATAGAATATTTTAAATCAAATTATAATGACCACTGAGCAAGTATATATTCTGCAGGGATTTGTTCCAGAATGATAATTTTCTAACATATCAGAAAATTACACATGCATCTACAGTGAGAAATAGCACAGCTATAGATCACTCCCATAAAAGGGACTTTCACCTGTGGAGGTAAGGTTATTGATACTAGAGAATATGCATCCAATATGAGTGGCAGTCTTCCCCCTTCTGTGTTACTCCTAATACTCCTAATACAGTAGAAGGTTTTGTGAGGGGTGTGATTACAGAGGTAAGCAAGTTCAAGTGAGATGATTAATTTAGGTGGGAATTCAGTATGATGGATGTCCTTTATCAAAGAGGGAAATTTGGAGACTGGAGATCACACAAAGGGATATATACTTTGCATTTGGGAGGCCAGTGTAGGATCCCCAAAATTGCAAGCACCACTTTAGAAGCAACCCCTAAAGACCAAGCAAGAGTCTTAAGCAATGACAAATTTGACTCATCTCCCCACAAAATGGTAGAGAGGAAATGATTTGGACACTGATGGACACATAAGAAGGGCAGGGTCCATTAAGTTGCCACAGGCCAAGTAATATCAGAGGAAACCAGACTCTGAGAGTTCTCCTGTATAGGTCCCAAGGGACACAACTCTGCTCAAACCCAAGTTCCAAATTTCTACCCTGGGAACCAGAAGACCAAATATCTCTGTTGTTTGAAGCCATTCAGTTTGTGTTACTATGCTAAGGCAGCCATTCATTTTTTGATAACTATGCTATGGCAGCCATTCAATTTGCGATACTATGCTATGGCAGCCTTAAGAATTGAATATAGACTCTAACCAAATAAATAAGAAGTCTCCGTCATTTATTTTTTTGGGGGTGAGGAGGGTGCATCATTCCTGGTGGTGGTGGGAGACCATGCATTGCCAAGGATTAAAACCAGGGCTCCCATCTGTGATGCATGCACTCCAGTTCTTTGAGCCATCTCCCTAGATCCAAATGCTATCTCTTTCACAAGAAAAGAAGCACCTTGATCAGCTCATATTTTATCACGAGATTCAATATTTTGGATCACTTGCTAAAAGTTAAACACTGCACTTTGCTGGCATTATTTCTAACAATCTGCCACAATACTTGAAGTTGTTAGTTTCACTATGATTAACTTTTCCCAACTAGGAAAACTGGAACTCCACAAAACTAAGTCATAAATCAAGATTGCAAAGACAGAAGGTATTCAGCACTCAAATTCATATGAATCAATCAATCATATCAGTCCAGGCTTTGAATCTCTAAACTCTCTTGATTTTATTCCACTCCTCTCCAATTTGCCCACAGAGAAGGCACTATACAAATACTCCTCACTTAATGACCAAGTTCCATTTGGTCATTAAGCCAATTGGTCGTTAAGTGAGGAACTGCATGTACTGTATACAGTAGTGGAGTATATGCATAGTACTTGACAATACAGTATTCTGAATAAGTAAAATAACGAGACAGATCAAACTGAAAACTTCCATTTGTTTTAATTTGCATAGGTTGTGAAATTTACACACAGTACTGCAATGTATTACAGAACATGAAGTAAGTAGGTACATTAAAGCACCAAAAACCACAGTACTGTACTGTAGAGTGTCCAAGATGGAAAAAGGATATTTAAAATAAAATAAAATAACGGTGAAGAGATGGTCATAAGTGCGAGTGGTCGCTAAACAGGTAGGTTGTTAAGCGAGGAGTATCTGTACTAAGTAAATGATAGGCAGCCTTCTGTGAACATTTTAAATGACAATGTCAACCAAAATGCAACTCTATGCATTTTGAGGTTAAAAAAATAAGATAATCAGGTCATTATTAAAATTAATGTATTGAGGATTTAAAAATATTATGGCAAATATTGCCCTATACTCTGCTCCCAAATACTTAGGGGAAACAATCACATATCTTATACATATGTCAGGCCCTGTTTAGACTATAGCTGGGAGACTTGAGTTTCATATTCCAAATCAACAGCTACTTTAGCAGGGCCTTAACTAAAGAGAACAAAACTGAAGAGTGTAGATTCTCCTGCTTCAACACTAATAATTAGGAGGGGAGTGAAAAGGAAAGAACATTATTATTATAAGAATGTTATATGATGCTGAGAGCAAAGTTGTTTCCTGCCTTTGAAGGAAGAAAACAGTCCTGTGGTTTGAACACCTGAAATTTGGGACCACTCTCCCCAGATGGCATGTTCATAGTGGAACAAAGAAAAATAATGTTTCAGACCAATCACAGACTAGTCTCTCTCAAAGTCAATAAGACAACTCAGGAAAATGTGAAAATGGTCAAGGAAATGAATGTTTTCACTGGGTCAGATGTATAACTCAGAGTCTGAGTGCTGAGAAACTGTGTGTTTGCATGGTTATTTTAGTTGGGCATGATGCTTTTTCTTTTATTTTTTAATAAATTATCTTTATTTAAACACCGTGATTACAAATATAATTTTAGTTGTATGATTACAGTCATGTAAAGAACACCCCCCCCTTCACCAGTGCAGGATTCCCACCACTAATTTCCTGGATCTACCTACTCCCCACCCCACCCACACCTGTACTGGAGACAGGCTTTCTTTTTCCCTCATTCATTCACATTGTTATGATAGTTTTCAGTGTAGTTATTTCTCTAACTGCACTTATCACTCTATGTGGTGAGCTTCATGTCATGAGCCACACCTACATGGGAAGATGGGGGTAAATAATGGTTGGGACTGAGGCAGTAAAATATTAGAAATGAGATTTGTAGGGCAGTATCAAGGTCACAATACAAGATGGATGTTATGGATATATAAAATATATGCATAAAATACTATCAATAGGAAAACAAGGGGAAAAAATTCCAGTGACTTTCCCAACATAAACCAGTGCTAGAATGGCCCACCCTCCTCCCAAAGCACATTCCCATTAGTGTAGGGAGAGGTAGGGGGAAGCCTGAGGACCACTAAGAGTCCACCTTAACCCAATTCTGGCCATCTGAGCTGGCACCCAGGGAAGGCCTGGAGTCAGGGGAAAAATACAAGGATGGCTGGGGGCCTGCCAAGCCTCCCAGCACTCCCCAGGCCAGAAAGAAGGGCTCTGGTATGGGACCTCCCCAAACCCCATACCTGGCAAGAGCTGGTCTCCAGAATCAAGGAGGAAACCGGAAGCCAGATGTCTGCCCGCCCTCCTCCCCATGCACCTTCCCGCTGGAGTACAGAGGGATGGGGGGAAGCCTGAGGACCACTAAGAGTCCACCTGAACCCACTTCTGGCCATGTGAGCTGGCACCTAGGGAAGGCCTGGAGTCAGGGAAAAAAGATAAGGATGACTGGGGGCCTGCCAAGCCTCCCAGCACTCCCCAGGCCAGGGAGAAACGCTCAGGTACTCCAGGGGTGAGGTGCATGGGGAGGAGGGCAGGCAGACATCTGGCTTCCGGTTTCCTCCTTGATTCTAGAGACCAGCTCTTGCCAGGTATGGGGTTTGGGGAGGCCCTATACATGATGCTTTTTCTAATGGTGAAGTGAGCAAAGTATGGCAGAGAGCTTTATATATATGTTTTGGGACATACCCAAGAATACTCAGTGGTTACCCTGGCTTCACATTTAGAAATTTACTCCTGAAGGTGCTCAAGAGGCTACGTGGAACACAGGGGATCGAACCCAGGTCAACCACATACAAGAAAATGCCCTATCCACTATACTACAGCTTTGCCACAAAAGCAGCTTTCGTGGGGGACACACAGCAGTGTTCAGAATTCACTCCTAGCTCTATGCTCAGAGATCACTCTTCGCAGGCTCAGAGGAAAATATGAGGTGCCAAGGATTGTACCTAGGTTACTTGCATGCAAGGCAAATGCTCTCCCTGATGAGAACTTTATATATTAGTCAACCATGTACTAGATACTATACTAGGTATTTATAACAAGCATTGTCTCATTTATTTTGATCTTACAGAAACAAAAGCTTTTGGGAGGCTTTTTTTTGGTACCATACTTTGCTGTGTTTCAGGCTCACTACTGGCTCTGTGCTCAGGAATCACTCCTGGCATGCTTGGGGAACCATATGAGATGCCAGAGGATAAACCTTGGTTGGTTGCATGCAAGACAAGCTCCTTACTTACTTTACTATATTACTCCAGCCCTAAGAACCAAAACTAATTGAGTGTTATTAAAGTTTTATGAACATTTTCATACATTCTTAATTAATTTTTAAATTGACCTAGTAGGTGGATTCTAATTTCAAGTCTGCATATAGACATAAAAATCTAAGCTTTTTTCAAGGTTTTATGTAAATGGTAGACTTGGGAACTGAATCTTGTCAAATCTGATTTTCTTAATATTTCCTAAATTCACATTTGCATTAAATTTAATCTCAAAAAAGACAGTAACAGTGACAAATCAAATATCCATGTAGCCTAATGAATAAGTCTGCATATTTAATAACAACCTATTATTAGATTTTTATCTCTCAAAAACATTCCTGAGGCCAAAAGATTCACATCATATTTAGATGCCATGAATGTCTTTTTAGGGGGTAAAAGCACACCCAGAGATTCTCAGAATTTATTCCTGGCTTTGCACTCAGAGATCATTCACGGTGGGGCTTGGGGGTCCATATGGAGTGCTGGGGATTAACTGGCTTGATCAATGCTACTCATTGTACTATTGCTCTGGTCCTATGCCTTTTTTTTATATACATGCCAGGGAGAACAGGTCTCAGGTAGTACATTAAGACAAAGACAAACTGAGGTGCCATTGTTTCTGCAATGTTTCTAAAGTTGGTCACAGTGAAAATAGGTTATGAAATTTCTAGTTTATTATGATGTAGGTACTGTTATTTGAGTAGCTTCGAGTGGGCCTGCCCAGCAGTTCAAGAGATTGATGTCTCCTCTTCGCAATACTTAGCCAACAAGACCAGAGGGCTCAATGTCTGGTCCCACTGATGCTGGGGGCCACCAGAGCAATACCCCAATAGCATTCAGGTGCTCTGTGGCACCACAGAGAAAACTCAGACTCAGGAATATAAGGCATGTATCTCTAGCCCCTGATCTACATGTCTTCTTCATCCTATTATGTAGGTATTTTTCTTCTCACTTTACAAAAGTTGGGGTGGGGGGTTTATGGGGATAGGGTGGTAGTGGTGGTGGCTTTTTTTGTTTGCTTGTTTGTTTTTGGTTGTTTTTGGAGCAATGCCTAGCTGTGCTCAGGGCTGCCTCTTGATTCTGCACTAATGAATCACTCCTGACAGGCTCACTGGGCCCTCTGGGATGCTGGGGATAGTTTCCAGGTCAGTGCATACAAGACAAGCATTCTATGAGCTATCCTATTGCTCACAGTTTAAAGACAAGTGACAGTGGAAGAATCTATATTGTTCTTTTATTTATTTTTAACTTTTTTTGGGGGGGGGGCACACCCGGTGATGCTCAGGGTTTTTTCCTGGCTATGTGCTCAGAAATTGCTCCTGGCTTGGGGGTCCATATGGGAAGCCAGGGAATCGAACCAAGGTCCATCCTGGATCAGCCGCGTGCAAGGCAAACACACTACCACTACGCCACTTCTCCAGTCCCTATATTGTTCTTTTAAAACAGGAAATTACATATAGGAACTCAACATATCTTAGTTATTAATTAACCTTTAATTACTACTATGTACACCTACTATGAATATGCCACATATACACATACTTATTCTATGTTTTCAAATAATATACCAGCAAAAGTCTCTTACGTAGTTAATACATTTATTTTTCCCAGAACACACCAGAACATCACAGGTGAGTTAAAAACATATATTTGTATAGTAGTTAGTTAACTCAGATAGACTTATATTATTAAAACTTAAAAATATTGGGACTGAAGGTGGCAGCATTTGCCTTGCACATGGCCAACCCAAGTCCAATCCCTGGCATTCCATATGATCCCCTGAGTCTGCCCGAAGCAACTTCTGAGTGCAGAGCCAGAAATAACCCCTGAGAGCTACTGGGTGTATCCCCAAAACAAAAAACCTTAAAATTTACTATCTTAATTTGTAGTTTGTAACAAGCTTTCTTGTCTTTGGGCCACACTTGGTGGAATTACTCCTGGCTCAGAGCTCAGGCTCTGCTTGGGGGACTATACAGGGATTATACTTAGTGTACAAAGAACTAAATCTCAGTCTTCAGTGTGCAAGGCAAATGCCTTACCTACTAAACTCTCTCTCCAGTTTCAGAAGGAAAGTTTGTAAACCTAAAAGATTAATTGAGAAGTTTCAAGATCAAAGACTTTGGTTTAATTCTCTGGCTCTGCTACCAATCAGCTGTGCCATTGCATAAATGACTAATTCTCTAATTCACAGTTTCTTCACTTGTTACAAGACAACTACTACTATATGTACTTCAAAGGTTTGTGAAGTAAAAGTGAGATAATGCATCAAAATTTTTTTAGTCTGGGACTGAATCCATAGAAAATATATGCTATAAAATAACATCCTGTACATGTGAAACACACTTTGACTTGCTATCTGTATAGATGTTCTTGTTTTAATATAAGTGGTATAGGCTAGTTGCTTAGTTACAGGAGCCAGTGAAGCAAATCATGTAGGTATTAATACACTTTTGGAAACAATCACTACAATTGTACCACATCACTATAGATGAGTTCATATATAGGTGGGAACCTAAATAACGGAAATGCAAATGCTTGAAATTACACAACAATTTAAAATTATTTTGTATCCATCACCTCTGATTACAAATTATTCAAATATACTCTTTCTTGTAGGCAAGAAGTCTGTTTAAGATGTCAGAAAATGTTTATTTGTTTGGGTCTAGGTACCATAGCAGCAGTGGTCAGTGGCCATGCCTGAGGTATTTGGGAGACCAAATTCAGTGTCAGGGATTGAACAGGCACCACCTGCAAATATGCATACACCTTAACCCCGGTACTCTCTCGCCAATGTCCAAAGAAAAAAATTTATTAGGCTGTTGGGTTACACTTTATTTTACCCAAAACAAAGGTTATCCCTGGTTTCTTTATATGTTTGTTTCCAATTTGGATTTACCCCAAAACAGAGATTGTCTTACTTGTAAACCTGAGCAGGTTTACTGCCCCACCCACGGGTGGTCTCTGTACTCAGTTCTGGCAGGCAGTTATGGCTCGTGCTAGGAAGAAGACTACCAGACTGTAGTAAAATAGCCCTTAGGGTGGGCTTGGATGATGGTGGACACATGGAGGGGCCTTTCTCTGCCATTCCAGGCCACGTGGCTCTGCAACCCCCTTCAGCCAGCGGGTATCTGGGTCCAGGAAAGTGGCGGGTAGAAATCTCACTCACAAGCAGGCTTCAGGAAGTATCAGCTTTATTCATGCCCTATCCAACACATGTGTGGTCAATCTTAACCATTTACGCATGCTGTCCTTAGCTTGTCCTGTGTCTTTGCTTTTCCAGCCATGTCTCCTCCTGTTCCCTCTCCATGCTGGCCAAGTTCTAATACCTTCGGTCAAAGGCCTTATCTAACTTTCCCAAGACCCCTCCCAGGAATGGGAGAGTCTTGCAGGTAGTTACACGTAAATCTGGGGTAGAGTCACACCAGACTACATGTGTTTCACCCTCAGCCTGGTTTGGATTATTTCAAGCATGACCCTGATTAGATTCATTCACCTGGGGTTGGAGATACGGTGCATAGGGTGATTTTTACATAAGACTCTTAGCTATTCTTTATAGCAGAACATGTTTTTTCACTTAACAAAAATACCAACTTTGTAAAAAGACATTTTCCCAAAAGTAAGAAATCCTAAGAAAAGGGAAATCTTAATATCTTACTGAGACTATTAAAATTATTCACCTGCTATAATATTCTGTCTAAGTATATCTACTTTCCAAGTATTTCTACTTTCCAAATTGGTATGGATCAAGTTTTCAGCTATTAATTCTTGAAGAAAAACATGAGGCTGATCTGAAAAACTAAACAAATAAACTAGCAGCTTCACTTTAAGAGTCCCAATATTTGGGTCAATCATGCAATCTGGTATTGAAAAACTGAAACGATGGCATAAAGTGCATTTTAGGAAGTTTCTAAGCTGTCAGAAGCAGAGATGCAGACAGCTTTTGTGGAGAGCCAGAAAGCCCATTTTAATGAGCTCTAAAGAGCAGTTCAGACAACACTGTTAGTAACCTTCACTGACATAGCTAGAAGTGCAGTCAGTTGGTCAGCTGGTATGTATGTGTGTATGTGTGCATGTGCATGTGTGCATGTGTATCTGTGTGTGTTTGGATACACTCCTAGTAATGCTCAAGGGTAATTCCTGGCTTAAGGGATTCTTCCTGGCAATCTGGCTGCCTGTGAGACAATTACCCTACCCCCTGTACTGTACTCCATTCCCTTTGTGGTTTTTCTTATAGTGAAAATAATACAAGAAGTCGCTGGACAATGAGAAGTTCTTGGTTTTTGTGTTTGGTCAGCAAAGAATTGAAGATCAGATACACAGAAGCTCTGCAGTACCTAAGCAGGCAAGTTTACTCAAAAATACAGGACACTCCCAGGAGAATAGGAGTGGTTCAACCACCAAATTGGAGTTGTGCCACTCCAAACAGTGGGAATAAGTCAATGAATGAAATTGTTGTCAAAGATTATGCTTAGAATTATGTTTTATACTATTACATTAGGGTAGATTAATGACAATATAATAACAAGGTGGGATTTAAATGGGATTCAGAATTGGCAGGTGCTGGATTACTTAACTAAATACCTAATGTGCATGTGATGACCCAAAATGCAACCAGGGAAGTGGGTTGGGTTGGCATGTTAACCATATTCTAATGGGTTGTGAATGAGGTAGGTGCATGGAGGACCTGAGCTGCACGCGTGAGAATGATCTGATGCTCTTTGTTCTTCTCTCCTGTCAAGGGTTTCAAGGCTATCCCCAAGAAAAGTACATGAAGACCTAATGGACATTCAGAGACTATAAAGAATGCATTCTGCTTTTGTTCACTTCAGGAACACTTTGCTAAAGACAACTGCTGTTGTAGGAGTAGCCTCCACACACCAGCAGGTGTGGTCCCTACACACTAATTAATGCTGTAAAACTGACTGTAAATGCCTCTAAATGACTTCCTATGCTTCAAGACTATAAATGTTCTCTGAGTTCTCCAAGCACAAATCACCAAAGCGATTTTTGCTGACTTATAGAGGTCATTCCATGGAGGGTGCATCTGGTCTAACTAAATCATGTTTTCCTCTGTAGACTTTGGAGCAGCTTTGTCAAGAGGAGATGAGTGATGCAAAGACACAAATGATCATTCCACCCAATTTTAACCCTGAGTAAATTCCATTCCATACTCAGAGTTTTCTATTGGAGCAAGCTCTGTAGGGTAGGGAACAGTCACATCGGCCAGGACAAAGCTTCTCCTCTACAAGTTTCCTTGTGTGTTTATTATGTCAGTCCAAGATCAAGTTCTACCATATGTGAGCTCTTATGTTTTGTTTCTTGGAAGAGGTTGTGGGTGCCATCTAAGCTCATGGGGCCAGTGGGCCACTTTTGGTGAGTTTTTCGTCCAACCTCTTTTGTTTAAACCCAGCCATGTTGTGAGGCACCAAAGCTATATCAGCAATGCTGAGGGCAGGGTGTTATGTAGTGCAGAGGACTGTGTCAGACTGTGCATAAGGCATCTCCATTAAAAGGGAAATCAGTAGTCCCACCAGATCTATTTCCAGATTTTCCTAGAGTGGAAAACTGATAATTTCCCAAGAAATGTTTGTCCAGGAGACCCCAATGCAGATGCTTTCTCTCCTATGTGGATTACTGGCAATATTTCTGAGATTCATGTCATGTTACTAACATCACATTCCCTTCATATTATTGGGCTATTTCTCCCTTGAAAAATTACAGGCCAAAATAGAGCCTTAATCAAATTCTTTTGCCCAGAGAAATCCTATCACCAAAGCTATAAAAGTCAAGCTTCCTTTCTCCTTGTCAGCCATATTTACAACTAAAAGCCAGTCAGCCAAGTTAGCTTTGCAGCTCTGTAGATACTAGACAGCTACAAAATTTACATTTCTTTAACTTAGCTCTCTGCTAACACAATAGCAGAAAAGCAGCTTCAATTTTCTCACTGCTAGCTTGTGCAGACCGTAAAACTGGTCCAGCTGCAAATATTAGGCAAACCCCTCTTTTTATTATATTATTTTCTCCCTTCTAACTTCTTAGAGAGACCCTTTCCAACTTAGCCTAAGGTGTCATATTTGTTATGTAAATGTCAATAGGCCTACTGTTAATATTTCTGTTTTTCTCTAAACTCCAGCTTTTTGTCAATGAGGATGTTCCTTTCATGCCTAAGATTGTGGTTTTGCTATGTGTGTGTGTGTATGTGTGTATATATATATATGTGTGTGTGTGTGTGTATATATATATATATATATATATATATATATATATATATATATATATGCCCACCATGGAGATTAAATTTTGTCACACGTTTTGCCAGAACATGGGTCCCCATACTTTGTGTGTGGTCTCATCATTTCTCATTTCTTCAATATTATTCCGTTGACTGTTCATGTTCACCACTTCCCTGTCGTAGGGTATTTCCCCCACTAGAGTTGCTGGGACACAAACTGCTCCCAGCAGGACTGAACTTTATTTTCCATATATATGGCATGTACCCCTGACCAATGAAGAATTTCACCAAGGTTTGCCTTGATCATCCATAACTCTCTATAGAAAAGCAAAAACTCCAAGGAGGGGGCACTTCTTAAACCTATCAACTTTTCAGCTATCAACTTTATTTCAGCTTTACTTCTTTCAGCTATCAACTATTAGCTATCAAGAGGGTACATCTCAACTACTTCACAGTTAAAGCACCTATAATGAAATGGGGAAAATAATTAACTGCTCCTAAAGGGGCTCAGAGAAAATATATGACACCAGGAATTAAGCCCAGTTCAGTCACATGCCAAACAGTCACCTTATCTGAACTATCTCTATCCCCAAACTTATTTTTTAATCTTATCTAAATAATACATGCATAAGCCAGCAAATAGGAGAAAAACTGTATTTATAAATATATTGTCTTCTAATTATACTTGTGAATACTAACATTGCTTTGCACATGTAACCACTGTTAAAAATCACAGTGTTGAATTTCAGAAGTTCATTCATAAATTTTGTATTCGGAGGCACTTAGTATTTGGAAGGTTTCTTCTATAGAAACAAAATTATAGAGTAATCATTTAAAACCAAATTCTACTTAAATAATAAATGACAAGTGTTTTTCACTCTCTGCTTGATCAAGACTGGGGAAATCACCTAATGCATTTTCAAAAAGTTTTGGGATCAGAATATAGGGATTAAGGAGCTGCCTTTCATGTAGTTGACTTCACTTTAATCCCTGGTACCAGCTGGTGTCCTGAACATAGAGACAAGAGTAGGTCCCAAGTACTGCCAACTATAGGCCAACAACTGCATCCTACTAACCATATATTATGTGAGGGCTGAGCAAATAGCTCATGGGGCAGAGCCATGTTGAGTGTGTGTAAAGTCCCAAATTCACACATGGCATGTAATGGCTTCCTGTGGAAGGCTCCAGTGGGAGCCTTAGTTGCCCATAACCTATACTGGGCTAAGTTTTGCCAAAGAGCACTGCTGGGGAAGTCCCTATATTTAAAAATGTTCTGAAATATTATTCTTCTGTTTTCCAAAATTTACCTTCCTGAGACCTATAATTCTAACCCAGTACTTGAGATCTCACAGAAGAAACTAGACATCTTTGTACATGAAAGCTATTCAAATATTAAAGATAGTTGCAATGTGCCCTGAGTCTTTCTAGGTACCAATAATGGTCAATAATATATTTGCCTTTGATTTAAGTACATTCTAGTACACTGTCAGCAGAAGTGAGACAGGAGAGTAGAAGTCTTCTCTGAGATCTGCTCTCAAAATGTATGAATAACTTGGATACGAATGCAGAGAATGCACCAACCTATCTGAAAAATTTAAGTCATCTGAACTTGTACTTACATAGCTATCTTTTTTTTAGAAGGACTACAAAATAGGGCATTTGAAACATTATATTCAACTTAACTGAAACATCATGCCTCTCCCACCCTGGGTCTCAAAGTACATCTATTTTCTCCTTCCTAGCTTTCCAGAGTAGAATGTGCCTGAAGATTGGTGGAGGAAGGAATACAATCCCCCCCTTTTTGTGATGGGGGAAAAGGTTTTTAATGAATGAAACTTCCTTAGAAAGACTTTAGGGGGAAATAAAAAGGAATGCATGTGCAAGGAAAATCATAGTTTCTTCTAGAGTGATGAAAGCAAGCAAAAATACATAGAAATAAGCAAGTGAGATACATGTTCAAGGGAGAATATGAGCTTGAATCTATTCCCCTGAGTATGAAAGGAAACAGAGTATTAAAGGACTTGAAAATTCATTCATTTTATTTGCATCTTAGATTATATTTCTGGAAGACTGTCCCTAGTTTTACCTGGATGTCATAATGAAAGAGGGAAAAAAAAGAGAGTCAAAAACAGACATTTAAATTCTGAAGGTTGAACCCTTCCTCTTCTTGACCTGAGATCTGGAGTTCTCTTGCATTTGGAGAATCTGGGGCCAGTAACAAGAGGAGAGAGGAAGGCCAGGTACTCAGAGTCTACCTCATTTGGCTCACTGGCAAACCATATGGTCCCCTGGGCACCACAAGAAGCCAGGTGTAGTTATTTAAAAGTCTATACTTAGTGTATGTGTGTGTATAAATATGCATATTTATTATATATTTTGCATAAGAAATAACTTTAAAAATCAAAATGCTTATTTTGAAGCAAAGGTATTTCTTAAGAGGAGAATTTGTTGAGAATCAAAGAGAAGGTTTTCAAAGGAGCAGAGTTAACTAGAGGATAGGCACCTGGATTTTGAGGTTTGGATGTTGGGTAGGAAGGAAGTAGGCATAAGGAAATACAGGTTTCCAATGGGGAATCAACCCCGAGGGCCACAGAAAAGAAAAGGATAAGTTCCAAAGAATGTGGTATTTCTCAGACCTTATGGTGCTGAAAATCACTAAGTCCACCCCAGAAGAGCTTGAAGGATCATGTGATGTGGATCAGGGACCAGGCATATGTAAACTCTGAACTATCTCTTCAGATTCTAAAAGTGTTTCTTAAAGTAAAGAAGCTTAGCCTTCTTAGGGAAGTTTGGCTGAGTATTATATAATTTTTTCCCATCAAATGATCTTTCCAGAAATATCCCTCTTGATAATTTGGGAATCAATCCAGGAATAAAACATAAAATGGTCCTGCTTAATCAAAGCATTCTTAGATTATCTAAGTGGTTGCTGCCATTCAGTGTACAAATATATGAACAAGTAAAAACAAATTAGTAGTGAAGGAACTAATGATATTTTTTTTGGTGGTTGGGGGGTGGCCGTTTCTGATTAAAGTGGTAATCCTAAACCCACATTGATTGTGTCCAACTATCCTTGTGGGATATGTAAAAACACAGAGCCAGCTTTGAACCAGAGAGCAGGACACAGGGGTCTTGAAAAATCTCTAGCCTTTCTCTGCCCTTAAGTTTATGAACATGAACAGGATTTAAAATAGTAAATCAGGAGCCAGAGTGACAATACAGCAGGTAGGATGTCTGCCTTGAATGTAGTTGATTCAACTTCAATCCCTGAAATCCTATGTGGTTCCCTGAGCACCACAAGGAGTAATCCCAGAGTATAGAACCAGGACTAATCCCTGAGCACTGTCAGATGTGGCCCTCAAACAAAAACAAAACAAATAGTAAATGGTACCAGATAAGAGATAAGGGCTCAACAAAGGGCAAAAGTGAAAAGCAGGATGAACTAAGTGCTAAAGAAACAGGAGGTTTGGGCCCGGAGAGATAGCACAGCGCTTTTGCCTTGCAATCAGCCGATACAGGACCTAAGGTGGTTGGTTCAAATCCCGGTGTCCCATATGGTCCCTGTGCTTGCCAGGAGCTATTTCTGAGCAGACAGCCAGGAGTAACCCCTGAGCACCGCCGGGTGTGGCCCAAAAACCAAACCAAAACAAAACAAACCAAAACAAACAAACAAACAAAACGGGAGGTTTACACTGAATGGTTGCTCCAAACCCCTTGTGCTTGCCAGGAGCTATTTCTGAGCAGACAGCCAGGAGTAACCCCTGAGCACCGCCGGGTGTGGCCCAAAAACCAAACCAAACCAAAACAAACAAAACGGGAGGTTTACACTGAATGGTTGCTCCAAACAGAAGGTTGAGTTTTTTTTGTTTGTTTGTTTTGTTTTGTTTTTTTTTTTTTGGGGGGGGGGCACACCCGGCGGTGCTCAGGGGTTACTCCTGGCTATCTGCTCAGAAATAGCTCCTGGCAGGCATGGGGGACCATATGGGATACCGGGATTCAAACCAACCACCTTAGGTTCTGGGTCAGCTGCTTGCAAGGCAAACACTGCTGTGTTCTCTCCGGCCCCGAAGGTAGAGTTCTTAACCATCAAGTCCTGCCTGATGACTTGGAGCAAATCTAGGTGTTCTTTGCCGGACTACAGCCTAGATATTGTTTTTCATAATTATATCTTTATTTAAGCACCATGATGACAAACATGTTTGTAGTTGGGTTTCAGTTACAAAAAAAGAACATCCTCGTTCACCAGTACAACCTTTCCCCCACTATGCCCCCCATCTCTCTCCACCTCTGCCCCTTGCCTGTATTCGATACAGGCATTCTATTTCTCTCATTTGCTACAATTGTCTTGATAGGTATTTTTCTAACTGCACTCACCACTCTTTGTGGTGAGCTTCATATTGTGAGCTGGTCTTTCTGGTCTTTATCTATATTGTCTCTGGGCATTATTACAATAATGTCCTTAATTTTTCTAAAACCCGTAGACGAATGAGACTATTATGGGTCTATCTCTCTCCCTCTGACTTATTTAACTCAGTATAATAGTTTCCATGTCCATCTATGCATAGAAAAATTTTATGACTTCATCTCTACCGATAGCTGCATAATAGTTCATTGTGTATATGTACCACAGCTTCTTTAGCCACTCATCTGTTGTCAACATCTGGGTTGTTTCCAGATTCTGGCTATTGTAAATAGCACTGCAATGAATATAGGTGTGTAGAAAGCATTTCTGTATTGTTTTGTGTTCCTAGGATAAAACTCTAGGTGTGGTATAGCTGGATCATATGGGAGCTCAATTTCCAGTTTTTTAAGGAATCTTCATATTGTTTTCAATAAAGGATAGACTAGATGGCATTCTGATTAGCAGTGAATGAGACTTCCTTTCTCTCCACATCCCTGCTGACACTGATTGTTTTTAGTTTATTTATTTATTTTTATGTGTGCCAATCTCTGTAGCATGAGATGGGACCTCATTGTCGTTTTGATTTGCATCTCCCTGATGATTAGTTTTTTGGAGTATTTTTTCATGTGTCTTTGGTCATTTGTATTTCTCCTTTGGGGAAGTGTCTGTTCATTTCTTCTCCCCACTTTTTTGATAGGGTCAAATGTTTTTTTTTCTTGTTAAGTTCTGTCAGTACCTTGTATATCTTAGATATTAGCCCTTTATCTAATGGGTATTGAGTGAATAATTTCTCTCATCCTTTGGGTGGCATTTGTATTCTTGTCACTATTTCCTTGAAGAAGCTTCTCAGTTTAATACAGCCCATTTGTTTATCTCTGCTTTCACTTGTTTGGACAGTTATGTTTCCTCTTTGTCTCATTAGTCTTAATGTCATGAAGTGTTGCTCTGTATACCTTATGGTTTCATGTATGATATCAAGGCCTTTAATCCATTTGGATTTGACCTTTGTGCATGGATGGAGATCCGAGTTTGCATTTTTGCATATGGCTGACTAGTTGTCCTAACACCACTTGTTGAAAAGCTTTCCTTAGTCCATTTTGAATTTCTTTCCCATTTATCAAAAATCAATTTACTGTATGTCTGGGAAATAGTCTCTGAATACTCAAGTCTATCCTATTGATCCATGGATCTGTCTTTATTCTAGTACCATGCTGTTTTAATGACTATTGCTTTGTAGTACAATTTAAAGTTGGGGAAAATGATGCCTCCCATCTTTGTTTTCCTAAGAGTTACTTTAGCTATTTATGGGAATTTATTTTTCCAAATGAACTTGAGGAGTGCTTGATGCACTTATTTGAACAATGTCATGGGTATCCTTAGAGGAATTGCATTAAATCTGTACCATGCTTTGGGGAGTATTGCCATCTGATGTTAATTCTCACAATTCATGAACAGGGTATATGCCTCCATTTCCTTGTGTTCTCTTTTAATTTTGAAGCAGAATTTTGTAGTTTTCTTTGTATAAGTCCTTCACCTCTTTAGTTAAGTTGACTCCAAGGTATTTGATTTTTTGTGACACTAATGTGAATAGGATTTTTTTTTTTTTTTTTTTTGGTTTTTGGGCCACACTCGGTGGTGCTCAGGATTTACTCCTGGCTGTCTGCTCAGAAATAGCTCCTGGCAGGCACGGGGGACCATATGGGACCCGGGATTTGAACCAACCATCTTAGGTCCTAGATCAGCTGCTTGCAAGGCAAACACCGCTGTGCTATCTCTCAGGGCCCTGAATGGGATTTTTTAATGTCCATTTCTTCTGTATCATTCTTTGTGTATAAGGCTATTAATTTTTGCATGTTAATTTTGTAGCCTTCCTCTTTGATATATGAATCTATTGTTGCTAGAAGCTTTTTAGTAGCCTTTAGGGTTTTCTAAATAGCATGTCATTCGCAAACAGTAAAAGACTGATTTCTTCCTTTCCTATCTGCATGCCCCTGACATCATTTTCTTGCCTAATTGCTATTCTAAGTACTTCCAGTACTATATTAAATAGGAATGGTGAGATGGGGTAGTCTTGCTTTGTGCCACTCTAAGAATAAAGGCTTTCAGTTTTTTCCCATTGAGTATAATATTTCCCATTGGCTTGTGGTAAATGGCCTTGACTATATTGAGAAAAGTTCTGTCCATTCTCATCTTTTTAAGAGTTTTTTTTTAATCATGAATGGGTATCAGACCTTATCGATTGCTTTCTCTGCATCTATTGATATGACCATTTTATTTTTCCTTTTGTTGTATAGTATATTATGTTAATTGATTTGTATATGTGAAACCGTCCTTGGATCTCTAGAATGAAACTTACTTGGCCATGATGTGAATGAAACCTACTTGGTCATCTTCTTGATGAGGTGTTGGATCCTATTTGCTAAGATTTTGTTGAGAATCTTTGCATCTGAGGCCACCAGGGATATTGGTCTGTAGTTTTCTTTTTTTTTTTTTTTCTTTTCTTTTTTTTTGGGGGGGGGGTAGCATCTCTGTCTGCTTTTGGTATCAGGCTGATGTTAGCTTTATAAAAACTATTTGGGAGTGTTTCTGTTTCTTCAATTTCCTGAAATAGCTTGAAAAGTATTAGTAGTAAGTCGTCTTGAAAGGTTTGAAAGAATTCATTAGTGAATCCATTTGAGCCTGGGCTTTTCTTTTGGGGAAGAATTTTGATTACTATTTTAATTTTCTCAATAGTGATGGGTCTGTTAAGATATTCTAGATTATCCTGATTCAACCATGGAAGATTATAAGAGTCCAAGAATTTATCCAATACTTCCAGGTTCTCTTGTTTTGTGGCATAGTTTCTCAAAGTAGTCTTTAATTACCCTTTGAATCTCTGTAATATCTGTAGTGATCTCTCCCTTTTCATTTCTAATTCAGTTTATTAAGTTTCTCTCTCTCCCTTATTTCTTGAGTTTTGCTAGTAGTTTATCAATCTTGTTGATTTGATCAAAGAACCAATTTCTGCTTTCACTGATCTTTTGAATTGTTCTTTGGTTTCCACTTCATTGATTTCTCCTCTACACTTTGTTATTTCCATTTGCCTGCCTATTTTTGGTTCATTTTCTTGATCACTTTCTAATTTCCTAAGTTGTGTCATTGTTTTTTATGTAGGCCCCTTCTTCCTTCCTGATGTATACTTGTAAAGCTATAAATTTTCCTCTTAGAACTGATTTTGGAGTGTCCCACAATTTCTGGTAATTTGTGTACTCATTCTCATTTGTTTTCAAGAATGTTTTGATTTCCTTTTTGATTTTGTCTCTGACCCACTGCTTCTTCAGCAGTGAGTTGTTCAATTTCCAGGTATTAAAGTTTTTCCTCAGTGTCTGTTTGTAGTTCACTTCTAATTTCAGTGCATAATGATCTGAGAAGGTAGCCCATATAATTTCTATCCTCTTGATTTTATGGAGGTATGTTTTATGGACTAGCATGTGGTCTATCCTGGAGAATGTCCTATGTGTGCAAGAGAACAAAGTACATTCAGTTTTCTGTGGGTGGAGAGCCAACAATATATATATATACACACACACACACATGTGTATATATACCTACTAGTCCACTTTCTTCCATTTCTCCTATTAGAATTAGTATATTCTTGTTAGATTTCATCCTGGTTAACCTATAAAGGGGTGACAGTGCTATGTTGAAGTTTCCCACTATATTAGATTGCTATCAATGTCTTCTTTCAGATTTGTCAATAATTTTTTTAAATTTTGGGTGTGTAAAATATTGGGTCCTTTATTGGATGTGTATATGTTTAGGGGTGTGATTCCTTCCTGATGTTCATATCCATTGATTATTATTATAAAATATCTATCTTTGTCTTTTATAACTATCTTAAGTCTAAAGTTTGTGTCATCTGATACGAATATGGCTACCCCAACTATTTTAGGGAGTTAGTTGCTTGGATAATTGTCCTCTAACCTTTGATTTTGAGTCTATGTTTGTTCTGATTATTCCAGTGTGTTTCTTGTGGGTAGCAGAATGTTGGACTCAGCTTCTTGATCCATTTTTCCACTCTGTCTCTTAACTGGTGCATTTAGTTCATTGACATTGAAAGAGATAATTGTCATTGGATTTATTGTCATCTTGGTGTAGAAGTTTGACATACTCTGCACCAAAAATTTGTTTCAAAGGAACACCTAAGAAGACAAAGAAGGTCAGGGAAAGATTCTGTGACTAAAGCCTTTTGAGTATGAGTCTGTGACTTTAATCCCTCTTGCTGCCCATGAGCACTGAGCACCATCCTGATGGCTTGTCTGCCTGGGCCTCTGAAACCAAAAACTATTTCCAGCTGTACCTTATCTATGCATGTGAGAGCAACTCTACTAAATGTAAGATTCCCAGCAACACTTCACCTCAAAATAATGATTAAGTGCCATCACCAAAAGTACAATGTCCAGTGGGCATACATGTCATCCCAGTAAGCATAGATCAGACATGTGTAAGAGTTAAGACTAATATTGTGGTCCCTGGTAATTGCAGCAAAAATGGGAAGGAAGGGAAATAGGTATTTGAAAAGGAGGAAAGGCTTGTGGTATTAACTTTTAAGTGTGGATAAAATATCTTTGCCAGAGGCAGTGTTTTCAATGGTGGCCTGATGAGAAAGATCCCTGGAGGACAGACTAATTGTTCCTTATCCTTTTGCAAGAGAATCTTTTGGGTAGTCAAAAGGGGCCAGGAAAGCTCACTTTTCCAATCACTCCTGCTCTGGTTTGGTTCAATTTATGTGTTTTCTATGGAGGCACTTAATGGAAATCTACAATCTAAGTGCTTCTACTTGCTCATCCAGAAGGATTCCCTGTCTCTGAAATAATTTCATGGAAGAGTTGAATACTTCTTTTAGTCCATAACTTAGTTTCCAAAAATAAAACACTAGCTATGTTTATAAATCTATTTCAAAGGATCAGGCAATTAGTCATTAGTCACAGCATGTGTACAGAGGAAACCAATAGATTATTACATCAGGTTGTTGTTAGCAAATGTCTATTTGAGAATTTTGGTATGCCCAGTTTTGTGCCAGGCATTACATAAGAGTTTCAAAGAATGGTAAGCACTGATTTTTAACTTTAAAATGGCTTATGTTATGTTATTTCATGTCATGTTATGTTATGTTATGTGCATCTTATTTCAACTTTTAAAGACAGAGAAAGAATTTTTAAAATGACACCTCTCCCAAGAAGCTTCTGGTTATGGTTTGAACAAGAACTATTCACCAACAATGGTTTTCCCATTATGCATATCATGTTAGGTTGGGCAATATGCCACTGCAAAGCAGGTCAGGGTGATGAGCTACACTTTGAGACAGGTGAAATATGACTGACATGGATGAGAGGAGAAGTTGTCATTGTGGAGAAGGCAGACAGTTTTGTTCATACAAGAGACTACTATGATTCTAAAATGAATGCAAAAAAAAGGGAGGGGAAAGAAAAGAAAAGAAAAGAAAAGAAAAAGTTAAAGAGCCTTTTCATTTTTTTTTACTTCTTTTTTCACTTTAGAAAATAAAAGGCCCATAGTGATCCTAAACCAGCATGAAATTCATCCAAGATTACACCCTAATTTTCATGTTCTTTTCTGATACTGCTATAAGAAGCACTATTTGGAAGTCACCACTCTGAGGTATTTTCCTTAGATGAAAAAATAGATTGGGGCCAGTAGAGGGATGTGGAATCAGCATGGTTCCCATCCATGTTTTGAATGCCAGGCAGGAGAGGATGGTGAGGCTCTGGTTCTGAACTATGTCCTGCCCAAGGTGCATCACCTAAAACTTGGCTGGATAAAAATGACACTGATGATGATATTATGGCTGACCATGAAATCAGGAGTATCTACATAGAGAATGACAGAAGGGAAAAAATCCCTAAAGAACTTTCAGGGCACAAATGATAGCTAGATTGGACAAAAAGAAATCAAATCTACATAAATGTACTGATGTCTGGAAAATAAAATCTACCCAAATATGGTTCCCAAAGACACGGTTTTGAAGTAGTGTCAAGGAGTAATAATAAAAATGCCTCTATTTTTAGTTGATAATGAAATTACTATTTACCACACCACACCCCAAAGCTAATGTGGGGTTCCATTCTACATATCTCTTGATAGAAGTAATATCAAGTAGAAAAGCCTTAGAAAAAATAGAAGGGCAAGATTTTTCTGAGGATATTTCAATAAGAGGTTATGTATCATAAAGGAATGAAAATGCATGGTAAAACTATGTGCAAATATGAAAAAGTTATCCTATTTCTTTTTATTTGTCTTTGTACCACACTTTGCTATCTTCAAGGCTTATACCTGACCCTAAACTGAGGAATCACTTTTGGTAGGATTCCCAATTAGGAAATGAAACCAAACACTTGCCTTCTATGCATATAAGCTGCATAGAAGGCATGTGTCCTACCCATTATATATCTCTCCACTTGTATTTCTTTCATTTGCTTGCTTTTTTTTATAATAATAATTTTTATTTTGACTAAAGTGGATTACATATCTTTCACAGTAATATTTAAGGTACATATTGTGTTTGTGTGCTTTTTATTTGGGGCTATGCTCAGCAGTATTTAGGGCTTACTCTTAGATCTGCATTCAAAGATTACTTCTGGTTGAATTGGAGACATATGGGTTGCCAGGGATCAAACATGGAATGGCTGTATGCAAAAGAAGATAGGGCTTTACTGGCTATATCATCACGTCAGTCCCCAATTTTTTTTTATATGGTTTTGGTTCCATATTGAGTCCTAGGAATTGAACATGGGTTGGCCACATGTGAGGCAAGACTCTGCCCACTGAATTATCACTTTAGCCTTAGATTTCTTTCTTATTTTTTTTTATTCGTTTTGTTTTTGGGTCACAGCCAGCAGTGCTCTATGCTCAGAAATCGCTCCTGGCAGGCTTGGCGGACCATATGAGATGCCGGGATTCAAACCACCATCCTTCTGCAATGCAAGGCAAATGCCCTACCTCCATGCTATCTCTCCAGCCCCTACATTTCTTTTTTTTAAGTGCAGAATTAAAGCAATGGGTAACTAGTAGTGGCTCATTTTTAGCTGTTTTTATTTTATAACAACTAATGTATTTTGTACCAAAACAGAATACAATAAAACAACATAACTACTAATGCAAAGTATTTTATTTTTGAAAAAATTTTAAAACAAAGTGCTTCTCAAAGTTGTTTATCATTAATGGTTAAAACTGAGTAACTTTATTTGAAACACGATTATCATAGAGACCTCAGCTTAGGTTTTAAAAGATCTTTCAGCCTCAAATTTTTCTGGATTCAGAGATGAGAACTGTAGTTGAGATAAATAGTAAACAATTTTCCCCTAGTTTGGTATAGAGAGGTGAAGAGAACAAAATATGAAAGAGGGAGAGAAAGACAAATAGAGAGAGAGAGTGAATGAGTAAGTGAGTGAGTGAGTGAGTGAGTGAGTGAGTGAGAGTGAGTGAGTGAGTGAGTGAGTGAGTGAAGTGAGAAAAGTTGTATCTGAAGACAGATCTAACAAAAGTCTAGGAAATGGAAAGGAGATAGATCAGAGTCCTCCAAAGTCAGAAATGAGGCTGTGACTATTGTCCAGATGTGAGTCAACAGAGACTATAGTGGGTCAATATTAAGAGGATTAGTGAGAAATGACAAAAAACATGAAGCAAGAAAGGTTGTTTGGCATTGAGTCATCAAATACTTAAATATGATGGAGTAGGGGTCATAGTTTATTCAGGGACTGGAGCTAAGGAGCTAAATAGATATCAAAGTGGAAATAGCTCTGGACTATTGAAACTGTAGTATTAGAACAAAAAATTAGAGAAGATGTGAAAAATATAGGAATAAAGATGACAGTTAAAAGCTACAAAACATAGGTGCTCCTAACAGGAAACAAACCAGGGATAAGAGATATCAGTTTTAGAATAAATCTTAGGAAAGAGTCAATGGTAAGGATTTTGAGATGGAAGAGAAGATAAAAAGTGATAAAGGAAGGAGGAGGACACTGGGAAGTGGGTAGTGAAAACTAATAAAAGGATAATGAAAGAGCAAGCCACCATGCCCAAACCATTCATCCTTGAGATCCCACATAAAACATTCCAGAATTTCCCCCCACCCCCAATGAGAGAGGACAAAAATTTATGATAAAGGTGAGTCAATTTGACCACTTAACCACGGGTTGGCCACTCTGTAATCCACAGAATTTCTCTCCGCTGTCACCACTTTATGGTGTGTGGTTGTTGGCTCCAGTTAGACAAATTCATTCACCCTAAAAAATAATAGCTGATGTTCTGAGTTATGAATTTGGGGGAGAACCTGAGCCACAGCAAGATGCATCCCAGCTGGATTCCACCGCAATTGAATGCAACCATTTGCATGGTTTCTGTATTGACTAATCAATTCCAGAGTCACCTTTGACTTTTGAAGCTTGCTGAACTCAAGCTCAGTAAGAGAAAGCAGACGTCCATATTCTTGCACTGTGAACAGCATCTCACAAATTCATATTTTGAAACCCTAACCCCTACAATATTTAGAGAATCGGCTTTAAATAGTGAAAACCTCAGCCAAGGTAAAGTCATGAAGTACTAATCCAACAGGACTGGTGTGCTTTTAAAAGGAGCAAGAAATGCTCAGAAATCGTATACAAAAGAGACTAATCTAGTGAGAGCATGTTTGGAAGGAAGTCTGCAAGCCAGGAAGGTAGAGAAATGCAGACATCAGTTCTGCCAGTGCCTTTACCTAGGACTTTCTGCCTGGGAACTGTGAGGCAATCAACTCCGTTTGCCTCAATAAAATGATGTTCTGTAGCAGATCTGATCATCTATCTGTAGGAGACTATATACATATGAACCTAATTGAGATTCTGCTTTTGCTCTTGGCCACTGGATAATATCCTTGCCTGGAATCACTCCGTGGGACTGTAAGGTCAATAGTAATTGAAAAATTGACAAAGAAACTCAGTGCAAACACCAAGAACTTTTTTACAGGGGCCTCAATAAATTTCTTTGTTCAAATAATTTCTCAACTTTTGCATAAAACTAAAAGTGCATTAAGAGAAAAGCCAAGTGGACTAGGAAAAGTACTCAGGATTTGAAAAATGTTATCTCCACATTTATCTTGTAGGGTGGCCTTACAGAGAAGCAGAACAGGCAGACACATTGCTGGTAATTAAAAAGATTCTAGAAAGTCTCATCTCCATCATAAACTTGGGCATAATTTCCATCTGTACAGAATAAGAATAATGAGAGGTCTTAGCCACAGCATTGTCAAGAGAATAAGTAAGGGAATAATGATAATAATAATAATAATAATAATAGAATAAGCAATGTGTTTTAAGAAGTTAAATAATAAGTAATAATAAATAATAATAAGTAAAAGAATAAGTAATATATGTGTTTAATAAGTTAGAATAAGGACCCAGAGAGATAGCACAGCGGCGTTTGCCTTGCAAGCAGCCGATCCAGGACCTAAGGTGGTTGGTTCGAATCCCGGTGTCCCATATGGTCCCCGTGCCTGCCAGGAGCTATTTCTGAGCAGACAGCCAGGAGTAACCCCTGATCACTGCTGGCTGTGGCCCAAAAACCCCCCAAAAAAAGTTAGAATAATAATAAATAAGAGAATAAGTAATATATGTGTTTTAAGAAATTAAATAATAATAAGTAATAATAATAAATAAATAATTTTTCCAGGTTTTAAATGTACTTTAATTGGCTGGTCTCAGTCCCCCACCTGTGCCCGTTCTCCAGTGACCCCAGCTCCATATTTTGGGGGTGCATCCACTGGAAGACAGGCACCAGGAGGAGGTAGCAGGGGTCTCTCAGAGGAGTCTAGCAAAATTCTCAGCACATAAACTATTGGGCTCTAGCACAGGGCCCCCTGATGAGGCCGATGCAAGAATGGGGAGAGGGTCTCTTCTAGCCCTGTAGTCTGTGAGGCTGGAATTCGGGAAAAAGAGGTAAGACTTCGAGTCCAAAGCACAGACCTCTCACAGAGAAGTATTGTCTAGAAATAGACTTCATTTATTAAAGGCAGAAACGGGGTTTTTACAGGCAAACTTTAGGCGGGAAACAGAATACGAGTAATACAGCTCTATATTGCTCAGACATTATAGCAACCAGGTGGTATGTGAAGATAGCGGTTACAGGGTACAAGGCTTCATTAACTCAGGTGGTGGGTATGTAAGGATAGCGGTTGCAATGCTTATGGCACTATTAACCTAGATGATATGCAAGGACATGTTGTTTTGGCCTAGATGTCTTTCTTCTCGGCTAAACCTGCACTCATAACAACAGGGAACACAAGTCTCTGAACAGAGACATTCTTTTATATTCAAGGCCAGCTTTTAGAAGTCCCCTTTCATTTTCCCAGCTTTTCTCCCCTACAGTAAACAATGTGACATGTGAGTTTGAATGGGAAATCAGTCAACATCAAAACATGAGTGGGGGTAGTAGGGTGGGGAGAAAATACAAATAACAAAAAACACAATAATAAAGAAACAAGAGCAGAGCTTCAGGATATCCTGAGCAGCCAGGTGCCCCAGCAGGGTTCAAGCACCAAATAAGGTGGAAGATGAGCCAGCAAGGCCAAATAGGGAAGAGTGAGAAGGGAGGAATCAGTAGACTCAGAGAGAGATACATGGTTTCTCCCTTTTTTTCATCAGAAACCCTATGTTCTTTGGTGGAAGGGACAGAGAAAGTTGCAAGAGTATCTTCTACTGATTCATTTGGAAGTAATATTAGGACTCTAAAGACCTGTGGCAACTTGGAGTCCTTTAGAATCTGAATTCCAAGTCAATCTGATGCCTTGTGTCCACATTCTGGAGTGACATGTGCTCACAGCCTGAGACTTGGTTTCATTCCAATCTTCCAAGAAGAGACACAGAATGAAAAACAGAGTCCCAGACTATCTCCAGTAAAACACTGTCCCTCAGTAACCAGGTGGTTTCTTCTGGATCATAGTTTGAGAATGGCGATTGCAAGGTAACTGGACCAAGTTTATACTGAACAAATTTAGAAATGGTCCCTTGGCCTGAAAATGTCTCTGTACTTTCCAAAGGTTCTTTTAGAAACATTTACTGCAGAGCTTCCTTTGAAAAAAAAAAATAGTCCTCTGATTTGCAAAAAGCTAAAAGAGGCTTTATAGCTCTAGCAGTGGAGACTTCAAATGGGAAATGAGTGCTGCCAGCTCTACTTGTCTCCTCTGAATCCACCCCACACTGCACAGACACCTGCCCAACAGAGACTTCTTAGATCAGATTTTAATCACTGTTAATAAGAATATCGACTTGTTGTCTTGTCCATGCTATACGGAAACAAGCATCTATTACCCCCCCCCCAAAAAGAAAAAGAACAAAACAATAATAGGGGAAGCAAAGACCAATGAGAATGCTGAAATGGGGAATGGATGCCTTTTCCCTTGAGTAGGGAAGAGACCTGAATACTATTGAGGGTCTCAGGCTCCTTAGAGACCAATGATTCACTTAGAGACTTGTACTTTTAGTTTGGGACCTGCTTAAAGCACTTTGGGAATGAATGCTAATATTATTAATGATCTATCACCTTTGAATTACTGCAACTTATGAAAAACAAGGGACAAATCTGATGTCATTTTTCTCTGTAGAGCTTTGAAGGAAAAAAAGCTTTCCTACTATTATGCCAATATTTCTTCAGTGAGCCCCACCCCCACCCCCCATTTAGTTGCAAAGGCAAAAGGAGTGGCCTCACCTGGAAGCTGCTTACAAAAGAAAATTATATAATGTATGCTATGTAAGCCAGCTGCAGAAGACAACCCCTTTCTCCTCAATCTCAAATGCCCCTATTTGAGCTCTTTTCTGGGATTCTTCAAAACAAACTAGGAATAATGGGCCTAATACTAGTATCTATACACTCAGGATTACTAGTTTCCCTAGTCTTGGTCAGAGTACAGAATATGTATGAAATGGGGATTGGGTAGTCATGCATTCCAAGACATTAGGCCCTGGACTTAAGTAATGCTACAGTAGACAGGGTGATTGTATGCAGCAAGCCTAGATTAGATCCCCAGCACCCCATATAGTCCTCCGAGCCTGCCAGAAGTGACCCCTGAGCACAAGCCAGGTGTGAGCACTGATAACTTCCAGGTGTTAGCCAAACTCTGAAAAATAAAAGACAAAAGCTTTTGACTCTTCCAAACATTTTTGCTTCCCCACTTTTAATATACAGGCTCCTATTTAGTTTTTTATGTCATGGATCCAAAGTAGCTCTAATGCCTTCAAAACATGTCCCTTGCTGCTGAGCAACATTCCCAACCAATAGACACATGTTAAAGTTGAAAATAAGTTGAAAAATCTGTCAAATAAATGGCTCTGTTATTGAAGCTCAGACTCTGTCCAAGTTAAACACTATCTTCTCCACTTCCATTCCCTCTTAACCTATTATTTCTGCTCTTTTTCATTCTTTTGTCTTTTCCTTTGCCTCTTCTACTTTACTCTTTTCTTCTTTTCTCATCTCTTTTACTCCTTCATTGACCTCTGCCTTTCCACACTTTCACTCAACGGATAATTATTTGATGTCTCTTACCTCTTAGAAAAAGCAAAGACAAATTTAAAAAAATATCATGCTGATCTGAAAAGGAAAATACTTGTGAGTGAGTGAACAAAGCTATGTGGAGCTCCTTTCTGCAAGCACAGGAGCAGATAAATGAGTTCCACCACAAGTAAACAGAGTAGCAGTTCCTGTCCTAAAATCCTAAAGAAAAATCAGTTTAAGACAGCAGAGAGAACCCCACAACCCCCCAAACTCTAACATTGGAGACTGGGATTCCAGGTCAGGTTGGGATGTTGCAAGAGACACTGTCAATACAGACTGTTAGAGTGATGCCCTGATGAGAACAGCAGTGAGTCCAACAGGGAAGGAGGGTAACATGCAAAGACAAAAAGGTTGATGCACCCTGAGACATGCAAGCCAATAATGTGGTCTGAGTGGGGTGATGGCTGTGGGAGAGATGAAAATACTGAAGCTAAAGACTTCTGCAAAGGCAAGAGTGCCAGTTCTAATGTGCCAAAGGAAGGAATTTATAAGTAGGTAACCAGAAGGAACCTGCCTTGTTAAAAGCTTAATTCTAAGAGCAAACCAAAAGAAGGATAAAAAAAGAGGTTATCTCAAAATTCCATTGAGGAGTTTGGGATGGACAACAGTCTCTGAGCTTATACATAACCTGTCACATTTTTTTGGTTTACATTTTAGTGGGGACATGGAACTCTTAAAAGGGGCTCAGTAGGCCCTGGGCCTCCACTGGCAATTCATGGCTAGCTGGGTTGGCAGTTCAATGCAGAAGTCTGACTTTGTAGTGCTGTTTTGAACCCTGTGATTGATTTTGTTTAGTTTTGGGGCTACACATGGCGGTGTTCATGGATAGCTCTTGACAGAATCATAAGGTGTCCTAGAAATTAAATCCAGGATGGTGTGTGCAAGACATTCCCCACACTGTACTTTCACTCCAGCTCCTGCTTAGGCTCTGTGGTCCTGGGGATACTTAGGCCACCCCAGTGGTGTTCAAGGGCTTCCAAGGATGTACCTCTGAATGTTTGGGAGACTATGTGGTGCCGGGAATCAAAATCAGGTTAGACACATGCCTAGCAGATGCTGTGTTATCTCCAATCACTTTCTGTCATAATATTTATTGCTCAATATTGGTCTCTGGATGGCCTCCTACTTTTTAGTTTTGTTCCAAGATGCACATACTTTCCCTAAAGATAAAACCAGGCTCTTTCTCACTTCCTGAAGTTTGCTTTAAATTTCTCTGCCAAAAAGAATGTCCTTAGTGACTGGGCTTAAGCTTCAGAAGATCAGGCATTAGCCATTTACCACTGAACCTATGGAACCAGCACGGTTTTCTACACCAGCACCAGGAATTGGTCTTCTACCAGGGAAGGACCTAATGCTGCCCTGGCATCAACTTGCTCCAGAGTGGATTCATATGACACCCTATCGATTTGGTAACAGCAACAACCTGCTTTCAGGGCAGGGTTCTCTGCATTGCCACCTAATAGTGAGATGAAACCAGAAGACACCCAGTGTCACCCTGACTTCCACATAGGAGCTGTACAAAAACCAGGATCTTTAACTACAGAAACCTGACCACAACAATTGTGATTGTAAAGAGACAATTTTACTGGGACCATGGGACCACAGAGAAAGACTTGGAGGCTAGAAAACTTAGTATGCCTAGAGCCTGTAGTTGGTTTTATGCCAGGATGCTTGATGAGTAGGGTCTCCCTATTTTTAGGCCAAAATTTTTCCCTTTCTATTTTCTCCATATTTTTGCTGTGCCTATGCAAAACAAAACAAAGCAAAATCTGCCATGTACACATCTTTTATTATTATTTATTTTATTTTTTTATCCCTTATCTTTTAAGTCAGGGCTCCCACCTTTTTCATAGAACCTTGGGACATGGATTCCTTTATTTTACCACATATTACTACATTTTTATATTAAACTAAGAGGAAAGGAATAAAGAAAGGCTGGGGGCTAGGGACCAACTGCTCTTGGATGCATTTTCAGGGAAATAAATAAGGACAGAACTAACTATCCAAGCTGAAGTCAGTGATAATAGAATCAAGGGACATAAACTTCAACAAACTAAACTCAAAGGGGCCTGTTACATTGGCAGGCCAGGGGGGAAAGGGTGGTGGGATAGGATGTACTCTGGGTCAATATGTGGAAGGAGGTTGACACTGATAGGGGACTGACTCATTGCATATCTGAAGTTCAACTATGAAGTACTCTGTATATCACAATTGTTTGAATAAAATAAATAACAAAAAAAAGAATGACCAAAGGCCAGAGCAATAGTACAGAGTGTAGTGCATTTTTCTCTCAAATGGCTGACCCAAGTTAGATCCCTGGCATTTCATACAGTACCCCAAACCTTCCAGGAGTTATCCCTGTGTGATCATAGGCATAAGCCCTTAGCACTACCAGATGAGACCCCAAAACAATACAAAAACAATAGTTACTCATGTTTCCATTCTGGAATAAGAGGCTGGCAATCAATTCCTCAAAAAATATTTAGGGGCAAAAGCACAGCGAGTAGGGCATTTGCCTTGCAAGTGGCCAAACCGGCTCAATTCCTGGCATCTCATATGGTCCCCTATGCCTGCCAGGAATAATTTCTGAGAGCAGAGTCAGGGATAATCCCTGAGCACCACCAGATGTGGTCCAAAAACAAAACTAATTTTTTAAATATGGAGAAGCTGTAAGTATAGCTCAAAGTAGAGAACTATGTTCAATGCTATGGGTTCAGTCCCCAGCACCTCCTGGCCCTCAAGTACCACCTGGAATAACCGTTGGTGGCAGTTGGCGGTCTACAATAACAAATAAATGAATTATAAAATAAACATTTAAACACAAAATTACCATTTGATCAAACAATTCTGCTCCCACTTGTAACTCTAAAAGATTTAAAAATACATATTTAAGTAAATACTAACAGAAAAACATTCCTTGCAGGAAGAGGTGAAAACAACCCAAAAGTCCATCAGTTGGTAAATAGGGTATATCCACATGGTAGTATAAAATTCAGCTGTAAAATAAATGAAATGCTGATAGATGTATATTCACTCACAATATGAATAAATCTTGAAAATATGCAAGAGGAAGAAGCCAGGTACAAAAGATCACAAATTGAATAATTCCGTTGCATAAAGTACATTTGAAGCTGAGAGCACAGTGGTGCATTACCAGGGTAGAAGTAGTGGAAAATGGAGAAAAATGGGAAATAGAAACTCCATAATGGGTGCTACATTTTATTTGAGATGATAAAAATGCTTTGGAACTAGACAGAGGTGACATGAATGCCACTGAATAATTTCCTTTAGAGTTGCTCATTTTATGGTATATGAATTTCACCCCATTTTTTAAAGTTGCCTTTTTTTTTTTAAGAAGAGTGACTTCATTTCCCTATTCTCTTTCCCTAACAGTCTTCTTCCAATCAACTTCCCAATCAATCAAGTATTATTATTATCTGAAGTTTACTACAGCAAACTCTCCAGCTTGGCACATAGCTACTTTTCAGTTTTCCTGAAGTATGTTGAAGGTTCAGAGAAATCAGAATATTCAGAAAAATATTCAAAAAAAGAATTCAATTTGGGTCTCATGATGGGTGGAATCTGCTAGTTTTGGGTCTCAAACTCGCGGTCCGCGGGCCGTTTGCAACCCTCCGTACAACATTTTGTGGCCCTGCCCTAGAGGAATCTTTTTTGTTTTGTTTTGTTTTAGTTGTTTGGGTCACACCCCCCAATGTTCAAGGTTTACTAGTGACTTTGCACTCAAGGATCACCCCGACTTTGCCTCCTGTGGCCCCCAGGTAAATTGAGTTTGAGACCCCTGTAGCTAGTTCTAAAGAAAGAGAAAGACTGTCAATCAGGGCAATGAGATGAGGTCTGTGTATTGCAACAGGAGAAGGTGTATCAGGCTCCATGAAAGGAGCTCAAGACAGGCTTGCAGACTGCAGTGTTTGGCTTATTCCTAATAGGCAAGACTAATGAGGAAGCTGGAGTGCTGAGTACAAGGAAGCTGATTAAAAATCGCTCTGCTCCAGTATCCATCTTAGAGCAAGAGGCATTTTGAGAGACCACACCTAGTAAACAAAATGTGAGATGATTGCTGAGACACACTACAAACTAAAATAGGAATTCTCAGGAGTTAGAGAGTAGCAGTGCACATTCAAAAGAACCAGAGGCTCTGAGTAGGAATATGGACATTGCCAGTGGCTGTGTAACTACAGAGAGCTATAGTCCTCATCGGTGCCCAGTCTGCTCATGTGCAAGATGGGGCTAATAGCAGCTCCATGCTCATGTAAGAATCAAATGATAGGTATCATACAAAATATTCAGAAATAATAAAGTAGTACTGTTCAAATCTATCATGATACCAAAACTAACTGATGAGAATAAAAGTAGAAATAAGAAATCTTGTCATCATGGGCATTCAGATGCTCCTGTGGGATGGACCAGTACCTTTTGGATCAGCCCTGAAATAGTTCCTGATTCAAAAGAAGCTTTGAGGGGTCGGAGAGATACCTTTAAGGTAAGGTATTTGCCTTGCATGCTGAAGGATAGTGGTTCAAATCTCAGCATCCCATAAAGTCCCCTGAGCCTGCCAGGAGCAATTTCTGAGCATAGAGCCAGGAGTAACCCCTGAGCACTGCTGGGTGTGACCCCCACCAAAAGAAGCCTTGAATATAACTCTGGTAATAGAGATAAGCAGCTATCATAGAATTCCAAGGGTTACTGTTTTTGTAGAACTATGGTCAAAGCTATAAGACAAAGATTTACAAAAGTTGTGAAATATCTCTGATTTGTTTGCCCAGGAGTCACCTGCCTCCAGACCTCAATTATACAACAGTATAAACAGGTTATCTCCAGGAAAGGAAACAAAAAAAAGATCCATTGACCTAAAAATGAAAAGACAAAAGAAATGTAAATATGCATGAGAAACAGTAAAATATGTCTGACAAATATTTAGAGGTGTGCTGGGAAACAGAAGTTCTAGTGGTAAATCAAACGCAATACACATAGACATGATCCATAATGATGCACACAGCTGAAACTGACATAAATTTAGGATGCAGTGTTACATCAATAAGTATGCATGTGTGCATGTACACACACACACACACACACACACACACACACCAAGGGACTCAGACACAGCTAATCTAGTACTGAAAGGGAGTGCTCCAAAAGAATTAGTTGCGATCAATGCCTTTTACTCTTACATTAAAAAAGGATTGCTTGTCTGCAGGGTGGTCAGCTGCATTACCAGCAACTTTAGTGATAATGTAGTTGATTAACATTCTGATGTTGTTTTCAAAATTATACAGAACACTTATAAGAAGTAAACCTGAAGGAATTATGTGAGGAAAGTGAACAATAGTTTTCTGACTTTGTTCATCACCATAGTCTTTCCATGTTCAGTTCTGGCTGAACAAAGGAAGAGAAGTTGGGGTGTTCAAGAGAGAAACTGAGTAGCTGGGATATTGGAAAGCAATTTCTGCAGTAAACTTTAGAAAGTTATATATGGGATTCCTCCCTTGTGCTTTGTCACATGGGAGACATTGTGAATTGCCTCTGCTCTGCTGTGTGCTGCCTGAGAACGACCCTACCCAGAACATTCCTGAGGGAACATCTTCAGAGGTGAGCTGTCACCACCCACTAAGGGTGGAGCCAGATTCCTACCCTGTGCTTTGGCACAAAAGAGACGTTGTGAACTGCCTCTTCTCTGCTGTATGCAGTGAACCTCCCCACCAAGAATGTTCCCTAAGGGTACATCTTCAGAAGTGAGCTGTCCCACCAAGAAAGGCAAAGCCAGAGGAGCATAACCCTCTGCTTTAGGCCATACACATCTCGTAGTCAATGAACCCAGCATAATATGAAGGAAAAACCATACTACATGCATGACAATGGGGAAAAAATGCAGACCAAAAATATGCATAGAGAATGAAGATGGCAGCTTTTTGACCCAAAAAGTGACGACCACTTATTTAGCCTAACATTTAAAGAGTTTACAGAAGAAATATGGAAGATATTCATATAAATCAAAGAAAGCTGGAGCCAGAGAGATAGCATGGAGGTAAGGCATTTGCCTTGAATGCAGAAGGACGGTAGTTCGAATTCCAGCATCTCATATGGTCTCCCGAGCCTGCCAGGAGTGATTTCTGAGCATAGAGCCAGGAGTTACTCCTGAGTGAAGCTGGGTGTGACCCCTCCCCCCCAAATCAGAGAAAGCATAAATTGAGTTGACTCAACCACAAATAAGAAACAAAACTGTATAAAAATTGAAAACAGAAAACTTCAAACTGAAATAACAGTACTGAAAAAGGTAGTAGGTGGGGGAAAAAAAAACATCACAGGAAAGCCTCTTCAACAGAGTAACAACAGCTGTGGACCGATTCAGTGAGCTGAAAGATGAAGTGCATAACAACTCCAGACAACAGAAGAGATTGGAAAAGAGCCTTAAAGCAAATGATCAGATTTTTGAAAAATATCCTCAAAGAATGTGAACAGATGAAAATAGAAGTTTTTGATAAACTCAACAGAAACAATAAAAGAATCAATGAAGTCCAGAGATCCAAAAAAGAAAATCCCCAGGAAGAATTAACAGTCAAGGACACCATTGCAGAGAAATGCCCAAAGTTAAAGACTGGATGTAACCAAATCCTGCATGCACAAAGAGTACTAACTAAAAGACCCGAAATAAAGCACTCAAAGACACATCCTAATCACAATGACAAATCCCACAGGTAGTGATAAAATACTGAAAGTAGCAAGATCAAAAAGGGAAATTACTTTGAATGGAGCACTATAAGATTTACAGCAGACTTGTCACAAAAAACTCTCAAGGCCAGAAGGCAGTGGTAGGATATAGTGACAAAACTCATAAGTGCTTCACCTAGAATACTGCACCCAGCCAGACTCAGGTTCAGGTTTGACAAAGTATACATAGTTTCACAGACAAACAACAGCTCAGAAACTTTACAGACTAAAACACCACCCTTAAAAAAAACTGCAAGGTCAATTTTAAGACAAAGAGACACACAAAACTCCTACAGAAAAATGACACTAAATAACATGAGAATTCTCTCTCTCAATGTCAATGAGTTAAGAGAGACAGATTGGCAAGATGGATCAAAAAGCTGAATCCAGTATTCTACTGCCTACAAGAAACACATCTGAGTAATCATTACAAACAGACTCAAAACAAAAGGTTGGAGGACAATAATCCAAACAACTCCCCCCCAAAAAAGCAGGAGTGGCCATATTAATATCAGATGACTTTAAAATAAAAAATAATATAAATTATTATATTTTATTATATATCATATCATATAATTTTATTATATATTATATTTTATTATATATTATATAAAATATATATAAAATAAAAAATAAAATAAACTTTAAAATGAAAAAGTTATAGGAGATAAAGATGAAAATTTCATAATAATCTAGGGATATATACAACAAGAATAAATCACAATCCTAAACATATAGTCACCTCGCGAGGGACCAGCAAAATATTTAATACAATTGTCGACAAATCTGAAAGGAGACATCAAGAGCAACACAATAATAGTGGGAGACCTCAATACCACTCAGATACACCTTGATAGTTCAACCAGGCTGAAATCCAACAAGAATATACTAGCTCTAACAATAAAAATGGAAGAGTGGCCTAGTAGATATATAGGGTATTCAACCCAGAAAACTGGATACACATGCTTCTCCAATACAGATGGGTCATTGGAATAGACCACCTGCTAGCCCATAAAATATACCTCCACAAAATCAATAGGATAGAATTGCATGGGCAATACCTTCTCAGATTACAATGCACTGAAATTAGAAGTGAACTACAAAAGGACACAGATGAAAAACTTTAGCAACTAGAAATTAAACAGCTCACTACTGAACAACAAGTGGGTCAGAGATTAAATCAAAGAGGAAATCAAAAGATTCCTGGAAACAAATGGAAATAAGCACACAAATTATCAGATATTATCAGACACAGCAAAAGCTGTACTAAAAGGAAAAATTATAACATTGCAAGCACACATCAGGAAGGAAGAAGGAGCCTACAAAAATAACTTAAAGACACAGTTTATTGTGTGGTTGTTGTCTTTATTGCTGTGGTGCTTTTCAGGTTTTTTTGTTTGATTTGTTTTGTTTTGTTTTTTGGGGGCACACCTGGCAGTGCTCAGGGGTTACTTCTGGCTCTATGCTCATAAATCGCTCCTGGCAGGCTTAGGGGACCATATGGAATGCCAGGATGTGAACTGCCATCCTGAATGCATGGCAAATGCCCTACCTCCATGCCATCTCTCCGACCCTTTACTTGTATTGTTGTTATGTTTTTTCTTTCTTTTTCCCTTTCTTCTCTTAAATTGATATTTATAGCCTCTAGAAGGACTCCTCCCATTTTTTGTTTGTTTGATTTTTGCCCCATTTTATCTTTTTTCTTCCTTCAAACAGAACCACATAACTTGTTCCACTTCACAAATTAAGGAGAAAATAATGGACCAAGACCAAACAGTCATATAAATATTGAGTAGAAATAAAAAATGATCAGACTTAAACACCAAACCCAAAGCCAATGACAACAGAATTGATACCTGATCTACAACAAGCTAGACACATAGGGGATCATTTATACTAGCAGCCTGGTGGGGGAGGAGGGTAAAGGATGGGGATATGGAATGCATGCTGTGCACAGGGGTGGAAAGATGACAACATTGGTGGTCAGATGCCCCTGATTCAATGTCACTATGTGCCTAAAATATTACTGTGAAAGACTTGTAATCCACTTTGGTCAAAATAAAAATTATTTTAAATAAAAAAGGAAAGGTGCCTGTAAACAATTCATTCTCTTTTACTTATGTATTTAAGGGACATATATTAACAGACTTGGGTTTCTTGAAAAAGATCAATGTTCAAGTTATCGACTTGGAGCCACACCCAGAAATGTAGCCTCTGAGACTTACAATGCCAAAAACTCAGGAACTCACACATACCAAGCAAGTGCTCTGCCACTTGAATTATTTCCCTCAATTTTTTTTTTTGTTTTTGTTTTTGGGCCACACCCGGCAATGCCCAGGGGTTACTCCTGGCTGTCTGCTCAGAAATAGCTCCTGGCAGGCATGGGGGACCATATGGGACACCAGGATTCAAACCAACCACCTTTGGTACTGGATCGGCTGCTTGCAAGGCAAACGCCGCTGTGCTATCTCTTCGGGCCCATTTCCCTCATTCTTATTAAATAATTCTTTATAAGCACTTTTACTTAAGGCTCAGAGTGATATTAAGGATAAGACACTTTACATTATAGTCAACTATTTAATTTCCTGGTGCTTGCCACATAGTTCCTTGAGTGACTTCTGAGGACAAAAAAATCAGTAGTCCCTGAGCACTACCACTGCACCCAAGGTCCAACCTTCCTCCCTACCCATGCTTGCCCCACAGAAACCCACCCTTGCCCATTCAACAAATCAAAACAAAAAATTTTCTTACTTTATTCGCTGGCCCTATGGTACTAAAATCACCAACAGATAGAACTAGGATTGATTTATAAGCTAAAGTCTTCAATTCCATCTGTTGACTAAAGAAGTCAACATGCACAGTGTATGGCAGAGTGACTTACGTAAGGCACCTTTGTGACCCCCTCTCCATGACACATATCCACTGAAAGTACCCAACATTATCTTGATTATTATGACTGTGACCAAGTGAGTCAGCATGGCCCTGAAATAAACTGCCCCAGTTCACTGTCAAGTCCAGCCTCCTACAGTCCTCCACTAGCACCCACTTTAGCTAAGCCAGGATAGCAGAGAACAATGGCTGCCATATTAATCTACAGTTATTTTTAACATCACAAAATTAAAGCTATGAATTAATAGAGTGATTTTATTACCATGGAACTTTTCATAACTAGCTCATAAAAAAAAGATCTGGAATGATTTGTTTAATACTTTCACCCAAAGAGAAATAAGCCAAGAATGGGTTTCATAGAAAAATGGTTGATATTTTTATAGTCTAGTACCAACAAGGATAAAAATAACTTTGTTCTCTTTCAAATTATCATATCTTTCTGTCAATTTCCTAAAAGTATTTTCTTGGGTTTCCATTTGATATTCGAAATGAACAAGAAAAGGCTCATTCATGTGGGGCTCACTTTGAGCTGACCTCGTTTGCGAAGTCACAAAAATTTTGGATAGGATCATACCAAACATAATGGCTCTGATAATGATAGAGTTGCTAAATTATGATCTGATCTGAAACAAAAGAGAGGAAGTTGCTAGGATCCTATTTTCAAGACAATGTCCCTGAATTTTTCCTTGCAAATGAGAACAAATAAGAAGAAATGAGGGAAGAGTGTGAAGTTCAGACAGGATTATTTCTAAAAAGAATGCTTTTCAGCATTTTCTGAGATAAGTCAGCAACTCTAAACAAGCTCTTCTCAATGCAGACCTTCAAAGAGCTGCACCTGGCTTCACTGAGGTCTTTTTGTCACTTCTTTAATAGTTTATGGTAACAGCCTCACTTTACACTGTATTGACAACATCAGTATCATAGAGATATCGCTTTCATTCACTCTTTCTGTAAGGATCCATTGTCATTGTGCCAGATGTTTTTCTTAGTCATCTCTCCACTCTGTATTTCTGAGCAGATAGCCAGGAGTAACCCCTGAGCACTGCTGGGTGTGGCCCCAAAACCAAAAAAAAAAAAAAAAGATGCTGGAGGACTTGATCCCTAACTTCCAACATATTTTTTGCTCCAAGAATATTTATTTTTAATAATAACATTTATTTAAGCACCATGATTAAAAATGTCTGTAGTTGGGTTTCAGTTATAGAATAAAATACTCCCCATCCATAGTGCAACCTTCTCACCCCAATGTCCCCATCTCTATCTTCCCCCACCCTCTGGCTGTATTCGAGACAAGAATTCTATTTCTCTCACTCACTACCATTGTCATGATAGTTGTTAGTGTAGTTCTTTCTCTAACTGCACTCACCACTCTTTGTGGTAAGCTTTATATCATGGGTTGGTCTTCCAGCCCTCACCTCTATTGTCTCTGGGTGTTATTACAATACTGTCTTTTATTTTTCTTAAATCTCACAGATGAGTGAGTTTTAATGACTATTGCTCTGTAGCACAATTTTTTTTTTTTTGCTTTGGGGCCACACCTGGTGACACTCAGGGGTAACTCCTGGCTATGTGCTCAGAAATCACTCCTGGCTTGGGGGATCATATGGGACACCAGGAAAACAACCCTGTCCTAGGTTAGTGCATGCAAGGCAAATGCCCTACTGCTGCACCACCACTCCGACCCCCTGTAGTACAATTTAAAATTGGGGAAAGTGATGCCTTCCATCTTCTTTTTTTGTTTTTGTTTTTGGTTTTTGGGTCACACTCGGTGGTGCTCAGGGGTTACTCCTGGCTGTCTGCTCAGAAATAGCTCCCGGCAGGCACGGGGGACCATATGGGACACCGGGATTCGAACCAACCACCTTTGGTCCTGGATCGGCTGCTTGCAAGGCAAACGCCGCTGTGCTATCTCTCCGGGCCCACCTTCCATCTTCTTTTCCTAAGGGTTGCTTTAGCAATTCGTGGGTATTTATTGTTCCAAATGAATTTCAGGAGTGTTTGATGCAATTCTTTGAAGAATGTCATGTGCATCCTTAGAGAAGGTCCACTAAGTGTGTACAATGCTCTTTGGAGAGTATTGCCATTTTAATGATGTTGATCCTCTCAATCTATGAACAGGGTATGTGTTTCCATTTCCTTGTGTTGTCTTTTATTTCCTGAAGCAGTGTTTTATAATTTTTCTTTGTATAGGTCCTTACCCCTTTACTTAAGTTGACTTTAAAGTATTTGAGTGTCAGTGGCACTACTGTGAATGGGATTGTTTTTAATGTTCATTTCTTCTCTGTAATTCTTTGTGTATAAGAGGGCCATTAATTTCTGCATGTTAATTTAGTAGCCTGCCACTTTGCTATATAAATCTTTCATTTCTAGAATCCTTCTGTTAGAGTCTTTGGGGTTTTCTAAATATAGCAGCATGTCATCTTCAAACAGTGAGAGCTTGACTTCTTCCTTTCCTTTCTGGATATCCTTGGTATCTTTTACTTGCCTAATTGCTATGGCAAGTATTTCCATTACTATGTTGAATAGGAGTGGTGAGATGGGGCAGCCTTGTCTTGTACCAGATTTTAGAGGAAAGGCTTTTAGCTTATCTCCATTAAGTATAAAATTTGCCAGTGGCTTGTGGTAAATGGCCTTGACTATATTGAAAAAAGTTCCTTACATTCCTATATTGTTGAGAGTTTTTATCATAAACAGGTGTTGGAGCCTGGTAAATGCTTTCTCTGCATCTATTGATATGGTTATATATTTTTTTCTTTTTTCTTTTGTTGGTATGGTGTATTATGTTCATTGATTTGCATATATTAAACCATCCTTCCATTGCCAGAATCAAATCTATTTGGTTATGATGTATAGACTTTTTTTTTTGGTGAGGCACTGAATCCTATTTGCTAGGATTTTGTTGAGGATCTTAGCATCTGTGTATATCAGGAATATTGGTCAGTAGTTTTTTGTTTGTTTGTTTTTTGTTTTTTGTTTTGTTTTTGTTTGTTTTCAGTATCTCTGTCTGTTTTTAGTATCAGGGTAACGTTAGCTTCAGAAAAACTATGTGGGAGTGTTTCTGTTTCTTCAATATCCTGGAAAAGCCTGGAAAGTATTGGTAGTAGGTCGTCCTGAAGGGTTTGAAAGAATTTGTTAGTTAATTCATCAGGGCCTGGACTTTGTTTTTGGAATGTCTTTGATCACCATTTAATTTCCTCAATGGTGAGGGTTTGTTGCAATATGTTACATCATCTTGGCTCAAATGTGGAAGATTATAAGAGTCCAAGAATTTATCTTTTTTTTTTTTTTTTTTTTTTGGTTTTTGGTTTTTGGGTCACACCTGGCCGCACTCAGGGGTTACTCCTGGCTCTATGCTCAGAAATCTCTCCTGGCAGGGTCAGGGGACCATATGGGATGCCAGAATTTGAACCACTGACCTTCTTTACTCAAGGCAAATACCTTACTTCCATGCTATCTCTCTGGCCCCATGAAGAATTTATCCATTTCTTTCAGTTCTCATGTTTTGTGGCATAAAGTTTTTCAAAGTAGTCTCTGATTACCCTTTGAATCTCTGTAGCATCTGTAGTTATCTCCACCTTCTCATTTTAAATTTGGTTTATTAATTTTCCCTTTCCCTTTCTTTGTAATTTTTTTAGTGATTTATACACCTTGTTTATTTTTTTCAAAAAACCAACTTTTACTTTAGTTGATCTTCTGAATTGTTTTTTGAATATCCACTTCATTAATTTCTGCTCCAAGCTTTATTTCCTCTGCCTGCCTTTTTTTTTTTTTGGTTCATTTTGTTTATCACTTTCTAATTTTCTAAGTTGTGTCACTGAGTTATTTGTGTAGGCCCCTTTTTCCCTCTTGATGTGTACTTGTAAAGCTATAGATTTTCCTCTTAGTACTGCTTTTGGTGTGTCCCACAATTTCTGGTAATTTGTGTCTTCAGTCTCATTCTTCTCAGGAATCTTTTAATTTCCTCTTTGATTTCATCTTTGACCCACTTGTTGTTCAGTAGTGAATTGTTCAATTTCCACATGTTAAAGTTTACCCTCTATGTCTGTTTGTAGTTCACTTCTAATTTTTGTGCATTATAATCTGAGAGGTAGTGTGTACAATTTCTATCCTCTTGATTTTATAGAGGTATATTTTATGGGCCAGTATGTGGTCTCTCCTGGAAAATAACCCATATGTACTGGGAAGAATGTGTATCCATTTTTCTGGGGGTGGAGAGCCATATATGTGTATGTATATATATATTAGTCCACTTTCTTCCATTTCTCCTATTAGAATTAGCATATTTTTGAGCCAGAGAGATAGCATGGAGGTAGTGTGTTTGCCTTGCATGCAGAAGGATGGTGGTTCGAATCCCGGCACCCCATATGGTCCCCCGAGCCTGCCAGAAGTGATTTCTGAGCATAGAGCCAGGAGTAACCCCTGAGCGCTGCCAGGTGTGACCCAACCTCCCCCAAAAAAATTTAAAAAAAATCAGTATATTCTTTTTTGGGAGGGCCACACCCAGTGGTGCTCAGGGTTTACTCCTGGCTGTCTGCTCAGAAATAGCTCCTGGCAGGCACGGGGGACCATATGGGACCCTGGGATTTGAACCAATAGTCCTGGGTTGGCTGCTTGCAAGACAAACGCCACTGTGCTATCTCTCCAGCCCCTACCCCAGCATTTTTAGGGAGTTATTTGCTTGGATGATTGTTTTCCAATCTTTGATTTAGAGTTCTATGTTTGTTCTGACTATTCAGTTGTGTTTCTTGTAGACAGCAGAATGTTGGATTCAACTTTTCTGGTAACACCGGCAGCACTCTGGGGTTACTCCTGGCTCTATGCTCAGATATTGCTCCTGGCAGGCTCAGGGGACCATATGGGATGCCGGGATTCAAACCACTGTAATTCTGCATACAAGGCAAATGCCCTACCTCCATGTTATCTCTCTGGCCCCATGGATTCAGCTTTTTGATCCATTTTGTCACTCTGTGTTTCCTAATTGGTGCATTTAGTCCATTGATATTGAGAGAGATAGTTTTCATGGGATTTACTGTCATCTTTGTGTAGGCGTGTGGTGTGTCTATTGATCTGTCTTGTCTTAAAGTAGACCTTTCAGATTTTCTTATAAGGTTGATTTTGAATCTGTACAGTTTCTGAGCTGTTTTTATCCATGAATCTATGACGACTTCCTTCAAACATAAATGTTAGTCTTGTTGGGTGCAGTTTCTCTGGTGAAGCATTCATTTCATTATTTTTTGTTACTATATCCCATCACAGTTTTCTTGCCTTGAGTATTTCTTGTGTCAGGTCTGACATAAATATTAAGGATGCTCTTTTGAATAGAATTTTTCCTTTTTGATCTTGCTGCTTTCAGTATTCTATCCCTATTAGTGGGATTTGTTATTGTGACCAGGATTTGTCTTGGGGTGCTTTCCTTTGGATTTTTTTTAGCTGGTACTCTTCGTGCATATAGGATTTGGTTGCATGCAGTCATTAGCTCTGGAAGTTTCTCTGTAATGATGTCCTTGACTGTTGATTCTTCCAGAGATTTTCTTCCTTGGTCTCTGGGACTCCAATCATTTTTTTAGTTCATCGAAGACTTCTAATTTTATCTGTTTAAATTCTTTGAGGATTCTTTCTATTGTCTAATTGTTTGTCTTAAGGTTCTTTTCCAATTTATTCTGTTGTCTAGGATTGTTATACATCTCATCTTCCAGCTCACTGTTTCAATCCTCAGCCACTGCTACTCTGTTGGAATGGCTTTTCAGTGAGCTTTTCATTTTGCCTATCAGGTTTTTCAGTTCTATTATTTCAGTTTGGAGTTTTCTCATTTCTATTTTCATATACTCTTGATTCTTATTTGTTGTTCATTCAACTCGATCCATGATTTCTTAGAGTTCTATAAAGATCCTCCTTATTTCTTCTCTAAATTCCTTATCTGAGAGGATAAATAGTTGGTTGGCATTTTCAGGTCATCAGAGTTGCCATCTTCATTCTCCATATATGGTGTTGGCCTGCATTGTTTCTCCATCATCATGCTTGTAGTGTGATGTTTCCTGCTTGTTGTGTTAAGGTTCATTGACTAGGGAATTTCTGCAGTTGCACTGTAATATAGAGTAACTGCACTATTCTGGCTCCTCCCTTCCTAGGCAGGGCCAGCTCACCTCCAATCAAGTGGCTTCTGCACAATCTTCTGGGATGGATTGGTCTCACAACCTGCTGCCACGAATCTTGGGCAGTAGCGGCAGTGAAAAGCATGAGGCAGAATGCCTCCATCATATTTTGTTTGTGAAGTATAATACGTACATGGAAGAGCATAGAAGCCATAGGAGCTACAAGTAGTGAACGCCTCCTCAGCAGGCTATAGGATGTCGTATGAATTCAGAAGTGACTTGAAAAACCAGGAAGAGTTTCACTGGAGATGCATACCAAGAGTTTGACCTTATACAATGCAAAGGCTACAAAATGGGCAGGAATTGGTTAAGAACAGATTTACCCAAGGAGGGAATAGTATCTACAATTCTCAGATTTGAGACTGAGCAATGCCTTGTCATATAGTTGTAATAGAGCCAGGTTGATCAGAGCAGGATTCTATAGGCTATAATAAGGGATTGGGAGGATAGTATAGCAGATATGCCATGCTGTGCATGCAGCAAACTCAGGTCTAATCCCTGGAACCCCATAATTTTACAAGCCACACCAGGTGTGGTCTCTGAATATAAAGATAAGAAGAATCCCTTAGCAGAATTGGTGTAGCCCCTCCCCCAAAAAAATTTAAAAAAAGGAAAAGGAAATGACTGTGAAAAGCCACAAAAAATTACTAGAGTAAAATTCAAAGGTAGCCTGAATCATTAGTATATCTCTAGCAAATTTCAAAGTTTTTTTAAATGGCTACTTTTATAAGACTGTCACATTACACACACACACACGCTTGTAGACAAACAATTCACATTAACATTATCCATAGTCTAAAAATGGAAACCCAAATAAATGAAGACATACATGAAATGTCATATCAGACGATAGTTAGCAATGACAAGAACAAAAACGATGATTAATACTGCAACATGCCTGAAGCTTAAAAACACTGTGGAGTAGAGACTGGAGAGAAATTCAGAGGATAGGGTGCTTGCCTTACATGCTTCCAACCCAAGGTCAATTCTCAGTACCCTGTATGGTATCCCAAACCTACCAGGAATGATCCCTGAGACAGAACCATGAATAATAAGCCCTCTGAATATTTGGATGTGACCCCCTAAGAGCAAGGTAAAAACACTGCAAAGTAGAAGAAACTGGCCACAAGTAGATTCCTAGTATATGAGCAATAGAATTCTCTGGGTCCAAAATAGATCCATCTATATAGAGAGAGCCATTGTTGGAAAAGGTGAGAGGCATTGCTAATGGGTACAAGATTTATTTCTGGGGTGATTCTAATGTTCTCAAATTGACTGTGGTGAGAGCTGCCCAACTTAATATACTAGACCATTGAACCGTATAATTTAAATGGTTGAATTGTTTGATTCGTAAAGTATATATCTTAATAAAGCTGCTATTAAAAAACTATTAAGAGAGTAGACACTTGAGGGAGTTGGTTTCAGGAGTTGAGAATGAGAGGAAAGACTAAAATGGTCATTAATTCATTTAGAGTCAATGGAGTCCTATTGGAAATAGTTCCATTATAGGGAGAAAAAAATCAAACTTCCCTTATCACATCCAGTCTCATATTAAAATATAGACCCATTAATTTCCTAAACCTACTCATTTTCATCTAGGAATTCACCTTAATGTTTCAAATAAAAAATAATGTGACTCATAGTAGAGATGTATGGGTTTATAAATACATATAAATAAATATGTATTCCTTGGGAATCCCTCACAAATATGTTCAATCACCTTTGACTATTTCCTTGACTCCCCTTAATTTCTATAGAAATTATTCGTATTGGATTTCAATTTATTCCAGCAATCATTCACTAGTACAGGTCTTAGGGCAAGTGCACAGGTAAGCAAAGCTATGCCAGAGTAAGAAAATGAATAAGAAAGAAATGCTAGGAGCCTAGGGACTGGGAGATAGCTTATAAGGTTAAGTGTTTATGCTTTTAATATCAAAGGATCAGGCTTAATACCCAAAACCTCACAGTCCTGAAAGCCAAAGGTAGGACCCAAAACATGAAATGAGGGAAGAGTAAGAGAGACAAGAGAAAAACATTCCTCCCCCTAGCACCAGGTGACTTGAGCACTGAATTATCTGGCCTACATAACTGGACAAAGTATTGCTGGGAGTAATGCCCAATTCCACATATCACTAATTTGTGGGCTTCCCTGACACCCCCAAAAGTTATCCTTGCATCAAATTCCTTACTATTCCAGAGGAGATAGGCCAAATACAGGGGAGCTTGAAAAAAAAATTAAGAAGTGACTATAATTGCAGTGTACTGTCAGTTTCTTGTTGATCTGGGCAGTGTCTGCTCACATAAAAACCACATTGAGAGTGTCTGCCACTAATATAATTCTAAGTCTTATCCCAACCTACTGACCCAGAATCTCTGAGAGGAATACCTGAGACACATGATCTACCTGTCTAACTATCTCCATTTTGTCCCACAAAATCTATTCCCTATAAGGCAAGGAGACTTATTTCCAGAAAGTAGTGTGGAAATAATAAAAACAGAGCTTCTTCAATTATTTCTTAGGAGAAATCGGCCCTGAGGCTGAATAAGTTTAGCCTATCTTAATGTTAAGTAAAATGTAATGATTTACCCATTACATACTGTTCAGATACTTCAGTGGCCTGTGCGTTCTGTGAAACTTTACAAAGGGTACAGAGACTACTAGTCTCGAGGTCATTTTCTGCTACACATATAAACTGATATTCTAAATTAATGGGCTGTAATCCATCTGTGAGATGAGTTATTCTGAACAAATATTATGATATTAATTTATTTGTGTATGTATGTGTCTGTGTGGTATCAGGTTATCAGAGATCAAACCAAGGGCCTATAGATGGAAGGTAGGTGCTCTACTGCAGAGTATATCTGGGGCCAGTGCTGTAGCCCCTGACCTAGAGGCATGATGGCTGAATACCAGCAGGACTGCCGTGGTGCAGACCTAACCTCCTCACTGAAAAAGGGGATGTGGTTCTGGCAAACACTGCTGAGAAAAGGCCTGTTGTGCCCTAGATTAGCACTTGGCAGGATAGCAACAATGAACTTATTAACTATTAATGCTTAATGAGAACTAACAATGCTGAGTGCATAAAACAAACAAACAAACAAACAAACAAAAACCTGTGTGCCTTCGCCCCTTGGATTAAAACAAGAATTGCTGGAACACACCTTACTTATTCTAAACTGCTGGAATAATCTACAATAATATTTTTCTTAAACTGGTAGAATCTACAATAATATTTTTCCCAAGCTGGTAGAATCAACAATAGTATTTACAGTTAGTTTTTAGTATTGTGTAGGCTACAAAAATGTTTGGTCTTTTAATTACATCTGCCCACTTTTCACAATGGTTCCTTGGTTTAACCTTATAGACATTGGGCTTATATTTTATTAATACTGACTAGCAAGAATCATATTCAAGAGGAAAGAATAACTATTTTTATTTCTGTTTATGGTAAATGAATAAAACTGATAACAAAGAATTTATAAAATATATACAATGTTTAGATGGCTGTTTAATGATTGTGCTACACATAATGTTTAATCCTATGACTAAAAAACATGTCACACTTGATCTACCCAACTTCCTACTATTGATAATTTTTTGCTTAAATATGAAGCAGAACTCCCAATAAATTAGACTCAGTTCCACACTCTTGAGTGTGTCTGATCTCTGAGTATCCACTCTTTACTGACTCCTTACTCCCGTCATTCTATCAAATAACCCTGAAGCCCCTTTCAGTGCTACCCAACTCAGCAACAGGCTAATCTTCACATTCCTAATAGAAATATATATATACATATATATACATAAATGTGTGTATACATATAAGAAAGTTAAACTTTTTTTGTTTGTGGCACCAGGGATTGAACTTTAGGTATCACACATATAAGGCAGTGAAGTCATATATCTGGTAAAATGTAGAAATAATTTTTCCCTGGGTCCAGAGCAAGAGGTACAGCAGGTAAGGCGTTTTATTTAAAGCCAAACTGGGTTTGATACCTGTTACCACATTTGGTCCATTGAAGCCTTCCAGAAATAATCCCTGAGTGTAGAGCCAGGAATAAGTCCTGAGTATCAATGGATGTGACCCCTAAAATAATTTTTCCTTTTTTAGTTACTACCTAAGCAGTTGTATCTCCAATTCTCTGAGTGATATTTTGCTGTGACTTGAAATGCTGCTCATTTCCTGAGTAAGAGGATGCTTAAAAACCTTGCTGATGATTTCTTTACTGAGACACTCTTCAAGGAGCAAGGAAATGTTGGCTATTTTCTCCGTGACTCCTCGGAGGTGGCATAAGAAGACATACTGGGTACAGGATACACAATGAAGAGTGCTTAGCCAGAAGCCAATTTCTGCATGGGAATTTTGACTAGTCAAAAGAATACCTATTTCATAATCTGGGAAGAAATAATTTTCTTGGCCAGAATTCAAGATCAATACCCAATACAGAAACTCCAAAACTTATTGGGCCTACTATCTCCTTTTCAGAAAAAAAGTTACTCAGGCCCCCCTAGAGACATTCTTTATATTAACAAAAAAGAAAGCACCCTCAATTGCATGAGGCTACAATCACTTCCTTTCCACCTTCCCCATGAAGATTCCATAAATACCCAGGGGAAAAGTATTGTTCACTTTGGGAAATAGTGAACTAGAACAGTGTTGCTAAAACTGTGGTCCCCTTCTGACCTTGATTCCTTCCCGTGGCCCCCTGTCCTAGTGGCTGCCCCTAGTCTCATCTGTGATTCCCTTGGGACTATTCCAGGAGTCTAGTTGAGAAATGAGCTAAAGGATCAAAGCTTTCAGAACTACACCTTGCCTCTACTCTATCTACCCTGAGCAATCCTGTTCAGTTCTGAGGCATCTGGAGAAATGGCCTAGTTTCCCCATCATCATCCATCCAGACTGTCACCCAAACTAGTGAGCAGGGGTTGATCCCAGAGACTGCGTCCTCCTGAAGCTAATTAGGGATGAGACCTGCTGCCTTTATGACTTGAATATTTCTCAGTTCACCTCCTCCTCTCTATTCCCACCGCTACTGCCCTAGTTGAAGCTTCCATCAAATCACACCTGCACTAGTTCAACAGCTTTCTAATTGGGCACCCTGCCTGAACTCTCCCTCTCCTCAAATCCTTCTTCTGCTCTCATCATTGTACATTTGGTCAGACCATTTTCTAGCTTAAAAATCCTTAAATAGGTCCAAGGAGATAACACACAGGGCTGAATGCAAATCTAGTGAGCAGAGACCCAGATCTAATCCTTGGCACTAACTACATGGTCCCAACACTACTTGGTATAGTCCCCAACACCACTGGAAAGGCCCTAAAACTCTTCAATTATTACTTACTGTAATAATTTCAACCAATTTTTGATCTGCAGAACACTAAGACTATGCATGATCCACACAAAAAGGTGGGGAAAGGGGGTCTTTTGAAAATGGAGGAATGGCATCTGACAAAATCAAGAGTATCCTTTATTAGAGTCTGATTTGTTCCCCAATTAGCAGAAATGCCTCATAATTCCTTAAGACTCGGTATCTGAATAATTCTGGCATCTTCTCCACATCTCCATCACAGCTGGAAGCTGCTTACAAGCAGCTTACTGCTATATAAGCAATGGCCCAGCTTCAAAGTTCACCACTAATCTAGGAAGAGTTGCCAGCCCAAGCCAAGCCACTGAAACTTATTGGCCCAGTTCTCCAAATCCTGAAGTTCCTGGATCATTCATCTGTGTATGCAGCATTCAGCTGGATAGACACCTCCAAATTCTACAACACTGACAGCCAGTAGGAGCACACCAAATTAGATGGGAAGTAGCATAGAAGTCAACTAAGTTCAATAAAACAAAAACAATAATACAGAAGGCTCAACTAGCCATAGTTGAATAAATGACTTTAATTACCTCATTGTGAGAAACAAGACATTTTCTTTTTCTGAAGTATTTTTCAATCATTTGAGTTGCCATTTTGTTGTTACAAGCAATAGAAAATAAATTATTTGGAGCCTACTAAGGGAGCAGGCTTGTGGAGTGGCGGGGGTGGGGGTGGGGGTGGGGACTGGGGACAATGTGTAGGGAAAGTCACACTAGGGGTGGGATTGGTATTGAAACACTGAATGCCTGAAACAACGTATTGTGAGCAACCGTGTAACTATAGTGTTGAAATAATGTTAAAAAAAAAAGTTTTAATAAAAACAAACAAACAAAAAAATCCTACAAACTCAGCATCCAGAAAAAAACCCAGATAAAACACTGGGAATTACATCTACAGACTACAAATGCCTTTGACCAGGGAATCTTGAAAATGCAGGTGCAATATGGATACCTTTTTGTTTCTAAGAAATGGTGCCATTTACAGTTAGATCCTGCTTAGAGATCTTCACTCTGGAGGTGCTTAAAGGTCCTTATGTTTTCGCCAAGAACACCATTCTGAAACTTCCAAATAATCCATTTTCTTTTAAATTTGTGAAGGTGAGGCTCTATGTCAATATATCTTTGCAAACCCTCAACTAAAAGCTAAAAATCTCAATAGCCAATCAAGAAAACACAAACTATGTTTCCAGAACAAAGTCCTTCCTCCAATGTCCATGAGACCATTTTTTGTTTTGTTTTGTTTTGTTTTTGTTTTTGAGCTCTCAGCTTGCTCAGGGTTTACATCTGATTTTCTTCTCAAAGATCACTCCTGGTATTCAAACCATATTGGGTGCAGGGAATTGAATTTGGGTCAGCATGAAAGGCAAGCACCTATCAGCTATGGGCTCTAACCCCATGACAGCTTTATACATACTAGTCACTAAGTTAGATAAATCTTGACTTTGAGGTGGCAGCTGGCTGACATTTTGGCTTCGCTACATATATCCAACATACAATGAAAACTCTTAACAATTAACTGCACACCTTATAGTCAGAACATGTTTTAGTTAAAAGATAAATCCAAATGTTCATGATATAAGAGTTAATATATCTTCATCCTAGTTTTTACATTTGTATTTTTCTCTTTTCCTTTTTCTGAATATTGTTCAAGATAATTCATCCTCATTAAGTATAGAATACAACATGAGCAACTCTTATTCCCTTTATACGTGTATATTTTAAAAATATAGAGGTAAAAGTATTATCATATCCATTAACAACATATTTATTCAATATAATCCTGATTCTTATACCTTGCATAGTTTTTGCACTGTAGCTTGGATTCACATGGTTTCTTATATACACACACACACGTGCGTGCGCACACACACACACAAACACACACACACCTCAAAGTACCAAAGCTTATGAAAGCATTTGTAATAACAAAAGGTAACAACATACCTCAATATAATTTACCTTTCCTTTCTTACAACACTGTACTCCCTATTAGTGAATAATTTAAGTATCAGAGCTCTAAAGACTGTAATAGAAACCAATCGTTCAAAAATAATATCTATTATTTTATAAAGCACATAAGTTTTCAAGATGAAAACATTCAAACAGTTGTTCATATAAGCTAGCTTATACTTAATATAACGCTTGACAAATATTTGGAGCATCCCCAAGTGGTGCTCAGGGACTCCTGGTGATACTCAGCCAAAATGGCCTACAATTCAATGCAATAGCCTGTGAAGAGACAGCATTTCTTGGGCCCTGTGGTGGGTCAGGGCTATTTAGATATGATTGAGGGCTCCTAGCACCATATTCAAAGATGCTTGGAGATCTTCACTCTGGAGGTGCTTGAAGATCCTTAGAGCTATTACCAGTGAAATTCAGGGCTGTGTGGAGAAACTTAGTCAGACCAATATTAATCATAAACCCTAACTACAGTATGATCTCTGGGCCCCCTTAGATATACTTTAAGACTTAAAAAAAGAACCTTTTATTGGGGCCAGAGAGATAGCATGGAGGTAAGGTGTTTGCCTCACATGCAGAAGGTTGATGGTTCAAATCCCAGCATCCCATATGCTCCCCTGAGCTTGCCAGGAGTAATTTCTGAGAATAGAGCAGGAGTAACCCCTGCCAGGTGTGACCCAAAAACAAATAAACAAACAAACAAACAAAAAGCATGAGGTTTGAAGTTTGAGAAAGCTTGAATTTTAAATATTTATTTTGGGGCCAGAAAAATAGCATGAAGGTAGGGTGGTTGCCTTGCATGATAAAGGACAGTGGTTTGAATCCCAGGATCCCATATGGTCCCCCAAGCCTGCCAAGAGCGATTTCTGAGCATAGAGCTAGGAATAACCCCTGAGCGCTGCTAGGTGTGAGCCCCAAAAAAGCCCAAACAAAGAAAACAAATAATCAAATAAAGAATCTCTTGTCAATCTGTGAAAACCCATGTACTAGACACACACACTTCTAGAAACAAACATTGAATCTTGGAACTTTGTTCAAATAAGCCTCAACTGAGACTCGTGGCAATCCTCCCTACTAGAACTGACTCTGCTCAAGCAGTGGCAAGGTTCTGTATACACAACCAGTTTTTATCACTAAAGGCAGCCACTTACCCTTCAGACACTGCTAGAGGCAGGATAAAATTTTCTCTCCAGAGTCATTCTCACTTGAAGAATCATGGTTTTGGGGCTGGAGAGATAGCACAGCGGTAAGGCGTTTGCCTTGCATGCAGCCGAACTAGGACAGACCTGGGTTCAACTTCTGGCATCCCATATGGTCCTTGAGCTTGCCAGAAGTGGTTTCTGAGCACAGAACTAGGAGTAACTCCTAAGTGCCACTGGGTGTGACCAAAACCCCTCCCTCCCAAAAAATCATGGTTTACATGGAGCTAAGGAAGTAGCTTAAATGGCAGTACACTGACATAGAGTGTAGGAGAGTCTACTCCAAAGCACTGCTAGCAATGGTTCCATGACCCTATGCAACACTGAGAAAAAAACCAACAACAATAAACCATGGTTTGGGTGAGATAACTGTTGTGCATAAACACATTATCACCACTATGGCAATCTGTACTAGAGAAGCAAATCAACCAACAAGTACAGTGGTTAGAGCCCATGCTTCTCAGGCACCAAACCCAGAGTTTGATTCTCAGCACCACATAGACTCCTGAGCAATACCCAGTGCAACAGTAAATGAATGCTCAGGCTATACCCAGCATCAGAGGATCTGAGACCATCACAGACCTATCACTGAAGCACCAGCTGGATTGGCCAAGGAGTTCCAGTAAAGACTCTGGACTTCCTAAGCCCTACTTGAGAGTATGCCCCCCCCCTCCAAATTCACTCATTCAATAAAATCTCACAAAGCAAATGCTTACTCCCATTAATTCTCCCACAATTTTCTGCAGTGGGGATCACAATATAACATCATTTAAAACAATAATTAAAATTATTTTGACCTGGCCATATAATGGTGTTTAGCATAACTATAAGTGGACCTGATATATGCTTTTTTTTTTTTTTTTTGGTTTTATGGGTCACACCCAGCAGCGCTCAGGGGTTTCTCCTGGCTCTATGCTCAGAAATCGCTCCTAGCAGGCTCGGGGGACCATATGGGATGCCGGGATTTGAACCACCGCCTTTCTGCATGCAAGGAAAACGCCTTACCTCCATGCTATCTCTCCGGCCCCAATATATGCATTTCTGTGTCTGCAGAGGCCTTGGTGTTAGTTGAAGATTGTCATGGAATTCCATGATTAAACAAGAAGTTTAGCTTCTCAAGTTTAGCTCCTCTACAAAACTAACAACTTAAAACTATTTCCATTTATTGTTAAATACTCTTAATTAAAAAAAAAAAAAGACAGGATTTAAAATCCAGGTTACCATTTACAGCAGAACTAATTTCCCATATGAAAATCAACACATATCTCCAATGAGAGCACCTTTTTTAGTTTTTCTAAGGTTTTTAGAGCTATGTGTTAGGAATGTTTATTCATTGCTTCTGACAAAAAACGAACTCAGAGAGGGGTGGTTAGCTATATAGGCAAAACTCCAATACATTTGCCTCTCCAAAGCACTCTTCACTCTTCCCTACTCAACTTCTGTCCAGTCCTACTCTTTAGTATCTAGCTGAGTTTAGCCAATGGGAATTCTATCAAAAGTCTGAGTGCATAAGAATAAAACTGAGTTGTTTATTCCTTGTTTTCCTCAGTGTGAGGTACCTTAGCTGTCTACATTTCTCCACGAGGGAAACTACATCCTTTCTTTCATTTTTTTTTTAATTTTTGGGTTATACTGGACAATGCTCAGGGGTTACTCCTGGTTCTGCCCTCAGGAATCACTCCTCAAAGACCATGAGGTCCATATGGGATGCCAGGGATCAAACCCCAGGTCAGCCACATGCAAGCAAGTGCCTTACCCACGGTACTATCTCCCCAGTTCAGCTGTATCCTTCTTTATTTCTGTTTTCTTTTTTTTTCATTTGGTTTTTGGTTTTTGGGCCACACCCAGTGACGCTCAGGAGTTACTCCTGGCTCTGCACTCAGAAATCACTCCTGGCTTGGGGGACATATGAGATGCTGGGGGAACAAACCGCAGTCTGTCCTAAGTCAGCCTCATGCAAGGCAAATACCGTACCACTGTGCCACCACTCCAGCCCCTGCTGTATCCTTCTTTTTTTTTTTTTTTTTTTGGTTTTTGGGCCACACCCGTTTGACGCTCAGGGGTTACTCCTGGCTATGCACTCAGAAATTGCCCCTGGCTTGGGGGGACCATATGGGACACCAGGGGGTCGAACCACAGTCTGTCCTACGCTAGTGCTTGCAAGGCAGACACCTTACCTCTAGCGCCACCTTCCCGGCCCCGCTGTATCCTTCTTAAGGTAGCCTTCTTGATAGGATTCCGTTCTCTCAGGCTCTGTAACCAGGCCCTGGTAATAACCAGGCTCCCTTCTGGTTCCCCAGGGTTTAAATATACTGACAGCTCTACTTCTGGACCTGAAAATACCACGCCAAACCTTGCGGTGTCCTCAAAACTTTACCAACATATTTTTATTTTGATTAAGTCTTCTAATATTTTCCTGATTGTAGAAAGCTATCTGTTTTTTTGTGGGAATTCTGGTTGATTCAAGGACTCAGAACTCACTGTTCCCTCTACTTTTACAAATATTGCTGTCCCTTTTACCTTTTAAAAATATTGCTACTGACTCATGCAAATGTTTTCCTGAATTGGAAGTTCATGGAGATGAATTGTAAATGAGAAAGACAGAATAAAAATGCAACTTTGGTATTCTAGCTAAGGCCAAGTGCAGCATCAACATGCAACTATCATCATACCTGCATACAAACAAGAACTTGAACATTTCCCTAACACAAAAAAACACTCTGACATTCCTTAGAAGTGAGTGTTGGAGGGTGTGGGGGGGAAAGACAGGTCACACCCAGAAATGCCAGATACTATTTCTGCTCTGTGCCCAGGTGTGAGCCCTTACTTTCTGTATCACTTTGGCCCTAGCACCGAGCTTTTATGTTCATTTTATTTTTATTTTTATGAAAGGAACTAGGGCCCTAATTGGATTCCAAAGGTCTCACTATTTGGGTCAGAGAACAAATTGTCTCTATATTGGACATCCTTTCACTTCCAAACAGCTTTGTAAGCTGTCCAACACCATGCAATAATATAAACACATCACTGGTCAGTGGTTTATTCCAGTTTTTAGATTATGAGCAAGAATTGAATCTTGCATCAGAAAAGCACTATTGCTTCTAGAGAGACCTGAGGAAGGCTCCAAGTCCAGTTCGATCACAAATTGTCCAGAGCATTTTTTGTACAAATTGGCTCATCTCTTTGAGACCTCATAACTTTACTGATAAAGTAGATATAACTTCCAAAAATTTTTATTTTTAAAAACAAAATTATTACTATAAGTAAGAGTATAAAAACTCCTATGAAACCTGGTAGCAAGAACCTAAAACTACTTCTCACACACAAGAAACTTCTTTGAAGTCTTAGATTGCAAATTAAAAATTTGAGCTAATATGATATATTCTGTCAGAAATAGCATTAATTTTAACACAAAAATGCTTAACACTGCTCACCAGTAGGTATAAATCATTAAATATGATAATCCTTTAATCTAGAAATTTCCTTGTAGGATGCTACTTTGAAGAAATGTTCCATGTGTACACAAAATTCCAAACTAAGCATGCTAACTGTAACACTGACATACAGAATTAAAATATAAACATCCTGAAATTTATCAGAAGATTAATTTAGTAGGATTATGATTCATTAGGATTATAACGCATAAGTCCACATGGTACACTTATGAACATTATTTTTTATTAAAAAGGATAAATTAATTTAGAAAAATACACATGACACATTTTTTGGTAAAGAAAGTAAGTCATGGCAGAATATATATATATATATATATATAAAATCTTATATTTGAAAGCAATTGTAACATTTATTTATAAGTAAATTTTTCTAAGGATCCATGCTTGTTAATGAATAGAGAAAAGAATCAATTGGATTTTCTTGGGTGGTAACAAGTAGCCCTTTGAGGCAAAGGGGAATGGTAGTTGTCAAGGTCTTCAAGGAAGACTAGTTTTTCACATGATGTATATGTTTGTATCATAATACAAATATACAAAGTACAAAGTATATTTTGTATTACTTAGATATTTCTCCCCAACAGTTCATTTTACTGCATTAATGAAATGATACTAATGATTTAAATATTTTATTAGATTATACTATTAGGTGAGGGAGTTACAAATAAAACTAAGATACGATTAAGTTTTAGGATATCATATCATTTGAGATATAATAAATTGTGCACAGGAGAAGTATATATGAATTCAGAAATTTTTACTACAGAGAAGAAACATGAATATCAGCACTTTTGAAATATGCAATAGGTTTTATGTACCAAATTTTTGATTTCCAATTAATTGTGTGGTGGTGGTGGTGGTAGTTATATTTGTGTGTGTGATGCTGGATAGCCAGCCCAGAATATGTGTAAACATATTCTACTGCTTGTAACTGCTTCTACTTGCTTAGAGATACATTCCCTACCTTAACTAATAATTAATGTGACCACCAAGTAGTCTTTTCTTAAAAAACAAGCTATATTTCTTCCTTTAATTTGTGTGCTCTTATTTCTTATTCAACTCTGTAGTATCTTAAAACTTCATGAAGGGTCTATAAAGGATAAGAGCTGCTCTGAATTTTCCTGCCTTATCAGCTTCATTTATATTCATGTCAAATATACATTTAGATATGAATATATTACTTCCTTCAAAAACAATGAATGTATTTTAATTTAAATTTTGAATTTGGGGCCATATCCAGTGGTACTTGGGCATTACTCCCATCCCTGTGCTCAGGGAATACTGTCACTGGTGTTAGTGATCTAACCTGGGCCTCCAACATAGAAATCATTGGCTCCAAACCTTTAGGCTATTTCTCTGGCCCATGAATGACTTAAAAAAATATATATTTCCTGAAATGTACTATATACTCAGGGTTTTCCAACTGATTAATTATTGCTTTCAGTGAATCTTAGAAGACAATAGTGATGATCTGATGAAAATTCTGTAAAAAAAACAATAAATATTTTGGTAACTCAATATCTTAGAAAAGTAATCAATTAAATGGTTTTTGTCAATATTCTCCTTTCATAAAAGAAAGATAATTTGTTACCTTGGCCGAGAAGAAAAAAACATAAATAACTTAAAGCAGAAATATCAGGGGTGGGAGCAATAGCATAGCTGTAGGACCTTTGCCTTGCATGCATCCAACCCTGGGCAGATTTCAGTTCAATTCCTAGCATCCCATGTGGTCCCTCTAGCCTGCCAGGAGCAATTTCTGAGTGCAGAGCCAGGAGTAACCCTTGAGCACTGCTGCCAGGTATGATCTCCCCCAAAACAAACAAACAAACAAACAACAACAAAAGAAATATCTCATGTGCACCATCATTCCAAGTTAATGGAAGCGCACTTCTCAGAAAGCTATTACCTTGGTTTCGTCCTCCCCCCACCCTAGAGACGAATCTCAAGTGTTTCCAGCTCAAAACGCTGTGGAATGAAAGTGCACCATGAAATTGACAAACAGATGAACAATAATCATGTCTCTGTTTGGGTTTCAATACTTAAAAACCTTAAATAAAATTCTCCCTTTCAACACATCTAATCTTTTCAATGATGTGCACCACATACACCCATTCCTCCTTTGAGACTAAAAATACCAAATTCCCAGATGCAGGTTTCATGTACACTGATATTGTCTTTATAATGTACACAATCCTTATAATATATTCAGTTGAAGAAAGGATTACGGAAAATAAAATAAAATTTTCAATGTGAAAAGCATTAGAAATTGTCTGGTCAAATCTCTTGACTATATAGGAGAGAAAACTGAGGATTAGTACAAATAACTTGCCCAAGGTCACTGCTAATATATGACAAAAACAAGACTTCCAAGTCCTGGTGTTCTTTTAATTACACTCAATTGCCCTATTTATGAAACAAAACACAATAAGCAAATAATAAAGTCTTGGGAGATTTGTGCATTATTATACTTGTTAATCACTGTAATAATTTTGAAAAACACAGCCAAAACCATGCAAGTACTCTGAAAATAAGCCAACATATTTGGTAGAAATACTTAAACCTACAAAGGAAGGAATATCTTGAGTTCTTCAACATGTTAGTTGCATATACATTACACATACATAGAGAATAATAACCATAATAGCTCTAACCCTTACATATCTTAAGGGTTAATCAAATCTGATTAATTTAAAATAAATTCCAAGATACAAGTTTCATTATTATTGATATTTCAGAGATGTAAAAACCTTAGTCAAAGTTTGGGAAATGTACCGAGTTTCAAAGCGAAGTGTGGAAGCAGGACTTGTCCCTGACCACCCCTGCACAGAACCTGGAATTTCCATCACCCAACAATGACACAAAGTTCAAAAAGCAGCCAATATTTTCTTAGCTAATAAATTCTCAGTAAAGGTTTCATGGTGATTAAAAATGGTTGATAATCTCTCTTAACTCCAATTTAACACTCACCAGACTTTTCAACAAACTTGCTAATAGAAGAATAACACTGGAGGTCAGATTCATCTTTTGCTGAAGTTAATAAAAAGAAAGTGGTTAAGGGCTAATAGGAAAGAAAAAGGAAAGAGAAGGTGATTTACACTGTTCACAAAAGTATAAATTTGGAACAACTGGTAGGTGCCACTATTTGTTTTAGGATATATCCCATTCACCTGAACAAAAATTCAAAACATCCTGTCACCAATGAAAGATTTTTCAGTGTTTTTGAGAACATAGACAAAAGGAGGGAAAATAGGAAGTAGAAAGCACTGATTTTATAACATTAAAGAAGAGTAAAAAGTATTTATTACTCTAACTACACATTTCTGCTATAAAAGAACACATTCATGCTTAGTGAGAACTGTGGTATTGACTATATTGTTCTCAAAAGTTTTCATGTGAGCTCTCTGGATTGTCTTCCTTTAGCACACCCGTAAGTGCCATAAAAAAAAAAAAAAAAGGCCACATTTAGCTTTTTCTCTTAAACACGTGCTTTCTATAATCTTTAAAAACCAAATCCAGGCCATACAACATACAACTCTGACCTACGTGCCTTTACGTGATGGAAACTGCCTGTTTCCTTGACTTTTCACAGGAAGGGTGAGAATATTCCACCTGGACCTGCCAGATATGTATGGCTGTTTTGAGCTGTTACTATTTGTATAGTCCATGGAGCTTGATACAAACCATTTAAAGGAATCAACAGCAGCCTGTTTAAACAGTCTAGAGTCCCTATTTATAGAGCTTTCTTGGTTTAACTTTTAACTGCTATTACAGATATGTGAGCTTCTGATGACATTGTTCTTATAAAGGACTGAGAAGTAGGATTGTAAAGAAAGAAAACCATAAGCACTACCTGTCCAATGATTTCTTCACATCTGCCTTAAGAGCATCACAATGATGAGAATCATTCACTTAGAAAAAAGTCCAAGCTGACCTCAGATTGAAAGGGGAAGTACACTTTTTCCTACAAGACATCCTACACTAAAATATAATGTAATGTTCTCTGAGTACAAATGGATCAAAATGCCATGACCCCATATACTCACTAGCAGTTAAGCGAGAACACCTACAGGAAAAAAGACAAAGTGCTAAGAAAATGTAAGAACTGACCCTAACACTTTCTTCAGTCATTCAAAAATAGAAAATTACAAGCCTATTGATTTTGTAGAGGTAAATAAATAGGATCCTTTAGATATAAGGAACTTCCTTCTTTAGTGCCATGATAATTACATGTAGAAACAAATTCAATCTATATTTTATAAAATCACCATCAATTTTATTATATTGATTAAAGAGAAGCTTCTGCTCATCATTTACTTAACAGACTCTAGACAAATACCAAAATCACTCAGTGAATAAAGTAAGTTGATTTTTCTCAGTCAAATTACTTTCTTTCATTTAATTTATTTTTTTATTTTTTTTAATTTATTTTTTAAGGGGGAATAATCCTGGTGTGCTCAAAGGTTATTCCTGGCTCTCAGGAATTACTCCTGGTGATAGTTGGGGGGACCATATGAGATGCTGGGGATTGAACCTGGGCTGGTTACATACAAGGCAAATGCTCTACCCACTGTACTACGGCTCTGGCCCCTCTGTCAAATTTCTTACATCAGCCAAATGAAGCTGTTGGTTTTTCTCCCAGGATAGTGATGCCAACAGCAAAATGATGAAATGTTTTTATAGAACGAACTTCATGCTCCCTATCTAACCAGAAAGACCATCTACCTCTAAAGGTACCTTTAAGCTACCAAACCAAAAGACCACTGGCTTCTTTCCAAAAGAAGTTAATATTTCAACTTTCAGAGTTCCTAGATCTAAAAAGCTTCTGTTTAAGGATCATCCTCTTCCCCAGAAAATCAAGGACCTATCTCCATATTGAAAATAAACTAGATTCCACATTTGAAAGTAGCAATCCTATATCCCTTTGTGGATATGTTTTCTTCCAATTCCCTTAGATATCTTTCTTCATGCCAAAGCAGTTAACTATCCTTCTCCAAAGCATTAGAGCAAAAATTTCCACTTGGTATCACTATCAATTAACAAAGCATTCAGCCTATCTAAGAGAATATATATGAATGCATGAGGTATACAATGTAGTGTGCTACTGGCACACAGACATTTAAGCAAACATATAAAGCCACATAGCATATAGGACAATAAGGAGCTTAGACTTTTCTGTTATAGGAAAAGATATAGTCTTGCCTTTTGCGACATATGTATGAAACCAGAGAGGACATGCTAAACAAAGTGCCACAAGAGAAAGATAAATATCAGGCAACCTCACATAAGTAGAATATAAAAAAGCAAAGCAAGAATAGACAAGGTCCAATAAAAAGAAACACTTGGATACTAATAGTAAAAATTAGCTTACCAAAGGTAGAGTAGGGAAAGAATTGAAAGGGTGAAGAAGGCCCAATGGACTGAGTTGGGGAATACTGGTGGTTACAGGGTAGCATACATTCTGAATAGTGTAAGACTGTATATCTAAAGTGTATATAGTCATAAAATCAGTGTTATCTCAATAAAAAAATAAGCATGAGTAAAAAGAACAGTTTAAATAGTTAACACAGCATATACATATAAATTTACACATTATATATACATATAAATACATACATACACATAGCTTGTAAAAATTTACCCTCATTTAAAATGTTATAGCCATACAATTTCTAATAGTATTGATAACTATATCTTCTTTTTTATGATTAAAAAGATTTAAAAGAATATAATTTTTCTGAATTATGATCTTATCATCTTTTTTTTTTTTTTTTTTTTTGGTTTTTGGGTCACACCCGGCAGCGCTCAGGGGTTACTCCTGGCTCTGTGCTCAGAAATCGCTCCTGGCAGGCATGGGGGACCATATGGATGCCGGGATTCGAACCACTGACCTTCTGCACGCAAGGCAAACATCTTTCCTCCATGCTATCTCTCTGGTGGGATGATCATCTTTTTCATTTAAAAAGGTCAGGCCTCTTTCTCTAAATACTTTAAAAATGAAGCTTTGAAAATGGGAGCAATAGTGTGAATCAACTATTAACTCCTTGTGCAGTTAATTCTGGCTTCACTTTACAAGCTCCTCAGAAGAACTTTAAATTCTTCAAAGCATTGCCTGCCTAGGCTAGTTCTATCCTTAGTATATTTCTAAAATTTTATCAAGAACAAAAGTTCATAGAATAGGATGCAATATTTAGATTGGGAACAGCATATTTAAGTACACTATGTGCATTCATATTGCATCAACAGTCTGAGGATATAAAGCAATACACTAACAGCAATTATCTCTGGTTGGTAGTTTTAAATCACTTTTTCTAGTTATCTACTTTTCTATTTATTCTGATTATAATGCATCCCTTCTGTTGTTTAATAAACCTGCTGAATGAGAAAAGAAATATATTCCTATAATGATTCACAGACATCACAAACTCCATGAGTCCATTTATAAAACATGTACAAGGAACAAATCTCTGAAAATGTATTATGAGTCAGATTAAATAGACAGTGTATAAGGGGGACTCAGTGAAAAGCTGCTTGGCCAGCAGGACCTGTAATTAAACCCAGTGGGCGTAGATTGGGCATTCCTCATGCTGTGAGACTGTGTATCTGATCAGAGCACACTCTCCATGATCCATGTGAGGGGAGAGGGAGCAAAGGGGTGCTTTTCTGCATGCAGTCTCTCATTCCTAGATGGTATCGGGCTGCAACCACCGAAAGATCTTAACTTTGAATGATGGTGATTGACCCTTAATTACCCTCAAAGAAATATCAGCAAAAGTTAACAGATTACATGCGAGTTTCAGCATTTTAAAAGCTGAACCTCAAATACTTTGCAGCAGTACAGGGCTTGCTTCATTCTATGCATATAGTACAGAGGTGACAAGTGAAAGTCTAGAGTACTGGGAATATGTTGTTAACCTCTGGACCAGACTTAGGAGGAAAAATAATCTCGTAGTACAGTACTAAAATGTGTCTCATCTGTGGGGTAGGAGTGGTTGCTGGGGGATGGTGAGGTGCTAAGAATGTATCATAATGGTTTAGTCGTAATCAGAGTGAACTATCAGTCCTCAGGCAAGATGACTACTGACAGGCTTACCATGTGAGAACACTGAAGAGCATCACTTATCACATGTTAAGGCCCACACAGCCCACAAAGACATTTGCCATGGCACAGTGATAGGACATGTGAGGATGGCTTCCCAACCCCCCTGAAAGAAAGTGCCATGCTCAGCTTTTAGTGCCTGTCTACACTGAAGCTACACTGGCCATGTGAGAAAGCCTCTCCATGCCTAACCTCCAGACCTGATCCGAGAGCATGGCTTCCACCTGAGCACCCCCCACACTTACAGCCATAAATGCATTGGCACTGAGAAAGACAGCTGAGGATGTGGCACTCCAGGTGTGGCTTTATTTCTCACTTCACCGGGTCAGCTATTTAGGCCTAGTCTTCTCCATTGGCTTGAAGCTTTGTTCACACCATCTTGGGTAACACATCACATTATTCTTCCTTATAAAAACAAATAAACTCAAGTGAGCATTCAGAGTCAGTGCACCCCTCCAGACACCTCTGCCTTCCCCTCTGATTTCTGTGACAAGCTCTATCCCACCCCTCCCAGGTCTGCACTGAAGACTGGCCAGATGCCCTACTTTGTTCCTCAGACAGCCCCCTTTGCTCGCCTCCGCAGATGTGCATGCCCCTGAGAAATCTCAGCCTGCTTCCACCACTGAGTCACCAGGAGCTCAGTGCTGCAGTACCCAGCACAGCCTGCCTTCAGCTACCGACAACCAAGTCAAATTAGTGCACTATCCACTTTCCACCCTCCAGAAGCACTCAGCTGTCCTGGGAGTCTGGGCCACAAGAGGGGGGAAATGTTTTCAGACTTGTCATGGCTCCCCTCTAAAACAGTGCATCCAAAATGTACACAGTTCTGGAGAACAAGGTGCTAGAGACATTGGTTCCTAGCCAACTCGATTCATAGAAGCTGGTTTCTCAAACCACTGGTGATTCTGCAGTCACTCCAATCTACTTCAGTGCGATCCAGTGCCTGAGTTTAAAAATCCATGGTTGAAAATAAAAGTTATGCTTCTTTAAGACATCACATGTTTCGTAACTGAGTGTGGGAAGAGGGGCAGAAGAAGTGATCTGGCCTCCTAAAGCAAGCAGCCAGAGAAGCTGGTTCACTGGACAACTGGAGTTGCAGTTTCTATGCTCCCACATCACTGGTAAGTAAAGACCCGCTCTGTTTCTGTCACCAATGTTTCAGACTACAGTCGCGCAACAAACTGACAGTCTGATCATTTATCAGCACGTTGGACAACACGCAGAGACTTGGTGGAAACAGAGTTAGAGTTAGAACTGACACACAGACAGGAAGAGAAAAGGGATGCTTATTTCAACAGAGGACTTTTCTTTCATTTGATAGACACATACACCCATAGGGTAGGATACATCTTTTTTGGTTTGTCTTTCTTTTGTTGTTGTTGTTGTTGTTGTTATATTCTGTTTATTTGGTGATTTAGTCAGAGAACCTTATATAACACAGTCCTTCTTTAAATGTAGCAACACGTATGGCATTGAATTGAATTCATATAAAATTCAAACTCCCCAGAGCAGGGCCCCTTGGCCGCCCCCAATCATTGGAGCTAGCACGGTTTCTATAGGATTGGTCAAAAATCAAAACTATCAGCAGCAAGAGTAAACAGAATTCAGTGATCACTTTAACCCTCTACTCAAAGGCTAACATTTTCATGGCATGGTTTTAAGGATTCCAGAAAACGGTTTTTCACCCAGATTTTAATAGACTACATGTATCTCTGACCTAAGGAGGGAAAGGAGTCCAATTTCCTAAGCCAATACACGTGAGCCTGCCTCTGTCTTCCAGGCTAGAGTACATACACTACCCACAGCCTCTGTACTGTTATCTGCCACATTTGCAACATTTCCTTGACAAAGAAGCTGGAGATCTGCACCTCCAGTTTGGCCAGGAAAGCATAAAATAAAGCTTCAGCAAAGGTACTTCCATTCATGCTCGCTGAATAAACAATATGTATTATATAATGAATGAGCCTTTTCGGTGAACTCTGCTATTGTCAAACACAGGCACTTTCCGCATAGTTTAAGTCAGTCTCAAAGCAGTTACTCCTGGCGAGATCAAACGTGGACCGAGTAATGAATAAATCTCAACAACCCACACTCTCCGATGTTTCTGCTTTTCACCCCGATTTCTTTTTTTTTTTTTTTTCCACTAGACAAGCAGTTATACAATAAAGAATCTTCTCAATTAACTCCAACCACCCAGAGAGCATTTACACAGCAGCCAGCAAACACCCGAAAGACGCTGGCTTTCAGCTCCATGTTCCCTGCGTTGCCTAAGAAATGAGGGGGGTGGGGGGAGCATTAGTGGGAGGAGGAAGAGGAGGGGAGAGGGAATCAGCTATGAAAATACTTACAGTCTCCGAGTCTTCAATGCCATGCAGGTACAAATTGTCATACATGGAGGTCTAATAATCCAGAACACCTTTCAAGGGAAAAACAAAATTGCTACAGAAGCCACAGCCAGAGCTACAAGATAGCAAAGGGCCTGTCTGGAAGAGCTGTGCCTGCCTTCTTGAGCCCTGTGATTTAGCAGGCAGGATAGTAATTCATTCACATCACACAAGGTGAGGTTATCTCCAGAGGCAGCCCAGCCCTGGCATTTTATCTGCCTTCCCCATATAGAGCATAAAAAAGCAAAACCCTTCCTCAACCACAGACTGGTGACTGAGCTAGGAAAGTGGCCTCTGATTGGCTCGGCTTCCCTGCTTCAGTCAGCTGAAGAGCGTTCCCTGGGAGAGTGGAGGGCGATTGAGCATCCTACCCAGCAAGGAGCTGCTTCCTGTTTCGCCTGCCTGGTACAGTGCTGCAATCAAGGCTTCTCAGTCTCTCAAAGGCTGCTCCGAGCTGCAAAGCAAGCCCTTGCATCTCTCAACCTAACAGCTCCTCTTCTTAATTATGTTCCCAATTGGTGGGAAAAGCAGGGAGCAAAAAAGGAAATTTCATATTCGGAGAATACTACAGAAAGATAGGCACTCAGTCACTGAACTGTCTGGCCCACATTCATACTGAAAAGATGAGATTTAAGTTGAATAAGCAATGGGTTATTTTTTTTATTTTATATAACAATAAACAAGGTAAGTATTTTAAAGTACATAGAAAAATAAAACCTTGGTAAAGAAAAATAGATAAAATAAACAGATGGAAAATTTTCTGGCAAGTATTCAACTGTAAAATTTTGATTTAAATAAAAATTTAAACACTGTGATGACAAGGTTGTTCATACTACAGTTTTTTTCTCTCCACAAAGTTGTTCATGATTAAGTTACATTCATATAATGTACAACCTTCACCAGTGCACATTTCCCGCCACCAATGTCCCAAATCAACTGTTAGTTTTCTCACTGAAATCAAAACCTTCTTTTAGATGCAAAATTTTTATTTATTTTTTTTAATTAACCATTTCTCTCCCTTTAAGCTGTAGCCAATATGGGAGAGGGTGTTGTTTTGTTTTGATATTTGAGTTACCACCTAGTGATGTTCTGGGATAATTACTCCTGGCCCTGCATTCAGAAATACTAGGGTGGTGCTATTGGGGACTATATGAGGTGTTAGGATCACAACGGGGTCTACCACTTGCAAGGCCAAGCACCTACCTATCGCTGCATTATTGCTTTGTCCTCTGTTCTTTTTGCTTTTGAGCCATACCCAGCAGTGTTCAGGGCTTACTTCTGCAAATGGGATGACAATGATCAAACCTGGGTTGGAAACAGGAAGGCCAGCACCTTATCCACTGTATTATCTTTCCAAAACTCCAATGTTTTAACTTAAATCCTTCATTTCTGTTCCAATGCTAAGAATTTTTGTATTTCTAAAAACAATACTAAATTTTTTTTCCCAAACCCAAAACAAAAATGTCATTTTCTGCTCCCTGTCATTTCTCTACAATTTGTTGAAATCTAGAATAGGTCTACACAGGGCATACCCAGATTCTTACAGCTTTCGGGTCAAGCAACATGATGCTGCAGCTTTGAAATAGGTGAACAGAAGAGTTCCTTAAAAAAGTTAGCTAAGTTAGGGGTTGGGGAGAGAAGTTGGTGAGTGGCAGAGAACCCAATCTAGGGAAGCTGCGTAAGTCATGGAGTGAAGCAATGACCCAGAAATTCATAGACTCTGAGTCTAGTAGCAGCCTCCCCAGTAATCGGTCTGAATACTCTGGGCTTGTCATCATATCTCTAGACTTTACTTTATGACCTGCGAAAGTGAGGTAAGAAACAGCACAGGACAAAAACCTTGCAGATCTGAAATACTACATAAATATTTATTAATGACAGCCCTACTCTGCCATCCAAAGACAGGGCTGAACTGAGCACAGGCCATGGACCTAGCAAATAGAGCCTGTCCTTATAGCTAGCTTCTCTAAAAGCACAATTCTTTTTTTTTTTTTTTTTTTTTTTTTTGGTTTTTGGGCCACACCCAGTGTTGCTCAGGGGGTCCTCCTGGCTGTCTGCTCAGAAATAGCTCCTGGCAGGCACGGGGGACCATATGGGACACCGGGATTCGAACCAACCACCTTTGGTCCTGGATCGGCTGCCTGCAAGGCAAACGCCGCTGGGAAAGCACAATTCTTAAACAAACAATAACCAACAAAAAACAACCTGAAAATGTTCATTTTTGGCTTTTCCCCATTCTGGAGAAATTCATGTTCTTATCTAAACACTTTTCTTTCTTTTTCTTCCTTCACATTCTTCTGAGTAAATTTCCTTAAATAAAATTATTTTACATCACTAAACAAACAAACAAATTTGAGTCACAGCAGCAACAAAAACTACAGAACATAGTTCTGCTCTGCGTTCATTCAGGCATCAATCCCCCTTACAAGCAATTGCAGAAGCATCTACACTTTTCAATACTAAATATGTCGAGGTGGCTCTTCTGTCCTTTAGCACTCTGAAGAGGGAGGACTCATGCAATATACCACCTGTGTCTCCCCATAGAAAAGAGAAGAAGAAGATGCAATTGGCAGGATTCCACAAGAAGAAATCCAGGGTCAGCACAAACAGTTGACAAACTGTGTGTCACAAAGTGGGTCCCATCCCAGGGCAAACATCAGCTCTCCCCTTTACAGAGAAGACAAAGCCCCAAAGGTAGACATTTCAATTCATGTATCAGATTCTGCCACTTAAATTTACTCTATCACTATAACCATGTGGTGTTTTAGCCAGAATCAACAGCAAATTGAGAACCGTTTTCTCCTTAAATTTTTCAGATTATTTCCTAACTTTACATTACTCCAGTTAAGAGGATAGTTACTTCCTGAGTATCACTTTGTAGTTCTCTAAGTTGAAGAGAAGAGTACATTCTATTTCTATAATTCAACAAGAAGAAAGAAAACTCTTCACAAGGAAAAAAATCGTGGTTCAATTCCTCTCCACTTCCCTACCTCTGTAGCTGATGTGATGGTAGAAAGCAAGTTGTTACAGAGTAGGTGCTCAATGTGTGACATCACATTACATGTACTATTTTCAGGATGGGGACCTTGGTTTAGGCAAAACAGCCTGGGGTCACTCTTCAACCTTGCATTCCACCCCCATAGACTCAGAACAGAAGCTCCATTGGCTTCCAGCTTCCCAGAACATTAGAAAAATACTGAACTCAGAATCCCAAACAATTGCAGGAAGGACAAACCCAAAGTTTACCTAATCCTGCCCTCATATTAATACCCAGCAAGAGTCAATTGTTTCCTCAAAGCCTGACTTTTCTAGACTTGAGTATTCCTGCTGGGTAGATGTTTGGATGAAGAGCAGTCAGCCTGTTCCCAGGAAGAAATTGGTGAAAGAAATGATAATTGGGTCATATGTCTCCTTTCATTTCAAAAGCTCCCTAATCATAAGTCACTTCATCACCCATGAGCCAATAATGGAAAATCAACTACTACATGGGGAATTGGTCCTTGGCATTTAGTTTGACAAAGAATAAGCCAGACACCTGCCAAGTGCCCTAAATATCATCCTAATGCTTAGGCAAGTCCTGAGATCCAAAGCCATCTTAGTGAGAACCCTGCTCATGACCTGCCCAAAGGAACTCTGAGAAATTCCCAGAAGAATATACTATGACCTCCCTCCAAAATTTTTTTTTGTTTGTTTTTGTTTTTTGGTTTTTGGTTTTTGGGCCACACCCTGTGACGCTCAGGGGTTACTCCTGGCTATGCGCTCAGAAGTCGCTCCTGGCTTGGGGGACCATATGGGACGCCGGGGGATCGAACCGCGGTCCGTCCTAGGCTAGCGCAGGCAAGGCAGGCACCTTACCTCTAGCGCCACCGCCCGGCCCCAAAATTTGGAGCTGACCATGTACCTGTGTCCTGAGAGTCTCTGCATGAATGAGAAATCCAATAGAGTCCAGTGGACCACTTCTGCCCACCCCAGTTTTGAGTAAAAGAGTGTTGGGATTCCAGCAGGTCTTAAGTTCCTAGGACCACATTTTTAGGAGCTTCATACAGTTTTACAGCGAAAGTTAGGAAAGCAAGGAAGATTTTGCACACTCTAGTGCTTGACTTTGAGAGTTTCCCAATGAAAGGAATACTTGAACAGCTGGAAGGGAATCCATCCTCACCAGAATCTATCTCTTCTACCTCATGCTACACAGGAGATCACATCTGAAAACTATGGGGTCCTATGGGCCTGGAGTTTCCCAGTGTCACACTTATCTCTCTCCACAGAGTTATCTTCAAAAAGGACATCAAATCTCTGACTGTGTCCCACCAAAAGGCTGTCTTTCAGTTTTGAAAGTTTTGAAAGTTTTGCCTTTCAGATTGCTGAATATTCTTTTAATCCACTTCCTTTCAAGTCATCTCTCCTTAGGATCAAAGACAAAAGGTACCATAAAGAGGCATTGCCTCTGCATTTAATTTGGTATCAGAAATGGCACATGATTCTAATTCTCAGTGGAGAGATTATTCTTTCAATTTAACAAGTGCCTTCATAGACCTTAAGTCAATGCAGGATATGGATGATCTTAGCAGGAAAGCATCCTCCAATCTCTGGGATAGTATCTCTGGGAGCAGAGCTGCCTGCTCAATATTTTGTTGGTTTCCAACTCAAGCACTTGGAGTTTCATCTCAGTCCTGTGCAGGGCTTTGTGGTTTAGTAAATAATATGGAGTTGACAGCCACAGATCAACCTTTCTCTTTTCCATTGATTTGTAAAGGGTGCAGAAGTGGTAAAAAATACCAAGAACTAGCTGATTCATTAGCATAGATAGTCACCATCAAGACAACTGATGCAGATTTGGAAGCAACAGGAACTTTTGCTCTCCCAAATTCCACTCAAATTTCTTTGGAATTTAGCTTTTCTAGGTCAGTGAGTTATTATGCATTCTTCAGCAGGTATCTCAGACATAGGAACAGTGTTTGGACTCAGCAAAGACAAGTCTTCTCCTGGGCACAAGGCACCTCTACTTGTCTGGCACCTCTATGTGCCAAATAAGCCTTTTGGATGATTTCTTTTAACTTTGCTGAAGAGCAGGATGCAAAACAATATTCTTTCTCTTCCAAAAATATCTGGCTACTCTTTGTATTGTTGTGATATTGCAAACATTAGTTCCTAACACCTCTCACCCATTTTTTTCTCTGATAAACTTTAGGGAAGGAACTTCAGTAGTTACCAGAAGAACAGGAAAATGAAAACCGAGAGGAACATCACAAATCAGAAAACCATCTGCCCTTTCAGTGATCTTCTAAGTCAGATTGACATCTATCAGGCATTTCCTTGAGTGTCTCTGGGCCTCTTTTGTAACTTTGAACTAATCTCAGCTCTAAAAGTAGTAAATTTACATGAAAAGATATATGAAAAGTGCCTGGCACATAGAAGGCAGAAGAAAAACAATCAACATTTTGAAGATGTTACGGAATTGGGGCCACCTACACCATTTACACTCCAAAAGCCTTCAAAAGTCTCTGTAATTCTTGTACCCTGCCCTCCCCAGCACAAAGCAGGGTGCTAAAGATGGCACCAAGTCTTCCCACAAGGCTCTGCTTTGTTTGATCCCAGCTTGGTTATGCTCAACAAGTTGCTTGACTTTCTGGACTTCCTTCTCATTTAGAAAAACATGGATCCTCCTGGGACTATTGTACAAACTAAATCCATTGATATGTCTGAGAATATGAAGATTTCTCAAAAAAGCAAGAATAGAGCTTCCATGTCAATCCAACAATTCCATTTCTTGGCAACTACCCCCAGAAAACACAAACACACACACATACACACACACACACACACACACACACACACAATTTTCATTCAAAAGGACATAGGCACATCACTATTTGCTGTAGCAGTTAGCTCAACAGCCAGGAAATGGAATCAACCCAGTTATCCAATAATAGATGAGTAGATTATGAATGTGAGACACACATACATATATACATACACACACTGGAATGTTATGCTGCTGCCAGGAACAATGTAATATATTTTGCTGCAACTTGGATAGAACTGGAGGATATCGTGTTAAACAATGAAGAAGAAAGAAAATACTAGACTATCTTACTTATCTATACTCTAAAGAGTAACAGGACAGGGAATGCAAGTTATCAAAGTGGGGAGATCTAATTACCCCAATACCTAGACTATAGAACTAAGAAGGATAAGGAAGGAAATAAACTGAGTGGGAAGGAAAAAGGGGTGGACAGGAGGTAAAAGGCAGGGGACAGGAGGTAGAGACACATCAGTGGTAATGAGATGAGGTTTATGTATATATCTAATATACATATATGTATATGTTATATATATAAACCAAAAATTCTGAAGGCATGAGATCCAAACTACATCAACCAAACCTAAAAAAAAGCCTTCAAGAAGACAGACTAGGAGGTGAAAGGAACCTGGGGACATTAGTGGAGGGAAGTTGACACTGGTGGGGGGATTGGTGTTAGAACATTGAATGCCAGAAACCCAACTTTAACTTTGTAAATCATGGTGTCTTAATAGATTTTTAAGTAAATAAATAAATAAATAAAATTCTTGATGTGAGAAAGGGATTGGACCAGTAGAGCACAAATTCTTGACTCTAAAGTGGGAGAAGTCCCTATTGCTTCTCCTCTCTGGGTTCTAGTTGGCAGCCCTGGGAACTTTGCCTCTAAGAAAGACTTTAAACCCAGCCTGTACCTAATGGAGCCCCTGCTTCCCCCAGTAAAGCTAAGAAGAAGGGCTTTCTGCCTCCTGTTTTGCTACTTAATTATATGCCAGTCTCCCCCCACCTGCCTCCCTGCTTCACCTGGCTGACTAATGGCTCTTTATGCTGAAGCTTAAATGCAGATCCTGACTCCCTCGGTTTGGTAACGTCCCAACCCAGGGGGTTATCCTGATGAACTTGCCATCTCTCTGGTTCCCAGGGTAGCCAGTACTTTAGGATTCTGACCTCCATTACCCAACAGTCACCCTGTCTCAAACCACTGTCAGACAAACAGTCCTATGAGAATCCTTTACTGCACAGCACTGTTCTGCCTTTCCAGAAAGGCAGGAAGTAGACAGAGAAAGGAAGACAGAAAAAGACAGAAACAGAGAACCCTAGAGGTGCTCTATGGAAGAATGAATATATAAAGGAATTCCCTTCCTTTCTGCTATTTTTGATGGCTCCAGGAAAAAAATAACACTTCATAATTCATATAAGAATAAGTGTAGGTAAGTTAAAAAAAATCCAATGGCCTATTCAACTTGCCAGAAAATGACAGCTCCTTCCCTGTGATTGATGTATTACTCAGAAATCTCTCGCCTTCTGAATTTTCTGTTTTTAAAAAAATGCCAATCTCTTGGCAAAAACATTTTATACAGCCACAATTTTCATTAAGGCTCTGCAACTATATTTTCCATTTTTCTCCAAATGAGTCAAGGAGACTAGTCCAGCTGGTCTCTCTGCCACAGACACATCATTTAGTTAATATTATCAATGCTAATTTAGTAATTATGGCCTTCAATAGCCACTGTTTTGCTCTACTTTGAGGCTAGGGCTCAAAGATCAGCATGAAATGGAATTTCACCCTGAAAGCCCATGGGTAGGTGTGGGAACAGTACTGAAAATCAGTGAGACAGAAACTAAGCTAAGGAGATGGGTATAACTGAAGCAAAGGCTTGCATTTTGAGATTATCCAAACAAAGCTAAATCTGGGTAAGAAGTACTGAAGGAGCAGGGGCAGGGAGGGATCCAAACCTGGGCTGGAAATCAGCCAGTTATCAAGTTCTAATTCTCACTATCTGTGAACATAAAAACACTTCCCAGGCTCCAAACTTGCTCTAAGGAATAAGCAGTCTAGTTTTTCTTCTTTGTCTTTTCTTTTTTGGGGGGGGGCGGGGTGCGGTGGGGTGGGAAGCACACACCTGTGTTGCTCAAGGATCACTCCTGGTAGTGCTAAAGGGGCAATATGAGGTATCAAAGATCTAACCCATATCAACCACATGCAAGGCAGGCACCTTATGCTTTGTATATCTCTTTGGTCAAAGTTTTTTTTTTTTTTTTTTTGGGGGGGGGGCACACCCAGCGGTGCTCAGGGGTAACTCCTGGCTGTCTGCTCAGAAATAGCTCCTGGCAGGCACGGGGGACCATATGGGACACCGGGATTCGAACCAACCACCTTTGGTCCTGGATCGGCGTTTGCACTGTGCTATCTCTCTGGGCCCAGTATTTTTTTTTAAGTGTAAAAATTTGAGACATATTATTTCCTATTGTTATTCCTTTTAGATAGAAATTTGTGTTTTCCCTCCCACAAAGTGTTCCACTATGATTTGTAAGATGATATCTATGTTAACCTATTTGGACATCTAATAGCCATTTGTAAATGTCTATTGTGTGCTCAATATTTCCTCCAAGCCAAAATCAGATGATGCCTGATCCTAAGTGAAATCTTCCAAGGCTTCCCATCATTCTGTTCATTAAGGCTCAGATCTTTACATGGTGCAGCATGACCTCAATGTGTCTCTGCTGACATTCCCCATTTGTACCTTTCTTCCCAACCTTCCCCTCCACAGTCAGGCTAGGTAGGTGTGAGAGCCCACCCACCACCAGCTTTGCTTATGCCCAGCCCTACACTCAGTCCTCACATGAATACACATTAGGAGGTGTATGAATGACACTTTCCAAAATGTGAGTTGCACAGAGAGGAATCAGAGAGCTTCTGAGTCATTATGAGCATAAAACCTTATATACAGATTGCTCAGATGGCTTTCTTTCCTTTTATATTTTAGTTAAAGAAACATGATTTACAAAGTTATTGATCATTGAATTTTAGGCATATACTATTTCAATACAAATCCTACCACCATTGGCAACTCCTATTACCAGCATTCCCATATTCTATCACCCCTCACCTCCCTGTTCCCATCCCCTGCCTGCCACCTTGGCAGACACATTATAAAGTTTGGTGGCTGCAGCTTAGACTTCATGTTTTCAGTGTTGCTGAGACTGTGCTTAGGGCCCGAGAGATAGCACAGCGGCGTTTGCCTTGCAAGCAGCCGATCAGGACCAAAGGTGGTTGGTTCGAATCCCGGTGTCCCATATGGTCCCCCATGCCTGCCAGGAGCTATTTCTGAGCAGACAGCCAGGAGTAACCCCTGAGCATCGCCGGGTGTGGCCCAAAAACCAAAAAAAAAAAAAAAAAAGAAAGAAAAGAAAAGGAGCTATTTCTGAGCAGACAGCCAGGAGTCACCCCTGAGCACCGCCGGGTGTGGCCCAAAAACCAAAAAAATCTCTCACAGCACCAATATAATGGAATCCCCACCTCTCTTTCCTCATTACTTCCCTTTCTCCTTTCTTATCTTCTTTTTATTTTATTTTATTTTTTGTTTTTTTGGGGGCCACACCCGGTAACGCTCAGGGGTTACTCCTGGCTATGTGCTCAGAAGTTGCTCCTGGCTTGGGGGACCATATGGGACACCGGGGGATCGAACCGCGGTCCGTCCAAGGCTAGCGCAGGCAAGGCAGGCACCTTACCTTTAGCGCCACCGCCCGGCCCCCCTTTCTTATCTTCTTTCCTGCTCTTATTTCTTTCCTCCTTCTCCCACCTAGCAGTGGGAGCAAGGGTGTGATCTAAGTCCTCCTTTACTACATTACATTACTTAATCTAGTTATTCTACAAATCACAGTAAGTTAATCCTGTTTGTTTTCTTTTTCTGGCTTACTTCACTCAAATCTTACAGTTCCAACCAGGTTGTAGCAAATTGTATTATTTCTTCATCCCTTGCAGCTACATAATACTTCATTGTGTATATGTACCACTTCTTCATAATTAACCCATCTGTGGTTGGTCTTCTAGGTTGATTCCACATCTTAGCTACTGTACTCATTACATCAATAAAAAAAAATGGTGGACATATGTCCTTTTAAATAAATGTTTCTAAATCCTGGGGATTGGTATTAAATGTAGAATTATTGCTCAATTCTAAATTTACTGAGGGCTCTTCATACTATTTTCCACAAGGGTTGAACCAGACAACATTCCCCCCAGTAGTAGATAGGAGTTCCTTTTTCACAACATTCTGGCCAGCACAGATTATTCCTATTTTTTGCTATGTACCATTTTCACTGGAGTTAAATGACATCTCATCATTGTTGTCTTGATTTAGATTTCCCTAAAAGTGATGCTGAGAACTTTTTAATGTGCCTATTGGTGATCCACTTGCCCTCCTCTTAGAAGTATTATTTTATTTCCTCTTCCATATTTTGATAGAGTTTTTGAAAATTTTTGTTGATTTTTGTGAGTACTTTATATATCCTAAATATTAAGCCTTTATCTGATGTATTGAATACAATATTTTCCCATTAAATTAGCTGTCTTTTAGGTTTTTTGTTTTTGTTTTTTTTTATTCTTTTATCTTTTTTTTTTTTGCCTTTTTTTTTTTTTTACTTTTATTTAAGAAAGAGGACAGGGTAAAGTTAAAGTGGAAGCCCAATCACCCATAAGCAGAATTCTCGGTAGACCCATCGATGATATCCCAGCCTTGATCTTTCAACCAAAGAAAATTAAGAAAAACAAAACTGAACCCATGTACAATACAATTAATTTGTCCCTCAAATCCCCAGTTGTATTACATACTATTTCTTAGCAGCACACAATATAATCCAAAGAGATTAGACTTATGTAACTCCTTAAACATTGAGGGCAAAGTACATTTATCTAGTTCCATGCACATGCTTACTAGTTTAAATTAACCTCAAAAGTTTTAGTGGGTTGTTTTTCTTAAGGATTGGAGTCAAGGGAAAATAGTAAAAAATGGTGTTAGAGTGGCATTTGTTTGCATAGGCCCACCAAAATATAAGGGACATGGAAAGAAAAATTATGGTCTAAATACAAGGAGACCCTACCCCTGAAGTTTCCTGGCACAGGACTGACTCTAGGCTCCAGGCAAACTAGTTTGTCCAATTCAAGTCATCGTCTGTAGTGGCAATACACCTCCATTCCTCACATAGTCTCTGTTGTTGGTATCATGCTTCTGTATTAAAGGTCCTGGAGTCTGCATATCCCATATTGCAGTCAGGATGGTGCAGAGCATCCTTTCGTTTCACCTCACACTTAAGGGGCACTAGAGAGAACCATGTCCTGTAGAGCAGGTCATTGTTGTTGTCAAGTCTTCTCAGTGTAAACGGAAGTCTCTTTTTAGGAGGTCGATGTCATACCCTTGGTAGTGTCTTTCCTGGTAGAGGACTGCTTCCAGCTGTTGCTATAAAAGATCTTGGATGTTTCGTAGATAGCTTGGCTGGTTCTGGCGTGAATGGAGGATGCCCATTCTTCTGAGGCCTGTACCAGGTCATTATATCAATGTTCAGGGTGTAAGGTACATTGTACTGAGATTTATTAGATAAGAACTTATCTGTAGGTATAGTGTTTTCCTATTTTAATGTGTCTATGCAAAGAAGGATCAATGCCATGAAGCGTTATTGGTGCATCTGGAGGCAATAGGAACAAGACCAGCAATTTCCATGACATAGTTCAATCATAGGCATTAAACTGAGGGACAGTTCCACCAACAATCCTTATTGAACAGCTTACAAAGAAAAGACAAGAGGAAAAGTGGATAGAAACATCATAGTAGAAGAATATAGAGAGAGTTACAGCCGTTAAAGAAAATATACATAAAATATTCAAAAGATATATGTGTTCAATTTATGTCCTTCTAAATAGTTCTGGGATTGTTAGATCCACTGTATGTCTTTGGTCTGAGATTAGAACTGTGTATTATTGAAGTTAAGAAGGGTAAATCGGGGGTACTGATGGTTGGGAGGAGTATACGTTCGCGCGGGGGCACTAGCCCCCGTGCGGTTTGCATCATGTAGACTAGTATGAAATTGCCAGTGACAGCCTGAGTATAACTGACCAGCTATCTGCCACCCCACAGATCAAACACCACCCCCCAAGCCAATCTCAGGAGCTCAAGCCCCACCCTAGGCCAATCTCCGCAGCTGGCCTGGGAGTGGGGAAAACCCAGGGTGCCCCATCAGGTCCTCCCAGAAACCCACCTGGAGATCCAGAGGAAAGGGGGAGTCGGGTGACCCAGGTCGGGCCCCCCTACCCTAGGCCGGGCCAAATGGCCCCTGGCACATACGGAGGTCTGCCAGGAGCCAGCCCCTGCCGGCTGAAAATCCTGCCCCAGGAAGGGAGGAAGGCCCTCCCAGGCCCAAAGGACCAGAGCTCAAGACCCACCCTAGGCCAATCTCCACAGCTGGCCTGGGAGTGGGGAAAACCCAGGGTGCCCCATCAGGTCCTCCCAGAAACCCACCTGGAGATCCGGAGGAAAGGGGGAGAGGGGGGTCGGGTGACCCAGGTCCGGGCCCCCCTACCCTAGACCGGGCCAAATGGCCCCTGGCACATACGGAGGTCTGCCAGGAGCCAGCCCCTGCCGGCTGAAAATCCTGCCCCAGGAAGGGAGGAAGGCCCTCCCAGGCCCAAAGGACCAGAGCTCAAGACCCACCCTAGGCCAATCTCCGCAGCTGGCCCTAGACACCTAAGTAAATGGAAAGATCTATAAAAGTTAAATGTGATTTTTATTTTTTTTTTAGAACTAAGGACACCAATGTGGATTTAGAAAACAACCCATAAAAGGAAGAGGGTGTCAGGAGTTGGAGCTAAGCATCATGAAAGTCTGTGACAGAGATTCTCTTGGAATTTACAGGCAAAGGGGATGGATATTGGTGATTGGGGTTGGTGATTGGGGGTTGTCTCAGTTTTGGAATGTCAGTGAAAATGTGTTGCCTCAGAACATAGCTCTGGAGAAACACCTATTTTCCATTATTAAAAAAAAAAGTGACAGACCATAGAACTCTCAAAGCAGTAACTGTGTCTTATTCACTGTGTTAAATGCCCATCTCTGACCTAGTATGTATCACAGTAATGGAAAACTAAATTTCAATAACTACCTAGAGAAAAGTAAGACCCACTTGTATGACAAAGATAAACTTTACAGTACAACAAAGCACTGAGGGGAGCAGAAGTCTCATGTTCTAGCATGTCTCATGCACCCTGAATCATTAGGCATCCTAGAATCTGATCTGATTGATGATACCCATTTACATTCCTCCAGAAAATAGACCTAGAGATTTTCAAATACAGCTAAATATAAGCAGGGTTATTATCTCAGACAATAAATTTATTTTTTTGTTTTCTTGGGGGGGAGCTTTGGGCCACAACCTGATGCTACTCAGGGGTACATGCTTAGAGGTCACCTGTGTCAGTGTCTAAAGGACCATGTGGTGCCAAGAATTAGACATAGGCCTCCTCTAAGCAAAGCAAGTCCTCTAGTTCATTGAAACCCTGATCTTCAATGAACAGACTGTAGCCCTCAGCTCAAAACATTAGTTTCTGTAATTCAGTGAGAGGGAAAAAGCTTGGTTGCTATTAACACTGAAAACATTGCTGAGTTTTATTCCACTGTTTTATTCCACTGACTCAAAACCCTAGAATTTGTTCTTCTGTTCTTCCTTTTAGTAACAAGCCCTCCTCCACTCCAAATTTTAGCAAGACGTAAAACTGTCCAAGTAGAGACTGCATATCTCAGCCTCTATTATAACGAGATGTGGCCCTGTGCTTGCCAACAGACTGTAAATGAATGTAGTGTGTCTAATTTCAATAGTGTATCCTTGGATTTTGCCTATTTTCTTGGGAGTGATGGGGGTGATGAGAAGAAGTTTGGATCACACAGGGCTTAGAATTACTACTGGCTATAAGCTCAGAGGCCTATATGAGGTGATGGCTGACTGTAAGAAAATGTCATATCTCTGTATTATCTCCTTAGCCCTGTACTTCCACTCTCTCTACCTGTCCTCTCAAAGTGATAACCAGATTTTACCATAAAGACAGGACCATGCCTGCAGGTAGAGTCAGTAAGAAAAAAAAGTTTGAATCTGTAGAAAAGAAGACTGATCTCTTGGATTGCTTTTCCTACACTGTTAGGTAGAAAAGCAAGAAACTTCCATTTCCTTTGGAAATGGTGACATTTGGGCCATATAGTGTCCAGGGGCTATTCTTGGCTCTGTGCTCAAGAATAACCCCTGTTGGAGTTATTCAGTGGGTTATGCAGTGCTAGGAATTAAACTGGGGTCAGCAGCATGTATAGCATGTACAGTCTCTCTGACTTGGAAACTTTCATCTTAGGTAGACTTCTTGTCTTGGAGAGCTCTTTGCTGAAACTGCTTAAGCTAACTGTTACTAGAATCAAATTATTATAGCTGAAAAATATAGGTAATCTAAGCAAGAAGAAGACAACTAAAATTTGTTTAAAATGTTGCAGTGGTAAAAAACAGGCACCTCACTGGGCTGTACCATTTTTTTTAATTCTCTTTCACAAAATGCTGACAAAAATTGATCAATTATAATTGATCGGTGCCTCTAAGCACATTTAAAACAACACTGTTATGCAAGGAGTCAGAGCAATAATACAGCAGATAGAGTGCTTGCCTTGCACACAGCTGACTCAGACTACTCATATCCTATATATAGCACCATCAGAAGCGATCCCTGAGTACTAAACTAGGAGTAGCATCTTAGCATCACTTGGTATGGACCAGAAACAAAGTAAAACAAAGCCCCAAAACATTGTTGTGCAAATATTTGACCACAAAAATGTCTGTTTACTTTCTGAAACTTAAGATGAGAGTCAAAATTAAATACTAGTAAGTTAAAAATTTATACAAAAGCCAAATAAATCAGGGGCTGGTGAGATAGCATGGAGGTAGGGTGTTTACCTTTCATGCAGAAGGATGATGGTTCAAATTCTGGCATCCCACAGGGTCCTCTGAGCCTGCCAGGAGTGATTTCTGAGTGTGGAGCCAGGACTAACCTCTGAGTGCTGCCGGATGTGACCCAAAAACAAAAAAACAAAAAAACAAAATAAAAGCCAAATAAATCAAAGAAAATCTTCAACTCTACCCAGTATTTGAAATGAAGTAGAGCAACAAAGAGGAAAATATTTACGACCTAGTAGAAAGCACCTCCTAGAAAGTCCGTAAGGATTTGGCTTTTAGATATAATTTCTCTCAGTTTTCAACCTGGTCATTTTCTTTGCAGTCCTGGATGGAAAATTAGTTGCAGCACTGAGTCCAAGGCATTTCCCAATAGATACAAATAGAAATAAACTGTGTTACTTGATCTAAATTCCAATGCTCAGACATATTCTTGCATGAACTATTCAAGAAAAATAACATCACCACCACCAAAAATAATAAAAATCTGGGGATAAATAAGAAACATTTCCATTGATTCAAAATAGGTAAGAAAAAATAGTAAACAATCCTTATATATGTAGGTTTGTCTCATAAATTCAAGACAGCAAGCACATGCACATGAAGATACATACACATTAAAGTTTACAAAGTTGTTCAGTGCATTTTTCTTTAGAAATGAAAGAAGCCTCTCAAATATTTCTGAATGGCAAATAGAAAATTTTAAATAGCTATATTCAAATTATTTTGTTTTATTTGTGGGTCTTATCTATGGTGCTTGAGGAATATTCTTGGAGGGATAAAACTAAGATCAGTCACAGACAAGATAAGTGCCCCTAACCTCTGTACTAACTCTTGAGCCTTGCAAATAAATATATAGATGCCAGTCTGTCCTTCAGCATTCCAAATTTACTGCATTTCTGGGCCTAGCAGGAGAAGGCAAGTTATCAGTTTATGTAACCCTCTGGTCTTGTGTGCCTTAGAAATCTATTTACCAGGGCTAGAGTGATAGTATGGTAGGTAGAGCATTTTCCATGTATGCCACCAATCTGAGTTCAATTTCTGGCTTCCAATATGGTCCTTTAAATACTACTAGGAATGACTCTTGAGTACAGAGCCAGGAGTAACCCATAAACACCACCAAGTGTGCCCTCTGCCTCCCCCAAAAAGAAATCTACCTTTGTAGCTGCAGAGATAGTAGGCAAATAGGGCACTTGCCTTGTACATGGCCAATCTGGGTTCAGTCCTCCCCTGACACTTCCAGGAGTAATAATTCCAGACTGCAGAGCCAGGAATAACTCCTGAGCATCTCTGGTTGTGGTCCAAAAACAAAACAAAAGTAAAAACCAAAAGGGAAAGAAAGAAATATTTTGCCTTTAAACTAAGAAAGGAAATATAGTCTCACAATTTTTAAAACAGTAGTTTAAAACAAATTATTTCAGGAGGGAGGGCAGAGAAATAGCACAGAAGGTTGGGTGCTTGCCTTGCATATTGCCAAATTGGGTTCAATCCCTGACACCTCATATGTTCCCCCAAGACAACCAGTAGTGATCACTGTTTGCAGAACCAGAAGTACTGAGCACTGCTTAGCATGGATCTCCCAAAAATTATTATAATATTCATCAAAGTTACTCTGGTTTGTTTGTTGTTTTTTGTTTTTTGGTTTTTTTTTTTGGTTTTTCGGGCCACATCCATTTGATGCTCAGGGGTTACTCCTGACTAAGCACTCAGAAATTGCCCCTGGCTTGGGGGGACCATATGGGATGCCAGGGGGATTGAACCACGGTCCTTTCTTGGCTAGCGCTTGCAAGGCAGACACCTTACCTCTATCACCACCTCACCGGCCCCCAATTTTTAATTTTAAAATTAAATTAACTGCACAAAAATAAAAGATTATGATAAGAATATAATGGTAAAACATTAATATTTCCTTCTGCTTCACACACTCCTCTCACCACCTGTTTAAAGCTAAGAATCACATGAACATGGAGCAACCGTTTTAACATCACTGGATCAATGAATGAGAGACACTAAGAGTTCATTCCAGAAAACATTGGAGGAAAAGAACTAAATGCATAAATACATTGCATAGTTCTGAGTAGACAGCAGGCATTAGGAACATCATTAGCAAATATTTAGGTTTACCTAACTTAATGAGAAATTATGATAGGTTTTCTTATCAGGTACCTTTATATCTTTTCACCAATTAAGGGCAGAACCTGATTCCTGTCTTGCACTTTGGCACATGGGAGACATTTTGAACAACCTCTCCTCTGCTCACAAAGAAAGGAAGAGAGAAAAAATTAATAAACGAGATTAAAAATGAAAAGAAGGAGATTACTACAGATACTACAGAGATTCAAAGGGTAATCAGAGACTACTTTGAGAAAATATGCCAAAAAACATGAGTACCTGAAAGAAATGGATAAATTCTTGGGACTCTTATAATCTTCCACATTTGAACCAGGATGATCTAACATATCTTATCAACTCATACAGTAAAGAAATTAAAATAGTAAAAAAAAAAAAAAAAAAGTCGTCCCCCCCCACCAAAAAAAAAAAAAAAAAAGCCCTGGTTCAAATGGATTCACTAACAAATTCTTTCTAACCTTTCAAGAAAACCACCAATTACTTTCAGGCTCTTCCAGAAAAGTGAAGAAACAGAAACACTACTAAATAGTTGGGTTTTGTTTTTGTTTTTGTTTTTTTTTTTGGTTTTTGGGCCACATCCGTTTGATGCTCAGGGGTTACTCCTGGCTATGCACTCAGAAATCACTCCTGGCTTGGGGGGGGGCATATGGGACGCTGGGGTGTTGAACCGCGGTCCTACGCTAGCGCTTGCAAGGCAGACACCTTACCTCTAGCGCCACCTTCCCAGCCCCACTACTATTGTATTTTCCAGCATATAAGACGACTGGGCGTATAAGACGACCCCCTAATTTTTCTGTTAAAACATAGGTTTAGGGCGGCCTATATTCGCTGTATCAGACAGAATGTTCCTGTGCTGCATGTGCTGCATGTGTTCCTGTGCTCATGTACCACAGTGAGCCAATCACAACAAGCAAAGGTTCAAAGGTTATACTGTTATAGACTTCCTCTCTGACTCTGGCCCATCTGAGCAGGCTTTTTACAGTGTAGATTCGGGTCCAGAACATTGTCTAATTTGCATGCATAAAAAGCCTCCTTGGATTGGCTGAGTTGGAGAGGCAGTCCGAGCAGCCTTGCAGTGATTGGTGCAGGATTGAGCTGGAAAATTCGTTTTGTGGCAATCTTCAGACAATTTTCGTTTAGTGGCATATTGAAACATTTTTCGGGATATACTCGGCGTATAAGATGACCCCCAATTTTTGGTTGACCTTTTTTTGTTTCAAAAGTTGTCTTATATGCCGAAAAATACGGTAAATAGTTTCATGAAGCTAACATCACCCTGATACCAAAACCAGCAGAGATGCTATTAAAAAAGAAAACTACAGTCCAATATCTCTGATGAACATAGATGCAAGATTCTCAACAAAATACTGGAAAATAGGATCCAACACCTCATCAAGAAGGTCATACACAATGACCAAGTAGGTTTTATTCCAAAGATGCACGGATGGTATAAAATTAATCAACATAATAAACCATATCAACAAAAGAAAAAATAAAAACCATATAATCATATAAATAGATGCAGAGAAAGCATTTAATAGGGCCCAATACCCATTTATGACACAAAATATCAACAAGATAGTCAAAGCCATTTATCACAAGCTAATGGCAATTATTATACTCAATGGAGATAAACTAAAAGCCTTTCCTCTAAAATCTGGTACAAGACAAGGCTGTACCCTCTCACCACTCCTATTCAACATAGTACTGGAAGTAGTTGCCATAGCAATTAGGCAAGAAAAAGATATCAAGGGCATTTAGAAAGGAAAAGAAGAAGTCAAGCTCTTACTATTTGCAGATGGCAGGCTACTCTATTTTGAAAACTCTAAAGACTCTACCAAAAAGCTTATAGAAACAATAGATTCATATAGCAAAGTGGCAGGCTACAAAAGTAAAGCACAAAAAACAATGGCTTTTCTTATGCACAGATAATGATAAAGAAATGGACATAAAAAAAAAATCTCGGGGCCGGGCGGTGGCGCTAAAGGTAAGGTGCCTGCCTTGCCTGCGCTAGCCTCGGACGGACCGCGGTTCGATTCCCCCGGTGTCCCATATGGTCCCCCAAGCCAGGAGCGACTTCTGAGCGCATAGCCAGGAGTAACCCCTGAGCATTACCGGGTGTGGCCCAAAAACCAAAAAAAAAAAAAAAAAAAAAATCTCATTCACATTAGTGCCTCAGAAACTCAAATACCTTGGAGTCAACTTAGCTAAAGAGGTGAAGGACCTATACACAAAAAACTACAAAATACTGCTTCAAGAAATAAGAGAGGATACAAGGAAATGGAGGCATATATCCTGTTCATGAATTGGGAGAATTAGCATTATTAAAATGGCAATACTCACCTAAGTATTGTACAGATTTAATGTAATTTCTCTAAGGATGCCCATTACATTCCTCAAAGAAGTGGATCAAACACTTTTGAAATTCATTTGAAACAATAAACACCCATGAATAGCTAAAGCAACCATTGGGTAAAAGAAGATGAGAGGCATCACTCACCCAAGTTTAAACTGTACTACAAAGAAATAGTCATTAAAATAGCGTGGTATTGGAATAAAGACATACCTTATACCAATGGAATGGATTTGAGTATTCAGAGAATGTTTCCCAGACATAAAATCAATTAATTTTTGATAAAGAGGCAAGAAACACAAAATGGAACAAGAAAAGCTCAACAAGTGGTGTTGGAACAATTGGTCAGCCATGTGCAAAAAAGCAATCTCAGACCTCCATCTAACACCATGCAAAAGGTCAGATACAAATGGATTAAAGACCTTGATATCAGACCTGGAACCATAAGGTATACCTTATGTATACTAAGGTATACCTTAGTAGAACATGTAGGTAAAACAGTCCACAACTATGAGACTTGAACTAAAAGACAATATTAAGCATGACTGAGTGATAGCACAACTGTAGGGCATTTGCCTTGCACACTGCCTATCTGGGATGGACCAGGGTTTGATCCCTAGACTCTTATGTTCCCCAGAGCCTGCCAAGAGGAATTTCTGAGTACAGAGCCTGAAGTAACCCCTCAGCACTGCTTGGTGTGGCCCTAAAACAAAAACAAACCAAATATCAAAAGACAATGTCAACCAAATGGTATACAAGTCATAAGTAATACAGACTCAAAATTAGCTACCAGAGAAAAGTAAAAAACCTAGTATGTGAAAAGGTCACCAAACCAGTGTAATAGTCAGTATTCCACCTTCAATTCTTTCCTCATTTAAATATGTACTTGTAAATATAAAATAATCAATCATAAAAGGGACAGAGAGTCAGAACAGGGATTAAAGTGCTTGTCTTGCAAGTACCTCTAACCACTTTTAAGCATGGCCCAACCACCCTTTCATTCCCCTCAAAAACATCAGAAATATCTGAAAAGTTAGAGATCATGAGAAAGTTTTCTAACATCATACAATTCTGAAACTATACAATAAGAAAATAGAAAAATTATTTTCATTATATTTGTCTTTTATCTACTTGCCTAAGACATCTTTCTCACTTTATTTTTACTTCACCCACAAATAACACTTTTGCAAAAATATTTAAATATTTTCCTATGACCCAACTTCCTGCTACTTCTTTTGCCTAAAAGCAATTTATGCATTCTTCTATTGAAAATTTCCCACAAATCTTTTTTTTAAAGACTAACTCTTTATAATGAGTTCTTTTATGACTGATCATTCCATCCTCAGAAATGTGTTTAAAGATTTCCTATGATGATAATATGCTTCAAGGGTAGAGACACCCTATACCCTCAATGTTACTGCACCTATAAATAAATAAGTAAATAAATAAATAAAAATAAACAAAGAACTTGCCACATCTGTCCTTTCCTTGTTGTCTTTTACTTCTTAATTGTATTTATATATATATTTTTTTGTCTTTTTTTTGTTCGAGGGAGAGGAGGGAGAAAGAGGGAGAGAGAGAGAAAGGAATGACAGGGAGAGGAAGAGAGGGAGAAGGGGAGAGAGAGGGACGGAGGGAGAAAGAGAGAGGAAGAGAAGGATAGGGAGGGGGAGTGAGAGGGAGAGAAAGAGGGAGAGGAAGAGAGGGAAAGGAGAGAGAGAGGAAGGAGCAATTGTATTTATATTTATAGCTTCTAGATAGGAGCCCCACCTTTTTTTTTTTTTTACAGAACCATAGAACATAAATAATCTTGTTCTGCCTCACATTCATATGTCTTCCTACAGAGTGAGGGAAAAAAAATAATGATGGGACCCAGGGGCTAAGTGGTCTCAGGAGCATAGAGTGGAAATAAAAAAATGGTCAGCCCTAAATACCCAAACCAATGTCAACGACAGTATAATCAAGAGACCCAAACTACAACAAGCTATACACTAGCAGCCTAGGGGGCAAGGGGAAGAAGTATGGAATGCATCCTGGGAACTATGTTGGAAGGAGGTCAACACTGGTGGTGGGAATGGCCCCTAATTCACTGTCACTATGTAAATGAAATACAACTGTGAAAGACTTGTAATTCTCATTGATCTCAATTAAAAAAAAAAAAAGGAATTTCCTTTGAGTATATTTATTTATTTTCCTGATTATAAAAGCAAAGCACTTTTAGTAAATGTGACTCTGTAGGATATTTAAAAATTCCAAAAAAGTTTAAAAGCAAGCATGAATATGATCTTACTACTAAAATATTATTACTGTAAATACCTTGGTGTCTTATATAAATTTTGTCTAATATTTAGAAACATACCCTATGTAACTTTTTACATTTCTTAAAAACAGCACAGTTTCCCACTACTGAAAATTTAAAGATAAACATAACCTATTATAACTACCTATCATATAAACTATTCTCATTGTCTTGCTCTTATAATAATAGTCTGTAATTTATTTTATTTTATTTTGTTTTATTTTGGTTTTGGGGTCACACCCAGCAGTGCTCAGGGGTTCCTCCTGGCTCTATGCTCAGAAATCGTTTCCACCAGGCTCGGGGGACCATATGGGTACCAGGATTCAAATCACCTTTCTTCTGCATGCAAGACAAATGCCCTACCTCCATGATATCTCTCTGGCCCAGTCTGTAATTTAGATTATTTTCTTGGACTAGACTCCAAAATATTCTCCTTTTGTTTGTTTCTGTTTTTGTTTTTTGGGCCACATCCAGTGATGCTCAGGGGTTACTCCTGGCTATGCGCTCAGAAATTACTCCTGGCTTTGGGGACCATATAGGATGCAGGGGGATTGATTCACAGTCCGTCCTAGGCTAGCACATGCAAGGCAGATGCCTTAACGCTTGTGCCACCACTCTAGCTCTGTAAATTCCTAGACATTCTTGATTTAAATACATGAACATGTTACAACATAATTCTTCAAAAAACCATTTAAATTCTCAAAATGTCAAGAAGCCAAAGAGGTAGTGCAGTGGATAAAGCATTTGCCTTGCCCATGGCTGATGTATGTTCAATTTCTCTCATCCCTTATAAGTCACCTGACCCTGTCAGGAGTAATCCCTGAGGAAAAAAAGGGGGAATAAAAAGCTGACTGAGGTTCTATCATCCACATTTTCTAAAACTTCCACTAAGCAAATAAATGAAAGACCAGTGCAAAGACTACAAAACTACCATAGAATTAATTCCTTAAGCACAGAACCAAGAGCATTGTTGCCTAAGTTATTATTTTATTCTTTTGTACTGATCTGACTTTCATCAGGCAACTTATTCACTAAAGAGTCCTCCTTTAACTGGGTACCCATATTTCTAAGTCACATTACTAAGAATGATTGTATTTCACATGAAACAAAATGATCTGTATGTTTATGTTCTTCTGTTTATATACCCAGAACTTGACAGAACTATGAGTACAGTACCTAGGGGAAGAAACTGATCTATATCTCCAAAATAGCATCTTTTATTTGGGCTAGAACAATAAATAATACAAACAGGTAGGGAGATTGCCTTGCATGTGGCCAACCCATGCTCAATTCCTAGCAGCCAATTTGCTCCTCTGAGGCCATCATGAGTAATTCTTGAGTACAGAATCATGAGTAAGGTCTGAACACTTCCCAGTGTTGTCCAAAAGCAAAACAAAAATGGTATCTCTTGCAACTAAGTGAGAATTTCTGCCTATATTCTACAGGATAAGAGCCCACAATACTTACTAATCAATGGTAAGGTTTACCACAAAATAACATTGCAGCAGCTGTCCCTTCAACTCACCCCCAGTCTCATTCTCCAGACAACAAATCACTCCCCTTGAATACTACTAAATATAATAATAAAAGGGGTCTAGCTATTGTTAATGCAGTCACATGACTAAGCAGAGTTCCTTGACTCAGTATGCCCTGGGTTTAATCAGTGTCCTCACCTCCCTTTCTCAGCTAGCATAAGATCTCAGTAAAAAAGAGGACATTTCCTCCATATTAAATCTTATAAATTTCATGTAAAATTTACTGAGAAATGTTAGCACACAAATAGCCTGGGTTCAGTCAGACTTTGGTCTAGCATTACTTGGACCTATATATCACCTTTATTTAGCCTAATCTTCTAGAAAAAAGTCACAGTGGAACACTTCCAGAATGGCACCAGAAAGCTTGCAAGCGTTGCTTCTGAGATTGTTTCCTCTCTCTTGCAAGCTGAAAACAGTCTATCTCAATGGCTCAAAAGAGACCGCTCAGGCAAGAAAGTGGTGAAAGGATCACATCAACGTAAGTGACAAAAATCAGTACTTAACATTGTTGGGAAAGTTTGGAATTAGCAAACACATGTCTTTGACAAACTCTAAAGAGGAAAACTAATTTTAACTTTCCAACCAAATAGGACTTGAAAATTAAATAAAAATTGGGGCTGGAGCGGTGGTGCAAGTGGTAGGGTGTCTGCCCTGCATGCACTAACCTAGGACAGAACACAGCTCAATCCCCCGGCATCCCGTATGGTTCCCCAAGACAGGAGCGATTTCTGAGCGCATAGCCAGGAGTAACCCCTGAGCCTCACTGGTGTGGCCCAAAAAAACAAAAGAAAAAATTTTTAATTAAATAAAAATAAGTTCCAGTGAATTTTCTGCTCCACAGATAAATTCCTCCAAGTAGCAGCATTACCAAGGTCAATCACCTGAGCTCTTAATACAAATTACTTGATGATGTTGGATAAGCTACTTGAGCTTCAAAAATTAAACCTTTCTATGGCAATGAATATCCTTTATGATTTACTACTGCAGTTCAGGGGGTAGCTTTAATCTCTAGGCTTGGTTGAATTCAGAGAAGCAAAGGAACAGTTTTGTTCTGCTCATCTCTCTCCAAGGACCACTTAAGTCTGCCTTTGAATTGTTCTGACATAGAGACAATTCTCAAAAAGACTGGGAACAGAAATGGCTGAGAAACCAAATTATAAGTTGTGATAATGGATCCCAAAGAGAGAAACTTGTTGGTGTTTCAAACACAGTCAAAGCAAAAAGAATTAATAGTGCACCAAGTTTGGGGATTAAAATTCACAATACAATGCAAAAGTATGATCACAAGGTCACACATTCACACTGAAGCATTTAGCTGTGTCATTAGAAATAACCACACCAACACTTTCCCTCCTCTTCATTTTAAAAAATTCCTCTAAATTTAGTGCCATTACGAAGACTGTTAACTCACTTCTTAATATCTGCAGTGGAGCATGAATCACAGTTTCCAGAAGATCCACCACTTATTTCTAAAGTTCTCCCTTTTGTACATCATCATCTCCAATGACAGCATCTCCATCCTATAGGATCATTTTCTGTTCTTGGTTCTTTAGAATTTATACATCTGCAAAGCTTGACTCTAAAAAATGTCTTCACCTTTATTTATTAGACAAAAAATAATTGACTCCAAGAAATCATTTTGGTTTCCTTCTTGATAAATTTAATAGAAATGTTTTAAAGACCTGAAGTTTGAGGTGAAGATGCACTGCTTATTTTGATTTATAAATTAAAATAATTGCCATCATATAGAGAAGTTTTTGTGTATGATTGATTGTTGATGTTACTACAACTTCTTCCTTCTTCTTCCTCTTTTCCTTTTCCTCTTCTTCCTCCTCCTCCCCTTCTTATTCTTTTTCTTTTTCTTCTTGTACTACTGCTACTACTACTACCACTACTATTTTACCAAAGTCAAAGCAGAGGGGGTGTAGAGATAGCACAGCAGTAGGGAGTTTGCTGTGCATGCAGTCAACCCAGGACAGACAGTGGTTCAAATCCTGGCATCTCATATGGTCCCCTGAGCCTGCCAGGAGCAATTTCTGAGTGTAGAGCCAGGAGTAACCCCTGAGGGCCACCAGGTGTGACCCAACTCCCCCCCCCCAAGTCAAAGTAGACAGGATCCAGATCCGTTTGTGCAGGGTTCCACAACTTTCCTAATTATTCTTCTAATTGCATCTCCCTGGTCTCTATACCCACTGAGCTCTCCAGATCCTAACTGCTTACTTCACCTAAAATATCATGGTCCTTTCATCCACATTCATTTCCTAGAAACCTCTTTCATCCCACACCAGTATAGGTAAAAAGTCTTATAAAGGATACAAAAATCATAGTTGTGAAGAAACACCCTCATGCCTTCACATTTTACACATTAAATATCCATGTCTCGTTGCTCTAGATTGAGTCTAGGTTGTCCATCATGAATATGTCTGGAGATAGTCTCCCTTCCTGGTTTGTGTAGAGTCAAATTCCCACAAGGCCAGGAGAGTCAGTTCTGGGGCCAATCCTTTACTTATAAAAAGCTCTCTCTCAGCATTTTCTTCTTGGCCTACACAAATCAATCTAAAACTTCTACTTCAACTCATTTATTTATTGCTACAAGCAGCAAGGTTTCCTCCTACTCTCCACTCATGAATCACTTCTGGTAAGACTCAGGGTACCATATTGAATGCTAGTGAGAGAACTTGGGTCACTATATGCAAGGTAAGTCAACTGTCCTATCACTCTAGCCTTTCAGCTACCTTCTTTTTTCACCAAAAACGTATCTCTCTCTCTTACTGTCCAGATATGGACACAGTGATACTTCCTCAATTTCCCATGCCAACTATAAATCAAATCTTCGATTCCACCTCAGTGCAAGAGATCTTGCTCTTCCTTTGAAGACTGAGCTCAGAATCCCAATTTTTTTGTTCACCTACATACCTAGTGCTTTCTATAGTTATCTAGACTAACTTGACTCCAACTCTCTCCTCTGGCCCTTTCCCTTCACTTTACAAAGTAACAAACCATCTTTCTCTGGCCTTTTCTGTCCCCACTATCAACCTATTTCTGTCTTTCCTTCTTAGTCACCACCCAAAGAGGGTATCTTCATTTTCAGGATTCATTTCCTCTTCACACATCACTCTTCATCATTGTCTCTGACTCAGACTGTTCTTGTCAAGGTCATCAATGGTCTCTTTCTTTCAACAAGCCTCATTTCAAAGCACAACAGAACCTCATGAACTCCAACAGTGTCGTGAGCTCTGACACTACTTATCTCTCTGATGTCCTGTTAGAAACCAAGCTCCCTGCTCATCTATTTTACTTTCAAAAACTCTACCTCTCACTCTTCCTCAGCTTCCACCTCCTTTTATCTTCTAATAGCCCACAAATAAATATGTTCCATTCAACAAAGGTTGGAATTCCAGAATTGTGTATTCAATTGTCAAACAGAGCATATCTCTCCACAGATTTCCCACAGCACCAATATATCAAGGCAAGAACTCATTTCCTTCTTCTTTAAAATCAAATTCTTGTGCCAGAGCAATAGCACAGCAGGTAAGACATTTGCTTTGCATACAGCCAACCAGAGTTTGACCCAGGTTCGATCTCCAACATCCCATATGGTTCCCCAAGCCTGCCAGGAGCAATTTCTAAGAACAGAACCAGGAGTAATCCTGAATGCTGCTGGTTGTGGCTCAAAAACAAACAAAATCAAATCCCTGTATCACAATACAAAATGCACTTGAATCCAGTAGTTTGATTTGAAAATTTAGAAATTACTTTGACTCTCTCCTTCTTTATCATCACTGAATTCCATGTTCTCTATTTTCCCTTTAGAATGGCTCCTATTTTGTCAATTTCTACAGTCTCCTGAGTATCACCAAGTGTTAGGATTAACACCAAAGGTCCCTCACTCAAAAAAAAAAAAAAAAAAAAAAAAGCTGCAAATCAAAGGACTCTCTGCTTAAAAAGCCATCAATTGCATCTCCCTTATTTGGGAGGAACTTTGAATCCTTTTGTGGATAAAGTGCAAGAACTTAATGATGTGAACTCTCTCATTAGTCACATAATTCCCTCACACTAGGTGCTTCAATCAAATTGTCTTTTCCTCAAAGAATTTAGACAGCTCACTTTCTCCACCCATAAAAGTTTCTCTACTAATCAAAAGTCAGCCAGGGTCAGAGAAATAGTACAAAGGTTAAGACACCTTTCTTGCACATAGATGATGCCAATTAAATCCCTGACACTGAAATGTCGCTCAATCTCACACACCACCAGGAGTGATCCATGAGCCCAGAACCATCATGTATAAGTAACCCCTGAACATTGCTGAGTGTGAATTCAGAAACCAAAACAACTCTGCCTGAACATATACTTGAAAGTCTTTTCAGAAAAACATGTTTTCCAGGCCAAGATGATATATCCTACTTAAGACTCTCCCAGGTAGAGGTTCCACCCCTTACCAGAGCTCAACACACTGAGTTGCCCCACCCTCAGGCAGAGCCTAGAATAATAGGTAGGGAATTATGCCCTATTGGTTCCGTAACAATCGGTGCACCCTAGTTCTCATTAATACAAAAAAGTTTTACAAATTCTGAGATTAACTTCATCATGTGTGAAGGAGTTTCTGTAAAATACATTTTGATCCCTTTTACTCTTGGATTATTCCAAACACATCAACATCACAAGACTGATCCTAACTGAGCCACAATTTTAAATGAGCAAGCAAAGAACAAAGCATAAATTTGTAATGAATTACATATGGAATGCAAATTATACTGAAGTTCTTTCAAAAGCTGCATATCTAAGTTCTATTTATCTTTAGGCTGTTGGTTACATCAGAACATTTTCTGACAGAAGCCTCCTCATGATCAAATTCAGATTATCTCAAAAGAAATTTTAAAAAAATTACAAATTCAGATCATCTCTAACATGCTTCCGTCAAAATAATGATGATTTTTAGGAAGAGATTGGGCACAGCCATGAACAATAGAAATGAGCAGTTACTTCACCTTTGCATTCATTTAGCACCTGATCAACTTTAGGACTCTTAACATAAAGGTTCTATGTCAGATACCTCATTTGTCTCTTGTTAATAACACTTAAGACCAAAATTCCAGATTGAGTGGAGTCCAGGTAAGGAAGCCAATCATCCAGTAATTTGTCTTCATAGTTACTATGCTCACTGGAACATCTGTGTTGCAACATTTGTGTTGCTCTCTACCCAGTCAACTGGAAGACCCAGACTTAACTCCTATATTCACTCAAGATAGAAAAGTTGACCACATGGACTTTTTGTTTTTGTTGTTGACTTTGGCTCCAGGCATTTATTGCAAACAGGCACTTAAGCCATACCACCTCTCCAGCACCTCCAGGAATGGTGATCCAGTAATGCAGCACTGCTGTTGGGTACAAGGGACTCATCCCAGCACTGCCTGCAAAGAGAGGGAGGTGGTATTCATGCCATGGCCTATGGGGACTGAGATCACTGAGCTCCCAGGCACAATTCCTCTCACTGCATCAGTTCCCCTGCAGATACAACCTGGAGGAAAAAGGTAAAGGAAGGTGGAAGAAGCCTCCCAAAACACAGCAGGAAGAAGGTGAGGGTCACTGTGGTTCTATCTTACAATTCTACAAACATGGCTATGACTCACTGTAAATGTGTGTCACATGATGGTCATTGAAAATGGAATATGAAGAAGGTATTCTGACTCTCTAAATCCATAATCACCGGAGTGCAGGACTTCTAAAAGTTTTTTTAAGCATAATCATAAAAAAAAAAAGCCTCTTCATCATTCTACCTGTAAAAATCATAGATCTGGAAATAGCACTTTATCAAAGAAAAAAACAATGCCTAGATGAAATTCTTCTAGCTGAAAACAACTCAGTGTTGAAGCACATACTTTGTGCTTCAGAGGTGGGGTTAGGTCCCTCAAAGAACCCCTGAATGTGACCAAAAGCAACAAGCAGAAAGTAGCTAAGAGCACTGTTCAGTCTAAGTCAAAGAAGGAAGGGGGAAACTATAACCATGCGCACAAACACAATCTCCATGTTCCAACAGGACCAGCTCCATAGACTCATTCTTTTCTCAAATGAGATGTAAACCAAACCATGAAAGATTATGGTTACATCAGCTCACATAGCACATAGCAGGCCATCTCAGGAGGAGATACTAAAATTTATAGTATCATAGCTTTGAATTTCGGGACAACTTCATTTGTTTGATGCTGCCATACCTAAAGGAACACCCCAATTTAACAGACTGGACATATAACAACAAGAATTTACTAGACCTTCTGTTATTCTATTAATGATCTCATTGGTGATACAATAATTTTCACAAATGAGCTTGCTATTGTACTTTTACTTTTTTCTTTCTCTTTCTCTTTCTCTTTCTTTTCTTTCTTTCTTTCTTTCTTTCTTTCTTTCTTTCTTTCTTTCTTTCTTTCTTCTTTCTTTCTTTCTTTCTTTCTCTCTTTCTTTCTTCTTTCTTTCTTTCTTTCTTTCTTTCTTTCTCTCTGTCTTTCTTTTCACTCTTCTCTCTGATTTAATTTTTTACATTTTTTCAATAATTTTACTTTCACTTATCTGAAAACAAAAGTATTATGATCAACTATATCAACTCTATGATGAATTTTCTTTAAACAAATTAAAAAAAAAAGAAAGAAGGGAGGGAGACAAGCCTCCCCTGACTTCTTCATTGTCATGATAACAGCAGTCTTTTTTTGGGGGGGGGGGCACACCCGGAGGTGCTCAGGGGTTACTCCTGGCTGTCTGCTCAGAAATAGCTCCTGGCAGGCACGGGGGACCATATGGGACACCAGGATTCAAACCAACCACCTTTGGTCCTGGATCGGCTGCTTGCAAGGCAAACGCTGCTGTGCTATCTCTCCAGGCCCAATAACAGCAGTCTTAAAGGACCTATTTAGGAGGTGATCTCTGGAAGCAGCAGCAATGGAGATAAAGACCAAGGTGTCAAGCCAGAGAGAAGGGAAACGCAGAGAAGAATATATTTCTGAGTATCCATGGCCAAGGCCACAGGTGCTCAGTTCATTGAGCATTACAAAGTTACAGGGTCATCTACCCTTCAGAAGTTTCTCTGAAGGACCCCAGTGAATGTATGAAATCATCAACACTCCTGACCCAATGGCAAAGGCACAGAAGGTATGAGTTCCTTCCATTTTTACTGACTTTAGCAAGAATGTAATTTACCCCAGTGGTTTCAGGGGAAGCCTCGAGACAAGAGACAAGAGACACAGACAAGGGACACCTGATCTTGCATAGCAAGGCTGGTAAAGAAGTTCCTACCATTGGGCTATGTGTTATGGAGGCCTCCATGGCATAGAACAACTTATGTTACTTTTTTGTGTGGGGGCATACCTGGTGATATTCAGAGGTTACTTCTGGCTCTGTTCTCAGGAATCACTTCTGGTTGTGCTCTGGGGACCATATGGGATTCCATGGATAGAAATCCCATGGGTCAGTTGTGTGCAAGGCAAATACCCTGCCCACCATACTTTCTTTCTGGCCCCAAGTTATACTACTTTTAATGCACACATTCCTGTTCAGTTTGTTCCACTTCCAGGGGATATTTAATTTATAATAGTGTGCATTCACTCCTTGCATTATGAGTTTATATTTCAAGTAATTAAAAACAAAATGTGAAGACAACTAGGATTTTGGGAGGTTTTAAGCAGAGACAGAAAAGAAATGCAATAAGCACTGGCAGGGACGACTAAGTGGTAACCTACTCTGGAGGGCTTTTACTTACTGACACCACATTTGAGGGGTTTTATTTCTGTAAACAGCCTGGTTATTTCATATTATCATCAGAGCAGTTCATTACAAGTGTGAAGGCAAATCAGTATGCTAAGAAGTAACTTTTCTGTTTTCAAGAAAGCTGCAACCATACCCTAGTCTCTGTGCAAATCAAGGCTGAAAATCTTATCCTTATTTATTTCTTTACTCCAAATAGCACTTATTCTGCCCACCTGAGAAATAGCATGTGTTGTGAGCACTTTGTTCATGCAAACTGAGCATGGCATATACTTCTGACTGTCTTCTACACCTCCAAAATAAAAATCAAGTCCAGTCACAAAAGCAGCATTGGAAATAGTTCACTTCCTAAACTACATATGGTTTCACAAGCAAAGAAAATTCTTTTGTTCTTTATTTTGCTAAATGACACCTTCCTTGTGCTTCCAAATACAATAATTACCATTCTCCTCACATCTACTGGTGGAGCTAAACTTGAGTGGATCTCACAAGGTTCTCAACTCTGGCATTTGGTGTGTGGGGGGGGGGAGGGATGGGAAGAAAGCACAAGAAAGCATCCTGAATAAAGTTAGGGTCCAAAGTCTTTGAATTAATTATGTTTACTGAGCATCTCCTTTTGTCAGTCAAGTTTTACCCTCGAGCTTTGCTCTTAATTGGCATCACATTTGCCATAACTAATGGTATCTAAAAACACTCTATGAAGCAAAGTAATATGCAGGTACCATTTCTGCTGGATCCAGAAGTTCTAGACCTCCTTTAAAGGGTAGAAACTAGGAGCCCAGGGCTAAAAAACAAAAAAACAAATAACTAACAAAAATAGAAAATGACTAAAATAGAGCAGTGAGCAGAGAGCCAACTGGGGAACCCAAGATTTCCAGTGGTGTTCATGACTTTCTCCTAATTCTGTGCTTTGGTATTGTAGAGTATTTTTGTATTTATTTTATGTATTGTATTTATTCTATTTGTTCTTTGTCATCCCACCTGAACTTTCCAGGTGGGGGCATTTGATTAGGAAATAAAGGAGCTTGGAGGGGAGGCCAAGGGAGACGGTTGGGCAGAGGCAGTTGGACAGAGGGGGTTGTGGGAAAATGGAGAGAGACAGAGAGAAGAGACAGGAGAGAGAGAAGAGAAGGACAGAAGAAAGAGACAACACAGAGAGAGAAACACACACAGAGAGACAGAGGGGGGGGAGGAAAGGAAGAGAGAGATCGAAGCAGGGAGGATTAGGCTTTTTTGGCCAAACCTTTTGTCCCCCAAAACATCTTTGTCTGGATCATTTATTGCAGATGATTATTGCCAAGATCTCCCCAAGAATGGAAGTTGGTCTCTCAATTTGGGAGATATTTGGAGACCCTGAATATATCAGCAGTGGACTCAATTTCATGCCACAGGTATCACTCCTGGTGAGACTTGGAGAACCATATAAAGTTCCAGAAATATGAACCAGGTTGACTACATGAAAGGCAAGAACCCTATCCATTGAACTATCTCTCTAGTTCCACTTTTAAAATTGAAACAATAAAACCAAGGAAACACATTTGGAGACAATCAATTCAAGGAGTCTCAAAATATCCTCATATTAAGGCCAGATTTACCCTCTAAAATCTGGAGAGAACAAAGTCCCTCGTGTGCTTAATTTTCACTTTTTGGAGGGCAGCGAACCTCTCAGAGCTGTGATCAAGAGGCCCTGGAGCCCCTCCTGGGATTACAGACCATCCAGTTCAAAACAAGGGTTTATGAACATGATGCTACTAAGCTGTGTTGATCTGGTGTTTACCTGGGTCTTCTAGAGCATCTAGGAACTGTACCTGCCATACTCAAGAGCTGTACCTTAATTCCTGTCTGGTCTCTCATAACCCCTTCAGGCAGGGGTCTCAAACTCGTGGCCTGCCAGGCCTGATATGTTCCACACATGATACTAGCAGTGTAGAAATCAGTAAAAATGATCCCCACCCTCTAGGCCAGGGGTCTCAAACTCTTGGGCCGCAAACGGCCCTCCGTACATTTTGTGGTTCTGCCCTAGAGGAATCTTTTTTTGTTTTGTTTTGTTTTAGTTGTTTGGGTCACACCCCCAATGTTCAAGGCTTACTACTGACTTTGCACTCAAGGATCACCCCGACTTTACCTCCTGCGGCCCCCAGTAAATTGAGTTTGAGACCCCTGCATCAGGGCTTTCTTGCATTAAGTGTCACTGCTCTCTCAGGCCTCCAGTCAAATGAGACATCCTAGAGGCCTGATCCCTTACAGTCAATTAATTGCTACCAGTTTTGCATATGTATTTTTATTTTTTCTTACTGAATTTGTGCCATACCTAGTCAGTGCTTACTCCTGTTCTGTTCTTAAGGATCATTCCTAAAGGGTTTGGAAACCATACGGGATGCAAGGAATCAAACCAGGGTCAGTATTGTGCAAGGAAAGCTGTACTGTCACTCCATGACACCCCGCCCCCCAATTTTGCAAATGTTTGGGATGATTTTAGTGACCAAAGAAAAATAGCAAATAGACTTGATTTTTTTTTTGTTTTTTTGTTTTGTTTTTGTTTTTTGGGCCACACCCGGTGGTGCTCAGGGGTTACTCCTGGCTGTCTGCTCAGAAATAGCTCCTGGCAGGCACGGGGGGGACCATATGGGACACCGGGATTCGAACCAACCACCTTTGGTCCTGGATCGGCTGCTTGCAAGGAAAACGCTGCTGTGCTATCTCTCCGGGCCCGCAAATAGACTTGAGTTCTCTGTGCTAGTCCAAGCAGGAATTTTATAAAATTGAAGAAAATTTTTAGTCTTGTAAAAGCTTACATTCTGAAAGCCATTTTCCTAACTATTATTGAGCCACTGAGTTACCTTCAAAAAGATCACAAGCACAGACACAACTGGACTGTGCCCTTATGTATATTCTGTGAGTGTTCATAGGTCCTTTGGGAGATAACAGTGAAAACTGACAGGACACTAAATCATAATGCAGTTATGAGTCAGAAGAAAGCATCAAATGGGAGTTTTTCTGGCTTGGGCCAGAATTAGTGTTAGTGGTAAAGCACAAGTCTAGCTTGTGAAAGGTTCTGAGTTTGATTCCCAGTACCACATTCCCTCATGTCCCAAGATAGCACTTCAGGATTTGGCCTCAGTGGGCCCAGAACTGCCAGGCCCAAAAGGATCAAGCCCATCGTTATGAGTCACATATTGCTAAGAGTGATCTCTAGTTCTCCAGGCTTTACTGGGGTTGATCCCTATAAGATACTGACATAAGTTAATAATAATGAAGTTGAGTGGCTTATGATTTTCTATTACATGCCTACCAGGAAAGACAGCTTCAGTACACCAGATTTGGTCAGCCTGAATAGAAAATATTACAGCACTAAAATTATAGGCAAAACTATTCAAGTATAATATTACTAACAGATGTTTCATGATCATGTTCATTAACAGATGATCTAAGTAGACTGACAATTTTGTCCAGGTTTAAGGACTTCAGGATCTCACCACCCACCAGTACCTGTTATAACTCTCAATGGGGTTGAGAAGAAGCAGTGTTTCCTTTGGCCCCATTAACTTAAACATTTACTCCAGCTCCCCGAATAACTTGGATTTTACCAAACTGTTGCAGGGAAGTGTGCCAAGCAGGCTTCAAGCAGTTCAAAGTATGGAAAGAAAAGAGTGATTTGAGATCACAGGTTGAAAAACATTTATATTCAGAAGAAAAACATTTTTCTTTTGGTGACAATACTTTATTATTTAATTTTGTTGAGACCATTGTGAATTTCAAGTCTTTCGCGGTTATATTTTAGGCATATAATGGCATGAATTAGGCATGACCATGCCCTCCATCAGAGTTTCTAGCATGTATCCCATACCTCTATCCACCCCTAGCCCCCTGAACTACTAGTGTAACAGGTTAATTTTGTGTTTAGCTTGTTATAGTTTGGGTCTCTCAGTTCTATTGCTGTTAACTTTGGTTTAGATATTTAGATCTGACCTTTTGTTTTTTTTTCCCCACTCATTGTTCCTGAGACCACTTGGCCCCTGGGTTCCATCCACTTTTATTTTCTCAATTTGTAGAAAGACATAGAAATGTGAGGCAAAACAAAATGATTCAAGTTCTAAGGTCCTATGAAAAAGGCAGGAACCCCTATCTAGAAAATATAAAGAAAATTAAAAGAAAAAAGGGGGCAGATGTAGCAAGTCTTTTTGTTGTTGTTGTTGTTGTTGTTATTGTTTTTAATAGATGAAATAAACATTGGGGAAATTAGAAAGGAAATCCCCTTGCTCTAAGAGATACAGGATGTCTCCATCCATGAAGCATGCTGTCATAAGACTAACTACAGGCTCTGGGCATGTTGGTTGACCAACTCAAGGTCCAACCTCTATGGTCCCTGGAGAAGTTCTGCTCTGTCTCGGTCGTCAAAGTCAGTCTTCTGCAATTAGAGATCTTGGTTTTTGCACAGATCCTAGGATAAAACCTAGGATAAAGTTTTTCTTTAAGGTCCCAGAGAAAGTTCTACTTAGTCACTATTGTCATAGATAGTCTTCTGTAAAGATCTTGGTTGCATAGATCCTAGGACAGAATGTCTTCTGATTTCATCTCACTGTTAGGTGGTGAGGTAGGGAAATCTGTTCTTAGATCAAGTTGTTGCTGTTTTCTTGTCATTAGGGTAGGTGACAATACTTTGATATTTTTAGCCTATAGCCATACACAAAATGACTCTGGTCATCTTATTGCTATTCATCTGAATTTAAGGATGGCTTTGCCAGTGTTCAACATACATAGGAAATATTATTAAAAATCCATTTGCAAGCCAGCTTATAGACTGCCTGATGATGCATTTGCAGTACTCAGGCTTTTTACTCATTTACTGAATGATGCTTAAGCACAGAAAATTTGATGGTTTCCTTACTCTGTATGTGCATTTAACCTCACACAGTGCCCACAGGACAATAGATAATAGGTTGAGAACCCCTTGAGCTGCACTGAGAATCAGTAGAGAACCCAGAAGCTTCAAGTGTTAGTGCTGGGTCAACCAAGATTGCCCGAGTGACCTTATTTAATCCTCTGGGTTTCTGTTTTTTCCATCTGCAAATTGAAGAATATGAATGACTTAGAAAGAAATAGCTACATTCCACTCCCTTTTCTAGGCTTTCACCTTTCTTTCCATCTAGAGCTAAATAGCCTTCTACTCCTTTCCATAACTAAAAAATACAAAAATTATAGAACCTTTTCTTTGGCTCAAGTACCCTCTAATCCCAGTAGCAGTTTCCAGAACTGACTAAAGTACCTTATCTAAGAAGTTAAAGGAAAGGAGGGAGGGACATGCAAAAAAAAAAAAAAAAAAAAAAGCAAACATCACAGGAAAATCTCTGGTTTCAAGTTGGCAATGGTCAAATTTGGGGGCATAAGAAGAAATGTCAAAGATCCAATCCTGAGGGTCCGGCAAGGTGGCGATAGAGGTAAGGTGTCTGCCTTGCAAACGCTAGCCAAGGAAAGATTGAGACCATGGTTCAACCCCCTGGCGTCTCATATGGTCCCCCCAAGCCAGGGGCAATTTCTGAGCTCTTAGTCAGGAGTAACCTCTGAGCATCAAATGGGTGTAGTCCGAAAAACAAAACAAAACAAAAGATCCAATCCTGAAAATTTAAGTACATCATGCCAATGATTTTGTACTTGGATATCAGGTGGTATAAAGGTCAAGGAAATTTTTTTAATCTCACTATAAAATAAATATACTGTGTCATGAGTTGAGTGATAAATCCCCTACTCCCTTCCCCACCTAAAAATATAGGTCAAATCTAAAAGTTTGGACCTCTAGATCTGATCTCCTTTAGAAAAAGGATCTTTTCAGATGCTAGGCTCACTATAGAGTATCCAGGTAAATCATGTATCTGATGACAAGTGTTCCTATAGAGATTGAACAGAGAAAAAAAAAGGGCACACTGAGGGAGTGATTTGGAAATGGAATCAGAGACTAGAGTGATGCTGCCACAAGCCAAGAAGACCAGGAATGTTAATAACTACCAGCACCCAGAATAGACAAGGAAGATTCAGGAATCCCCTCAGAGCCTCCATAAGAGAATTCAGCTGCTACCTCAATTGCAGCCTTCTAATTCAGGTCACTAAATCTGGAATATGCCACAGCAAATTTGGGAAACTGAGACCTATTCTACCCAGAGTCAAATGCCTAAACTATAAGAAAGTATCTCAGAGGCTAGAGAGAGTACAGTTGCCTTGTATGCGGCCAAACTAGATTCAATCCCCAGTATCCCTTATGGTCCCTCCAAGCACTGTTGGGAGTAACCCCTGAGCTTCACCGCATGTGGCCTCAAAACTAAAAAAGAGATAAATATACATCAATAAAATTAGTGACTTGTTACTTTTGTTTTGTTTTGGTGGGTTTTTATTTTTGGGGTGGATGGGGGGGAGTGGGCACGCCAGCTAAAGGGTTATTCATGGCTCTGTACTCCAAAATTACTCCTGAAGACTCAGGTTCATATAGAATGCCAGGGATCAAACTGGGTGTGTCAAGGCAAATCCCCTACCCCCTGTTTTCCAGCCCCAAGTAGTCTGTTTTGTTGACACATGGAACCCAAACTCCACAGCACACACACATCTGTTCATCTTCTAGACACACTGCTTGTTAAGTCTGAAATCAACTAAATTGGAAGCTATTTGAAAAAGCAACCCATAATCTGATGCCCTTGAACCTAGTTTAATACCCTCACAGTGTCACTGTCTCTAACAACTTGACTAATTTTTACATTTATCTAATTCTGGTTATCTTATTTGTAAAGCAGAAATAAAAATACCAATGTCTCACAGATTGTTGCAAGGCTCAAAAATAGGAAAGGGGGGTCGCAGTAAGCAGCAGTACCCACTCTGTTCTCTCTCCCTTCTATATAAAAACAGAGACACTGCATCCTTCAATCCGGAAAAAAAAAAAAAATCTCATGAATCAGAGAGAGAGCTCAAAGGACTAGAGTTCATGCAAGAGGCCCAGATTCCATTCTTGGAACTGCAAGGCCACTAAGCATTGCCAACCCCAAAAATAAAAAACAAAATGAACCCAAAAAAGCATTAGTGGTGGAGATGATGAAGAAGCAGCTAGTATGGGTGCCTTTTATTCAGCACAAACTTCAGAAGCTGTTTGCACAGTTGACCTGGATTTGAGGCTATTTAGCTGGGACTGTGAAGCTGGCCTGTGTAGCTAATCACCTTAAGCACACACCCGGTTTCCCTGTTTTTAACTTCCAGAGCACACACCCTACTTTTCCTAATCCCCTTATCCTGTCTTCCCTAAACACAGAAGCACATACCTTGTTTTAATTCTCTCTCACAATGTGCTAGATTAGCTGACACAGAGTCCACACCTCACTCTCCCCTAATATAAATATTCATTTCCCACCTACAATTAAACTGAATTACCCTCCTGAAGTGGCTAATCTAGTCGATGCTTCTTTGTGAGTGCTCCACTCTCCTGAGATCTGACCTCTCCAGTGACTTCTACAACTAGGAACTCTGACCTCACCAGCGACTTCTACAACTAGGAACTCTGACCGGCTTCATTTACAGGCCTGCCTAAAACCACACGGAGAAGTCAACAGATAAGCTCCAGTGGGTGTGAGTGGACAGCATGTAAGTGATGATATCTCTGTTCAAGTAGGGCAGCTTTGGAGATCCTCATGCCACTATAAATGACTTGCTCCTCCTCTGTCACCTAAGTCTAGAGGCTTTGAACTCTATCCCCAAGATAAGGTCTATCATTTAGACAGCCAATATTGCTGCTCTTGCCTGGCATTACCACACAACTTAATTAATTATCCTGATCCTCAATCACTCAAAGATCTGCTCCTCATTTCCACTAAATGCAAGACCAAGAATGGCACCTGAGTCCAATACACAACAGCATATTTCTTGAGTTTTTTTCTGCTTCCATTTTGCTACTACCCAGTATATTTGTATTGTTTCCTGTTTGCCAATTCGGTTTGTGACTTTTCTTTTAATGTGCCTTTTCAGACAATCGATTCAATGAGAGTAGAAAGTAAAAAGGAAATTTATGTCATCTCATCATCTTAACACAAATGCATCTAGTTTAAAATGAATTAGTAGGCCCAGACTACAGACTGAAAACTCCATTCAATTCTTGGATTGGAGGTTGGCCACACACACCGGAAAAACCAGCAACCTCCACCCACACCCAACATTTTTTCCAACAGAAAAATAGCCCAGCTCCTCTACCAAGTTCCAAAAAAACTGGTAGATGCTGACTATTCCCAGATAGTTTTGTTTAGGCTGAAAATTCTGTGGCCTTCTCAGAATGATTCAGGCAGATTCCTCTTTCTGCCTGAAAGTACAGCAGTTCACAGATAAACCCAGCACCCTCTACAGAAAAGGTCTACAATTGAACCCTATCAAACTGCCAAGTCACCAAATTTGTTCCAAATCTCTCTGTAGATCCTGGACTGCATGATTCCAAAACAGCCATGCAACATCTCAAAAGTTCATAGTAGTGCCAGCCTAGTAGAATCACAGCAATTCTGATAGGAAAGTTGCTGAGAAGACCTCCAAGCTCACTTAGCCTAAACAGTAACACAGAACCCTGAACTAGCACCAAACTAAACCCCAGTAAATACTTAAACAATAACTTTAATAACACCATTTTGAGATATAAAAATTATTACAAATAGACCTTATTGATCTATATTTTGATCATTTTATTTGCCTTTATGGTAACCATCAAAATTAAGTTAAATTATTAGGAGTAGGGGAACTCTAGTACCTTCTAATACCACCCTGTTTTACTGAACCAACATTTGCAGATTTGAGATTGATGGGTACAGTTCCTAGGGTGATTCTGTAGCACAGCTAGAAGTGTTTTAGCCTTTGGTATAATTTTGGCAGCATGTAGAGTATAAAATAAATCATTAGCAGCCACTATATTATGTTTGGGTATCAGGTTATGCCACCCTAAAAGTTAATTGAAGATTATTAACTGAACTCAAGGATATAACAAGTACTTTGCAATATAAACCCTCTCTCAGTGGATGCTTTGTTAAATAAAATGCTTGGCAGGGAGTGTCTAGCTAGGAGTCTTTTCCAATACTTATTTCTTCCTAGGTACCCTAACTCATACTTAACACCTACTTAGCTCACAAGAGTGTTAATTTATTGAATTTGAAAGCAATTTAAACAACCTTGCAAATAGAAATGGATGATATAAGTACTGCATCAATTCACTGTGTTTTCAACCCCATTTCCCTTACTTGTAACTTTTAACAATAGCCTAGTATTTGTCCGGTTGGACTTCTATGACAACGTACCACATCCAGAGTAGACCATAAGCATTGATCTCTCAAATCTTAACTAAGTTCAAAATCAAAGATGGTATCAAGGTGTGGTGCTTGATGACCTTTGTCTGGCTTATCAAGAGCTGCCTTTTTGTTATTCCCTCACTTGATGAAAGAGATTGCTCTCAATTCTCCTCATAAAGAAACTAATGCCAGGACCAAAAAGACAGTATAAGAGTTAAGGAGCTTGTCCTACATCCCAGTGACATTGGTTTTAATTTCCAGCACCACTTATGTTCCCCTGAGCACTGCCAAGGGTCATCCCTGAGCACAGATTGAGGAGTAGCCCCTGAACATTGCTGGATGTAGCTCCAAAAATAAAACAAAGTACAAAAAAGATACTAATTTTATCACAAGGGACCATCCTCATGACCTAATTACCTCCCAGAAGCCCTACCTCCAAACATGCTCAGGTGAAGCAACATCAGGATTTGTGGGAAAACAACAATATCTACTGCCTTCTTACTTGAACTTTTCTCCTAATCAGATTCTAAATTGATCCTGAATTTCCTATGGATATATTCACATTTGCTGGCAGAGAAGTTTCTTTCTGCCAAGAATCCACTCACTTTATAGTCTCTCTGGACACAGAATTAGCAGTCTACAGGTGCAGACCTGCCTCCCTCTGAAACAACAGACACAGAATAGTGGAAAGAGACTCAAAGTGGGAATTCCTGGGGCTGGAGTATGGCAGGTAAGGTGTTTACCATCCATGTGGCTGACCCAGCTTTGATCCCCAGAATTTCATATGCCCTCTGAGCCTACTAGGAGTGATTCCTGAGTACAAAGCCAGGAGTCACCCCTAAGCACTGCCAGGTGTGGCCCAAAGTCCAAAAAAGCAGACAAAAAACCAAACCAAAACAAAACAAAACAAAAAGTGAGAGATACTGGATCTAAGAGCCAGTCTCCATCTCTGCACCTTCCTAACAACAGTATGGCATACATTTATAAATTCCACCCTCAATCCCTCAATCCCGTGTGCCCAAAATGCAAGGTGTTCTTGGCTGGTCTATGAAAAGAACATTTGCCCTTTCTATGAAGTGCAGAACTATTGTAGACGTCTTGCGTCTCAGCAATTCTCATGTATCATAGTCCTTTCACGGGAGAAAAATGGGTAACACGAGCGGACAAATATAAAATATGAAATAATGATACCACACGCAGTATGTGGGGTCAACACGTTTCTGGCAGGAATGCGAAAAGTTTAATTTTTTGATCAGGGAAATTTATAGGGGTAAAATTAGCCACAGGCAAAGAATAATTGCAATCACAAAGCCTAGTACAACAATAACAATACCTAAGCTATGAGTGTGACTTAAAAATTCTAAATTACAAGAAAGAAAGTCACAGCTCAAGGTAACTCCCTGCAAGCCACTTAAAATGCAAAATCAGGATTAGGAGGAAGTAGGAAATATCTAGAAACTTGGTCTTTCTAGGCTGGACTCTATTGTTTTAGAGATTAAATGAAGGGAGGTACCAAATCCCCAAGAATGAGTTTCCCTATTTCTAAAGGAGGGTCAAAAGTCAAAATCTGTATTCTGGTTACGCCCTTGATTATCAGAAACTGCAGCTGCAAAGGACATATTTGAAAAGGAGAGAAAATTTGTCTTTGCTTTTAGGGCTGACTATATCCAGAAAAGGGGGTTCTCAAATAAACTTTGGTGCTGGAATTTCTGAACCAAATTATTTGATAGAGGCTATTATTTTGCCTGATATATACAAAGGAGAGATAGTTAAATACTGGTTGAAAATGTAATGCCAGACATCTCTGAAAATTCCTCAACCATCCACACAGGGGAAAAAGGCATCCACAGCAGGCCTTTTGAGGAACCCCATGGGGGTTAAATTAGTTCTACCCACCAGGAAAATCTGAGGATACATCTGGTGGGCTGAGCCCCCCTAGAAGCTTAGGCATGCCCTGGCATATAACCATATAGGAATAGTTGCCAATAACATGAGAATATCATTGTATTATTATTTGGAGGGTAAGGTTTGGGGTTACATCCAGCAGTGTTCCAGGACTATCCCTTGATCAGTGATCAGAGGTCACTAATAGCATTGTTCAGTGGACTTTAGTTAGTGCCAGAGATCAACCAGGGATTGAATACATATGCAAGTCACTATCTCTGCAGCCTAAAAAATAATGCCACTCTTGGAGTGCATACTATCTGTCATTATCATTATGACAAGTTTGTTCTATCTGGATACATCTTAGACAGTGAAAGTACTGCTTGTCTATAAATGAATTATTACTGATTCCTCTAAACAGTTCTGCCCTTGGATGCCCTGCTCAGTGAACAGTATCACTGCTGACCTAGTCTTCCATGCTGGATCAGTGACCTGGTCCAATATGGATGCCCAAGAAAGGCAGAATGGTGGAGTAAGAATTGAACTCCTATATGACCCAGCTATACCACTCTTAAGGATATACCCTAGTCTGCAACTTTCGTGGGGGACCCTGACCCGCGGGGTGTGGAAATGAAGGTTGCTAGTTATTAGTGGGTTCACCCGAGCAGAACCGACCTGTAAAGAAGAACTAGAGAAATTAGTAAGAAGGACCCTCAAGACAATGCATGCTGTTCAAAAGGGAAGTTTATTGTTGGGGGATCAGCTTTTAAGGGCTGAAATACGTCAGAGGGTGTTACAGGTTTTTCCACCAATTACAATTACCAGCATTCATTAGCATAAACTGGGGCAGGTAATAGGGAGGGGCAAAGAGGTAGACCTGAGCACATGGTTATGCTAAAAGAGTTTATATAGAAAACACAAGATCCAAACAGAGTCCCACAAATTCCACTCAGCAAGCACAAATAAAACATCAGTTGTAATCCTAATAACCTTTTGCTAACACAAAGGCAGGTTGCTCTATATTTTTCTTTCTGGCTGGATATATTGGGCTGCTCTGAATTACTTAGTATTTGTCTATTTCCTTTGTTCTCAAGGCATGGGCGCCTTTGGTCACATGGGTGATCAGATTAGGAATTACTGAGGTGTCCTATGTCCTAGGTTTCATCAGCTAGGCTCCCCACACCCTAGGAACACAAAAATACAATTCAAAAATCCATTCCTCACACCAATATTCATTGCAGTGCTATTTACAATAGCCAGACTTTGGAAGCAACAAAGATGCCCTTCAACAGATGAATGGCTAAAGAAACTGTGGTATATATATACACAATGGAATATTATGCAGCCGTCAGGAGAGATGAAGTCATGACATTTTCCTATATGTGGATATATGTGGAATCTATTATGATGAGTGAAATAAGTCAGAGGGAGAGAGATAGACACAGAATAGTATCACTCATCTATGGGTTTTAAGAAAAATAAAAGACATATTTTTGTAATAATTCTCAGAGACAATAGAAATGAGGGTTGGAAGGTCCAGCTCACAATAGGATGCTCACCTCAAACAGTGGTGAGTGGAGTTAGAGAAAAAAACTACACTGACAACATAACAATGTGGATGAATGAGGGAAGTAGAAAGCCTGTCTCAAATATAGGTGGGGGTGGGGGGAATGGTAGGGAGGTGGGAGATTTGGGGCATTGGTGATGGGAATGTCGCACTGGTGAAGGGGGGTGTTCTTTATATGTCCGAAACACAACTACAATCATGTTTGTAATCAAATTGTATAAAAAGACATTAATAAAAAAAGAATGGTGGAGTAAGATTGGGGCCTAAGATATAATTACTGGACCATGGAGGAGGGGGTCCATGAATCAGTGACTAACGGCATCTATCTTGCCAAGTATAAGGGCATGAGTTGGATCCATAGCTTTACCATATGCACTAGGCCCCTGAAGTTCTGGGGTTTGAGACCTCTCTCTCACCCAACCCACCCCCCGCACTTCAATATGTGATGATCAGGGCATAACTAAGTAAGTATAAGCACTACAACTAAAGTGCATTGCTGGGGTGGCTGGAAGCTTCCAGCTTGCCCACAGTTGTCTTTGCATTCGTTCCGACTCTGGAATGGACAGGTCAACAGCAAGAACATCACACAAGAAACAGACAGATTTACAGAAGAAGAGATTAAAACATTCTCAAACAAACAATAGTTGAGGACACAAAACTCAGGGCCGAAGAGATAGCATGGAGGAAAGGCATTTGCCTTGCATGCAGAAGGATGGTGGTTCGAATCCCGAAATCCCATAGAGTCCCCCAAGCCTGTCAGGAGCGATTTCTGAGTGTAGAGCCAGGAGTAATCCCTGAGCACTGCCAGGTGTGACCCAAAAAACAAAAAGAGAAAAAAAAAGAAACAAAACTCAACCCTCTGTTGCTTAAAGGAGACATACTTATTCTCATAATAAACATAGGCTCAGAGCAAATGGATGGAAGACATATTGACTAAAAGAAAACTAAAAAAGCAGGGACAGCATACTGGCAACATCGACATGAGTTTGATGCACTCTTTATGGTGCTGATAAAAACTTCCAGTTTATTTACCATAGAGGAGATCTGCAAGTTAGCTGAAGGATCAGAAAGAAATTCTTCAAAATAATACACATGTTTGATTTGCTTCTTATTGACAAACTGTGCCCTCTTGAGTAAAATGTGTTCTCACTTCTGGAGTCACCTGGGTTTTCTGTAAGTAAACTCAGCACCCCTGTTAATTCCTTTACTTCGTCAAGAAGGAGCCCTGGTAAACTCTCCTTACCTTTACACACACACACACACACACACACACACACACACACACACACACACACACACATATGCCTGGAGATGCTATAAACACTCTTGTTGATTTTTTCCATACTTTCTTTCCTACCCTATGTCCTGTGTGTAAATCCTATTCCTTCTGTTCAACAACAGCTGTTTGGGAACATTCATGACAGATGTTGTTAGGTGAATTTCTATCTTCTGCCAGCATAATGCTGCCAAAAGTTTTAGCTAAAGCACCAATCTGTTTGACAAGAGCAAGTCCCAAGTTATTCAAAACTGCATCAAACATACCCCTCAGGGAGTCCCACCTTCCCCACCTTCAGGTGTGCCCCTGGAAGACAGGAGAGAGAGCTGATGTGTGGGAAGTAGCAAAATCCCTTCTGTGTCTTTGAACATACAAAGCTTAGGTACCCCAATACAGCTGGGCAGCAAGGAGGGTAGAGGGAAGAGGCAAGAACAGAGGCAGGTAAGCACAGGCATTTACCCCAAAGGGGACAAACACCTGCCCTGGGTGGGTTTTGCTCTTTTCCTCAAGGTGCATCAGTCACAGGGCTTCTGGCATTCTTTTATAGAGACACTAGGGAGTAACCGTGTAAGGATTCTTTTTCAAACGGCTCTTGGAAGACAGAGCCATGAGAAAAGACATGAAACATAGGCTTTTCTAAAACTCAAGCATGAGTACTTGATTATAAGAACAACTGAGGGCAAGCATGATAGAATAGTGGGCAGGGCACTTGCCTTGCACTCAGCTGACCCAGCTTCAATTCCCAGGTTTCCTGAGCCTTATCAGAAATAATATTGAGCTTAGAGCCTGGAATAAGCACTGGGTGTGGCCCCAAAACGAAAACAAACAGGAAAAATATTATAAGTTCATAGGAGGCAAACACTGTACCCTACCTAGATCTCTGCCTAAGGAGAAATGGAAGGTGACTCTCCCCATGTCACATCTCCTCATGTCTGCAGACTGTACAGAAAGTTGATGTAAGCATAGGAATCAGAATAGTCACTCCCACACAGGGTTCAATAAGGATCAGATTTGCAACATTTTCTTTCAATTGTATTGCGGGGTGTGGGGGGGGTCCCCACTGGTCATGCTAATCTGGAGACCCAGAGGCAACCACAAAACCTCCATCTGTTTAAGTGGGTGTCAAAGTCAGCACTTCCCTATGTCACCCAGCCACTTGTCCTATTCACAATCCTGCCACTGTAACTCTGACTGCTTCCACACTTCTAGGCTGCTAGGACAGCCTTTCACTAACAGCCCTTCCAGCCCTGAAGACACTCCTGAGCATGAATGTAGCCACCACCTGCGTCTCAGAAATTTTCCTCAGCTACTTCCTGTGCTCAGCCTCTCTCCTCAGAGTACTGTTTCTGGAAATACCTTCAGATGCCCTAATGGCCACAGCCTACTCACCTCGGTCCTTTCTTGGTCTTACCAGCTGCTGCGAGTAGAATTGGGCCCTCAGAGTGATGAGTGAGGCTAAGGAGGTCTTGGGTATCTTTTACCTGCCACCATGCATGGCCCTGACAGGATATGTGACAGTTTGCTTTCTTTTTTTTTTTTTTTTTGGTTTTTGGGCCACACCCGGCGGCACTCAGGGGTTACTCCTGGCTATCTGTTCAGAAATAGCTCCTGGCAGGCACGGGGGACCATATGGGACACCAGGATTCGAACAAACCACCTCAGGTCCTGGATCGGCTGCTTGCAAGGCAAACGCCGCTGAGCTATCTCTCCGGCCCCGACTGTTTGCTTTCTACCTTGTTGATGGCAACGTGCAACCAGAATGCTTTCCACATGTGTCTTCTTCAAACGTTTTCTTTTCTTTTTGTAAAATCACCCCCATGCACTGTATCTCAACCCCAGGTGAATGAGTCTGAATCAGAGTCATGCATGAAATAATCCAAACCAGGCTGAAGGTGAAACATGTGTAGTCTGGCAGTCTTCTACCTAGTATGGAGTGCATGCTGCCTACCAAAACTACCATTTTTATCGAGTATAGAGATCATCCCCAGGTGGGGCAGCTATCCTGAGCCTGTCCCGCCCAGGTTTACATATAAGACAATATTTGGCTTGGGTAAAACCAAGTTGTAAGCAAACAGATACAAAGAAACCAGGGATAAACTTTGTTTTAGGTAAAAATAAGGTGTAACCTAACACTTTTTTCTTTTCCTTTCTATTTTTGGTTTTGGGGTCATACTTAGCAGTGCTCACAAGTTGCTCTTTGCTCAGTGCTTAGGGGACCTAACCCAGCATCTTGTATGCAAAGCTGATGTTCAGTTTATTGAGCTGCTTTCTGGCCTTAAACTAATTTTTTTCAACTGAGGGTATATCAGACAGAACATAAACTTGCCATGTAAAGCTGTATTCAAGGATGCTCAACACTAAATTGAGCTTTAACTATACTCACAGTCATAACACACTTCCTTCCCTCTGTGAGACTGAATATCATGACTGTCTATGCACCACATTTTATATGTTCCTTTTCAGCTCATCACTTGGGCTCTTGTATATTTTGTAACTACTGCAATTGTAAATGGCAAATAACATGGCTAAGCACATGGCTGTACAAACATCTGTCCAGTCTTTGATTGCAATTCCCTGCAGCAGAAATGCTGAATGGTCCAAAAATTCTAGTTTAATTTTCCAAGGAACCATTTTAACATTTCCTAAGACACTGTCCTTTCCCTCCAGCAATGCTTAGAACTTGCCATGTTTTTACATCCTTGCTAATGCTTTTTCTTAATTCAATTCTTTTTTTTTTTTTTTTTTTTTTTGGTTTTGGGACCACATCCAGCGATGCTCTGGGGTTACTCCTGGCTGTCTGCTCAGAAATAGCTCCTGGCAGGCATGGGGGACCATATGGGACACCGGGATTCGAACCAAACCACCTTTGGTCCTGGATCAGCTGCTTGCAAGGCAAACGCCACTGTGCTATCTCTCTGGGCCCTTAATTCAATTCTTAACATTTGGATTTTGAGCCCCATTAAAAGTGATCCCTGAGCACAAAGCCCAGAATAAACCCTGAGGACCACTCACAACCCCCACACTCACATTCCAAATAAAATAAAAATGCATAAGGGCTGAGAATGTATCTAGTGCCATCCTAAGAATGTGATTTTTTTTATCATCTATTGTTTTAATCTTCTATTGCTTTTCTTTTTAATGTGATTTTTTCTCTATCATTTTTTGTTGTTTTTTTTTATTTAAACATCTTGATTTCAAATATAATTGTGATTAGGTTTCAGTCATGTAAAGAACACCGCCCCCTTCGCCAGTGCAACATTCCCGCCACCAATGTCCCAAATCTCCCTCCATCCCACCCCACCCCCACCTGTACTCCAGACAGGCTTTCCAGTTCCCTCTTTCATTCACATGATTATGGTAGTTCTTTATGTAGTTATTTCTATAGCTGCACTCACCACTCTTTGTGGTGAGCTTCATAAAGTGAGCTGGTGTTCCAGCCCCTCCTCTCATTGTCTCTGAGGATTGTTACAAAAATGACTTTTATTTTTCTTAAAACCTATAGATGAGTGAGACTATTCTGCATCTCTCTCTCTCTCTCTCCCTCTGACTTATTTCACTCAGCATGATAGATTCCATGTACATCCATGTATAGGAAAATTTAATGACTTCATCTATCCTGACGGCTGCATAATATTCCATTGTGTATATATACCATAGAGTCTTTAGCCATTTGTCTGTTGAAGGGCATCTTGGTTGTTTCCAGAGCCTGGCTATTGTGAATAGTGCTGCAATAAATATAGGTGTGAGGAAGGGATTTTTTGTATTGTGTTCTTGTGTGCTTAGTGTATATTCCTAGGAGTGGAATAGCTGGGTCGAATGGGAGCTCAATTTCCAGATTTTGGAGGAATCTCCATATCGCTTTCCATAGAGGTTGGACTAGACGGCATTCCCACCAGCAGTGGATAAGAGTTCCTTTCTCTCCACATCCCCACCAGCACTGATTGTTCTCATTCTTTGTGATGTGCGCCAATCTCTGTGGTGTGAGGTGGTATCTCATCATTGTTTTGATTTGCATCTCCCTGATGATTAGTGACAAAGAGCATTTTTTCATGTGCCTTTTGGCCATTTGTATTTCTTTTTTTATCAAAGTGTCTATTCATTTCTTCTCCCCATTTTTTGATGGGATTAGATAGATGTTTTTTTCTTGTAAAGTTCTGTCAGTGCCCTGTATATTTTGGAGATTAGCCACTTATCTGATGGGTATTGGGTGAATAGTTTCTCCCACTCAGTAGGGGGTGGCTCTTGTATCCTGGGCACTATTTCTTTTGAGGTGCAGAAGCTTCTCAGCTTAATGTATTCCCATCTGTTTATCTCTGCTTCCACTTGTTTGGAAAGTGCAGTTTCCTCCTTGAAGATGCCTTTACTCTCAATGTCATGGAGTGTTTTACCTACGTGTAGTTCTATATACCTTATGGTATCAGGTCTGATATCAAGGTCTTTAATCCATTTGACTTGTATCGCTGGTGTCTGGAATTCTTCAAAACTATAAGTGATTTCTGACTGCACCAATGCCAGATGTATGTGAGTACCACACTGTAAAGTGTGTGACCCTCTTCAAGCACAATGGCTAACTTCATGAGCACCAAATTCAATAAGCCTCTCTTTGTCAAATATAGAAAGCAGGCAGGGTGGAGGTTGAAATTTGGGGGTAAGAAAATAACACACTCAGAAAATATTCCAACACAGCATTTCCTGGGTTGAGAAGTACTTTCCTGAGAATGAAATTTTAATTGTGAACCACATCCCACAGCTGCCACCATGTAAACAGTTCAGCTTCATCACTTCATAACTAATATTAGAATAGATTCATATCAAGGTGATGGAATTCACAGATATATTGTTCTTATGTCTGAAAATTTGGGGGTACCCTTGGAAAAGGGCAAGCTGAATCCCACCCTGCTAAAGCCCAGGCAACCAAATCCACATTCCACAGTTGTCACCTTACAAATAACCCAACTTCACTGATTTACAACTAATCTCTAAATAGAGGCCACCTTTTCAAACCTTGATGCTCCCAAGTATATAACCAAACAGCAGCACATTACCTCCAAGTTTCACAATACTGACAGCCCAGTAGGAGCACAGCAAATTAGATGGAAAAGTATCATAGTAGACAAGTTCAGTGAGTGAAAAAAATAACACAAAAGGCTCAAGAGCAACAAACAACTCTGTAAATCCTCAGTGTTTTAATAACACCATCGTGAGATATGACAATTTTTAAGTATTTTCTTTTACTGAACTATTTTTAAACCACTTTTTTAAACAAAGTTTAAAATGTAATTAAAAAATACCTAGAAGAAAATTTAAGTGGTTTCAGTTTTTAGAATAAAGAGACATCAAATGGGCAAGGTAGGTGATTTTTACTGATGAACTACTGTGATACTGTTACTAGTCTTTCCCAGAAACTCATTATATTACTTTTTTGTTTGTATTGGGGCACATCCAGCTGTGTTCAGGGCTTACTTCTGGCTCTTCATCTAGGGATCACATCTGGTGGGGGGTGGAGGGCCAATTGGAATGCTAAGATAGAACCCAAATCAATTGTATGCAAAGCAAGCACCCTACCTGCTAAACTATTTCTCCAGACCCTACATTTGTCTTAAGTTACTTTACTTAAACACTGTGGTTACAAGGTTGTTCATAATAGAATTTTTTCACAACTGGAAAATTGTTCATGATTTTTAGTCATACAATGTACAATCCCCTTTACCAGTGCATATTTCCTGCCACCAATTTCTCCAGTTTCCTTCCCACCCTCCTCTCTGTCTGTGCTCTCTCTCTCTCTCTCTCTCTTTCTCTCTCTCTCTCTCTCTCTCTCTCTCTTCCATTTATTTTGCAATATTGTTGCTAAAGGTGTGTAATGCATATCACTTTATCTCCATTCAGTACCCAGTTCTTGCCCACAATGATCATTTTCAACTATTACTGTCATAGTGGTCCTTTCTCTGTCCTAATTCTACTACCCCGCTATTTGTGGCAAACTTCCTGCCATAAATTGATCCTTCTGGTTTTTGTCTCTATTGTCTCTGGATATTATTACTATACTGTTGGTTTTGTTTTTTTACTTTTTTAAAAATATCTTTATTTGGGCCCGGAGAGATAGCACAGCGGCGTTTGCCTTGCAAGCAGCTGATCCAGGACCAAAGGTGGTTGGTTCGAATCCCGGTGTCCCATATGGTCCTCCGTGCCTGCCAGGAGCTATTTCTGAGCAGAAAGCCAGGAGTAACCCCTGAGCACCGCCGGGTGTGGCCCAAAAACCAAAAAAAAAAAAAAAAAATCTTTATTTAAGCATCATAATTACAAACATATTTGTATTTGGGTTTCAGTCATAAAAAGAACACCCCCTTCACCAGTGCAACATTGCAGCATTCCCACCACCAATACCCGTATCTCCCTCTTCTCAGTAGTTCATGTATCTTATATTCCAACAGAGGAACAATTCAGAAACTTCCATGCTGGATGTGTTGACATTGATCAACTAGGATGGCTTTTAACTTAGAACATAGACATCCAATTCTCTGAGGGATTCTCACCCGCCCTTGTCTATTAAAAGGTTTGAAATAACTGTAGTTGTTATCCCTCCCTTTTCCTGAACACTGAGTGGGGTGCAAAGGCTTGAAAGAATCACTTGGGTCTCTCTATTCTAGCAAACAGGAAATCTGATAAATGGCTTCACCCGACTGGAGAACCAAGGAGCAGCTTCTGAATATCTTTCCTAAGCTTCCCTGGGTGAACATGTATTGTTCAGAGGAGGATGAGGAATTGGAAAAAATATCACGTAAAAAATGAAGTATCAAACCCCACTCCAGTCAATGAGAGCTATCTAAGTTTAAGAAAAGGCATTTAACAATAATAAACAAATAAATAAATGTGTTTCGCCTGGTTTTTCCACTCAAAGGGGGTTAATGGTATTAGTATCACATTGATGTCCAGTGAAAGTCATGTGAAGAACTGGGATCTTGTACTATTGAACTAGGGTATGACTTTTATAAGCACCTCAGAGGATTTCTACTTAAGTAGGTTGCCATTAAAGTTCAAAAAGTCTGCTTAGGTGGTCTTTTGGTTTGGGAAGGAGAAAGATGATTTTTATAGAGCGTGATCACTTCTATCTCAGAGATTTTTCTTCTTCAGAAAGAAGAGAATGATTATCTTGACTACCTTGTCATTGTGGCACAATTTTGTGATCCCTGAATGTCTCTAGACAGTCAAAGCCCATATAAAAGTAAGACTCATGGCCTCTAAGAGAGCAGAGTTTAAGATTTTCCTTCAAATCTGTCTTCTTAAGTATGGGACAAGCTCTTCTCTACAGTCACAAGTTTTCAAGGCAATGAAGGGAGGCTCCAATGATCCATCTTCCCTACATGATGGCCACATGCATCTAAACAGAAGGCTCTTGCTCCTGGGGCCTGGCCTTGCTCTCCTCACTTTCTTGTTGTTTGGAGACACATCAGATCCAGAAGTCCTTCCTGACCATGTGCTCTTTGGCCATGTGATACAAATGGGATTGATAAAACATTCTGCCATGCACAAGGCCCACCTCCAGCTGTGTTAGCTATCTCTGCTGGAACCTTTTGTGATCCCTGGTTTCCCAGCATCCCTCCAATCACACAGGCTCCCTGGATCCTAGCAACTCCTTCCAGAAACATTTGGATCCTTTCAGGATTGCCTGGGGTCAGGAATCTTGTCTGGAACAGTTTCTTTATGAAGAGTTTGGGCTTTTTAAAATTCTTTTTTTCTTTTTGTTTCTGGCCGTTTGAAACAGCAGGATTAAAGTGGGAAACTGAAACAGCTCCACTTTGATGTTCAAAATGCTCAGCCTTCAAGGTTTGGTCCAAGGATGGAAAACATTTCGAGCTGGTACTAATCTTTCAACCAATTTATCTAACTTTTTTTCCTCTATTTTTGACTTTTATTTAAAAAAATAAAAAGTAATATCTTTATTTAAATACCATGATTACAAGCATGATTGTAGTTGGGTTCCAGTCATAAACAGAACACCCCCCTTCACCAGTGCAAAGTTCCCACCACCAATGTCTCTCATCTCCCTCCTTCCCCACCCCTGCCTGTATTCGAGACAAGTATTCTACTTCTCTCCTTGATTAAGACTGTCATGATAGTTGTTAGTGTAATTATTTCTCTAAGTGCACTCACCACTCTTTGTGGTGAGCTTCATATCATGAGCCAATCCTTCCAAGCCCTCATCTCTATTGTCTCTGGGCATTATCACAATAATGTCTTTTATTTTCTTAAAACCCATAGATGAGTGTGACTATTCTGTATATATATATATCTCCCTCTGACTTATTTTACTCAGTTCTCAATGCCTTCCTCACACCTATATTCATTGTGGCACTATTTACAATAGCCAGACTCTGGAAACAACAAAGATACCCTTCAACAGATGAAAGGCTAAAGAAACTTTGGTACATATAATCAATGGACTATTATGCAGCTGTCAGGAGAGATGAAGTCATGAAATTTCCTATACATGAATGCACATAGGAACTATTAGGCTGAGTGAAATAAGTCAGAGGGAGAGAGATTGATAATATTGTTTTTAATAACCCACAAACGAATGCAATTATTCTATTTGCTCAACATGACCCTTACTTTTTTTAAACTGTAGTAGAATTGACAAAAATTTTTAGTTTCAAATGTGCAACACTATAACTCTACATTTGTATGTTGCAAAATGATCATCACAGTAAGTCTATTTGCTTCTTAGCAACTTGCGATTTTGCAGTTCTCAATTGCTGACAGTGGAACACAGGCTGTTCATGACATCATCTTAACTTCTTACTTTATAACTGAAAGTGTGTCTATCTTTTGATACCTTTTACAATCTCCTATCCCAAATTTTCAACCCCTCTGGTACTACCTATCTTTTTTTTTTGAGTCAATGGTTTTAGTTTATTTTTGTTCACATGTTAGTGTTAATCTAACACAAGCTAACACTAGGAAGTGGAGATGTCTATTTCCATGAGTCCCAGTACTTTTCAATGGGACAGGAAAATCAGGCCAGACATGCATGAGAAAGACAATAGATCACTTCAAGTTCAGCATGACATAGGTATGATACTGCAATTCCAAAGCTACTGTATTAACATCTGAAGTAATAACATGATGGTGCCCAGAGCAATGAGACCAATGTACATAGAATAAATTATATGCCACTTACTGATATTAGATACTTCAAACATGTCTTCACTTTATTGATCACAATACTCCTCCCGTAAAGAGAACATTGTACCCACTTTGCAAAATGAATAAACTTGAGACTTAAAGATTAGTAAATTGTGTTAGGGTCATTGAGTTTGCAGGTGTTAAAACCGGGTGTTAGGCCAGGTGTGGGTAAACTTGTGCCCTTTCCACTAGGTCCTTTCAGCTCTAAGCAGGCCAGCAGAGGCCAATTCTACTTGGCACTGGCCCAGGAGTAGCTGGCGTCTGCAGCTCATCCAAAGAAAGGAAAACCTACCCCATTCCAGTGTACGGTGGTGAGGGGACAGTTAGCCCTGAGCACAAGCATTACAGGAAGGTGGGACAGCTCCTTCACAAACCTGTAGGGTCTCTATAAGAAGGGCACTCATTCATGACCTCAAAGCAATAGAAATAGGGACTACAGAATTCCAGGAGTACTGGGAGATTTAGGTTCAACACAGAATTATTCCCAAAGAGTTATGTTTCATGGGAAAGTGAGTTCTCCAGTCCTACAAAGGATCTAAGTGAACTGTGGTCTCCAATTCCACATAAATTTCAAATTCTTTCTTCTCTGTGCTAAGATTCCCTGATCTTGATATGAAATCTTACCACATTGTGCACTTCCTCAAAATGCACACTGATTATGTAAAAATTATACTTTTTTTTTCTGTGGGGATATAGAACATTTGGGACCACATCCAGTAGCACTCAGTAACTACACCTAGTTCTATGTCAGAGTTCACATCTGACAATGCTCAAGGACCATGTGTGGTACCAGGGATTGAACTGGAGTCAGCCTTATGCAAGTAAGCATCTTCACTGGTATACTTTCTCTCCAGAGTCACATCTTTTTTAAAAAAATCAATTTGCAAAACAGGAAAACATCTCACATATACAAACATTTACAGCAAACATATTAAAGTCTTTGCAGGCCTTTTAAGGATATCACTATGGGTAAGTGTCATCAGGTAGTAAGCACAAAGAAATATCATTGTGAGGAAATTCCAGATTTCAAAAAATGAGTCTTCAAGAATCTTCAGGCTGGAAGAAACCTTGGCCTGTGTTAATCACCTGGATGGAAATTTTGTGTTCTAAGAACACAGAAAGGCCTTGTAGAAGAGGAAATAATAGGTGATCCAATGAAGTACCAGATTCCCTCACAGAAGCATGATCTTGTCACAAACACTTCCACGAACTCTTAGAGTTCTTTGTGCAATGTGACCATGAGGGAGAGGTCATGCTGTAATCACAGGGTCCAGGAAAGTTGTATCAAGGAGATACACCCTCCTACGCCTCCCAGCTGGTCTTTCTCATTGAGAAAATGGACCTTTCCATCACAACTTTTATTGATTCGTGACTTCATATAATGGAATACTTCTAGTGTCCTGTTGCAATAAGTCTCTTACCTTGCCTCTCTATCCTTTCCAAAAGTTCTCTGATTCAGCAAGTTAGGCCTTCTCCAAATGGGTGGGAAAACATAAACATTGCACTATGAGGTGACAGGATGTGTAATATTACCAAGTATATATATATATATATATATATATATATATATATATATATATATATATATGTATATATATAGAGAGAGAGAAAAAGAGAGTAACCCAAATATTTATTTTTTGTTCTTTTTTTAAAAATAATATCTTTATTTAAGCACCATGATTACAAGCATGATTGTAGTTGAGCTCCAGTCTTAAACAAAATATTTAATCACAAATATTTAATATTTATATTATACATAAATATATATAATAATTATAATATATGTTGTAGAATTAAATAATAAAGAAGCCCTTTGGATGGGCTTGGATGGTGGAGGATGGTGATGGAGGCCTTTTTCCTCCAGCCCAGGACCACATGTATCCAACTCCCTCCAGCCGGCGGGTATTTGGGTTTAGGAGATCAGCAGGTAGAAAATTCACTCACAGGCAGGCTTCAAGGTAGATTATCTTTATTCCAGGCCCTGGCCAATATGTGTGGCCTATATCATAACCATTTACACTATATCCTGATTCATCCCTGCATTCTAACTTATCTTTCTGCCATCTCTCCTCCTGCCCTTTATTCTCCATCCTCTATCCAGGCAAATCCCCTTTTGCCCCTGAGGCCAAACCTTTTGTAGCCTCTCCAAGACCCCTCCCAAAAATGGGAGAGTCTTTCTTGTAGGTAAGGTTACACAGGAAGAATGGGGGAATGCGCTTATGCAAACAGCTGCTCTTTTCTTATTGCTTAGTTGTTCTTTTTATAATTATAAAAAATATTACTTACTTATGTACATTATTATTGTTTCTTTACTAAAAGGGGGAATTGTTGTATATGAAAATATTTCCATAAGATTATTCTTTGCCTATTGTCCCACCTTGACCTTCCAGGTGGGGGGTGCTGTTGAGAGCCGAATAAATAGTTTGGGAGTGAGGTTTTCAGGGTCTTTTGCCAGAGTTGGCTGGCTGGCTCCAGGTGTTTTTTGGAGCATGCAGCAGGCTGACAAAGGACCCTCTTCACCCAAACTTTTACCCCTTTACCCTCCTGCCTGTGTGGATTATTTGCTGTGGATAAATATTACCAAGATCTCCCCCAAAAAGGGGACAAGAGTATGGGAATCAATTTCTCATTCTGGGAGTTCTTTGCAGATACTCAAACAATCAACAAAGGAGTAAACGGGACCCAACAAATGGAACAGCAATATATGACATATAATATGTTATTTAAATATTTAATATTTAATCACAGTTGTAATGCCTCCCCACCCCCCAAGAAGCTCGCAGGTCAATGAAAGCACTCATGCTTTCTCCTGGAGTTATATCACATGGAAATTATCTAATGGTTCAGGCAGAACTGGTCCTGCACCTTCACCCTCAAATCCACAATTCCCATACAGTAAGTACCCTTTGATTGTTCAATAATAATAATAATAATAATAATAATAATAATAATAATAAACTCAGGCAGCTAAAGGAACAATTCCCTATGTACTTCCTGAAGCAATACAGATCACTTTCTAAAAATTTCTGCTTCCTTATAAACAGAAAAACTACGTTTAAAAAAGGATCTTGTTCATTTTCATTTCCCTGTGCTTCTAGGCCTCTGAAAAATAATTTATGCAGTCACTGAGTTTTACCATCATTAATTAAAATGTTTAATTTAATTGTCTGAAACAATGTTAATCAAAAAAGGTCCAAACAATGAAAGAGAAATCATTATTTTAAAAAAGCAAGTGTAACTCAAGGCTACACACACTGCTATCATATATAAAAAGCTCGTTTGTTGTACCCATTTTCAGAGACCAACTCTCTGAAAATTACTACTGAAAAGATTAGCCTTGGTACTGATGTTAGAGTGCGAGTTGGCATTGAGACTCAAATAATACCTCAAATTACCTCCGATAATGCAAGATGCAAAAGGGAGTTTATTTGGCTAGCCAAGGTCCCAGTACCATCCAACAAGTGGAGGTGACCAGGATCCTGAGTTAAATCCTCAAGCAGTTTATGTAGAGGTTTACAGGCTTCAACAACTCAAGCATTTCATTGGTTAATACAACAATGCAAGCATTTCATCCTCTTGAACAGAAATCACATCATACTTAACGTTGATATCCTAACTTATTGCTGACTCAACTTTGTATTAGGGGGTCCTTATCTGGTGGAACATTCTGACCCACCTAGTTCCTCTGTTTCAACAGAGAGGGTCGTGCCCTTTACAGAGTGGGTACATTTTGTGGTTTTATCTTTGGGCTAACACCCTCTGCCTAGGGGGAAGTTATAGAGTGGAAAGCATAAAAATATTTTACAGTGGGGAGGGGCTCTGGCCCAGGGGACTTCTGCTCCGTTCTTACAATCAGACTTTTGTTTGACATTAGTTTTTTCTCAGCCACTCAATGGCCTCAGAAATTGTAATAAGTTACAAAATCCTCATGGGCCATTTCATTTCACCAGACTAAAAAAAAAAAAATCTATGACTTCACTATACTCCTCCACCATCTCATTAAATCATCTATTCTCTTATCATTTCACAACAGTGAGAATGACACATTTCAAAAATAGTAGGAACAATCTGTGCTAGCAAGGATACCATGAAGCAGGAACTCTCATAACTGCTGGTGGGAATGTTGTCTGTAGAAAATGGTATGGAAGAGTCCTCAGTAAACAAAATTGAGTTGCTATATTGGGTCAGAGTGATAGCGCAGCAGTAGGGTGTTTGCCTTGCACGCGACTGATCCAGGAAGGACCTCGGTTTGATCCCTAGCATCCCATATGGTCCCCCAAGCCAGGAGCAATTTCTGAGTGCATAGCTAGGAATAACCCCTGAGCGTCACCGGATGTGACCCAAAAACTAAAAAAAAAATAAGATAAAAAAGGAATTGAGCTACTATATGACCCAGAAATTTGGCTTTTTGGTATCTACCCTAAGGACTTAAAAACATTCATTCCAAAGAACATATACATACATATTATTATTCATTGCTGTATTTCATATAATAACTAAGACATGGAGTCAACTTAAGTGTCTAAAGACAAATAAATGAATTATGAAGATGTGGTCTATGTACACAATGTTCCATAGTGTTACAATAATATAATGTAATTTGCTTAACTTGATTGGAACTGGAAGATATTAGGTTGAGTAAAGTAAGCCAGAAGAAGACAAACATAGGATTATCTCACTTATTTGTAGTATATAAAACAGCTGGATGAGGAAATGTGTTGTAGTAAAGGGAAATAGCTAGCTCACCATTCACCCCAGAATTTAGGCAGAATGACAGAGAAGGAAAAAAAGTCAAGGCAGGAAAAAGTTAAGAAAGAGAAGTAATGAAAGATCATTTGAGGTTTCTGTTATATTAGCATAGTGGAGAGTGGTATAGCTATAAATCCAAAGACTCAACATTGAAAACATGAGATCTAACTGCAACCTCCAAATTTTCTATATGTCTGTCAAAGTGATAGGCAGCGGGGTGTGGGGTTTGGGGGAGTCAGAGGTATAGTGGATGACAGAGTATGGGAGCACTAGTAATGAGAGTGGAGACTTGTTGGGATTGGTGTTGAAATATTACACATTTAAAATTCAAATAACATTAACTTTGTAACTCGTGATTCTTTAATTAAATAAAAACTATTTAAAACATATTCTCTGGAGCCAAAGATATAATACACAAGACACTTCCTTTGCATCCTGTCTACCATAGCATCCAACATGGTCCTCTGAGCTTGGCCTGGGGCTTTTTTTTTTTTTTTTGATCATATTCAGTGATGCTGAGGGGTCACCCACTCCTGGCTCTGTATTCAATAATTACTTCTGGCAGGCACAAGAAACCATATGGGATGCTGGTAACTGAATCCAGTTCAGTCATGTGCAAGGCAAACATCCTACAACCTACTTTCTGTGCTATCACTCCATCCCAATATGGATAATAAGCATAGCTTAGTGTGGTCCAAATGCTCTATTCCAAAAAAAAAATTTTACTCTTAGGGCCAAGAGATAGCACCACATGCTGCATGCACAAAACAAGTTTAATTCCCAGCATCTCACAGCCTTGAGCACTACTAGAGGAACTCCAAGCTGGGAGTAATCCCTGATTACTACACCTCTGGAGTAGCCCAAACACAGAACAAACAAACATAAATAAATAATAAATAAAAGATCTATTCTCCCTACAAGTTCTGAAGGGCCTGCTGTAGCAGCTTTCCCCCCAGAAGAGCCATATTCCAGATGCCTTCCAGGAACATTACGCATCCTCAATTTGTGGATTCATTTGCTAGAGATGATAAACTATGAACAGTAATGTATATGGTAACTATGGAGGTGGGGAGATGCTCTAAACATGTCTCTTATCCTGATTCTCCCTGTCATCCAATCAGCAGTGCTCCAGAAAGAGGCAATACCAGTCCAAAAGTAAGAAAGCTAAGAAGAGAGAAGAGCAAACCCAAAAGGCAAAAAAAAAAAAAAGCACCATTGGAAAATACCTCTTCGTTACCATAAGGCAGGGAGGATTTGGCATGTGTTTTGTCACCAAGCCTATCCTCACCACTGCACTCTTCATCACCAAATCAGTCATTAACTGCGAAACACAGGGCTTCGTGATCACTAGCTCCATTTCTAGAGCTGTTTCAGACAGATACACATTAACATATGTATTAAACAAAAGTCAGGCATTTACTCAAAAACTCTTTAAGTTGTCCCTAAAAATAGGTTGACTTGCTAACCTAGGAGTTCTCTAACAGTTGCTCTCGCCTCTTACTAATTACTAGCTTATTAGTCAGGGAAGTCAAAAATACATAGTGCATCTGTTATGAGCAACCAAGTGAAACATTAGCTATTCATAGCAACAAGAGCACTTTAGGGAGGCATGAGATTCTCATTCAGAGATACAAAGACAAATTAGGAGCGTAGTACTATAGCATTAAAATTATTAATGGCAAGATAAGTAAAATGACAAAAGTTCCATTTAGAATCTGCTCTGCACATACTCTATACTACATAACTATAGAAGGAATGAGATTTGCTTTTTCTCCTCAGAAGTGCCTGAGATTCTACTTTGAAATCAGGTTACCATAGAAACCAGTAGTCTTCTGGTTGGGCTTCTATCATAATTGTTACATAATGAGATGCACAAGGAAGATTTCTAGCTTCTGCTCAACCTCAAACCAAGCTCCTGCTCTGGTCTCAGTCTTCTGATAAGACTCATAATGTGAGGCTGAGGCATCTATAAACAAAATTAAGTTTTATAAATCCAGGAATATGGGTCAAGGGAAAAGCACCTTCCTTGAACTTATGAGGCTGAGAGTTTGATCCCCACACCACCAACATCTTCAAGTTAAATTCCAAATGCTACTGAGGGTCCTCCTCACTGCCCAAGGTGCAATCTCGAATGCACTGCCAATTGTGCAACTTTCCCAGACCTCACCCTAACTATCAGTACAAAGGGAAGAAAGAAATTTTGGTAAATTAAAAATCAAGGTTCATAACAGCAATTTTACCAATCTCACATTTCATTCCTTGTATAGTTATGTAATATAGAGTAGGTGCAGAGCAGATCCTAAATGGAACTTTTGTCATTTTACTTATCTTGCCATTAATAATAATCTGCTTTTAGAGGAAGAAGCAGCTGTGACAGTGGCCAGGGCCTCCTGACTTATTCTGTGAAGCAATGTGCTCATTCACTATACCAAGCCTACATATCTTTGCATGTGTTCAGGCAAAAGGGTGGGTGAGGAAGATATTTCTAGGAACAACAGCAATCATTGGGCTTTGAATAAACCACCAGAGCAATAACACAGTTGCTATAGAGGAATGATGGCAAAAATAAGCCCCATTTATTATTCCTGACTAATTTTTAACTGCTTACGAATTCATGCAGTAGCCAAACCCATGGACACTTATGAGAAGTTATGATCTCCTCCACTTGATAGAGGGACAGTGAGGCACATTGTGTTGGTACAGATTATTTCATATTATTTCATAGAGGCAGAGCTGCGATTCGAACCAAGGCAGATGAGCTCAAGAATTTGTACCACTAGTCATCAGGCTTTCCTGCCCCAGTGAAGCAACTACAAACATAAAACATTAAGAAAACAGGCAGATTAAAATGACTTGGGCAGGAGAAACTGTACAGAGAATAAAGAATTTACCCTGCATGTGGCCAATCCTATCATGAGGTAGGGTTGATGAGTGATCTCTGAGCACCACTCAGTATAACCTAAAGTCCCACCACAAAGTATGCAAAACATGGGTATAGGACAGGAGAAATAGATCAATGAGAGAGTGTGCATGCTTTGCATCCAGAAAGCCAGATTCAGTCCCTAGCATTACATAATTTCCACCTCTACTGCTAGGAGTGAACCTCAAACCTCAAACTTAGAAAAGCCTCTGAACATTGGCCAAGGGTGGCTTCCAAACCAATGAGGGAAATAACTATACAGGAATAGCACCCATTCAATTGTTCTCAAGCTTTATAGTTCATAAACTGCTAGGGCTACTTACCTTAGGCATTGTCTTTAGCCCTTCCCCCCAGAAAAAAAATTGGGGAGGGCCATACCCGGCAGCACGCAGGGGTTATTCCTGACTTTGCACTCAGAAATCACTCATGTCAGGCTCGGGGGACCATATGGGATGCTGGGAATGTAATCCGGGTCCGTCCGGGGTCAGTCGCATTACACGGCAAATGCCCTACTGCTGTGCTACCGCTCTGGCCCCTCTTCCCAGAAATTCTGAGGTAACATGCTTGAAGGCCCATGGTCCACATTTTATGAGACCCTTGTGATCTGATACAAGTCTCCTGCAAGGTTCAGCGGAATGTTATGTGTGTATGTTGCTTGTTTGTTTTTACTTTCTGGGTCACCTCCTGGCTAGGAGGCTCAGGGCTCAGTAACAGCATGGAGTACAAAGGAATCAGGAGATCTGGGTTGTCATGTGCAAGGCAAACACCTTACCCATTGTACTAACTCTCCAATTCCTGCAGGGCATACTTTGAAAAATACTTAATTGTATTCAGATTCAGTTAGTGAACTGTTACAGATAAATAAAGCAACTTCATCTACCCAGAGGAAAACTGAGGAACAAAATATGATGACCTTTAAAGGAAATTTGTTTTTTGTTTTTTTTGTTTTTAAACAACACTGAGGACAGAAACAGAAAATAAAATTCTAAAAACAGTAAATTCCTTGAACCTTTGTTTTGTTTTTGGTCACACAGTGGTTACTCCTAGCTCTGTGCTCAGAAATTATTCCTGGCAGACTCAGGGGACCATATGGGATGCTGGGATTCAAACCACCATCTGTCCTGAATAGGCAGCATGCAAGGCAAACATCCTACCGCAGTGCTATCTCTCTGACCCCTCTTGAATTTTATTTCTTGCAGTTCTCTGTAGATCTTTCACTAGCCTATTTCTTCTAATTTTGTATGCAATTTTAGGAACTACAGTCTTATTAAGATTCAATATTATAAAATATTAGAAGTAAAACTAAAAGGAGAGGGAGGGAGGGAGGGAGGGAGGGAGGGAAGGAAGGAAGGAAGGAAGGAAGGAAGGAAGGAAGGAAGGAAGGAAGGAAGGAAGGAAGGAAGGAAGGAAGGAAGGAAGGAAGGAAGGAAGGAAGGAAGGAAAGGAACGAGGGAGGGAGGAAAGAAGGAAGGAAGAAAGGAAGGAAGGAAGGAAGGAAGGAAGGAAGGAAGGAAGGAAGGAAGGAAGGAAGGAAGGAAGGAAGGAAAGAAAGGAGGGAGGGAGGAAGGAAGGAAGGAAGGAAGGAAGGAAGGAAGGAAGGAAGGAAGGAAGGAAGGAAGGAAGGAAGGAAGGAAGGAAGGAAGGAAGGAAGGAAAGGAGGGAGGGAGGGAGGGAGGGAGGGAGGAAAGGAAAGAAGGAAGGAAGGAAGAAAAGGAGGGAGGAAGGAAGGAAGGAAGGAAGGAAGGAAGGAAGGAAGGAAGGAAGGAAGGAAGGAAAGGAAGGAGGGAGGAAGGAAGGAAGGAAGGAAGGAAGGAAGGAAGGAAGGAAGGAAGGAAGGAAGGAAGGAAGGAAGGAAGGAAGGAAGGAAGGAAGGAAAGGAAGGAGGGAGGGAGGAAAGAAAAGAAGGAAAGAAGAAAGAAAGAAAGAAAGAAAGAAAGAAAGAAAGAAAGAAAGAAAGAAAGAAAGAAAGAAAGAAAGAAAGAAAGAAAGAAAGAAAGAAAGAAAGAAAGAAAGAAAGAAAGAAAGAAAGAAAGAAAGAAAAAGAAAGAAAGAAAGAAAGAAAGAAGAAGGAAGAAGGAAGAAGAAAGAAGAAGAAGAAGAAAGAAAGAAAGAAAGAAAGAAAGAAAAGAAAGAAAGAAAGAAAGAAAGAAAGAAAGAAAGAAAGAAAGAAAAAAGAAAGAAAGAAAGAAAGAAAGAAAGAAAGAAGAAGGAGAAGGAAAAGGAAGAAGAAGAAGAAAAGAAGGAAGAAGAAGGAAGAAGAAGAAGAGAAAGAAAAGAAAAGAAAGAAAGAAAAAGAAAGAAAGAAAGAAAGAAAGAAAGAAAGAAAGAAAGAAAGAAAGAAAGAAAGAAAGAAAGAAAGAAAGAAAGAAAGAAAGAAAGAAAGAAAGAAAGAAAGAAAGAAAGAAAGAAAGAAAGAAAGAAAGAAAGAAAGAAAGAGGAGCCAGAGAGATAGCAGAAACAGAAGAAGCAGTAAGGTAAGATGTAAAATGGATAAGACAGATGAAGCTACAAAAGTCAAGATCAGGGACGATATTTAGAAAGATAAAATGCTTCAGGAAGAATAGTGAGCATCCTAGATAGCATGATGGCATGTCAGAGAAGACATGTTGGTGTCACAGAGAAGTTCAGTATAGGGAAATGAGGTCCAGAAGCCAAATTCTTTTTTTTTATTTTATTTTATTTAAACACCTTGATTACATACATGATTGTGTTTGGGTTTCAGTCATGTAAAGAACACCCCCCATCACCAGTGCAACATTCCAATCACCAATGTCCCAAGTCTCCCTCCTCCCCACCCGACCCCCGCCTGTACTCTAAACAGGCTCTCCATTTCCCTCATACATTCTCATTACTAGGACAGTTCAAAATGTAGTTATTTCTCTAACTAAACTCATCACTCTTTGTGGTGAGCTTCCTGAGGTGAGCTGGAACTTCCAGCTCTTTTCTCTTTTGTGTCTGAAAATTATTATTGCAAGAATGTCTTTCATTTTTCTTAAAACCCATAGATGAGTGAGACCATTCTGCATTTTTCTCTCTCTCTCTGACTTATTTCACTCAGCATAATAGATTCCGTGTACATCCATGTATAGAAAAATTTCATGACTCCAGAAGCCAAATTCTCCTGTCTGAGGAGTACACTGGAGCCAAGGAAATAAAGGAATAAAATCAAAACAAAAAAATGTTTAAGCTACTTTTCCAAAATACATAAAAGTGAAAGAGAGCAAGCTATTAGTATCTCAAGAAAATAAATTGTAAGGAGCTGGTGGTTGTGTTTTGATTCTTTTTTTTCAGGGTCTGAGTTACCACTGCAGCCAAAGGAGAAGTTTTCAGGGTGGGGGTAGAGATGATAGATCCAACACAAAAGCAGCAGAGTAGGGGGACAGATGAGGACATACCTGCAGGCAGTATCCAAGAGAGGCAAGTGAAGCCCAGCCTGGTGGAAAGCAGCATGGGAAAAAGACAAAAACCAAAAGAAGGATTCCAAAATCTAGTTATAAAAATATATGCATTTATTCAGTCACCGTCACTGTGGCTAGCCCTCTAAATGCAGAAAATAACTGAATATCAAAATATTTTAATTTTTGCTTTTTTAGGCCGCACCTGGCCTTCAGGAGTTATTTTGGTTATCAAATTAAAAATCAAAAATTAGCAAATCAAAAATTACCCTGGCAGGCTGAGGGGGCCATATGTGATGCTGGGGATACAACCCGGGTCAGCCATATGCAAAGCAAATGCCGCACCTGCTGTGCTATCATTCTGGCTCCCAAAATCATGTTTTAAATTCTATTTTGTACCTTCTATTTAAGCAAGTGAGGGGAAAGCACATCACCCATTTATAATTATTTCACAGAAAATAAAATTATAGATGGTCACTTCAAGAGTTTACACTTTAAGAATTCAATAAAGTCTGAATTAATGAAAGCACAGATGTTTGTTGTCATCCTCTCTCCCATTTCCTTTTAACATTTGGTTACCTAAAGTGCTTGTAAAAGATTTGTGAAAAAATTTCTCTCTTCTCTCTTTCTCCTCTCTCTCCTCTCTCCTCTCTCTCTCCTCTCTCTTCTTTCTCTCTCCTCTCTCCTCTCTCTTCTCTCTCCTCTCTCTGTCTCTGTCTCTGTTTCTGTCTCTGTCTCTCTCACTCTCTGTCTCTGTCTCTCTGTCTTTCTCTCTCTGTCTCTGTCTCTGTCTCTGTCTCTGTCTCTGTCTCTCTCTCTCTCTCTCTCTCTCTCTCTCTCTGCTCAGGAAGTTATACCTGGCTCTACACTCACAAATCACTCCTGTTGGGCTCCAGGAGACCATATGGGATGCTGGGGAACAACAAACCTGGGTGGGCTGCCTACAAATAAAGTTCCTTACCCATTATTTTATAATTCTAGACCCTGGTGGAAAAATCACTTAATATGAATTTTTTTTCCTTTAAAGAATATTATCAGAGCTTAAGAGAGGAGCCAGAACGATAGAACAGGGAAGGCATTTGCCTTGCACATGGCCAACCCATGTTCAAAACCTGGCATCCCATATGGTCCCCTGAGCCCACCAGGAATGAACCTTGAGCACAGAGCCTGGAGTAATCCCAGAGAGCTGCTGGGTATGACACAAAAACAAAAAACAAACAAAAAAAAACTTAAAATAATATTTGACACCCTTTATAAATATTACAGCAGTGCCTGCTTTTCCTTCTCAGATGCTATGTGTGTGTGTGTGTGTGTGTGTGTGTGTGTGTGTGTGTATCATAGATGTTTTATCAGATGCAAATCTAACATTCAGTTTAAAGACTACAGAATCAGAGGCTTGTACATGAAACTACACATTTGAATGGGAAAGAAAGACAATAAAATCTTAGTTTTACAGCTTCACCTCTGGTTGTTTTGTTTTACTTTTCCTCAATTTTTTTCTTTTTTCTTTTTTTTTTTGGGGGGGGGCACACCTGTTGACGCTTAGGGGTTACTCCTGGCTATACTCTCAGAAATTGCTCCTAGCTTGGGGGATAATATGGATGCCAGGGGATTGAACAATGGTCCATCCTAAGTTAGCACGTGCAAGGCAAGAGCCCTACCGCTTGTACCACTGCCTTGGCCCCTACTTTTCCTCAATTTTTACCTCAAACTCTTCTATCCCTTTAACTTAACATAAACTGTTTACATTTGGATTTTGCGAAGTAGACTATGTACTGGCAATTCAATTGGCCAGGATTGATAAAGCATCTGTAAAAAAATACTTCAGGCACTATACCAATACAAGAGCACTAGTAGGAGACTTTAATATCCCATATTAGTCACTAAACCGATTAGTTGGACAGAATATCAGTAAGGAAACAAGTTTCTAAAGGAACTAGAAGAACTGGAACTAAATGACTTGTCATGGAGCCTTTATCCCCCCAAAATGACTATTTCATTGCATTTTTCATTGTATATGAAACATTCTTCAAAATAGACCATATGCTGGGGCACAATTCCATTAGCACAAAAATAGGAGCCAGAGCAATAATACAGCAGATAGGGTGCTTATCTTGCAAGCAGCCAACCCAGGTTTGCTCACTGGCATCCTATAAGGTCCCCCAAGCCCTTCCAAGACTGATACCTGAGTGCAGAGCCAGAAGTAATCCCTGAACACCACTGCCAGGTGTGGCCCCCAAAACAAAACACAACAAACTCACAAAAATATAAATTAAATAAAAAAACATTTCAGATCACAATTCAAAAAGGTAGAAATTATAAAAAGATAGGGGCCGGAGAGATAGCATGGAGGTAAGGCATTTGCCTTTCATGCAGAAGGTCATTGGTTCGAATCCCGGCGTCTCATATTGTCCCCCGAGCCTGCCAGGAGCGATTTCTGAGCATAGAGCCAGGAGGAACCCCTGAGCGATGCCGGGTGTGACCCAAAACCCCCCCCAAAAAAACCAAAAAGATAGACAAAAAAGCTCCAACATTTGGAAACTGAACAACATAATGTTTAATTAGTAGAGTAAAGAGGAAATCAAAGATAGAAAAATACTCCACTAAATGGATGAGAACAAAAACACAAACTATCAGAACTTATGGAGTACAGCAAAGCAGTATTAGGGATTGTTAGTATCAATGCCGGCTTACACCAGGAAAGAAGAAAAAACTCAAATCCATAACATCAGAGCTTGTGCAATTAGAGAAAGAACACAAGTAAATCTCAAAGTACATAGAAAAAAAGGAAATAACCAAAACTAGAGTAGAAAGAATGACACCAAAATCAAGAAAACAACACAAAGGGCCAATGAAACCAGGAGCTGGTTTTTTTCAAAATAACATGCTAAAAATGTTATAGATAAGAAGCCTCCTATAGAAAGTTAATCTTGAAGTATGAACAGACACAGGTACACTCTGAAGAGATGGTGAGCTCTGTTCCAAAACACCACAATGAAGCAGGTATCATAATATTGTAAACTTCAGAAGCATTTCAGCTTGTCAGTGCATTTTCATATTTACAAAGTCAACAGTTGTGTTATTATATTGCATGTTGCCAACCTAAGTTCAATCCCTGGCACTCCATATAGACCACCAAGTCTGCCAGGAGTGATCCTTGAGCAGAGCCAGGAGTAAGTCCTGAGCACTTCCAGGTGTGGCCGAAAAGCAAAAACAAAAAGTTATTTTTATACTACGTTTTGTTAACAACACATTTTGTCCAAAACATACACATGCCTTAATTAAAAATACTTTATCACTTAAAAACAAGTTAAGGCTCTGTCTTTCAATAAGTATAAGCCCCTCCTTTAAAAAATCATGTTACCTAGATTCAGCTTCTAAAGTTCTATTTTCAAAGAACCTACTTGCAGAAAAAACAACATGCATAACTGTGACCCAAACAACTTTTCCACTAAAAATCTGTTTGTATCTGCATCATGCCTTCCCAAACCTCTGCATCATCTTGCTCCCAGGACACACTCCTCAAACCACTGCTTTTAGCTGCACTTTACAAACCATCCCAGTGCTGGGTTCCACCTTTCATTTCCTCTACCCTTCAGTAAAGGGCAGAACTGAGTCATACCACATTCAGCCTCTCAGATCACCAGAAGTAAAGTGTGTCCAAGTGATTCACCAAAAGCAGTTAATTCAATCCAAATACAATTAAAAAAAATAACAATAACTATGCACTGACACCAAAAATAACAGAGAAAGGTACAATTTTTCTAAAGTCCCCTGGTTTTATGAAGTTAGACAAGTACGCCAGCATCACATCCTTTCATAGTTCTGTCCTTGCATACATAGACTAAACTTTTCAGCATGCATTCTACATCTACATTGTTTCAGGCTGCCTTACATAATCACATCTATAGCTATTTGGTATTATTTTTCCTAAATGCAACAATTTGGAGTCAAGATTATTAAAGCTTAATGTTCTACCTAGCTCTGTAGCAATCTGAAGCTCACCTATATCTCACTATAAACAGTTCTCACAACTGTGGGTATGGAAGGATTCGGTGAACAAATTTAAGTCTGATTTGGAGTCCCCATCAGGAATCACTTCTAATGATACCCTATCCAGTAGGTCTGATAGCTTGATGCAGCCTTGATCCCAGAGAGTGCTGGGTGGGTCGGCAGGGCTTGGGGTATGTATATCCAGGTTCAAACTCAGGACTTTATGAATGCCAGTCATGCATTTTTGAGCTCTCTCCATTGCCCTAAGGCTCTTTTGAAATCACTTGAGTTCTATGTATTCGCAAATGTTTGCACTTGGAAAAGTTGAAGAGATCCAAGGAAAGTGAAGCCAGAAATAGTAAAAGGACAAGGGCTAAGGTGCTTGATTTGCATTTCTCTAACCCAGACTGGATCCTCAGCATCCCAATATGGTCTCCTGAGGACTGAAATAGTGTCTGCCAAGGACTACTCAGAGTAAACCCTGAGCACAGAGTCAGGAGTAAACTCTGAGCACATAAGGAAGGAAGGAAGGAAGGAAGGAAGGAAGGAAGGAAGGAAGGAAGGAAGGAAGGAAGGAAGGAAGGAAGGAAGGCAGGCAGGCAGGCAGGCAGGCAGGCAGGAAGGAAGGAAGGAAGGAAGGAAGGAAGGAAGGAAGGAAGGAAGGCAGGAAGGAAGGAAGGAAGGAAGGAAGGAAGGAAGGAAGGAAGGAAGGAAGGAAGGAAGGAAGGAAGGGAGGAAGGGAGGAAGGAAGGGAGGAAGGGAGGAAGGGAGGGAGGAAGGGAGGGAATAAGGAAGGGAGAGGAAGGGAGGGAGAGAGGGAGGGAGGAGGATAAGAAAGGGAGGAAGGGAAGGAGGAAGGAAGGAAGAAAGGAAGGAAGGGAGGAAGGAAGGGAGGAAATTTGGACAAAAATATGAACTGAGAATATCTAGAACAAGTTTCCTATGGGATGGGATGGGCATAGTACTAGTATTTAGTATTAATTCCTATAATCAACTTTCAAATAGTCCCTCACCAAAGCAACTATATGTTTTGAAATTTGCTAAAGAATATAATTATATCAAATGTTCTTTTGTCACACAAAGTCAAAAAGAAAACCCATAAGAGCACATATAAATTAGATCTGTGTCTGGAGGTACACATAGATGTTTACCATGATGATAACTATATTTATGAGAAAGATGCACAGTGGTGGGTATTTACAAATTAAGAAGACCCCAGCATGTCTCCATGGCTCCACTGTGCTAATGACCAGTTCAAAGAGTGTATTGAGAAAAATGTTAAGTTGTTACAAGTGAGCTGGAGAGATAGTATTACAGGGAAGGAGCTTATCGTACATGCAGCTGACCCAGGTTTGATTCTCAGCATCTCATACGGTGCCTCAAGAACTGCCAGGAGTGATTCCTGAGTGCAGTCTGGCCAGGAGTAATCCCTAAGCATTGCTGGGTGTGGCCCAAAAAATAGTGGTTGCAAGTGAATATTTGTGGACGCTGGTTTTGTGATCATTTGTCTCATTTGAATTAATATTCACTTCTTTTGCTTGTGTATTTATATGTAAGCAGCTTCCATAAAATTTCAGAGGACATAATTTTATTGTACAACACAAAAATATGAATAGATTATATGCCGTTTTAGCTCTGAACTGTGAAATAAAAGAAAAACACTTGCAACAACCATTGCTTGTGGGGCCGGAGAGATAGCATGGAGGTAAGGCATTTGCCTTGCATGCAAAAGGTTGGTGGTTCAAATCCCAGAATCCCATATGGTACCCTGAGCCTACCAGGAGCGATTTCTGAGCATAGAGCCAGGAGTAACCCCTGGGCACTGCCAGGTGTGACACCCCCCCCAAATAAATAAACCATTGCTTGCTAATTTGGCACACAAACTATGACAGGCCCCACAGTATCCTTCCCATAACCTGTAATTATTCAATTCACCAGTGGCCACACCCTAATTGACCTATCATTGTATGATATAATAGGCAGCACCATTTAAAACTTAAAAAGCCAGAAATCTAAAACCTAATCTTAACTTTCAATCAACTTAACATTTTGATGCGATCCTTTGCAGTCATTAGTTTCTATATTGTCAAGCCAACAAACTGAATTTTACTATTCTCCCAATTTCATCCTATCTCCAAGACCTTAATGTTCCTTTGATTAAATTAAATAGAATGATTTTATTGGAAGTAGTGAACTGTTTCCAAAGACAATTCTCTTTAACACCATTAAAACTATAACTCTGGGGCCATAGAGAGTACAGTAAGAACAGTCTTGCATGCAGTTGATGGTTTCATGATAACAGATACTGCATATCCCTAAGCCTGCTAGGTGTGAGCTAGAGACCCCTAAGGACTACTGAGTTTGGACCAAATCCAAAAACTAGCAACAATAATTTTTTTTTTTTTTTTGGTTTTTGGGTCACACCCAGCAGCTCTTAGGGGTTACTCCTGGCTCCACACTCAGAAATCGCTCCTGGCAAGCTCGGGGACCATATGGGATGCCGGGATTCAAACCAATGACCTTCTGCATGAAAGGCAAACGCCTTACCTCCATGCTATCTCTCCAGCCCCATAGCAACAATAATTTTTAAGCATAAATAATCTTGGACATTTCAGTGATAAGAGCCTGGTAAAGGTAAGCTGTGAGCCAGAAAAAATACATACACTTTCTCCATATCCTCCCAAGCTGTGGACTTCAGTACCTTATTCCAGGTCCAATAGCAGTGTTGATTTTGAAGCAAATAAAAACGCAGGAAAATATGTATCAGACAAAGTACAAATTAATTATTAAAAAAATGACTGTTCAAGGGCTTTAAACTAAAACTCCAGGTCTCAGGAACATTTTAAATGTACTCTGAGGTATAGAAAATATTTCGTTATTGTGACACAAATGCTTCTTTCTTCTTTTTAATTTTTACAACTTTTTTACAGTTGTATTTTAGTTACAGAGTCACAATAAATTAAGGCCGTTCCCACCACCAATGTTGAACTCCTTCTACCATAGTTCCAGCATGCATCTCATATGTCCACGCTTAGCCCCCTAGACTTCTAGCATAACAGGTCCATTTTGTGTATAACTTGTTATAGTTTGGACCTCTTGATTCTATGTTGGTGACATTGGTTTGGGTATTCAGGGTTGACCATTTTTTATTTCTACTCTATGTTCCTGGAACCATTTGACCCCTAGGCCCCATCCACTTTTTTTTTTTTTCCTTTTCTCATTTTAAAAGAAGACATATAAATGTGAGGCAGAACCTGATGATTCATGTTCGATGGTTCTGTAAAAATATTTAAATTAAAATTAAAAAAGGCTGGGTTCCTTATCTAGAAGCTATAGATATAAATGCAATTGAAAGAAAAGAAGAAAGGAAAAAATTGTGGGGTGGGCAGATGCAGTAAGTGTTTTGTTGTTGTTATTGGGGTTTTGGTTTGTTTTTGTTTTTTTTGGAAGGTTTTTTGTTTTTGTTTTTGTTTTTTTTGCATAGGCACAGCAAATGATGGGGAAATTGGAAAGAAAATTTACTTGGCCTAACACGTACAGGTGTCTCTACCTTTGAAGCATACCTTTGAAGTTATGTCATGAGACTGACTACTGGCTCTGGTCATGTTAGTTGTCAAACCCCAAGTGCTTTCATCATGGTCCCAGGAAAAGTTCTCTTCAGTCACTGTTGTCAGAGTCATTCTACTGTAATTAGAGATCTTGTTTTTTGCACAGATCCTAGGTCAAAACTTAAGATAAAGCTTTTTTTTAATTGGGGTTGGGCAGTCGACATCCAATCAACTGAGGTTTAAATCAGGTCCTCATGATGATTGTTCAGGGTGGAAAGAGCCCTTGCATTATATAAGTCATGAGTTCTTACCCTCTAGGTAAAAACTTCTTTCTATACATAAGATTTCCCTGTTTTAGTGTGTGTATGCAGGAAAAAAGGGGGAAAAAAGTTATGCCAGATTATATTAGTGGTGCATTTAGGGGTTAAAATAACCACCGATACAATCAGGTGATCGGACATCAACTGCCCAACACCAATCCCAGGATCCAAAGCTTAGAACTGGCGCACCTTGGAAAAGAAGGCCTTAATACTGCTTTGGCACCAAATTGTGCCTGGGTAGATTTATAGGACATTCTGAAGACGAGGAAGTAGTAACAACTCGATCTAAGGGTAGGTTGCCCTACCTCACCACCTAACAGTGAGATGAAATCAGAAGACCCTCCATCATAGGATCTGTGCAAAAACCAACATCACTAATTAAAGAAGACTGACTATGAAAAACTCAAATGAGTAAACACTTCTTTCTTAATACAGAGATTAGTTTCAGGATATTGAACTGCAAACTGCTGCTTCAATCATCAGAATGGAAACAACAGTGGTTTTAAAGGAAGAGTGCCACCATGTGGTTTGCAATGAGATTTCAGAAGCTGTTCAGTCTTGTTTTATTGGTCTCACTTGTTCTACCATGAAACAGTGAGTTTTTCTTGAATGTATTTTGGGATTTCATTTCATTTAAAAGGTTAATATAGTTGTGTTCAAAACATTGAAAAAAATTACCAGTACATGCACCAAAATGCATTTTCATCAAAAAGATGGGTCCATCTATTTCTATACACTGTAAAGAAAATTGAAATTAGAGCCTGCAAGGCATTGACTGGAGGCATTGTGGGCCTGAAGAAATGCCAGAGGGGGGTTCTGTGAGCTATTAAGTGCAGCAGCCTTCCATATCCACCCTCATTGTAAAAGTTTTAAGCTCAATCTGAAGACTTTAAGTTTAAAAGGTTGAAAATTACTGTGTGTTTTTATATCTGTTTTTAGAACCACTTAGGATGTTTCAATTGGATAGAGGTGACAGAGACACTCGGCTGGAGGATTCAGGGCAGGTGGGCCTCTGAATTGTCCAAGGTGATTCTGACTTCTATCCAGATTGAGGTGCTCAGCTTTGAATGTGACACTTTTTATGTCCACACTCACTCTTCAGAGTTCCTCACTCAGTTCATGGATGAGACCACTGAAGCTGCAGAGAGAGAGATCCCAGAAGGCTGAAGTGGAAATTTTTCATCAAGGGAGCCTGAGATCAATCCTGATCACCACTAGGAGTGATCTCTAAATAGTGGAAAACACTAAGGCTAACTGCTGATTCCCACAATGAATCACTTCTCTGAATCATTTAGGGAGTAAAAACCTTGTGATGATGACACCAAGGTAGCAGAACTCGTGTGAGAAAGCAGACTACTCAGGTTAGGCAACCACAGAGGATTGTATTGTGGTAATACAAGGTGTGCATTCCAGTTCCTTTCCACTACTTCCTTAATCCCCACAACTTCCATTTTTCAAGTCTGTTTCTTCTCTTTGTACCTCTTGTTGCAATGACTGGGGCTCACACACCCTAGATAATAGTGCTCCCTGTTAGACACACATTTAGTAGTGGGATTTGCATGTATGCTCATGAAGGCTGAACTCCACTTTACTATGGTAGTGGCAGGCATTCAGATTGTCGTGCTTACCTGATGTTGTCACAGTGTGTACACACTATTTTGCACTACTCCAGGTAGGGGAAGACATCCCAAATAGCAGAATCTTTGGGATGTGCCTGGTGCTTGTAAATGACATTGGAGATTTAACTTGGGACTATGTTTGCAAGGTCTATACTTTTAGCCACCAAGATCTCAGGTTTTAGACACTGAAACAGTATTTGGTATAAAATTAAGTAGTGCCAAGTGGTTACCAGAGAAGGCCTCCCTGAGAAGGACTAAAAGGGGCACATCCTTTTTGTTGAAAGTTGATGGCTCTCAAGTTCCAGACCTCCTTCTGCCACCCAGACCCTGTCAGACAAAATTGGGGGGAGTGGGGAAATCACATGCTTCTTGGTTCTAATAGGAAGTGCAATCTTCATAAGCTTTATCCAAGTCAAGCTCGAAGACACATACATACCAACACCAATCACGCCACCTGCTTTTTCCTAACATTTTCAGAGCCACTTAGGGGCTGGCCCTGTTTTCCCAGAAATCCTCCACCTGTGAATAATAAATCAACTCCAACACCCTCCACGCATGTAGGGCAATGTATGTCTCAAAATCAAATTTTGGATAAGAGGCTGGACCATCCAACCTCCCACACAACCAAGGCAGCCACAAATACTGCAGTCAACAGAGTTAAATCCTAGTGAAGAGAGGGGACAAGAGAAGAGACAATGAAGGAATCATCCATAATCCTCTTTAGAAAGAAATGAAACAACTTAGCATGGGGAATTTCAGTGACACAGTGAATGTGAAATCAAAGGATTATGGCCTTGTTGGCAATTATTGCAACCACAGAACAGGAATGGCACAGTTGAAAAAGGTGTGTTACAAAACTAAAGTTCCCAAAGCATATTATAGAACATGATTGAGCACACAATTACAGTCAAGATTTCTGCATGCCCTGCCTGAGTCAAACAGGCAATTAGTCTTGTGACACATCTCATTTATAGCACAGCTTCACCACTGCCCTTGTGCACTTAATCAGTCCTGCCATAACCTCACACAACCACTCATTAACTGTACCTTTGAATACTTAGGCTACATAATTCACAAATAATGATCAATCATTTTTATCATAATGATGTAACACATATGATATTTATTTTTGTGAAAGAAGCAAAAGAATGCACTCTTCTTTTGGTTTAGGTTTTGAGGACACACTCTATGGAGTGAAGGGCTCACTTCACCTCTGTGCTCAGTGATCACAGCTGGATTCCTGGTGGACTCAGGAAATCATATGTGGTGTCAGGTATTCAATCCCAGTCAGCCATGTACAATGTAAGCACCTTACCCACTGTATTATCTTTTGGGAAGAGGGTGTTTTGTTTTCATTTGGGAGCCATAGTCAGAGGAACTCAGGTGCCACTTTTGGCCCAGGGGTCACTCCTGAGGATACTTGGGGGACTAAAGAGTGCAGAGATCAAACATAGTCCCCCTGCATACAAAGCCTGTGCACTCTAGCCCCCTGAGCCACTTCCCCTTCACAACAGCACATGGCTTTAATTTATTCTTGTTGGCATCAGAGAAAGACTGAGACCAAGTGAGCAATATGTTAGTCTGAAATATTTCATGTGTAATTCACGTGGTGAACAGCTTGCTGGGAGCACTGGCAGAGTCACCAGAAAGGAAAAATAAAACCTTGATTCAAGCTCAAAATCTAATCAAGAGAAAACTCATGCAAGTGGATTCAGCAGCCCCAAAAAACTGAAGAAGAAAATTTTAAGTCTTGGAGTTGGAGCAATAGTACAGAGGGTAGGTCACTTGATTTGCATATGACTGATCTGGGCTCAATCCACTGCATGCCATACGGTCCCCAAGACCCATCAGAACTGATTCCTAAGCACAGAGACAGGAGAAAGTCCTAAATACAGCTGGTATGACCAAAACTAGATTTAAAAAGAAAAGAGAGGAACATGGGAACAGGCAGCAACAGTAAAGTCTAACAGTTCAAATGTTCATATCTTCTATGAATAATTCCCTGAAGATGGCTTCAAAATGCAAGTACAAGATTGTTAATGCTGTAAGGAAGCTCCTTCTCTCTATTCGAAAACTTTATTCCACAAAGAATAGACAAGGTGCAGAGTGATAAGAGCAAGGGGTTACGGCATTTGCTTTATAAATAACTGACCCTCATGCAATTCCCAGTGCTATCTGTGGACTTCTTAGCACCACCAGGAGTAATCCCTAACCACAGAGCCAGGAGTAGCCCTCAAGCACCCAATAGATGTCATTCTCTCACCACAAAAAAGAAGAGAAAGGCACACTCCATAGAGCCATTGTGGAGTCACTCACATACCAGTTTAGGTATGTAATTTCTCTTCTGTCACTTTATGGATCTCTCTCTCTTTACTCTCATGTTTCTGAAAGATAGAGAGGAGAGATAGAGAACATAGCAGGTAAGGCACTTGACTTGCACAGTCTACCCCTAGGACCTCTGCAGGAGTCACTGGTACAGAGCGAGAAAATGACCCCTAGACACCACTAGATGTTGCCCAATGCTGCTCCACCCCAAAATGAGACCGAAAAGATACACTGCATTCTGGAGTTGCTTATATCACCCCCCTATACTGTGTAATATTTTTTTCTAGAAAGAAAAGGAAGAGGAAGAAGGTGAAGAAGAAGAAGTGAAGGAGGAGGAGGAGGAAGAAAGGAAAAGGAAGAAGGAGGAGGAGGAAGAGGAGGAAGAAGAAGAGGAAGGAGAAGGAGGAAGAAGAAGATAAGAAGAGGAAGAAGAGGAAGAGGAAGAAAGGAGGAAGAGGAAGAAGAAGAGGTAGAAGAAGAAGAAGAAGAAGAAGAAGAAGAAGAAGAAGAAGAAGAAGAAGAAGAAGGAGGAGGAGGAGGAGGAGGAGGAGGAGGAAGAGGAGGAGGAGGAGGAGGAGGAAGAGGAGGAATGAGATGAGAACTGAAAAAGGCTGACCCCAGGCCCAATGCCAGCAAGGGGCAGACACCAGTTCTCCTGATGCTCAGATGAAACCTCCTTCCTGAAAGCATATGGAACAAAACATATGCCACAGGCAGCGAAATCAACAGTTAATTTCATCCATCAGCCACTGAAGCCACATTTAACTCAGCAGGTCATGACTTAAGAACACTGTAATGAATCATAATTTTCTCAAGGACAGCAAATAAAGATGGCATAATTCTATATTGCTGATATGCTTTGGTAAACTTAATTCTTAATAGTATGGAATTCAAAAATCCAAATGCCTCTGCATTATATTCTTTTGTTCTTACCAAAGAAAGTCTTGATGCCTTTCCAAGTTATCTTTTTCAAGGTATCTTTCCAAGTTAAAAAGTTTTCGAGGGAGGGCAACAGAGGGATAGTATAGTAGGGAGAGCACTTGACATCCCAGGTTGGTCCCTGAGCACCACCAGAAGTGAGCCCTGAATTCAAATATGTGGCCCCAAAACAAAAACAAACAAGAAAAGTTTTGAGGGACCAGAGTGATAGCACTGATGGCAGGGTGTCCACCTTGCACACAGCTGAGCCAGATTTCATCCCTGACCCCCAATATGGTCCCCCAAATCTGCATTGAGTAAGTCCTGAGCACTGCCATGTATGTTTATATATAACAATATACATACATAGTGCTTATCACATGCCAGCCCTCTGCAAAGCATTAGTCTAACAGCAACTCTATAAAGAAGGATCTAGAGTCTGAGTACATCACAGATGTAGCTTTCATGGTCAATGACACCAGCTGGAAGATCATATTTCCCTTTCAGGAACATGAGGCATTTTTGGACTGAGTGGCTAAAGAAGAGTTTAGTGTAGGCTATTTATATTATCATTTAAGACTCTCCAAAGACATTTTTGCAATAATTCTCAGAAACAAAAGAGAAGAGGGCTGGAAGGTCCAGCTCACGACATGAAGCTGATCACACAGAGTGATGAGTGCTGTTAGAGAAATAACTACATCGAGAATTATCCTAACAATGTGAATGAATGAGGGAAGAAGAAAGCCTGTCTCAAGTACAGGCGGGGGTGGAGTGGGAAGGAGGGATATTTGTGACATTGGCAGTGGGAATGTTGCACTGGTGAAGGGGGGTGTTCTTTACATGACTGAAATCATACAACTACAATCATATTTGTAATCATGGTGTGTAAATAAAGATAAAAAAAATTTAAAAAAGACTCTTTCTCCAAAGGCATGGTAAAAGTATAAAGACAGTTACTAGGAATGATAGCACAGGAACCAGAACTTAGTGGCATGCAGTCCCTCAAGAGTGAGAGGAGACCAAATGCATGTAGAAGTACACAGAGGCCCAGGGCTTGTTCCCTCCAGTTGGGAACACAGTGGAACAGCTAGGAACACAGTCTAGGCTGGATATGGAAGACTTTTAGCACATGGAGTTGTACAACTGAGAGAAAGCTAAAGGATCTGATACCAGTCCTTTGACAGGGTGGAAGGTGCTTAGGACTACACCTAGCACTTCTCAGGGACTATGACTGACTCTGCTCAGTGGTGACCCTTTACAGTGCTTAAGGGACCATATGAGGTGCCAGGGATAGAATCAGGACTAAAACCAAAGCTGCTGCATGCAATATGAATGCCTTAACCTCCTGGACTTTCTCTCCAGCCCTCGAGTCTGTTCAAAACAGGAATCTGAGGTCATTTCTGGCACTGAAAATGTGCTGAAGACAGAATAAAAAAATGATGACAAGAGCCAGGGAGATATATAGCTCAAGTGGTTTTAGCACATGCCTACTATGTTGGGGGCCCTGAGTTTGATGCTGGAGCCGCATGTCTCCTCCCCATAGTATGGCTAGTGTGGCCCTGATGGTCCCGAGCACTTTCTGAGCCAGAGTATGGACAGGAGGGTTTCTGGCCATATCCACAGTCCAGGAGCCCTGAATGTAGTCTCTAAAAAAAAAAAAAAGTACAGGCCTTTGAAAGCCTCCAGTAGTAGTTACACATTCGCAGAGTCTGCAATTAAGGTGAAATGTAAGACAAAGGACCTTTCTTCCTCCCTTTTACCCCCCCCCCCCATCCCCATGGTTAAATCATGGAAGGAAGCAGGGAAGCAAGATGAAGAGTTATACTGAAAAGTATTCAAGCACAAAGACAGAGTACTACGGCAAGACATAGTGAACTCATGCCGGCTGAGCCCTCCCTGCATGCTTTGGAGAGACCACCACCCTTTCAAGTGCTGGAAAACAAGAGCGAGGGGCTGAGAAGATGGATCAGGCTCCTTCTTGAGCAACCTCAGCCACTGTGGCTGATAACTCACTTCCTGCAGGCTGCCTGTCTCCAGCTCAGGGAAGCCACACCCGTCACTCAGGGGGAAAGGCACAGAAAGCCTCGTGCTGCTATTTTTATAAATTCTCCGTCACAAACAGCAAATTCTCCAAGGAACTGGGAAGCTAAACTTAGAAGATATTTATCCCTCACCTATTTGGAAGGTTTTACAGAGTCTGACACAACATTTAGCTAGAGGAGGTGGGAGAAACAGAAAGGAGGAAATGTAAGCTTGGGCCTGGGTGCGAGGTCTTCTCTAAAGCTGCTATTTCAAATTTCTTTAAATAGGATTATTCAGTTTTCACGCAACTAATCTGTCTCTGTCTCTCTCTCTTTCTCTCTCTCTGTCTCTCTCTCTATTTCACACACACACACACACACACACACACACTCAAGAGGAAGCGAGAAATGTGGGCTGTGCTGTGTGTAGGTCACACACTATTTTTAATACCATTTCCTAACACTTGAGGGGCAGGGAAGATAAAGGGCTGATGCTCATTAGGTGAAAAACACATGACCATTTCTCCCTCACTCACAGACATCTCTTCCAAATAAAGGCTTCTAAGCCAGATGAACCCACAGTGATTGTCTCCTCATTATATGGCTCCCCACAGAGCAGTGAAATGATCCAAAAGCACAATGTCAGTGCATTTAAATTTCATTTCAAATTAAAAATTGCCACCATGGCCCCATCTCACTAAAGAGGTCTCAATGTTTGAGTGCTGGGCAGCCGAGATCAGCAGGGAGGAAAACTGCGGTTCAGATGGCAACATATAAAGGTCCTGGAGCTCCTAAAGGCCCCATTAGAAAATCCTCATAGGCCCAAGAGTGATGAAGTGAAGGGGCTTCACTAACTGATGAAGGAGCTTTTCATCATCTAATGTCTGCAGTCGGATGCAGACAAGTTCAACTCACAGTTCCCTGTGGCCTTTCCTCTACATTGGCAGCACAAAGTAGGGACACACAGGCTGCTGCCCAACTGAGAATCCTCCTGCACAGGAAGCAAGAAGCTGAGACCTTTGGCTCTCAGGTCCTTGTTATCTGACTTAGTCGTTCAGGGTCACTACTTCATCAGTGAGTTTCCTCCCTCCCATGAACCTCTCAGGCAAGAAAAAAGTTATGGGCAAAGAAGCGTTCCTGATGTTAAATGCCCACATTTCCAGACCAGCCTACTTTCTACTTCAGTACTTCAGTATTCCTCAAAGTCCCTTCTCCTTGAGGTAGAAGATATAAAATCTGACACAGCAAAGAGAGAAAACATCTGACAGAACCTTTCCCAGACCACAAGTAATATCCAAATGCATCATGGGAGGTGAACAATTTTAATGCACTGCTTTATTTCATATATTTATTCCCTTCCTTGCTCCAACAACTATTGATGGGTTTCAAAAAAACTAGACTCTTAGAGTATATGTAATATGGATTTAGATTGTTCTTCTGAGATAAGTCACAAGAGTTTTTACCCTCAACTTAACCAATATATTTTCTCATTATTTTCTTATTATTTCTCATTACTATTTAAAAATACAATACAGGTTGGGGAGATCTCTTAAAAAGCTGAAGTGCAGCCTGACTTATTAACATGGGGAGTGATTTTAAGAGCCAACCACACTAACTAGGAAGGCCCCTATAATCTAACAAAAACATTCAATAATACTTTCTTTTTTTCTCTTCTTCCATTTTGTGCTCTGTCATGTTTTTTTTTTATTTCAAGACCATGGCTATTATGTGGTGCCTATCTTTATTGCTGTAGTGCTCATTGGATATTTTATTTGATACTTCTTTTTATACTGTTGTGGTGTTTCACCTTCTTTTTCCCCTTCGTCTCTCAAACCGAGGATGAGAGCCTCTAAGGACTCCGCCCATTTTCGGCGTTTTTGATTTTACCCCATTTTATTACTTTCCTCTTCTTTAAACAAAACCACATAACTTGAACTATCCAGTCCCGCCTCCCAATTAGAGGGGGATATAATAGAGGTACCATGACCAAACAGTTGTAAGATCACTAAGTAGTAAGCTAGGCACAGAGGGGACCACTCATTTTAGCAACCCCGGGGTGGGGGGGGGAAGGATATGGGAGGCAGGACGGGAACAGAGGTGGAGGGAGGACAATTCGGTGATGGGAATTCCCCTGATTCAATGTTAATATGTACCTAAAATATTACTGTGAACGATATGTAAGCCACTATGATTAAAATAAAAATTTTATTAAAAATTCAATAATAAATTAGATTCTTGGCACCAATGTGATAATCATACAAGGGCTAAGCAACTTGCCTTGAATGCTACCAATACTGGATAGGTCCCCAGTACCATAGAAAGTCACTAAGCACTGCAGGTGTGACCCCATGGGGACAGAGCAGGAGTAAGTCTTGAACACCACCAAGTGTGGCCCTAACTGAATAAAATTAATTATCCAAAAGAATGTAAACTACTTACTATCAATGATACTAAAAGTATTTATATATATATATATATATATATTTATATATATATATTGAAGGTTAGTGAAAACTACAATATTCCAAAAGATTTCCCAGAGTCTGGGAAATGAAAACTTCAGAGTACTTTAGACCTCTGGTCAAATGGCTGGTGCCAGTCTGCAAGTATAAAAAGGTCAAAAACCACCACTTTTAGTCATTCAGACAAGATTTAGAATATTCTAATTTATGAACTCATAAATTAGAACACAGATGAAAGACATAATTTCCAAGTCTCGAATACAGCTTAACGGATGAGGCAGGATAAAGATCCTTACAGGGGTCTCAAACTCGTGGCTCGCGGGCCGTTTGTGGCCCTCCGTACAACATTTTGTGGCCCTGCTCTAGAGGAATCTTTTTTTGTTTTGTTTTGTTTTAGTTGTTTGGGTCACACACCCCCAATGTTCAAGGCTTACTACTAACTTTGCACTCAAGGATCACCCCAACTTTGCCTCCTACGGCCCCCAGGTAAATTGATTTTGAGACCCCAGTTACAACATCATGAAATCCCATCAGTTTCTATTATGCCAGTAACCGCTCTCAATGCTAGAAAGCAGATGAAAAGTCCAGCTTCAAAATGGCACAACTCCGGGGTTTTACGCTCAGAATGTTTACATCACAAGGTGGCGCTCTCAGCTCAGCTTATAAGGCAGCCAGTGAGCTGGGGGATAAACAGGTTTTAGTTCCTTTTATTCTGGATTTCTGTTTTGTTAGCTTCTAGAAGTAATAATATTAATATGCCCCTTCTGAGAACAGGTCTAATTCTAAGCAGCTGTTGTAACAATACATTGTGCCTAATATTATGGCAAGTGAGTCCAATAAGAATGTGTGGCATTCTGCACCTCACTAACTTAAAAACTGAGAATTCCACAAAATTAGCAACTTCTACTTTGAACCAAATAGGAACGTTTGCTAGAGAAATACAGAAATACAGTCAAGAACATGGATCCAGGCATAGCCATGTGTAAGGCTACAAAGTCTTGATTCCCTATGGGTGTGGATCTGAAGCACCATCAGGAATAACCCCACAAGAGTGACCAAAAAAACAAGTGAAAGATATGTGCATATATTCTAATGAAATCATGCTGCTTTTGAGAATTCAGGTCCTAATTCTGCAAACACTGACAAAGCTGGCCTCTTGATTAAGGTATTTTAAAACACCCCAAAAAAGGAGAATTATATGTTAGCTCACACATGTTGAACTTTTACATGAAGAAATCAAGGTGTCCTTCTGAGTCCTAGGGAATCTATTGTTTTGTCATTTTTCTTGCTTAGGCCAGTAGCATGAACCTGAGAGCACATCATTCCAGATATTATTTCTCTTCTTTGGGATGGGAAAATAGAAGAAAAAGGTGATTTGCCAGAGAAGTTTTTCTTCTCAGCCTTGGCTAACTAGTAATCAGAGAAATGACCCTTCAGCCAAGACTTTAACAGGCAGGCCTGAAGCCGGCCGCCTGCCTCTCATCCTTGCAGCTAGCTAGCTGCCTGCCAAGATTACAGAACAGTGCTGGCAGTGCCACAGCCTGCAGGGAAGAAGGAAGCAGGTTTCAGCTGCTGGATGCAAAAGGGAACAAACACTCCCAAGGAGGTCAGGACAAGAGGCAGAATTCGGGAATGGGCAGGGGAAACCCTGGAGAGGAAGAGTGGAATCCACCAAGAGCAGCATGTCAGAACCTTCAGGAGCTACTGCTTGGGGTGGGGAGTCAGGATACTGGCTCCTTTCCTAAACTCTGCTGAAGGCAAAGTTCCAAAATGCTTTGAAAGCATCAGGGATGGAGTAGCCTGTGGTCAGAACACAGAGCAAATTACCAGGTAAGGCAAGGGGCTGGTGATTTTATAATCCCTGCCCTGGCTAATTCTCATAGCAGAGTGAGCACGAGGAACTGAGAACTCAGCTCACACAGAACCCACCCTCCCCTCCTTGTTCAGTCAGGACGGGCTGGGGTACAGGCTTGAAGCTAGAGATGAAGAGGCAGGTGTATGCATAATATAGGAGACAAGCATACACAGGAACTGTACCTCTGGCTCTGATCAGATGTAGAAACCTCTGCAGATATAATAAAGGGATCCCTGGAGCTCAGAAGAGGAAGACAGCAAGGCCAACTCTCCCACTCTGTCCATGCCAAGCACTGCAGTCCAGTGTCCATCAGCGCTTTAACCACAGACAAGAGCCTCCCGTTTCTTCCTGGAACTGTTTCCTCAGAAGTCACCAGGATTGGCTACACTGTTCTATTTGCCTACTGAACAGCAGTAAGCACCCTAAGAGAGTCTTAGATGTATTTTAGATAGTGATATTTTTTTCCTCTTACTTTTGCTTCCTTCTTTGCTCTTTGGGAATAAGGGCCTTTTTTATGCTTCCTTCCTATGTGTTGATAGAAATGTCCGATGAGTCATTCTGCTCACAGCAGGTGTGCAAGATGCTGAAATAACTGGTCTTCATTCAATTAAGGATAATTCTTCTTTGCTGGTGCTTATCACTCATTGAATTGAAGCACTATTTGGATTGGTCCTTTACCCTACCTGTTCTCTACCCCAGGGTGTGGTCTTTCACTTTCCAATAAAGATCCCAGGTCTCAGGGAGAAACTGCTTGTAGATTTGGTTTTCCACAATCGAGCTCTCTGTCTGCTGGCCTTAGTGTTAGGAGTGGAAAGTTCATGGAATTTTCCTGGACTTGTACCATCCACTTCAACACCGTGTGGATTATTTTCTGTGCTGGTGTTTGCTCCCAGACCTGAATCTGCCCAATCCTTTAGGATTGAGCCATGAGACTTCCGCTACAGCTGGTGCCAAGAACAGAGACCCTGTCTACAATTGGTGAGATGGAAGTTCCTTGGGGGTAATTTCATGGTTGCTCAAGTGAATAATTCTGCCAGAGTTTTTGCAATTAGCTTCTTTTTGGTTCAATGTTATCACAATGGCTTGGTTTTGGGTCAAGGGACCTTAGCCTCTTTGTGTATATGGCTACCTTCTTTATTCCAACAGTCAAGATAAAACATACTGACATAATAATTTATATATTGGGGCCAGAGAAATAGCATGGAGGTAAGGCATTTGCCTTGCATGTGGAAGGACAGTGGTTCGAATCCCGGCATCCCATATGTTCCCCTGAGCCTGCCAGGAGCGATTTCTGAGCATAGAGCCAGGAGTAACCCCTGAGTACTGCTGAGTGTGACCCAAAAACCAAAAGAAAATTATATACTGGTTATTCTGGTAGTGGTTCTTATCTGCATAATATAAATTTTATATGTATCATAAAATACAAAAAGCTCAGGCCAAGCATTCTGAAACTGCTCTGATCATTTCTGAAATGCTTTCAGTTGCTTCTAAAGCATCCTCTACTGGTTCTGAAAAGCCTCCAACTTCAGAAAACAAAAGCACTTTCCCAATAGTAATACATGCTCAAGCCAAAAACCGTGAGGCTGGTAATTCACCACCCCTTACTGGCATTAGGCCAGAGGAGCACCAATAGCTGACATTGAATTACTAGATGAAATAAATGCCAAAAATGAGGTTGTGACAGTCCAATCGGATGCTGATTCAGAAAGTGGATCTGTAAGGTTACAACACACCCAGCCCCCCACACACTTCCTCAGAGAGTGTGGGATGAACCCCAACCCTGCCATGACTCCTCAGAAAATGTGATGCTAACACAGACCCAGAGCCAGCTCCCTCCCTCCCATCAGGAAAACAATCAAACCCCAACCTATGTGGGTTTAAATTTTGAAAATCTGGTCAATTTAATTCTACAGGAGGATGGTCTACTTTTCTGTTTTGTGTTGAATTCCTTGCTATCTGGAGTGACAGTGGGTGATGGACACATCAGGACTTTAATAATATGGCTAGGGCCTGCCTGAGTGCTTCCCAACTTTACAGTGGAAAATATGGTTTACTGACAGAGCTAAAACTAAGCATAATAGCCTAGAACACTCTGGAAAGATGGTTACAAAAGTTCCATTGCTGGGGCCAAGAGAGCATACTTTAGTGCTTTCATTAAGATCGCTATTTATCGGGCCCGGAGAGATAGCACAGCGGCATTTGCCTTGCAAGCAGCCGATCCAGGACCAAAGGTGGTTGGTTCGAATCCCGGTGTCCCATATGGTCCCCCGTGCCTGCCAGGAGCTACTTCTGAGCAGACAGCCAGGAGTAACCCCTGAGCATTGCCGGATGTGGCCCAAAAACCAAAACAAAAAAAAAAGATCACTATTTATCAGAAAAATCTAAGGACTCAATAATTTTCAAAAACTCTTAGATGACACACATGGGATCCAAACTCTGAATTCAGCAATCTATACAGCACACTGAAGAAGATCCAGACATAAATAGCTCCAGGTGTTTAACACAAAAGGCCCAAAAAGAAATTGTATTTTTTTCATGGATCAGCTCCAAAGATTCTATCTTTTCAGGTTCACACCTGGAGAGGTGTGGCTTTTAATCTTCACAACTACTTATTCTGCTACAAGTGTTACTGTTCAGCCCTTTGGGCCTTTAGAATGGGCTTATATACACAACAAGTAACCTCATTTGTGCCTTATTTAGAATTAATTGCTGTTCTTATCATCAAAGCAATTCTGAGTGATTTTTTTTGTTATTTTTTGATCCTGAAATAATAGTCCTGCCAATTCCAAAAAGGAAATAGAATGCATACTACCTCTCAGCCCCTTAAAATAGCCCTATTATATTTTTCAGGAGAACTTTTCTATCATTATCTTGCTGGATAGGCCTGGGATTATTTCAGAAGAGCACATTTTGTAATCTCTTCTATTGTCCATTCCTCCTCTATACCTGACAGCCCTGTGTTTTACACTGACAGGTCATCATCAGGAAATGGTGGTATCACTGGCCCTTCACCAACCACAATAGTGCCTACAATTTACAAGTTCACTCAACAAGTGGAACTTGCTACTCTAAATGACTCAGCCTATATGGTTTACCTTTTCCCTGGGATTCTTGTTGCTTCCCTAAATGCCCATAACCAGGTGGTTCTCATCTTTGGAACCAGCACAGTTTTCTACACCATAAGGAATCTACCTTCTTTTTTAAATCTCTTTATTTAAACACCATGATTACAAAAATGGTTATAGTTGGGTTTCAGTTATAAAAAGAACACCCCCCTTAAACAATGCAACATTCCCATTACCAATGTCCCCATATTCCTCCCCTCCCCGCCTGTATTTGAGATAGGTTTTCTACTTCCCTCATATCATATGAAGCTCTCCACAAAGAGTGCTGAATAAAGTTAGAGAAATAACTGCACTGAGGACTACCATTTCATAATTAACATAGGAATCCACCTTCTACCAGGACAGGCCATAGAACTGCCTTGGCATCTACTTGCCCCAGGGTGAGCTAATATGACACCCTGACAACTTGGAAACAGCAACAATTTGCTTTCAGGGCAGGTTTCCCTGCCTTGCCACCTAATGATGAGATAATAGCAGGAGACACTTCATGAACCCTGACTTTAACATAAGATCTGTGCAAATACCAAGATCTCTAATTACTGAAGCCTAACTGCAACAATTATGATTGAGGAGAACCTTTCCTGGGACCATGACAAGACTTTGGGGTTAGAAAAATTAGTATTCCTGAAGCCTATAGTTGGTCTTATGATGGCCTTAAGACAAGGACACTTCATGGATAAAGACACTCTGTTTTGGTCAGTGTTTTTTTTGTCTATTTTTCCCAACTTTTACTGTACCTATGCAAAATATTCACTTTATCTGAAGGTTCAGGGTTCAGGTCCCTGTTCAGGCATCAGGTAAAATGGAAGCCTCCCAGCCAATCCCAAAGGATTAAGGAGACACAGGTCTGGAAGCAAATACTAACACAAAAAATAATCCACACAGTTTTGAAGGGGATGGTACAAGTCCAGGAAAATTTCACCACAAGCGTTTAGCTCTTAACATTAAGGCCAACTGAGATTGCTCAGTTGCGGAAAACCAAAACTGCAAGCAGTTTCTCCCTGAGACACAGGATCTTGATTGGAAAATGAAAGACCACATCCTGGGGTGGAGAACAGGTAGGGTAAGGGACCAATCCAAATTGTGCTTCAACCCAAAGTTGTTTCAACCCAATGTGTGATAAACACCAGCAAAGAAGAACAATACTAAATAGAATGAAGACTGGTTATTTCAACACGCAGGGTACAGGAGATCGGTGGTACTACAGAAAGAGTCCTTATGAGAACCCGTAATTCCTCAAGACTTAAAAGACTATACACAAGAAATAATAATTCTGAATATATGTACATATCTATATAAAGTCACATCGACTTTTCAGAAGAATGTTACATAAAATAGAGACCAGAATGAACCTATTTATGACAACAGGTATCCTGTACATATTGTAGACATAGTTGTTGACAAGATTAATTATGTTTGGGAAATTAATATATTTTTCTTCAACTAAATTTGAATTTTAAATTCTTTGGCTCCATAAAGATTCTGGTTATTAAACAATCTTGCATTTGCAATTACAGTTAAATGGGAATATCTCATTAAAATATAACAATTAGGGGCCGGCGAGGTGGCGCTAGAGGTAAGGTGTCTGCCTTGCAAGTGCTAGCCAAGGAAAGACAGCAGTTCAATCCCCCAGTGTCCCATATGGTCCCCCCAAGCCAGGGGCAATTTCTGAGCGCTTAGCCAGGAGTAACCCCTGAGCATAAAATGGGTGTGCCCCCCCCAAAAAAAAAACAAAAAACAAAGCAAAAATATATATAACAATTATTTTTAATTATTCTTGTTTTATCTAAGTTTTTATCATTACAGTTGCTTTTGTGTTATAACAAACAATAGAGGGGCTGGAGAGATAGCATGGAGGTAAGGCGTTTACCTTGCATGCAGAAGGTCGTTGGTTCGAATCCCGTCATCCCATATGGTCCCCTGAGTCTACCAGGAGAGATTTCTGAGCATAAAGCCAGTAGTAACCTCTGAGCGCTGCTGGGTATGATCCAAAAACCAAAAACAAACAAACAAACAAAAACAATAGAAAGTAAAATTGTGCCTGCAAGGGGTAGGCTAGGATGGTGGGTGAGAAATTGGGGACATTGTTGGAAGGAAGGTCACACTGGTGGTGGGACTGGTGTTTGAACTTTTTTTTTTTTTTTTTTTTTTTTTTTTTTTTTTTTTTTTGCTTTTTGGGCCACACCCGGCGTTGCTCAGGGGTTACTTCTGGCTGTCTGCTCAGAAATAGCTCCTGGCAGGGGGACCATATGGGACACCGGGATTCGAACCAACCACCTTTGGTCCTGGATCGGCTGCTTGCAAGGCAAACGCCACTGTGCTATTTCTCCAGGCCAGTGTTTGAACATTTAATGTCTGAAATAGCTGTATTATGAACAGCTCATAAATTGTGGTGTTATAATAAAAATTAAAACCAATTTTTAAAAGAATTTCCTCAATAAGCCATGAATTTAGAAGGCATCATATTTTTTCTGGCATAAACTCAAGGGAAGTATTACTGGAATGAGGTAAATGGCAATATGCAAATGTGTTTAAATTGCTATAATTGGTCACATGCAAGATGGGAGGCAAAGTTATAGTAACAGCAGAAACTTGGAAAGTCAGTAACTGGTGCAGACAGGGCTAAAGTAAAGTTACTGTAGGTTCTGAGGTAACTTGCATCACCCCTACAAATATCTAAGTTTTGGTAGCCCTTTTGCAAGAAGAAAGAAAAATGTGGGCAAACTGGACACTGACATTTGAAGAGAACATTGCTGGAAACACTTTCCTTCAATATTCCTTTGATTTTCTAACAAGTCTGAACCAAGAAACACTTTTGGGTATTATTACTTTTTGTTTCTCCCAAATCATCAAAATATTAGATATTTTGCAAGTAATTAGATGACAGTGTCTTTAAGACAGTGTCTTTAGATAGTGTCTTAAGACAGCACCTAAAAGTATCTTGTGCGATTTTATTGGAAAGGTTTTCGGCTGAAAGTTAGAAAAGTAAATGTCAGCATTAATTCTATTAGAAAGGAAAGAGGGAGAACGTAGAGGGGTTAAGTCACCTGCTATCACATGGAAAACCCCAGTTCAATCCCTGTCATCACATATGCTCTGCCAAGTACTGTTAGAGATGATCTCTGAGCACAGAGCCAAAAGTAAATAAAAGAGAGAGAAAGAAAATAAGTAAAGAAAATTTAGTAATATAATATGTTTATTTTAATTAAAATATATTGTAATATATTTAAAAGAAGCTACAGGAATACATATACGATGCTGAAGCAATACTACAGCAAGTAGGGCATTTGCCTTGTATGTGGCTGACCTTTATCCCCAGCATCCCATTTGGTCCCTTGAGTACTTCCAGGAAATATTCTTAATGCAGAACCAAGAATAATCCCTGAGCATCAGTGGCAAAAAAAAAAAAAAGTAAAGAGTATATATAGGCATTTGGTATGGGTCACACTTGGTGCTGCTCAGGACTTACTCTTGGCTCTGTACTCAAGGATTGTTTCTGGTGGACATAGGGGACCACATGAGATGGCCTTGTGCAAAGCAAGTGCCCTATTTGCTGTACTATTGCTCTGATCCCTAAGACAGTATATTTTAAATGTTTTCACCACACAAGTGCATGTGCGCACACACATACAAACTAGTTATGTGATGTGATGAATGTGTTCATTAACCTCCTGAGGTAATCATTTCACAATACATACACTTGTATCAAATTTTAAGATTTCATCAAACATAAACTACACATAAGCCTTTGTCATGCTCACTCTTTCATCACCAACACTTGAAAAAGTGATTTGTTCATAGTAGGTGCTCAATGCATAGCAGTAAAATATATGAATGAATAAATAAATGAATGAATGACTAAACGAGCCAAACCTCACCATAGATTTGAGGCTGGCAGGCCCACTCATGCTACAGAAGCCACAATACTCTATCCACCCAGATGCAAAGAAAACCGTCAAACCTTCTAGGTCCCTTATATTGTGTAATCTGGGGTTACCAGCAAGGCTCCTGCAAGGCCTAGGAACACTGTCCAATTCCATTTCCTATCTTCCATCTGTTCCTGTCCCAAGTGCTATTCTCTTGCTTGTTATTTCCCAGGACACTAAAGGATGTTTCTCAGGCTACAGCTTAGGAAAAGGCCTGATATTTCAGTCCTTTCAGGTTTCTCTAAATGAATCCTACAGACCCAAAGATTTACTCTTCAAAATAAGACTCTTTTCCAAGAAGCTAGACTGGCAGTACCAGTGACCAGAAACAGCAGCTAAATTTACTATGTCTTTATTGCTCATCTTGTGCAGCCATCTGCTGATAGCAGATAATAATTAGAAGATGTACACAAAGAGGAAAATATGTTTTCCTTCTGGTTAAAAATATTCTTAACAACTTTTACCTTCACAATTACAAGTGTGTACAGTATATACACATATATGACACATTCATCAAGACACATGCATACTTCAAATTTGCATGTTTGTGAGAAAAATAACTGATTCACTTGTTTATTTTGCTAAATAAAATAATACAAATGTCTTTATTATTTAACTATTAAACTCCACATCTGTGCTTTAAGTGATAAGCTGTAGAGAAAGCCTTTTATTTTACAGGCTTCACAAACATTTGACTTAAATTAGATTTGTGTAATAAAAACCAATAGAATAACTAGATCCAAAGGACCCCCACTGCAAGAACTCTACCCAAGACCTCCCAGCCTGAACCCCACACCTCAAAAGGAAATCTCAAAAGACAATGGGGAAGCCTATACTTTCATCATAAGTATATAGACCTATATAACACTACCTCTTATCCTGTTTCTCCCCAAATGTAAAGTAATCTCCTGTATCACTTTCTCCCTTTTTCTTTGTTTTTTTTTTCTTTTCTTTTTTATTCTTGTTCGTTTTTATGTTTGTTTGTTTTGGTTTGGTTTGGTTTGGTTTTTGGTTTTTGGTTTTTGATTGGATTTGTTTTTGCTTCTTTTGGGTCGGCACTCGGAGGGTGTTCCTGGCTCTACGCTCGGAGAACACCCCTGGTGGGCACGGGGGACCATATGGGATGCCGGGATCTGAGCCACGGTCCTTCTGCAGGAAGGACAGACGCCTTGTCTCCATGCTATCTCTCCCGGCCCCACTTTATTCCTTTAATTACATCTTTTATTTAATCTTTTTTTTAAAGGAACTTTTTTTTTCTTTAGATATGTGTGAGCATATATATTCTTAGTTTTTGTCGGGTGTCTGTTTTCTTCTCTCTCCACCCCCAAATCCACCAGCAATATAATGTAGCATCACTTCTTCCTGCAAAGACATATTAAACAAAGGGGAAATTTTACATGTAAAAACAAGCTCTTATCAACTAGGAATAAGAACTCAGGCTTGTTTACAACACAGGGACATCTCCCACCCTGAATGTATGTCATGTGGAAATAACTTAGATTCCAGGGAACTAGACACCGACCGTCCAGCCTTGACTCCTGGATCCCAGACATAAAAACGACAGAGTTCTTCACAACAGCTCCAGGAGCCAAATGCCCTCCAGGGCATTCATAATGATGCTCTGACGGGGCAATATGCGCCAGTTCTAAATTGATAACCTGACAACGAGGAAATGGGAACAACTTGATCTAAGGAGCAAGTCGTCCTTCCTCATCAGCCAGCGATAAGACAAAATCAGAAAACATGTCACCCTTTGATCTGTGCAAAAGTCAAGATCACTATATACTGATGACTGGTTGTTACAACCAGGACTGGACAGTACGCATCCAGGGACCAACAACAACAACAACAGCAACAAAAAGCTCTAGCCTAGCTTTTGGTCTACAATCTGTTCAACAAACAAGATCTCCAATTCTAGAGGTCTGACTGAGACAACCACAACTGAACGGGTCTTCCAGAAACATAACGAAAGACTTTATCCCAGGCTCCATCCAAGGAGCAACATAATGACCAAGACCACCAACTACAGAAGATGGATTAAAGCGACACTGTAGAAGCAGAACTGCTAGAACCACTAGCAAGAAAGACTTCATCATAAGCTCCATTCCCTGAGCTGCACAGTCACCAAGATCTTTAGATACAGAGGTCTGATTTTTACCATCCAAGATGAAGCAGAAGTCTTCCATACACCACGAAAACACCAAGGGGAGAGTAAATGATCATGCAAGGAGTCTATAGTTAATCCCATAACAGTATACTTCAGGGGTGGAGAAACCCTGTTTCTCCTAGGCAAAGGGAATTCCCTCTATAATATCCCCAATAGTTACTGTGCCTATGCAGGGGGAAAAAAGAAAAGAAAAAAAAAGAGCACAAAACAATCTTTTTCCACATATTTATTTATCGATTGATCGATTTTTTGACATCTTTATTTTGGTGTAGAGATTGAAGTTAATGTCTCCAATATTATTTTATTTTATTTTATCTTATCTTTCTCTTTCTTTTTGCACTCCTGCATGATTTGATTTCAGAACCGAGACTATTGTGTGGTGCTTGTCTTTATTGCTGTTGTGCTCACTGGATATTTAATTTGATATTTCATTTTGTATTATGGTGTTTCAATTACCTTATTCATGTCCTATCTTAAACTGAGGTTGAAAGCCTCTAGAAGGACTCTGCCCATTTTCAGCGTATTTGACTTCTTTTTTTTTTCTTTTCTTATTTTGTACACTAATCTATTGCTTTTCTTTCCTTCAAACAAAACCACATAACTTGATTTATCTAGCTCCGCCTCTTAAATAGTGGGAGAAACAAGGGAGGGTAACAGGACCAAACAGATATATGATCACTAATAGTAAACTAGACAAAGAGGGGACCGCCTACTCTAGCAGCCCGGGGGGCGGGGGGTGATGGTGGGGGATATGGGTTGCAGAAAGGGAACTGGGATGGGGGGAGGACAAATTTGGTGATGGGTATTCCCCTGACTCAATGTTAATATGTACCTAAAATACTACTGTGAAAGATATGCAAGCCATTATGATCAAAATAAAAATTAAAAAAAAATAGAGACAGTAAGATAAATATATATATATATATTAATGAAAGAACAGTGAAAAAAAACAATAGAAAAATACAGGAAAAAATCAAAATTAGTCACTCTTTAAAACACTCTAAAAAAAAGAATTTAAAAAAAATTTTAAAAATAAAAATAAAAGGGCCCGGAGAGATAGCACTGCGGTGTTTGCCTTGCAATCAGCCGATCCAGGACCAAAGGTGGTTGGTTCGAATCCCGGTGTCCCATATGGTCCCCCGTGCCTGCCAGGAGCTATTTCTGAGCAGATAGCCAGGAGTAACCCCTGAGCACCGCCAGGTGTGGCCCAAAAACCAAAAAAAAAAAATAATAATAATAATAAAATAAAATAAAAATAAAAAATAAAATTTACTTATCTGTATAATAAAATATATTTTGAAGTGGTATAAAATTGCATCCTAAAACATAGTCTTGTAAACCAACATTATTGAATTTTTTTTGGGGGGGTGTTGGTTTTTGGGTCACACCCAGCAGTGCTCAGGGGTTACTCCTGGCTCTATGCTCAGAAATCGCTCCTGGCAGACTTGGAGGACCATATGGGATGCTGAGATTGAAACCATCGTCCTTCTGCATGCAAGGAAAATGCCTTACCTCCAAGCTATCTCTCTGGCCCACATTACTGCAATTTTAAAAAGAAAAAAATTGCTCCTCTTTTTGAACATGGAGAATCTTGTAAGATTACATCAAGAAATTTAAGAGTTTTGTCTACAGGATTGGGCTTTTAAGGGTGGGGTTGGGGAGGGACCTTTGGGACACTGGTGGAGGGAAGAGGCCCTCTGATAATGGGTGTGATATTGGAATGACATATGAATGAAAATATAATTAAGAGTATTGTAAATCTCAGTGCCTCAATAAAAATGATGGGAAAAGGGACCGGAGAGGTGGCGCTAGAGGCAAGGTGTCTGCCTTGCAAGCGCTAGCCAAGGAAGAACCGTGGTTCGATTCCCCGGCGTCCCATATGGTCCCCCCAAGCCAGGGGCAATTTCTGAGCACTTAGTCAGGAGTAATCCCTGAGCATCAAATGGGTGTGGCCCCCCAAAAAAATGATGGGAAAAGACTATATTAAGTAGGGTGCTGTAGGAATAATACAGGACTCAGAATAGCTGCTTCCAGTTATGCAAATCAATAAACAGTCATGAGTTTCAATCTCCAGTGGCCCACATTCAGAAATGTGAGCCTGGCAGCTTTGCAGTTCACAATCCCTGGCACTGCAAGTGATTTCCAGTCACATCACACCAGTTGTATGTAAGTACCATGCAAAGGGATACATCTCAGAAAGAAGCAGCGAAAGATTTGAGGACGATTGGGGCCCAAGTACAGCGGGTAGGATGTTTGCCTTGCATGTGGCCAACCTGGGTTCCCATCTGGTCCCTCAGCACTAACAGGAATAATTCCTGAGTGCAAAGCCAAGAGTAACCCCTGAGCACCATTAGGAGTACCCTCCCCAAATAAAACTAAAATTAAACAAAATAAAAAAAAAGACATGAGGTACCAGGGCTAGCAGATGTGACCTGTGCTCACTGTGTGAGCAGCACCACAGCCAAAACTATGCACTTCAATGGAGAGTGAGACCCCAGAGAGCATAGACACAGAAACTAAAGGAGCATAGACTTCTGCAAACACCACAGCGCAGTGTGCAAATACCATAGCCTGGTGGGGCCCCTCAGTAGCCAGGCTGGTGAATGACACCGGGTCAATGTAATATCAACAACTGCAATGAGAATAGGTGGGACAGTGGAGGGAATAAAAAAATTTTAAAAGGTTTTTAAATATAGCTTAAATCAGGCAAAAATGTACTTTTTTAATTTATTTTCTGGAAGCCTCCCTAGCAGTACTGGACCTAATGATCAGATACGCAGGCTGATCATGTAGTGAAACTCATGCCTGATACTGGATACTGATATTCATAAAAAGAAATGAGGGCTAGAATGCTAGGTTAATCCCTGGCACACCCTAGAGTACCCTAAATTTTACCAGGAGTACTCCCTGAGTACAGAGTCAAGAGCAAGCCCTGAGCATGGGTGGCTCTGACCCAAAAATAAGAGAAGTAGTTATCAGTAAGGAAATAAATGTCCATTTTTTACTTGGAAACTGATTATGTAATAGTATATTTTTATATCCCGTAGTCTTCCCTTGATGGAAGTTTGGGACATTCCAGAACACAGAGCAAGCACCCATGTTCTCAGATAATCACAGGCAGAAACCAATGCAACTCCTTTCTGGTAAAAGAGGACATTTCTTAGAAACATACTCTGAGTTCAGTAAGGTTAAAAGAGAGGTTAAGTTATAAAAATGTTAAGGTAAATACCTCCGGCCTAGAAAAATGTTACACAACCATCACTAAGATGGTTCCTTCCACAATTCCTTCCCTACAACTATGACTGATTTTAACTTGACTTTTGGGAAACAGCACAGTACATCCTGACTTTTAAAAATTTGTTTCCTGCATAGGAATAGCCACTAGACAAATTTTTAATGAGGGCTCATCTCATAAATAATTATAAAATACAAATGAAAAAAAAAAAGAAAATACAAATGAGAGTGGGGGGACATTGGTGGTAGGAATGTTGCACTGGTGAAGGGGTGGGGGTGTTCTTTTTATGACTGAGACCTAACTACAGTTATGTTTGTGATTATGGTGTTTAAGTAAATATATTATTTAAAAAAAGAAAATACAAATGAGAACAATACTGAGATAGCATCTCACACCTGTGAGAATGGCACATAACAAAAAGTTTGGAAACAGCCAGTGTTGGCAGGACTGCAGTAGGTTCCTTTTGATGGGAATGGTATCTGATACAGCCTCTATGAAAAACATTATGTATGAAAAACAATATGGAGATCTTTCAAAAAATAAAAACAGAATACCCACATGGCCCAGTGATACATATCACTTCTCAACACTTATCTCCAAAACATAACATTAATTTTCTATATTCACAAATATGTCCATTGCCACACTTAGTAAAATAGCCAAGATATGGACACAAACCAAATGCCCAACTATAGATAAATAGAACAAGATGTTGTGGTATATATACATAATGGAATACTATGCATCTCTGAGAAAGAACAAAACCATGCAGTTCTCAGCAACATGGAACTAGAGGTGATTTTGCTGAGTAGAGTCAGGGAGAAAGAAAGGGATAGCTTTGGAATGATCTCTTATATGTTAGACTTAAAAATACATAGCAAGGTATCAACAAATGTATAAAGTCATAATGGCAAAGTGATCTTCACAATTGAGATGACTGTGAGAGGATGTTGAAAAGAGTGGCATTGGGACCCTTGAAGATGGAGGTGGTTACACTGATGATGTTGTGGTGTTGAAATTATATGCATGAAAAGCCATCATTAACAGAACTGTAATCACAGCATATCAATCAATTTTTAAAAGTTTTTAAATAGGGCCCGGAGAGATAGCACAGCGGCGTTTGCCTTGCAAGCAGCCGATCCAGGACCAAAGGTGGTTGGTTCGAATCCCGGTGTCCCATATGGTCCCCCGAGCCTGCCAGGAGCTATTTCTGAGCAGACAGCCAGGAGTAACCCCTGAGCAACACCAGGTGTGGCCCAAAAACAAAAACAAAAACAAAAAAAAAAGTTTTTAAATAATAAAATAGTGGCCAGAGAGATAGCACAGCAGTAGGGCATTTGCCTTGCAGGCAGTCAATCCAGGACAGAGGTGGTTCGAATCCTGGCATTCCATATGATCCACTGTACCTCCCAGGAGCAATTTCTGAGCACAGAGCCAGGAGTAACCCCTGAGCACTACCTGGTGAGACCCAAAAACCAAAAATAAATAAATAAATAAAATAAAAATTTGCCTCCTGGCCATAGAGATAGTATAGCAGGTACAACACTTTTATGTTGTTCCCTGGTACCAGATATAGTCCCCTGAGCACTGCAAGAAGGAAGTCCTGAGTCTGGTGTGACCCCCCAAAAAAATTAAATTAAAAATCCATCTCCTGCCCTGCAATCTTATACTTAAAACCCTTGTCTCCTCATTCTCTGAAACTTCATTGTTTTCAATGTTGCCCATTGCAGACCTGACTCCAGCACCTTTCTGTTTGTTTATTTTTCGGGCCATACCCATTTGATGCTCAGGGGGCTTGGGGGAACCATATGGGACACCGGGGGTTTGAACCGCGGTCCTTCCTTGGCTAGCACTCGCAAGGCAGACACCTTACCTCTAGCGCCACCTCGCCGGCCCCCCAACAGCACTTTTCTGATGCCTTGTAAGATGGGGCCCTTGCAGTGGGTCCTCTAAGGACAGATTATCAGATGCCTATTGGGCTATAAGACATTTCAAAAAGGGATGAGCGTTCTGCCCACTTTTTTTTTTTTATAAACCAAGGCTTTTTTAATTAAGTTAATTAACCCAGAAATTCTAACCAACTTATCATCTCAGGCATTTTGCCTGATACCCTGATATCTGGACTAAACTGTCCCTGGGGGCTTCCACCCACTTAGGAAAGAGCCTCGGTCAAGCCCAGCCCCAGGCACAGGCATAGTGTACTTGTGAAGAAGAAATGAGCTAAGTGGGAAGTGCAGCCTGGGCTGCTGATACTTCTTGTGGCAGAGGAGCCTCTCTGCAGCCTTGGAGTCATTAGCAACATCCCGACTTCTCCCCATTAGATGCACTTCTTAGTGACAACAACCTACAAAGTCTCTAGGGGTTGCAAAAAGTCCTCATGGAACTGAAATTGTCCTACTCTAGCACCCTTGGGTGAAATGAGGTTCTCTTCAGCTATCCATCACCATCAGAAGCTCCCCTATGAAGAAGCTTCCCCCTGTCCCATATCAGACCTCTATATACTCACCACCCTAGTGAATGCTTAGGCAAGCCACTCTGCAGGGCTCAGGGGAGAATCTGATCTCACCTGGGGTCCACTCTAATCCCCAACTAAATGAAGAACTAATCTATCAAACTAGCAATGAAAGAAGCTGGCAAAACTGGTCCTTCACTGGCTGCCTTCCTCCCACCCTCCCTTTGGTGACTCCTGTGGACGTGATCAAGTAAGGTGCTGTGGAAAGGTGAGACGAAGTCGGCAGTGAGAACTTATAGGCAGGTGTGGGAAATGCTGTAAAAGGGTGAGCAGAGTCACTGTGGGAGGTTGAGGCACTAGGAGACAGTGAGGTACTGTGGGTAGATGAGGCACTTATGTATAGGTGAGGCACTGTGGATGGATAAGACAGCATGTGGGTAAGACACGGTAAGGTGGGTACAATGGGTAAATGAATAGGTAAGGCACTGTGTGCAAGTAAGGCGCTGTGAATGGGTGAGATACTGGGGCAAGTGAGGCAATGTGAGCAGATGAGGTACTGTAGGGAGAGGTGGGCCTCTGGACCTGAACCTATCAACCATAGATAGACAACTTACAGTCTGTACCAGCTTTGCACTAGCTGACTAAGGGACCTCAGGCCATTCATTTTGGCTAGACATTTTACCTGGGTGATTAAGGGAAACCTTCTCACTCCTATGTGAGGGGTCAAAGACTTGGAGGAAGGCAAGGGGAAGACATGAGAAAAGCAACCAACAGACACCTCCCAGGTGAGAGTCTGGAATGCATAGGAGAAAGCCATGTTAGGGAACCCATTTTCAGACTTTGGCCACTCGAAAGCCAATGTTCAAAAGATGAGAGTTGATGCGAAGTTTACTTGGGGGCCACCAACTTGAAGAAATGGTCGACTCATGTCCCCCCAAAGTTTTTCTGCAAAACCACAAGAAAAGGTTTGTATAGAACAGGGAAGCACATGCTGAGAATGGAGGGTCACAACTAAATGCAATTTTCTGAATATAAAGGATGATGTAGTAAGATTTGTACTTTTATCAAGACTCCCTAAAGATTTGCCCATCTTAAAAAATAAATATTTTGAAGTACTTTTAGAAATTTTTTCATTAAAAAATGTCTTTCTCTTGCCTTCCCTTTGTTACGTTATGATGAGCAGATGTCTTATACATGATTGGTTCTGGGGCTCCCCATATTTTGGTTGTGTGACTCTCCAGAAAATACATGCCTTAAAATATGAGGCTCAACCTTTACTACTGTATTCGTTTTTAACACATATCCTTTAGGGAAAAAAAAAAAAAACAGCTTAATGAACTTAAAAACAGTAACTGTAGTAGAGCACCTGTTTCAAATACAGGCAGGGGATGGGAAGGAGTGGAGGAGTGGGGGGGGGGGATGGGAATGTTGCACTGGTGAAGGGGTGTGTGCTGTTTGTGACTAAAACCCAACTATAATCATGTTGGTAATCATGGTGCTTAAATAAAAAATATATATATGAGGCTCAAAGGCCAGAGTGATAGCACAACAGTAGGATGTTTTTCTTGCATGCAGCCAACCCAGGACAGACCCTGGTTCAATTCCCAGCATCCCATATGGTTTCCTGAGCCTGACAGGATTTAAGATTTAAATTTAAATCTTAAATTTAAGAACACAGATCCAGGAGTAACCTCTGAACACCACCAGATATGACCCAAACGCCAAATAAAATAATAAAATAAAATATGAGGCTCATACATGTTCCAGCTTTAGTGGTGCTTGGTAGGGGTCACTGAGTGTTCCACACACTGCTGGCCAGTGTTATACATTTTATCACAGTACTCACACATCTTTAGCTATGCTGCTCACTCAGGCTGGCACTCTTCAATCATGATTCTCATGTATACCATATATGACTATTTCCATGTATGTCTATGCCTCAGAAATGGCACATGCTGATGGTACTGGAGTTTCCATGCTGCAGAGATGTCAGGACCATGTGGGGTATATGTGTTAGCACCAGGGATTGAACTTATGGCCTCATACTTGCACTTGAGCCATCCCAGGCCCCAGTACTTAGCCCCTTAATGATATCTATCCATACCTTGATACCACTACTGACTTTACCATGTTCTCTTTCCCTCTATTTTCACACTAATTTTTCCTACATGCTCTGTACTGACTCAGATTTCTTCATTTCCTTTCATGCTTTTCTTTCATGCTTTTCTATGCTTCCCTCTCTGTGGCTCTTTGGCAGGCTCTCTCTCTTCTCATACCTCTCCTCCATCCTCTCCCTTCTCCCTCCCTGACATTCATCCTAAGAAGGAAGTAGGTTACCAGAGACAGTCCTAGATATCTTCTCCATCAAAAAAAGAATATCTAGAGGAAAAAAAAAAAGACAACCAAACAAGCCATGCATTGTAAGATGAAGCCTCTAGACACAAACAGCAGTGGGCCATAGAGTACAACATGCAAAGCATCTGCTTTATCATACATGAAGAGGCCAGCTTTTGTTTCTCTTAGAGGACTTAAATTATGACCATGTCATCATTGTGAATGATCACCAGTCACCACTGTTGAGAATGCCTAGCACAGACAAGCCAACTGTGTTAAGATGTTTGCTTGGCAACTTGACTGGATCAACCAGGCCCCAATATAGGGGTAGGCTTTCCAAATGTCTTCACAGGGCCTGAAATATCCCCAATATAAATAAATGAGAGCTGTGCAGGCATATCGTATCTAGAACAGCACTGCCCAAGATGTAGCATGCTGGCTGAGGATCCTTGGCGAGCACAACTTATCACCCAAGAGCTATGAAAATGTACCACCTGTGGTACTCCTCAAAGTACCGCAAGGTGCTGAGACTGCTGCCAGCCACTCAAAGAACAAGAAAGAATATGGCAGGGCACCCCCACACCAAGTTCCCACCCTCGCTTTCCCTGCAATCCTGTTCCAAACTTACAGGTTCAAAATACCATTTGCTCTTTAGAGTGAGAACATAGCCAGCTAAGAAAGTGCTTTCTCGAATGCTGAAGGATGGGAGGAGGGCAAATCACCAACTGGATTTATTCTAAATGAGCCAAATCAGCACAAATAGAAAAAGAATAAAACCGCTCATCAGTCACAATCAAATAAAAAGAGACTTCCTGGAGAGTAACAGCCAGCTGGGAAGTTAAGAGAGATTAGACTATTAGCATTCCACCAATGATCACTTACTTCTTTAGTAAGCCAACAGGCCAAGTCTAGGAAAAAGAGAGAAAATGTAGCATCTCCACTTTTTTTTGGTTTTTGGGCCACACCCAGTGGTGCTCAGGGATTACTCCTGACTATCTGCTCAGAAATAGCCCCTGGCTGGCACAGGGACCATATGGGACATGGAGATTTGAACCAATGACCTTCTGCATGAAAGGCAAACGCTTTACTTCCAATGCTATCTCTCCAGCCCCACATCTCCACTTTTTTTTTTTTTGGTTTATTTTTTTGGCTTTTGGGTCACACCCAGCCGCGCTCAGGGTTTATTCCTGGCTCTATGCTCAGAAATCACTCCTGGCAGGCTCGGGGGACCATATGGGATGCTGGGATTCGAACCACCAACCTTCTGCATGCAAGGCAAATGCTTTTTACCTCCATGCTATGTCTCCAGCCCCCACATCTCCACTTTTTTAAGAAACATGATGATGTTGGGGCCGGAGAGATAGCATGGAGGTAAGGCATTTACCTTTCATGCAGAAGGTCATCGGTTCGAATCCCGGCATCCCATATGGTCCCCCGCGCATGCCAGGAGCAATTTCTGAGCCTGGAGCCAGAAAAAACCCCTGAGCACTGCCGGGTGTGACCCAAAAACCACAAAAAAAAAAAAAAAAAAAAAAAGAAACATGATGATGAGGCACTGGATTGGAGAGACAGCAGCATGTTCTGCCTTCAGGAACCAGTTTCATCCCTGCCCCCACCCCCTTCCCCCAGGACCACCAGCCCTTCTCGGAAAAGCCTCAAGCATCAAACTAGAGGTAGAAAACTCCTCTCAGCACATCTGGATGTGCCCCTCAAAATAAAAAACACAGTGACATAATGAACACTAGGCAGGTGCTGAAGAAGTTGACCTCATAATGCCCTCTCCCTAAATTTCCCTCCCCTCCCCAGTAGCCTCCAGCTTGCAACTGTCAAGTGCTTTGCTTTTTAAGAAACAGGATTTTTGACAGAATTCACATGCCATTTAAGTGTACAATTCACTGGTCTTCGTATATTCACACAGCTTTAGAATATTTCCCTCAAAAATATCCTAGCCACATCAGCACTCACTGCCCACACTTCCTGCCCTTTCTGTTCTGGAGCAACCATCGATTCCACTATTTTTTTGGGAGGGAGCAAATCTGTAGCTCTGTCTTTTCTAGACTTCCTGTGTAAGTAGATACATCATGTATGTGAGTCTTTCTGGTGTGGATTTTCTCATTTAGCATAATGTCCTCAGAGGCACTCACAATGTAGTATGTGTGGGCATTTAATTTCTTTTCATTGCCAAACTATTGCATCCTATGGGTATATCATATTGTACTAATCTATCATTCATCCCTTTATAGACATTTGAGCTCCTTCCACATTGGGGCTATTATGAACAATGCTACAATATTCTTATGTAAATTTTGGTGGACATAGATTTGTATTATTCTTGAGTATAAACCTAGAAATTGTTTGGGTAAAATGTGACCATTTATATTTTATCTGCTTATGGGCTCCCAATCTGAGGTAAATGGACATTTTACATGACTATCAGCATTCTCCACTTTTCTATCTCTGTATACACTGTAGTCTAAGTATTTTGAGAAAAATTTATCTACCTGTTTTATTGTGTTCATGGTGATTGCGTGCTTCTAATTTGCATATCCCTAATGACTAATGATATTAAGCATCTCTTCATGTGATTATTGGAAACAGGAAGACTTTCTTTGGAGAAATGTAGATACAGATTACTTTGCTTGCATAATGTCTTTGCCTTTTGTTTGATTGTGCTTCTAATTTGCATTTCCCTAATGACTAATAACATTAAGCATCTTTCCATGTGATTATTAGCAACTGGAGTACTTTCTCTGAAGAAAAATATATTGAGAGATTATTTTACTTGTATAATGTCTTTGCCTGTTTTTTGACTGGGTAATTTGTCTTTTCATCTTGATTTGTAATAGACCTTTTAATATTCTAGATATAAGTCCCTTATCAGAATATAATTCTTCCCATTCTGTGGACTGTCATTTTATTTTCACGATAGTGGTATTAGTTTGTTTGTTCAGAGTTTTGGGTCCACACCGGCAGTGCTCAAGGGTAGCACTCAATGGTTATGGGGAATCATGCAGCGCAGAGATGTGACGGGTTTCACTCCAGCCCTTTAAACCATATTCTTGGGTCCTCTTGACAGCGTTAAGTATAAATTTTTTTTTAATATTTGGTGGTCAGAACAACAGTACAGCAGGTAGGGTGCTTACCTGGCACAGGACCAACCCAGCCTTGATCCCAGTACCCTATCAGGTCCCCTAAGTAAAGAACCAGAAGTATTACAGGTTGTGATCCCAAAGCAAAAACAAAAAAAAAATTGTGTTTAAGTACAAATCAGCTATTTCTGTCCTTGGTTACTTGTGCTTTGGTATTATAGCTTCAAATATCTTCTTTAGAAGTGTTTTTCTTTCAGGGCCCGGAGAGATAACATATAGGTAAGGCATTTGCCTTGCATGCAGGACAGTGGTTCGAAACCTGGCATTCCATGTAGTCCCCTGAGCCTGCCAAGAGTGATTTCTGAGTGGAAAGCCAGGAGTAACCCCTGAGCGCCATTGTGTGTGACCCAAAAACCAAAAAAAAATTTTTTTTTCTTTTTCAGAATTTGGCTACTCACCCCTGAACCTTGAATCCCATCTATGAAACCAGCACAGTTTTCTATACTAGCACCCGGAATGGGTCTTCTACAGGGAAGGCCTTAATGCTTTCCTGGCATCAAATTGCTCCGGAGTGGGTTCGTATGACACCCTGACAACTTGGTAACAGCAACAACCTGCTTTCAGGGCAGGATTCTCTGCATGACATCTAATGGTGAGATAAAACCAAAAGATGCTCAGTGTCACCCTGACTTCAACATAGCAGCTGTACAAAAACCAGGATCTCTAACAACAGGAACCTGACTACAACAACTGTGATTGTGAAGAGCTTTTACTGGGACCACAGAAAATAATTTTGGGGTTAGACAACCTAGTATGCCTGGAGCCTGTAGTTGGTTCTATGCCATAAATTATAAAAATATATGATCATAAATAAAGTTTTTGTTTTTGTTTTTTTGGTCATGCACAGCAGTGCTCAGGGGCTACTCCTGGCTCTGCATTCAGAAATTGCTCCTGGCAGGCTCGGGGGAGCATATGGGATGCTGGTATTCAAACCACCATCCGTCTTAGATCGGCTGCATGCAAAGCAAATGCCTTACCACTGTGCTATCTTTCTGACCCTAAAGTCTCCCAAAGAGAGACTTTGGTTTAGGCCAAATAATTTTTGTTTCTATTTTCTCCATATTTTGCTGTGCCTATGCAAAAACAAAACAAAACAAAGAAACACAAAACCTGCCACACAAACACCTTTTTTTGTTTGTTTTTTTGTTTGATTTTGGGTCACACCTGGCAGCGCTCAGGGGTCACTCCTGGCTCCAGGCTCAAAAATAGCTCCTGGCAGGCTCCGGGGACCATATGGGATGCCAGGATTCAAACCACTGACTGGTTAACTGCTAACCTGACTGCTAACGCCTTACCTCCATGCTATCTCTCTGGCCCCAAACACCTTTTTTTAATTATTTATTGTATTTCTTTATCTCTTTGTCTCTTATCTTTTAAATCAGGGCTCCCACCTTTTTCATAGAACCTTGGAACATGGATTCTTTTATTTTACCACATATTCCTGCATTTTTCTATAAAACTAAGAAAAAAGGAATAAAGAAAGGCTGGGGGGCCAGGAGCCAAGTGATCTCGAATGCATTTGGTGGGGAAATAAATAAGAACAAAACTAAATATCCAAGCCAATGTCAAAGATAATAAAATTAGAGGACCTAAACTTTAACAACCTAAACTTAAAGCAGCCTGTTATACTGGCAGGTCAGGGGGCAAAGGATGGTGGTATAGGATGCGCTCTGGGTCCATTGGTCGAGGGAGGTTGACACTGGTGGTGGGAAGGACCTGATTCATTGTATATCTGAAATTCAATTATGAAGGACTCTATAGATCACAATCGTTTCAATAAAATAAAAGTTTTTAAAAAATAAAAATTTTGGGGCCGGGCGGTGGCGCTGGAGGTAAGGTGCCTGCCTTACCTGCGCTAGCCTAGGAGACGGACCGCGGTTCGATCCCCCGGCGTCCCATATGGTCCCCCAAGCCAGGAGCGACTTCTGAGCGCATAGCCAGGAGTAACCCCTGAGCGTCACCGGGTGTGGCCCAAAAAAAAAAAAAAAAAACCAAAAAAAAAAAAATAAAAAAAAATAAAAAAAAAATAAAAATTTTTTTCTTTCTCCTGTATTTAGAGCTCTTTGGTCAGCTTGCTCCTACAAGCAACAGAGCAGACCAATACAGACTTCAAAAAGAGCAAGACATAATGGCTTTCCATTCCTATTGAGTCCTCTCTGAGTGGCTCTTTGACTCTGACTGTGATTATTTTCAACAGTCGCACACCAATGAGAGATTTTTTTTAAATTTCTGGAGGCTTTCAGGATTATTAACACATAAAATAGCTATAAAAAATTAGAAGAATGTTTTCCTCTATACATTCTATAATAATTAAAAATGTAAAAGTCACTACAAAAACACATTCTTGTTGCTCTTGTTGTGGCAGTGATGGCTTATTTTTTTGTTTTTAGGCCTCCTCTGGAGGTGTTCTGAGTCTACTCTACAATAGCTCCTGCAGGCATGCAATGCATGTGTTCCAGTCCTCTAAGCTCTCTCCCTACTCCCAAACAACTAACTTTTCTTAGTAACACTCAACCTCTAAAATTCTCTAGCTTTGAATATGAGAAAGAGATGAAAATTAATGATAAATAATGATCAAGGTCTACAGATAATTGAGCAACTAAAGCTTAATATTCTTAGTTCATCACTCACCTTCATTGCCCACCAACCCTTGGCCAAAAGGATTTTTTAAATCTAGTTACAGCAATTGACTCACCAAAGCAAGTAACATTTTAGAAGTCCAAAATTATTAGAAATTAAAATGTTAAGGCCACGAAATATTTCTCCAGCTCATCTTCTATAATTATCTACCAGCCTTCCCACATTCAAGCCTCATCACATTTTCCTCCATTTTCAAAAAATATGAAATCAACCCCAAATACTTGTTTTGGTTGGGAAAGTAACTCACTTTTTCCAGAGCACAAGTTTCTCCCTATTGAAGACTTACTTCTCAACTTTTCCAAAAAAAATAATGACTAGCACTTTGGAGAGATCCTCATCATTTTTGTACACTGATATGATGTGAACTCTAAAGGCAACTGGAATCACCCTTTATGCTCCAGTTATTACACTTCTCTCCCCCTCTTACACAATGTCTTCTGTCTCCAATGGGATGAGAATGAGGGTCAGGATTGGGGTGACACAAAGAGAAACTACTTTGCCCCATGACAGGCCCTAGCAAGGAACACTGACAAAACCCCATTTCTCTCTCAAATCTCATAAAGGAGGTAATGAGAAAAGAAGCTTGTCATTTTTCCAACAACATAGTCTAATGTAATAGTGATTTTAATTATTTATTTATATGTCTCTCTTCCCCCACTAGACTGAGTCTGTCAACAAAAATGAGCTGTATGCATATTAATATCCCTGGATAGCACAAAGTTGATTAAATCATCAAAACATAGGAAATGTTTGCTGAATGTGTATTCATTACATACCATTAAAGTTATATATACATTACATTATATTACATATATTACACTTAAAAGTAATGATTAATGCATTATTAATGCACAGGACAACCACTGTGTTGAGCTAAAAAGTAATACTATAATAAGGTTCTCAGATATTTCAAATTACTATATTGCCTTTAAATAGATTTGAGAAAAATTGCTGTTCTAATAAATCCAATACTACAAGAACTACAATGTAGCTCAGTATTAAAGCATATGCCTTGCATGTATGAGGCCCTAGATTTAATGCCCAGACTACTGAAAAAATTCTATATACTATAGTGTTCTGTAAAGCTCATTATGTGAATTTAGAACACTCTAAAATTGTATGCTTTGCATTGCTAGTCTCCTAATTACTCAGAGTAATGTGTCATTTGGGGGGAGGGGGGAATGACCCAAGAATTTCACTCTGGGCCGGAGAGATAGCATGAAGGTAAGGCGTTTACGTTACATGCAGAAGGATGGTGGTTTGAATTCTGGTATCCCATATCATCCCCCGAGCTTACCAAGAGCAATTTCTTTTCTTTTCTTTTCTTTCTTTTTTTTTTTTTTTTTTGGTTTTTGGTTTTTGGTTTTTGGGTCACACCCGGCAGTGCTCAGGGGTTCCTCCTAGCTCTACACTCAGAAATCGCTCCTGACAGGCTCAGGGGACCATATGGGATGCCGGGATTCAGACCACCAATCTTCTGCATGCAAGACAAACGTCCCACCTCCATGCTATCTTTTCGGCCCCCACCAGGAGCAATTTCTGAGCCAGGAGTAACCCCTGAGCGCTGCCTGGTGTGACCCCCAAAAAAAAACAAAACCAAAAAAAAATTTTATTTCACTCTATGAATTTGTTATAATGGGATTAAAGCATCAATTTTATTTGTTTGTTTGGTTTGGTTTTGGGTCACAACCATCAGTGTTCAGGCCTTACAACTGGCTTCAAATTTAGGGATTACCCCTGGTGGATTTTGAGGACCATATAATGTACCAAAGATAGAACTCACATCAGCCACCTACAAGACAAGCACATTACCTGCTGTATTATCTGTACTATCTCTCCAGCTTTCCATCCATATTATTTTAAAAATAAAAATAAAATAAAATAAAATAAAATAAAAAGCAAATCTCTAGCAATAGAGAAAAATTATATAAATCATTGAATAACCACACATTGGATTAAAGTAATGAGCTAAAACTTAATTACTAAAAAAAAAAGAGTGATAAACCTATAGAAAAATGGTTTTAAAAATTGCATTTTGGAACTAGAGAAAGAGACAAGATAACTTGCCTTCCATATGGCTGACCCTAATTCAGTCCCTGGAAAACAGTGAGTGATTTTTTTTTTTTTGAAAAGAGTGATAAACCTATAGAGAAATGGTTTTAAAAATTGCATTTTGGAGCTAGAGAGAGAGACAAGATAACTTGCCTTCCATATGGCTGACCCTAATTCAGTCCCTGGAAAACAGTGCCCTGAGCATAAAATCAGAAATAACCACTGAGCATTAATGGGTGCGATCCACAGTTCCCTTCTTCAAACCTGTATTTGCCTTTATATCTGAGAACTTAGGTAGAGAAAAACAGAATGACAGCAAAATATTAAGATGGCAGTTACCTTTTATCTTTCCAATTTTCATTATCAAATATTTTACAAAAAGCCCGTGTTTCTTTTTAATGAAAAGCATTTAAAACTTTAGAAATACTGAATAAGGGCCCGGAGAGATAGCACAGTGGTGTTTGCCTTGCAAGCAGCCGATCCAGGACCTAAGGTGGTTGGTTCAAATCCCGGTGTCCCATATGGTCCCCCGTGCCTGCCAGGAGCTATTTCTGAGCAGACAGCCAGGAGTAAGTAACCCCTGAGCACTGCTGGGTGTGGCCCAAAAACCAAAAAAAAAAAAAAAAAAAAAAGAAATACTGAATAAGGAACTGGAGCAATAGTACAGCTTATAGAGCATGTGTCTTGCACAAAGCTGATCTGGGTTTAATTCTCAGCATCCCATATTGTCTTCTGCACACTGCCAGGGATAATACTTGATTTCAGGACCAGGAGTAACCAACCCCAGAGTATCGTTGGGTTGACCAAAATATAATAAAATTAAATTAAATTAATAATTATCATCATCCTGATTTAGCAAACATGAATACTGAGTATATACTAAATTAATATTCTGGACGGTAAAAGCACTTCATAGGATCTAATATATTTTACTTTTGTAATGTTTTTATTTTTAATTTTGTTTTGTTTATTGACTGCAGTGCTCAGGGCTTAGTCCTGGTTCTGAATCACTCCTGATTGTGCTCAGGAACCATACACAGTGCCAGGAATTTAGTTCTGGTCAACTGTGCAAAGCAAGCACTTTAACCTGTGTACCTTAACTGTGCAAAGCAAGCACATTAACCTGTGTACCTTTTCTCAGCCCATGTTGCTAAGAATGACCATAGACTGCACACAGACTTGGCTTTAGCATTAGTGCACTTTTGGCTATGTAGTTGCTGGGGTCACTCTTCCCACTGTAGTGCTCACTGAACTTGGCACTACTTTAGTTATAGTGTTTGCATAGTTGTTTGCAGAGAGTCACTCTTGATTATGACAAATAGTTATGGTTGCTGGGGGGGGGGTCATTGTGGTGATCTCACATACTCCCCAAGAGTCACACTTTCTGCCTATGGTACTCATGTATCTTTTATTTGTGATGCTGGTGGGGGAAATCAGACCATTTTGGGGATGCTTATACAAAATTGCTTGTGATGATAGAAACCACAGACAATAGAGCTGCCAGCCTCACACTCAGTGAATATGGTGACACTGGAGATCTGAACACATGACCACATGCTTGCCAGGCAAGCACTTTGAGTCACTGCACTATTCCTTTTATGTTCATTTTTCCGAGTTCAAGTCACATGTGCAATATATTTTCTGCAGGCATATGTCGAGACTGTGATTTCTAACTCCCCAAACAGGAAAGAGAAATGCTATAAATGGTTCCTTATGAAGCTGGTCATCTTGAGAAGCAAAATAAAGAACAAGTCAGGAGATGAAAGACAATTATGGGGTATTTTAACTCATATGTGGAACATGAATAACTAATGTAGACAGCCTTGCTAAATCCAGTAACACTCTTCATTTCAATGAAAACAATGATGGCTATTTTGAGGGGGGAAATGAGGTATCATTTTGGTGGGGAGGTTACTGAATCTTGGTGTTGGGTAAAGTGTTTCACACATAGAGAAGCTTATGAAGCTAAATCCCAGAAATTTCACACTTTGAACAAGGGTAATTTGGTTTTAAAAGAATGGCCACAAAAATAATGATGGTGAATTTTTGGTTTTGGTTTTGGTTTTTTGGTTTTTGCTTTTTTAAAAGAATGGTCACAAAAATAATGATGGTGAATTTTGTTTTTTGTTTGTTTTGTTTTTATTCGGTGATGCTCAGGGGTTACTCCTGGCTATGTGCTCAGAAATTGCTCCTGGCTTAGGGGATCATATGGGATGCGGGGGGGGGGGGGATCGAACCATGGTCCGTCCTACGTTAGCATGGGCAAGGTAGAAACCCTACTGCTTGCGCCACTGCTTGGGCCCCATGATGGTGAATATTTTGGGGGGCCAGAGATGAGGCCCAGTAGTAGAACATGTGACCTTCAGCCATAAAACTCATCTAGGCACTGCCCAACAACCAAATACAATTGTTGGCAGTATTTCCATTGTGGATTTCAGGCATTGCAACCATGTGTAGGAGGGAAGATTGGGGAAGGAAGGAAGGAAGGAAGGAAGGAAGGAAGGAAGGAAGGAAGGAAGGAAGGAAGGAAGGAAGGAAGGAAGGAAGGAAGGAAGGAAGGAAGGAAGGAAGGAAGGAAGGAAGGAAGGAAGGAAGGAAGGAAGGAAGGAAGAAAGGGAGGGAGGGAGGGAGGGAGGGAGGGAGGGAGGGAGGAAGGAAGGAAGGAAGGAAGGAAGGAAGGAAGGAAGGAAGGAAGGAAGGAAGGAAGGAAGGAAGGAAGGAAAAAGGGAAGAGAGGAGGGAGGGAAGGATGAGGGAAGGAAGGAGGGAAGGAAGGAGGGAAGGAAGGAGGGAAGGAAGAAAGGAGGGAGGGAGGGAGGGAAGGACGAAGAGAAGGAAGGACGAAGGGAAGGAAGGAGGGAAGGAAGGAAGGACGGAGGGAAGAAAGGATGGAGGGAAGGAAGGAAGGATGGAGGGAAGAAAGGAGGGAAGAAAGTAAGGAAGGAGGAAAGAAGGGAAGGAAAGAAGGAAGGAAGGAAGGAAGGGAAAGGAAGGAAGGAAGGAAGGAAGGAAGGAAGGAAGGAAGGAAGGAAGGAAGGAAGGAAGGAAGGAAGGAAGGAAGGAAGGAAGGAAGGAAGGAAGGAAGGAAGGAAGGAAAACGTCTGGCTGTGTTGGGGGTATTCTGAGAGCCCAAGCAATTCTTTTCTTTACAAATAACAAAGATTATTAGACAAACTTTTTATATTTTTGGTTTGTGGGCCACACTCGGTGATGCTCAGATCAGATGCTATGCGATCAGAAATTGCTCCTGGCTTGGGGGACCATATGGGACACCAGTGATAGAACCCAGGTTCATCTTGGGTCAGTTGTGTGCAAGGCAAATGCCCTACTGCTTCACTATCCCACCAGCCCCTATTATATAAATTTTTATTTATTAAAATACTTTCTGAAAATTTCAGTTAAGTATTTTTTAAGCAAGGGGGGTTGATATTGGGGCCACACCTGCCAAGATCTGTGCTCCTGACTCTGTTGTCAGGGATTACTCCTGGCAGTGCTTGGAGGACTGTGTTATCAGGGATTGATCAAATGATAGAACCAGGGTTGGTTATTTGCTAGGGAAGTGCCTCATCCCCTATATCTTTCTTCAGTTCATTTAACTACTCTTTTCATTGATCAATGTCTGAAACTTTTCAAGCATCAAGGCCTATAGGTAGAAATAACTAGAGAGAGATTTTTCTGATTTTGTTTTGAAGTCTCACAGGGCAATACTCAGTGATGACACCTACTAGATACTCAGGAGACCATATGGTGCTAGGGATTGAAATCAGAGTTTTTTTCAGCTATTTCCTACTCCCAGCATATATTCTCAATTTATTTATTTGTGATAGGGAAGGATTGGGCTGCACTTGGCAGTACTTAAGGAATCATATGTAGTATCAGGGATCAAACAAGGGTCACCAATGCACAAGGCAAGTGCCTTACCTCTGTGCTATTTCTTTAGCCCCTCTAGAGAGACTTCAAGAAAAAAAAATCCAAGCAGTTACGTTGCTGTGCATACTCCATTCCCTGTTCCTCTTGTCAGGTGAGATCAACTCTGACAGATATTTCATTGATCACTCTTTAAATAAGTTAATTGATTTTTTAATATTTTTTAAATTTTAGCACCCTGGTTACAAACATGTTTGTAATTGGCTTTCAACCATAGAAGAACATCCCCCTGAACCAGTGCAACTTTACCCACCACCATTGTCCTCATTTCCTTCCTTCCCCATTCCCATCTTGAAGACAGGCATTGTATTTCTCTATCTTTTGTCCTGGTAGTTATTAGCATAGTTATTTCTCTAACTGCACTTACCACTCTTTGTGATAAGCTTCATATCATGGGCTGGTCCTTCTGGCCCTCATCTCTATTTTTATCTGTTTTCATCCAGTCCATTTCTGAACTGTGTCTGTAATATTGGAGAGTTTGTTTTCCATCACTACTACAACAAAGAAATCCAGAAAAGCAGCAGCTCTGTAAGGTACATACATTCCTAAAGCAGACAAAAGTGGTAGGCACTAGACCAGAGCGATAGTACAATGGGTAGAATATTGTGCCTTGCAAGTGATCAATCCAGGTTCGAGTCCCAGCACCCCATATAGTTGGTTCTTCAGGCTCCCCAAGAGTAATTTCTGAGCTCAGAGATAGGAATATCCTCTAAGCACTAGCCTGTAGTGGTTAATCCCACCAAAAAAATAGTGGGTGACACCAAGACTGGGACTAAAAAAAACTTCAGTAGCCATTCTTTTGTGGGGAGCCACACAAAACATGGCTGACAATCACTAATGTCCTCTTTTCTCAACACACAGTGAGGAAGTCTCTCCAAGGAGCCCTGAAACTTGAGCAAGACAGAGACAGCAGAAGGCACATCTGCTGTGGCAGAGGGCAATAGGGAGGAAAGGGAACCTCCTTATAGTCTGGCTTTGCTCAGATCAAAGCAATGACAAATAAAGAAGGAAACAGAGCAGAAGGCAGGATGTGAAGTGTGAACTGTGAGCAGTTTTAGACAGAGAGGCTGGCACTTCTGTGAAATTAGCATATCAGCTTTGGGATGAGGGAGTGCCCTTTTGGACACAAATCAGCATGAGGACTTGGGCCAAATGCCAGCAGGAGAGAATCAGCAAATGAGAGAAGCATCCAGATGGGCCAGGATAAAGATAATGTTCATGACCAATCCCCACGAAGGAAGGAATTCACTAGTCCCCTCAAGAGGAAAGAGACTGCATTTTATGTCACACATGGCAGAATGACAGTGGGAATTTACTGCATATATATTTACAAGTAGTTAATTGTTTAGAAGTCTGTATACAGATCATTCCACATTTCAGTTTTAGCTGTTCTGAAACAATTTAAATACTATTGAAAAATAGAAGCCTCCTCATAAATAGTATTCAATCTCTAAACAAAGGAATCAGCAACTTTAAAGTTTATTTAATTCCAAGCTAAGCAATGCTACTAACCAGTTGTTTTCTATCTATCCTTCAATTATTATTTCATTTGACAAATGAGGAAACTGAGGCAGGAAGGAAGTGACTAAGCAATGTGACCGTGGTCCAAGTGAAGAAGTGGCAGAACTAGAATCTGAACCCTGTGTACTAGGGGCTGTAAGCACTACTAGACCATAGTGAAGAAAGCACCCCAGTTCAGGCTAGAGAAATACCAAAAATTAAGGCATTTATCTTGCATATTACTGACCCCAGATAGCCTCCCTAGCCTGCCAAGAGTGATTCCTAAGCACAGAACACAGAGTAGCTCTCACCATGGTCAGATGTGATCCTGACAAGACAAAACAAAACAAAATAAAAACAACTATCAGCCTCATAACAGGTTTGGTATAACTCCACTTGCAGATTTCTCCAACAAATGTTCTATACCTGCATTTTGTACCCTCTTTACACCCACCGATGAAGGGAAATAGAACTATTTCTCAGACAGGATGTGCCCTGGCATTCTGTAGTGTTTCATTTGCCCTACAACAATGCAGCACAAAATTGTATGCTAATAATCAAGGAGAAATTTCTGGTAGACCACCAGGAAATTCCACCATCCTAAAGACCACAGGTTGTGGACAGGCTCTGACAGGCTCGACATAAGCCATCAGCGAATAAGCCAGCTACATAGCTCTCCTTGAAGAAGCTTGAATAGTTTTACTACATGTCATATATCATATAGGAATGCTGGTCACATTATATAACCATCCACTGAATCAAGATCAAAAGGAACTTCTGAAATTGAACTGAGTGAAGCAGGTTGGGAGCAAGGTGATGGGAAATGTCAAAATGGTGAAAATTTAGCAATTTTAGCAAACACACACCTAGGCTTTCTGATAACATTTGATTTCCTCTCACTCAAGTTGCAAAGTACCAGCAAGCAGCAATTTAATTACAGACTTTATTCTCTTTCTCTTTTAACTGGTTTTTCCCACCAAGATGCTCTGCATACCCTCACTTAAGAGACTATACTACTTATTATTTGGGGGATCCCTAACAATGCTCAGGACCCAGCAGCTATTCCTGGCAACACTCCTGGCAGAGCTGGGGTGCAGGGCACATGCTGTGCTGGAAAATCTAACTCAGGACCTCTGCAGGCAAAGGCTGTGCTCCAGCCTAAGTGGGTCATATTTCTTAAACAGAATTCTTATTTATAAGTTAGCTACATTCCTATTTTCTAAATAGGAAATAAAGAGAAAGTATGTAGATTTCATGAGCATCATCATTTTCTTGCTTAGGAAATCTGTTTACTAGGTAGATTAATTTGGTGATCCACTGTATATAATGTCTGGCTCATCAACCCACAGCCTCTCAGCCCAACATCTTACTTCAGTCCTTGCTGAGGTGACCAGGTCCATGAAAGTTTAGTCGGATTCAACAAGTATAATCTGATAGCACCTCCATTCTGTTCCTTCCTTCCCCTCCACAGTGCTCTCAAATATCAACCAAGGTTGAAGGGCCATAACAGTCTCCACACCACACTTATACTTGTGTGTACAGTTCAAACAGAGTCAGAACTCATAAGCCACTCTTGATCAACTGAAGCAGAAGCCAATGAACATATTTCTTTATGCCAGAACCCAGCAGACAATTCTGAAATGCCTTTTTTAAGGCTCCTCAAAAATGCCTGGGTTCAGGGCCAGAGCAATAGCACAGCAGATAAGTTTTTTTCTTATATATGCCCGACCCAGGTTTGATCCCCAGCACCCTGTATGGTGCCTCAGTACAACCAGGAGTGATTCCTGAATGCAGAGCCAAGAGTAAGCCAGGTGTGATCCAACAACAAAAAATATGGATGGGATCAAGCAGCCATTGTTCTCAGCAATGGTAAATATACAGCTGGTGTTTGGCTTTCCCTTTTCCATTTTTCCTTCTCTTTTGATGGTCTCTGCTCCAGCAGTCCTCAACCCCTGGTTCAAGGACCACAGTAAGTGCACAAGTATAGATATATTGAAGAGTGCTGCTCTCCTCCATTAAAGATCACATTATCACATTCTAAATATGAACTAAATGTCCAACAACAGCATTTACATTGGGCTCTGCTGTCAAGGAGTCTTACTCTCATCATGGCAAAAGGAATGACGAAGAAGTGAACTCGTCAAGTCCCTCTGAATTATGCCAGTGGACTGCTTGTCCCATACTTGGTCAAAGCCAAATGTAAAAGCCCAGACCAGTAGTAATCTTACAATTAATATTCTTATCTTGCTAGGCTGATGAGATGCAGATGGAATGTGAAATACTGAACTATAAATAGCAGTTGTGAGACTTGAATAACATGGGCTTAGTGGTAGTTCTAAGAATCAGAAAGCTGTCATGCTCTTGTTCCCAGCTTTGAAATCCTTGAAGAGGTTCAGTTTTAGTTTGTTTTGAGTTTGGGATGACACCAAGCAGTGCTAGGGAACCATAAAGTTTTGGGTAGATCCTAGGCATCCCACAAGCCAAGCAGGCACTTCAATCTGTTGGCCTATCTTCCCAGCCCCTCAAGCAGTCAGGCTTATTCACAAGGCCAGCAAATACACACACACACACACACACACACACACACACACACACACACACACACACACACACACTACACTACACTACACTACACTACACTGAAAGCGTTTCTTTGGCAATATTTAGTTTGTTCTTCAACTCCTGCAGCCACAGGCAAACAAAGCCAAAAATAAGGTTCAGGAACCAATTGAAAAGTTGGGAACCAATAAGGAATATAGAAATACAGCTTCAATATGCAGGTACTGTCAAAACCAGGGCCCTTAGAAGAAAGCAGGAGCCTCTCTGGGCTAGAATCTAGACAGGAACAGGGAATGAGTTTACAATTCACCTATCCCTGAATCTTCTGGAACAGAACAGCTCCCCAATATAAGAGAAAACTGCCCCTTTCCCAGACCCTCTGCAAAGTTCCTCCTAAAAGAAGGGTGCCTCACAAGACAATTCTTGTCCTATTCAAGATCTGCTGCTACCTCATCTCACTGCTTCTCAATCAATAATAAGAATCAAGTCTCAGCATGACCCAAGCAATGAGTTACAGCTCCTGCTGACAAAGTACCAATCCATCAAAAAAGAGAGCAGCAGGAACAGAGAAAGATGACTTGCAGTGGATTCTGAAGGTTTCAGAATAAAGGTACAAATATTAGACTGGAACAGGAATCTGCTGTTGACATGAGTATCTCTGATGACTCTGGGTTGGATGTCCTGGCAAGGAGTCCTTGGCTGATGTTGGCAGCCAGCTGGAAAGGCTCCAGGAAGTCTGGATGGAATGATTACTATTCAATGAGTCGAGATCAGGAAGGTGAGACTGTCAACACAGATTTCTATTATTTGAAACTAAGAAACCCCATGAGTTGAGTTACTTGGAAAGGGCACAGGTGAATTTGCTCTTCATCAAGGATGTGCAAATAAAGTGACAGGGGAGCATGGATGCCCTTGAGATGCATACTTGTGCCCTCGAGGCCTCACTTGTTCTAACTCCAACCTCTTACTCCCATCATCTCCAGCCATCTATAGCAGTTGTCACACTGGCATGATCAAACCTTCCATTGGCCGGATTTGGCCACTTTCTTGCCCCTCAGCTACCTGGTCCTGTAGTTCCAGTGAGAGTGAGAGGCAGGACATGTGATACTCATGTAACCTGCACTGGGCAATATGTGAGAGCTAAGGCCTGTGCAACCACCAGTAATCAGAGTGGGGCAGAGCCAGTAGAAAAATGTTCCCCCCTTGTCCTGTCCAGAGTGGACAGTTCTGATGGGTAATTCACAAAGATCCACAGGACAGCAGAGTGTCATCATCATGAGCTATTTCCAGTGCTGGCCAGTTTGCTAACACCTTCTAGTACTGGATTTCATTATTTCACTCTTGCTCTTGCTTCCCAAAGAAAGCAAAGGCACAAAAACATTTAGAGGATCCTAGAAAAATCAAATTCCAAAGAACCAAGGAGGTATGTGTCAAGATTTCGACTTCTCAGGACTCATTCCCACTGCTGAGGAAGCACTCATAAGAAGAGTCCCATCAGCAGGTAACGACCCCCAAACAACTTCACATGAAATTTCTATCACAAGCATGTAACACCTTTTGGGTATTTTTTTTCCCAGTAGAATCAAAAGCTGCTTTCACACATACCCTCCACACTGGGTCTTGCACAGCTCAATCTGGTCATCTGACACAAAGAAAGTAAATATAGAGACATGACAGTGGAAAAGAAAAAGAAAAGCTTTGATCATCTATTGAGACAGCCAAACAATCTAAAAAAACTTATGGACCAATAACAGATTACAAAGAGCCCATCACAAGGCCAGAACTGAGGATGAGCCACAGCACTGGAGACTTCTGTGGGTTTAGAGAAAATGCATCATTTATTCTAGATCTTTGAGTAGAAAGAATAACAACCTGTGTTGTTATTTACAGCTAAACAAATCAGGAATATATCAGGACTTTACAGAAATAAGGATTCATATTTTGTTGAGATCCATGTATCAAAAGGGTACATTTTTGAGAAAGGCCAGAATTTTAGCTAGAATATGGCATTTTTTAAGAATACCTTGTCAAAATTTTCCAGTGTTCTCATCTCAGAAAATCATTTATGCCCCAGTTGAGGTTACCTATGTAGTTATCATATGTCAATAAAAGATAACTGAACCTGGGCCAGAGTGATAGCACAATAAGTAAGGTAAGGTAAGTTTGACCGATGTAGGCTCGATTCCCCAGCATCTCATGTGGTCCCCTGAACATTACCAGGCATGACCCCTGAGTGCAGAGCCAGGAGTATCTACTGAGCACTGCCAAGTGTGAACAAAAAACATACAAAAATAGATAACAGAAGCAATCAAGTACACATAAACTGCAGTCCCAAGAAACATCCATGTTCTTCTATAGTTAGCATAACAGCACACTTCATATTTACTATAAAACATGTGACTCTTCACAGGGACAAAAGAACATTGGTTTTGCTTCTCACAGATGTTAATATAATTTAATGCATTATTGCCATGCAATTGACTCCTAAGTGGAGGTTAGTATTTAGGTTATTTGATCAGCAAAAAATGAAGTTAGGAGAAGGAGCTAATTAAAAAAAAGTCAATCAACAGTCAATCATTTTATCAAACCAACCATCATGTCCTAATCTGTACAAGTATTAAAATTATATTCATATAGAGACCAGAAAGATAGTATAGCAGATAAGGCTATGTCTGGCCTTGCACCTGGCCAACCCGACATTACATATGGTCCCTTAAGCACCAACAAAAGTGATTCCTGAGCAGAGAGCCAGAGAAGCCCCTGAGCAATGAGAAGTGTGACCCAAAAACAATAACAAAAATATTCATATATGCTTAATCACAGTTGCTCTATATCATAAATTATTCCAGGTCAATAACAAGTAATCAAAACCTGCATATGTAATAACTGTTGTTCACACTAAAATTTTTTATACTATTAATATCTAAGTTCCCTTCTGTGACTTTAGGCTAATTTTAAAAGGGGGAAAAATACCAAAACCTTGTTACCATGGAGACCATAAGCCGGTCAGCCCATCTGCTGAAAAGGATATAAAAATGTTTAAGTAGAATTTGATAGACCTTACTATGAAAAAAAAAATTTCCTCAAATACAATAAGGGTGCAGGGGCTACAAAGAAGATGGCAAATGTCATTTACAAATATGTGGTTTGTCATCATTTTTATACTAAGCATAATTTTCAATAATTCCTATTAAGAGGAAACTATTATCTATCTACACATTAGGATAAATGTAAAGACACTTCAGCATGGTCTTTGTTAACAATGTTTATATCATTTTTTAAAAGAAAAAAAATTTAAGGATTTGGGTTTTAAAAAACTGCTACAGATGTTTATCATAGTTTCATAAAAAATGCAATAGGGCACTTGGTAATATGAAAACTAAATAAATGCCAGGCATTTAAGACACTGAGAAAGCACAATTACAATATATTTCAACTCGAAAATAAATCTTTTTTGTTTGGATGCCACAGAGTGATGCTCAGGGGGCATTCCTAGTCTGGATTCAGAAACTGTTCCTGGAAATTCTGGAAACCATATAGGATGCCAGAGAATAAACCCAGATCTGCCACATGCAAGGCGAACACTTGACCCCCTGTGCTGTCTCTCTAGTCCCATCAACTCAAATTTTAAACCTATTTTATGCATGCACCCCATTCATTAAAATTTTACATAGAATTTACAAACAGTACTAAGATGACACTAAACAATAAAAATAAGCAGTATTATAACCACTTAAATGCCAAAATCTTCTAAATAGCCCATATATCCTTCACAGTTAACTAAGTTTATTAACATAAAACAAAATAATGCATTTTTAAGTTCTAGAAAAAAGAAAGTAAAATTACATCTTTAGTACATTATAATACTTAGACTTTCTCTTCTGGTTTTCAGAGAAATCTCTAACCTAAAAATGTATTCATTTGAAAAAGGTTTTGTAAACCTTCCATATGCCAGACTCCGATGAAGAGAAAAGCATGAGAAACTTTGATGGGAACTTGTTTTTGCCTTTAAGGACTCTAAGGTAAGACTGCACCTGGCCTACCCAGCATCCCATATGGTCCCTTGAGCACCAACAAAAAGGATTCCTGAGTGCAGAGCCAGTGTAGCCCCTGAACATTTGATCCTTCATTCAGTAATGGCTCACTGAGCACCAGCTCTATGCCAAGTATGTTTTGAAACACTGGAGCTGCACAGTGATCAGACACAACAGTGACTGTCTTCCAGAGGCTACCATTCAGCTGTCCTTTACCATCAGGGGCTGGCAATGGAGAGGGACAATTTATTAACAGGAACATAGGGCTAACCTTGCAGAATTGACTCCTGTCAGTTAATAAAGATTCCAAAAGAGGTGAATGTTTTTGGGGTCACACCAGGAAGAACTGGGGGTTACTCCTGACTTTGCACTTGAGAATCACTCTTTTTTTTTGTTTGTTTTTGGGCCACACCCGGCGGTGCTCAGGGGTTACTCCTGGCTGTCTGCTCAGAAATAGCTACTGGCAGGCACGGGGGACCATATGGGGCACCAGGATTCGAACCAACCACCTTTGGTCCTGGATCGGCTGCTTGCAAGGCAAACATCGCTGTGCTATCTCTCCGGGCCCGAGAATCACTCTTGGCCATGCTCGGGGGTGCCATATGGGATGCTGGGGATCGAACCTGGGTTCAGCCACATACCAGGCAAGTGCCTTACCCACTGTACTATTTCTCTGGCCCAAAGAAATGACTCTTGAAATGCGGCTTGAGAAATGATAAACAGCACCTCCAGACAAAAGAGGGAGCTATCATTTTAGGCCAAGAGAGTATAGCATGGAGAAATCTAGAAAAGATCTACCTCCAAGCTGGCTTGTATTTAAAGTTCTGAGACAGCTTAAAAAATTCAACATGCTGAGTTGACTTAAGCTAAAAATGGACATGGCTTCATCAGTATTAAGTTCAGGAAGCATCTTTATGCCAAGTGATTATCTGTAATTTTTTAAAACAACAGAGCACATAGATGAAGAACTTTTTCAAATTAAGTATAATACATCAATTTGAAACTAGCAATAGTCACATTTAACATCCATAACCCTTTAACAAAGGATATATGGTTAAGAGTTACAAAGAATTCAAGAGTCAATTTCTCCATTTTATGGAGAGGAGAAGCCAGTGACTTCCTCTGGTTAAAGCAAAATGGCTAAGCTAGAGGGAACTCTGGTTCCTTCTGCCAAGCCCAAATTGAGTGACAATTTGAGGGCTTTTGGAAAATAATGGCAAAATTATATGCAGTCCCAGGACTCAAACTGAAGTTGGCTGTGTGTAAGGCAAGTGCCTTAATCCTTGTACTTTCACTGACTCAATGCTGTTGATTGTTGAAAAAAATTCTTATGTATCTATTTTGTGTACTTGAATTCAAAGCACAGAGAGATGCAAGTAGTCAATCATTAGCAGATACAAATATCAGCAAGTTAACACATTGATGTCCTTAAGAACATGATCCTGGAGCCAGGATGTGGCTCAGTGGCAGAGTACTTACCTGGAAAGTATGAGGCTCTGTATCTATCTTTAACACCACCAAAAAAAGAAAAGAAAAGAAAAGAAAAGAAAAGAAAAGAAAAGAAAAGAAAAGAAAAGAAAAGAAAAGAAAAGAAAAGAAAAGAAAAGAAAAGAAAATGCTCTTCCTTATGGTTAAAGGTTCAGGACAGTCTTCCCCATCAACCTTCACACCACCTCTGGACCACATAGACCACAGCTGGAGGAGTTCTCCCTTCAAGTAATTGCTTTAGCTCTATGCTGCTGTCTGTGTAGTAAACTGGCAATCATGCCTTTGCTATGTTTACAGGAAAATTTAGCCACCACCCCCAGATTCTGGTGCCATCATCAAGTCTGACATAAGTTAGCAGAAGAACAGAATATTATGAATTTTGAATAAGCTGAGACAGAAATACAAACAAATGAATTGCTAAATATATAATTAAGCAAACAGGTTAAGTTGTGTTAGGAGATTGGAATCAGCATGGGATAATAAAACCTCTCTGTGGAAACAAAGATATGTTTTTTAAAAACACTAACAGATAATTGTGGGCAGATTTGTCAATCTGCTGCTGGGCTTAAAAAAGTCTATTCTCTACAAATGGCCAAAAGGCACATGAAAAAAAATGCTCCACATCACTAATCATCAGGGAGATGCAAATCAAAACAACTATGAGATACCATCTCACACCACAGAGATTGGCACACATCACAAAGAATGAGAACAAGCAGTGCTGGTGGGGATGTGGAGAGAAAGGAACCCTTTCCACTGCTGGTGAGAATGCCGTCTAGTCCAGCCCTTATGGAAAGTGATATGGAGATTTCTCCAAATACTGGAAATTGAGCTCCCATACGATCCAGCTATACCACTCCTAGGGATATAGCCTAGGAACACAAAAATATAATACAAAAATCCCTTCCTCATATCTATATTCATTGCAGCGCTATTTACAATAGCCAGACTCTGGAAACAACCAAGATGCCCTTCAACAGATGAATGGCTAAAGAAACTGTGGTACATATGCACAATGGAATATTATGCAGCTGTCAGGAGAAATGAAGTCATGAAATTTTCCTATACATGGATGTACATGGAATCTATTATGCTGAGTGAAATAAGTCAGAGGGAGAGCGATAGATGCAGAATAGTCTCCCTCACCTATGGGTTTTAAGAAAAATAAAAGACATTTTTGCAATAATTCTCAGAGACAAAGAGAGGAGGGCTGGAAGATCCAGCTCACAACATGAAGCTCATCATGAGGGCAGTTAGAGAAATAACTACATTGAGAACTATCATAACAAAGTATATGAATGAGAGAAGTAGAAAGCCTGTCTAGACTACAGGCGGAGGTGGGGTGGGGAGGAGGAAGAATCGGGGCATTGGTGATAGGAATGTTGCACTGGTGAAGGGGGGGTGTTCTTTACATGACTGAAACCCAACTACAATCATATTTGTAATCGAGGTATTTAAATAAAGATATTAATAATAAAAAAGTCTATTCTCAGGGCTGAAGAGATAATACAGCAAGTACGGCATTTGCCCTGTATATGACTGGCCCAGATTTGATCCTGGCATCCCATATGCCCCTGAGCACCACCAGGAGTAATCTCTGAGTTCAGAGCCAAAGTAGCCCCTGATAATCACAGAATATGCTTCCCCAACACACACACACACACACACACACACACACACACACAAATACACATACACAAACACACACACACAAATAAAGTTCAAGTGTTCTTTTTTGTTTGTTTGTTTTTGGGTCACACCCGGTGGTGCTCAGGGGTTACTCCTGGCTATCTGCTCAGAAATAGCTCCTGGCAGGCACGGGGGACCATATGGGACACTGGGATTCCAACCAACCACCTTTGGTCCTGGATCAGCTGCTTGCAAGGCAAATGCCGCTGTGCTATCTCTCCGGGCCCAGTTCAAGTGTTCTTAAGGAGGAAGTTCTCAGAACTGGGAGCATTCCCTTAACAAAATATATATTCCTCTGACATTAAAATCTCTTAGTGTGGAGTTAAAGTACTCGCTTTGCATAAAATTAACCCCAGTTTAATCTCCAGCACCACATATGACTTTCCAAATCCTGCCATGAGTGACCCCTGAGCACAGAGCCAGGAGTAAGCCCTGAGCACTACCGAATGTGGTCCTCAAAACAACCAAACAAAACTTTCACTCTAGTAAGCCCCTCGAAGGATGGTCATTGGGAAGCTGCCTCAGAGTCTAGGCTGAAGAGCAGAAGAAAATACTTGCATAGACAGGACAATGAGGATGAGTAGGGAAATTCTATATTAGATTCAGGAACCCCAACCCCACCAATATTAGTGCCCAGAATCAAGGATGAGGAACCAAGTAAGGAACCCCAAGCAAGCTGTGTGGAGGAAACTGAGCTCAAATAAGGAGGCAGGCAGGAGGTGGGGGACACAAGTCTTAAGGAGCTGATGAAAAATAGAGATGAAGAAAAATCAGTGGTAGGACCTCGCCTGTCCCCAATATTCCCACTATCGGCCTTATGGCAACTCTCCTGTTCTCGTCCCCATGCCTACAGCACTACTCACCAACCACCACCTTACCATTCGCAGCTGCAACATCTAGAATCATCACACCATTACCAGTCTTACCACAAACACTTCTGCCCCCCTACTCCCTCCCCCTGCCAAAGACACCCCCATGTCCCTCCATTACAAAGGAACTGACAGAAGCTTTACATTTTTACTTTGCCCTGTGAGTTTGAAATAGAAAGCAGCTGTAATGGACTTAAATGATAGCCCCAGTGCCCAGCTGACAGCATCCTGGTCAGAGCTTTGTCTCAAGGTTTTGGTTTTTTGAGGTCATACTAGTTTGCTGTGTAATGGTCAATGTATAGCCTCAAATCTCAAGAATCATTGCACTCCACACCAACTCCATCACCAAAGTCTGCTTTTCATCCACCGCCATCCACTCAGCTCTTTATCTGTCATGCTGTACTTCTGACAATCTGCTAGAACCCAATCCTTGGGTTTCTTTGCTTTTCTTCTTCTTTTTTTCTTTTGGCTTTTGGGCCACATTGGTGGTGCTCAGGGTTTACTCCTGGTTCTGCACTCAGAAATCACTCCTGGCAGGCTTGGGGATATGGGATGCCAGGATTCGAACCACCATCCATCCTGAATCAGCTGCGTGCAAACCCAGCTACACCCTACTGCCCTACTGCTGTGCTCTCTCCAACCCGAAAATATGACCTAAATTGTTTTGTTTGTTTGTTTGTTTTGTTTGGGGGCCATACTTTGGCAACACTCAGGGTTTTCTTTTGGTTCTGTGCTCAGAAGTTGCTCCTGGCAGGCTTGGGGGACCACGGTCAGTCCTGGGTCGGCTGCTTGCAAGGCAAATGCCCTACCGCTGTGCTATCTTTCTGGCCCTCTTGGGTTTCTTTTTTTTATTTTGCTTTGCTCTTTCATTGGTGTAGTTTCGTTACACATTTGGTCAAAATCTTTAGTGATTTGCTTTTCTCTGGCATTTTTCATTCAGTATAATCCCCTTTGGGTCCTTCTCTGCTGGTCTCCTTTTTTGGAGCTGAGTTGTCTATTTCAAACATCTCTAATTCCTCAACCCACTTCTCCCATCGCCAAAGAGAGGGTCTGGAGAGAGAGAGAGGATTTCCATACCTAAAAGATAGTGCCACTAAATAAAATAACCTTCATCCAGGATATATGTGCAGATATATGTGCAGATATATGTCATGTCTCATTTTTCAAAATTCTTTCAACACCCAAGGAGTAAGAGCTATCTCTAAGACATCTCCTCATACAAGACCATGAATAAGGGAACATGAACAATGTCCTTCTACCTGCCCCACTGTTGACTTTCATGCCTCCTCAGCTTTCAAGCCTCACTGGAAAAAATAAGAACGCAGCCAAGTCCTCCAGGGGCCCGTGAACAGTGTGAAACCCTGTGTGAAGCATTCCAGAGCACTCCAGGAAGAATAAATGGATTCTGCCTGGGGGTGTCAGAAAAGACATAACAGAGGATGTGACATTTATGAAATTGTCAAGAAAGGAGTAGGAGTTCACCAGAAAAAGCAGCGGAAGGGAGAGTATTTTGGGCACCATGTGGAGCACAAACAAATACACTGGCTGTATTGACTTACCTACCCCAAAGCACCCTGCTAGTCCAACACCTTGAACCCTCTGACATGATGGAAACACCAGCTCTACTTCCAAGGGATGGCCAAACTGCCCACTAGGCTCTTGTCATCTACTGAGCCCTACATTGACACCCTTCTCAGTCTTTACTAACTCTGTCTTCTATACCAATGCCCATCCTGCCACTTCCCAAGGAAGTAGAAATAAAAAGATTAGCTCTTGACTGGGGATGTGGCTCAGTGGTAGAGTCATGGAGTGTGAGGGCCTAGGTTCAATCCCTAGCACTTACAAAAACAAAAGATCTGCTCTGTAAAAACTCAAGTATGCTACACTAGGAAACAAAAGCTGCAATCTCATTGGATGAAGAGCTGAGGCCAAGAATTGCCCACTGAGGCTGAAAAAGAGACTACTAAAAGTGATCACTGAGCTCAGAGCCAGGAGTAAGGCCTGATCACTGCCAGTTGTGAGATAGGGAAAGGAATAAGAAATAGAAGGGCAAGAAGGAGGAGTGGAACAAGAAGGACAAAGAGAGAATCATGAGACTAGATGCTTCCATTGCTTCCTAAATCAACAGTATTGATTCAATCATGTTTTCAGGTTCAAAAATAGGCATCTATGAACATCCACTTAAGTGTTTTTGAGAAACTACAGTCTACTTTCTGAGATCTTTAGTCCTTGGATAGCTTTTAAACCTTTTTTTAGAATGTGCACTTCAATACCTTGCTTCTTAAAGGAAAATGTCAAGTCTATCCTTGGCAAGATTTCACAAAGTCAAGGTTCTACCCAGATTCATTCTCAGCTAAATTCTTACTAAGCTACTGTATCTCAAAATAAATATCATTCACTTACCCATCATTATTTATCAAACATATATTCTATGTGATACCTCTGCTGTTTACCCAAAATGTGCCATGATAAGAAGTTCCCTAACTTTTTGAAGCTGACATTCTACAGAGGGTTGATAGGAACAGCACAATTTATTTATTTTGTTTTGCTTCTGTGTGGGAGTCATGCTTGGTCATACTTAGGAGTTATTCCTAACTCAGCCCTCAGGAATTAGTCCTGGTGAACTTGATGACCATGGAATACTGGGGATCAAACCCAGATCAGTTATGTGCAAGGCAAATGCCCTACGTGTTGTACTATAAATAAAGTCATTCATAATAGTAATGGAAAGTGATAACAAGCAAACAATAGTGGGGGGTGTCCTGCCTTAGATGGACAAACAGAAGTAGTCTCTTTATAGCAGTGATGTTGAGCAAAGATAAGAAAACCATAAATAACTGGAGGAAAGGGCTGGAGAAGTAGTACAGGGATTAGTATTTACCTTGCACATGGTCAACCCAGATTTAATCCCCAGCACCACATTTGGTCCCCCAGAGCGCTGCCAGGAGTAATCATTGAGTGAAGCGCCAAGTAAGTCCTGAGCACAGGCTGGTATGGTCCAACCCTACCTTCCCCCAAGAAAATAACTGGGGGAAGTCACTCCTGGACAGAGTACAGAAGTTCAAGTCCCAGTATAGAATTACCTTTCAATTAGGGATGGGAAACATGCAACCTACTGCATGTATAGAACCTACAAAATCCTGTGGTCTGACTCTGCTCTGTGATGAGGCATATTTGCTATCTACAGCCTATCTACTGGTACTGTATGGTCCAGAAATGATAATATAAATGCTCAAATGGCTCTTGGCAAAAAAATGGTTCCCATCACTAGTTTAGTCAAAGATTAAAAAAAAGTCAGGGCTGGGGAAGGGGTAAGGAGGAGTGGTAATCAAGAGAATCAAAAGATATAATAAGAGTATCTTTTAGCCATCTGTATTTCTAAAAGGCACATGAAAAAATGCTCCACATCACTAATCATCAGGGAGATGCAAATCAAAACAACTGTGAGGTACCATCTCATGCCACAGAGAATGGCACACATCAGAAAGAATGAGAACAAGCAGTGTGGCGGGGATGTGGAGAGAAAGGAACTCTTATTCACTGCTGGTGGGAATGCCATCTGGTCCAACCTTTGTGGAAAGCGATATGGAGATTTCTCCAAAAGCTGGAAGTTAAGCTCCCATATGATCTAGCTATACCACTCCTAGGGATATATCCTAGGAACACAAAAATACAATACAAAAATCCCTTTTCACACCTATATTCATTGCAGCGTTGTTTACAATAGCCAGACTCTGGAAATAGCCTAGATGCCCCTCAATAGATGAATGGTTAAATAAACTATGGTACATAAATACAATGGAATATTATGCAGCCATCAGAAGAGATGAAGTCATGAAATTTTCCTATACATGGATGTATATGAGATCTATTATGCTGAGTGAAATAAGTCAGAGGGAGAGAGATAAGCATAGAATGGTCTCCATCATCTATGGGTTTTAAGAAAAATGAAAAACATTTGTGTAATGATTCTCAGAGACAAAATAGAGGAGGACTGGAATGTCCAGCTCCTGACATGAAGCTCACCACAGTGATCATTTAGTGCAATCACAGAAATAATTACACTGAGAACTATCATGACAAAATGTGACTGAATGAGGGAAGTAGAAAGCCTGTCTAGAGAACAGGCTGGTATGGGGTGGGGAGGAAGGACACTTGGGATATTGGTCTTGGGAATGTTGCACTGGTGAAGGATTTTATACATACATACATACATACATATATATATATATTAAAAAAGAAAATAAAAGATAAGGCCTCCCAATTCTTACCACAGGCTGTGTTTTTTACACTGACTGTTTAGAAAGAGGAGGTACAGTAAATGCACCCCATATACACCTCAACCTAGGCCCTTTGCCTGGTCTGTATTGTGAATTGCGGGACCAAAAAAACTATAATAAGAGTATCAAAGTTTGATCATTATAGAACCTTGAAGATCACAAGAAAGAATATAGATTGTATTTTAGCACAATTGAGATCCATAAAAAGGTTTAATGCAGGGGAATGTGAATGTCTGATTTCCTTTTTGAAAGGTAACAATGCGGATCCAAGGGATAGCTCATTGTTTAGAGCTCCTGCTAAACAACTAAACAGGTCAGTCCAAAAGCTTGCTCTCTAGAACTTCCTCATGTGCTGAGTAGGGTCCTAGAGGCATGGCTGTTTGTGCCAGGCATATTTGCTTTTTGTGATCTTTAGTTTCTGACTACAATACAGTGTTTGGGCACCACAGTTATAAAGGAACTACCCCCCTGTGAGCACTGCAACAACAACAACAACAACAACAAAAATACATCTGCACCAAAGCCTCAGGAAGTGTGACCCAAACTAGGCCTGCATATGAGCACCTCAATGACCACAAAAGCAATTGACTCAGATATGCTCGAGCACCCAAACTAAAGGAGTGATCCCCAGTGATCATGCACGAAAACACGAAAAGAAATAATGATGACTCCCAGTCCCCTCTGTGGCCTTAAATGCAGGCAATGCACAATTGATATACAACCCTCTGCTACACACAATTTTAAAACAAAAAGTGAGACCTTCCCTCCTGTTATGTTCATAATACAATAAAGTAAAGCAAAGCAGAAAGAAAAATTAAAAGAAAATTAGAAGATGGACATGACTGTTAACAGGGCATCTCAGTAACCAGAGGAGATGGTGGTGGTGCTGTCTATAAGTTAGGGTAGGGATGGGTAGGATGACAAGACATGGAGGGCTTTGACATAGTTTTGCAAGACATACGGCTGCAACAGATTCTTTAGATCCATTGTTTCTGTTCATTCTAAAAATCTGTAAATGACACTATTTTGAAAAGTCTGCTGCATGTGAAAAATCCCAAGTTTATCTACAGTAGGAATGTTTCTGAATTCTGGAAGATACTACTAGAGCTGCTGTGGAGAGAGAGCATGAGAAGAAAATGGGGAACTGATCCAGAGATCTGTCACAAATAGGTTGATCACTAATGATAGCTGCATTTTCATTTTAGCATTTCATGCTGAAATCAAACTTCAGAAAGCAGGAAGGTGAAGAGGCTGTCTCCCTAACTGACCCCAATAGCCATTCTTTTCTTCCTTCCAGAAATAGTGTCATAGCAATTTTTAGCTTTCACATGGTTACTCAGCTAAACAGCACATTTCTGTCTCCTTTAAGCTAGATGAGCCTCGTGATGAAGCACAGGCCAATGAACTGTGTGCAGAAAAAATAGGTTCCACTTCTGGGTCATTCCATTAGAAATGAAGCTGCTTATTCTCCTCTTGCCCCCTTTGAACTGCCTGAGAAATAGTGACGACAGTCACATTGGACCCTAAAATGGCATCTAAATGTTGAGAATGACAGAGATTATTCCTGCTGCCTTAGATCACTCATCTCTTAGAATAAAGACATGTACCCATACTGAGGAGTCTATCGAGATCTATCTTCAGTCTGTTCAGTAACAAATAAATATACACCCCACCTTTTGGTTCCAATAGCACAACAGGTAAGCACAAACCGATGCACAGTCTATACCCACAGTCAATACATAATCTACCATGTCATTCATTCCTCTTCTGCAGCGAACAACTGCTCCAGAAAACAGCAACTCTACAGGGCTGAAAACAACAGCAAGCAAATTTCCAGTTAACCCTGGAGATAGAGGAATATGCATTTAAACAAGTCTTATTATTGTTGTTGCTTGGGAAGGTTTTGTCATTGCAGCATCATCTAACCTACTCTGATTGAAACATCCTGATTGAAAATGATTCTAAAAACCATCCCCTGGCTTATATGAGAGCAAAGAAACACAACAAACAGAAGAGTTCTGGAAAATAATCAATAGTTAAGTCCCACTCCCAAAAGTCTGATTTAATTAGTCTGGAGTGCAGCTGAGGCTACAGAATTTTGATATATTTTCTTGATGATTCAAATATGCAGAATTCCAGAGGGCAGGGAGGTAGCTCAAATACTAGAGTACATGCTTCACATGTGGGAGCCTTTAGTGCCCATCACTACAAGCTCGCCAAAGCACCTTGCCAAATGCAGCTTATAAATTTTAAAACATATTTTTAAAAGATTGAAAATACCATATATTTATGTAGCATATAGCAGTAGCTTCTACATATGTACTTTTATTGTGCTTTATTCCAGCATGGTGAGGGACATTATATGGATACTAAATAATATCTTTTTTTTTTGGATGCTTGGAACTTAGTTTAATTTTTTTTAATATCTTTCTTTTTTAATCGAGTTTCCCACATCTGGGGAAATCGCAGGGATCAGCACATCCGGAGTGCAATGGATAAGCCTCGCCCTGGTGAAACCACCTTCGTGATCATGGTATCTCCCCTGCCAGGTAAGTATACTAAATAATATCTTAAGAAATAACTCCAAAATTATGATAGGGTGTCAATCATCTTACAGTGTCAACTCTGTGAGAACACAGAAGAAATTTCTCTCTTGCGTCAGTGTGTTTTTCCTAAACAAGTTTACTTTACCCTTTAACACTGTAATACTATGGCAATCTTTCTTTCCTTCTGAATAATCTTGGGATATTAAAAATTAAACTTGAGGTACAGAATCAGCAAGTGACCATGACTTCACTGGTAAAATTATGTTTGCTCTATCTCACCTTTATTTTCACTTGAATTCATGTTACTCACCTACAATATTAGGCAAATTAAGTTATGTCATTTCCAGAACAAAACTCTGTGTGTGTTATTAAAACTGTGGAGTATGTGTCACTAACTGGAGGAGGAACACATAAGAAAACAATCAAGAACACCTACTCAGGCCATAAGAACTAACAAGGTTTGTTATAGAATATTTCCAACAGAATTAGGGAGTTGACTTAAAGCAGCAGAGCAGAGATCTAGCATGTCTGAGGCCCTAGGTTCAATCCTTGGCATGCCAAGGACCACATAAGTGTTGACTCTGAGCGCTGGGCCCAGAGCCATTGGGCCAACAACTGCCAGGTGTGGCCCCCAGATCACCCAATCTGCTGATGTGGTTCCTTATAAATATTTCATCAATGTTTATTCGTTAAATTGTTCGTGTTACATAAGAACAGACATTCCCTCAGCATTGAAGAGAGTGGGTGGGTCTGAAATTAATAGAAACAAATATTCCTGCCTTATTTATGTAAACACATGGGAAGCCATGCTATGTGTAAAATTTTACATGTGTAAAATACCATACCCCTGAAAACCTATGATGAGCAAGAAAGGAAACACCTTAGGCAATATGCTGGGGATCCTACCAATCTCATGGTTCCACTCACCTTCAACTAAGTTCTGTATGGTGACTTTTATTGTCCATTATTACAGATTTAAAGGGCATTAGCTCCTGCCAGTCCTGGTGGCTGTAATAATAGTACTAGCAGGAACTCCACCATTCCTCAGCCTCTTTCTTTTTCATAGCTTCCAAGGTACATATCTTGGAACCATCTCTCACTACATCCCACACTCACTCACGCCAAACATCCTACTCATGGCTTTGCAGATCCTGCATGCTGTGTGCAGAGGCTTGAAAAAGAGTGATTCCAGCTCTATCCCAAATTATTCCTCTTCATGAGGATAATAATTACTAAATAACAAGATAATATCTTCATTATCATCTCTTCATGGCATTCTATTAAGAATTCAGAAATACTTGGTATTGTGTAACTCTGTATCATGAGTTGATCACAGCAGCTAAGTTCCACAACTTTGGAATATAGGATTGCTACTCAAATCATTGTATTTCCCATATATCACTGTGAACTATAACAAAAAGCTCTACATTACTAAAACAAACAAACAAACAAACAAAAAACTCAGCCCATGTTACAGAAAAGCAAGAGAACCTAAGAACAGTCCTTCAAACATTCTTGTATTCATTCTTAGAGATATTTCATAAACTCACTGTCTAGTTAGTTATTTGAAACTTATTATATCATTAAAAAACAAGATGATGGGGCCGGGAAGGTGGCGCTAGAGGTAAGGTGTCTGCCTTGCAAGCGCTAGCGTAGGACGGACCGCAGTTCGATCCCCCGGTGTTCCATATGGTCCCTCCAAGCCAGGGGTGATTTCTGAGTGCATAGCCAGGAGTAACCCCTGAGTGTCAAACGGTTGTGGCCCAAAAACCAAAAAAACAAAACAAAACAAAACAAGATGATGGGACCAGAGGGATAGAACAAAGGGTTTAATCCTTGGCACCACATACAGTCTCCTCAAGAACTGCCAGGAGTGACTAGAGCCAGGAGTAGTTCCTGGCTGAGCACAGCAGTCTTGCCCAACACGTACCCACTCACACACACCCCAAAATCACAAGGTTAAAACAGAAAGCAATACTCTCAAATTAAGCAACATAAGCCCAGTTAGGGAGTTGGAGCACAGTGGATAAGGCACTTGCCTTGTACACGACTGACACGGGACTGAGCCCTGGTATCCCATATGGTCCCTGAGCCCACCAGGAGTGATTTCTGAGTGCAGAGCCAGAAATATTCTGACTATCACTGGGTGTGGCCAAAAAAATTAAAGCCCAATTGGGTAGGCTAGAGAGATAGTACAGTGCGAAGGACGATTGTCTTGCATGTAACTGACCCCAGTTCAATCCCCGCACCACATTTGATTCCCCTAACACTGTCAGGAATAAGTCCTGAGAATAGAACCAAAAATAATCCATGGACAACTCCATGTGTTGCCTCAAAATAACAAAATTCCAGGTGATGGCAACAGTAACACTTGTGAGGATCCTTGGTGTCACTGAATTGTTCACTAAAAATTAAGAGGGCAGAGAAGAGAGCTAAGAGCAAGGAGCACATACTTGACCTGCAGGGGCACAAAGGTTTGAACTCTGACACTGTGTGGTCCTCTGAGCACCACTCAGAGCATTTCCTACCTGAGCACCATGAGGTAGGCACCTGAAAAAAAAAAAAAAAAGAGGGCCCGGAGAGATAGCACAGCGGTGTTTGCCTTGCAAGCAGCCGATCCAGGTGGTTGGTTCGAATCCCGGTGTCCCATATGGTCCCCCATGCCTGCCAGGAGCTATTTCTGAGCAGACAGCCAGGAGTAACCCCTGAGCACCGCCGGGTGTGGCCCAAAAACCAAAAAAAAAAAAAAAGGGAAGGAAGGAAGGAAGGAAGGAAGGAAGGAAGGAAGGAAGGAAGAAGGAAGGAAGGAGGAAGGAAGGAAGAGGGAGGGAGGAGGGAGGGAGGGAGGGAGGGAGGGAGGGAGGGAGAGAGAGAGAGAGAGAGAAGAAAGAAAGGAAGAAGAAAGAAGAAGAAAGAAAGAAAGAAGAAAGAAAGAAAGAAAGAAAGAAAGAAAGAAAAGAAAGAAGAAGAAGAAAGAAGAAAGAAAGAAAGAAAGAAAGAAAGAGAAAGAAAGAGAAGAAGAAAGAAAGAAAGAGAAAGAAAGAAAGAAAGAAAGAAAGAAAGAAAGAAAGAAAGAAAGAAAGAAAGAAAGAAAGAAAGAAAGAAAGAAAGAAAGAAAACAAGTGGCTATGTTAGCAAAAAAGTCACATAACAATTTACTGCAGCTCTTTAAAATCTGTACTTAATTCATAAAGTGAATGACATGTGATCCACACGGAGAAGCAGAAGGAGTCTACCTTCCCACCTGCTGTCTGATCCACACCAGTGGCCTTCCTGGAAGGGCATTTTAACTGCTTCTGTTGCTTCTCCCTCCAGCTACTACTAATATCAAAAATGTCTTTTCCCTGTGCATTTTCACATTCTCAGCTACAGAAAGACTGAGTCAATCATCTCAGGAATGACTAAACAGCTTCAAGCTACCGTCTAGCGACTGCATTGATGCATGAATATTTTAAGTGAGTAAGATTCAGGAAGTGCTTGCATTTGTGATATATATATGTGTGTATGTGTGTACTGTATGTATGTATTTGTGTGTTGTACTTTGCAGGAAGAGTGGGGGCTACATACACAGGACATCACCTGTGGTATCCTTTTCCATTTTGCAGGCGCTACTATGTGAGAAACCATTGTTGAGCAAATCGATAAATAAAGAACCTGAATCACTATGGACAGACACTGCTGGTGCCATGATAGGTACAAAACCATGGGCTAAGCAAGCACACAGAGTTAGTATAGAAACACATGTAGAGCAGGACAGATAGATAGCACAGTGGGTAGGGTGTGCCTTGCATGCAGCCAACCTGGTTTCGATCTCCAGGATCCCTGAACACTGAATTACCAGGAGTAATTCCTGGGTGTAGAGCCAGAAGTAACTCCTGAGCATTGCTGAGTGTGACCCCAAAACAAAAACAAACAAACAAAAAAACACATGTAGTGCTAAAAGAGTTGCAGAGAAAAAAACAGAGGCCCTGATAAAGTCACAAACTTCTAAAACTTGCCATACCTACCCTGCTTCTAGATGTTTCCCTTGCAAGAGCAAAATGATTAGTTTTGGTCAACTGGTGTTTGGTGTCTATTGAATTGCAACTGAAAGATTACTAACATATACAGCTTCAAAACAAGGTTTTCACCAGATCAAGTTTGATTCTCATTCACTTGTCATTCCCAAACCATCTATCATTAACCACTGTCCTCCAATCTAACTTCTCAGTGCTCTCCTCCAGCCTCTATCCAAATACCTATTCACCTGCCCTATTATCTAAAGTGCTCCAGGCCTCAACACTATCTTGAAACTTTCTCATTTCTGACAGTGGAAGAATCATCAAAAATTCATAGAAACAAGAATTCTGGGGCTGAAGACCACCCTATCAGGGCTTTGCCCTTCCCTACCTATCCATCTGGACTTCAAGAGTGCAGTGGGTTCCACACATGCTCTCACATTTAGTCTCAACTATGAAACCCATATCTTGTTCCTGTCAGTTTTCTGGTGGCTACTGTTAGCAACAAAATCAGTTGTGGTGGAAGGCTTGGACAATGCAGGCCTTTTGGGCAGATTTATGCATTGGTCATAATTGGGTTTGTCCTGCCTGTACTATCTATAAATCACTTGCCAGAGGCTACAGCAGTTCAGTCCCTGACACTACATATGGTTTCCTGAGCATCTTGGTAGCAACCCCTAAACACAAAGCCAAGAGCAGCCCTAAGCAAGAAGAAGTGTGACCTAAAAAAATTCCTAAATAGGAGCAGGAGCAATAGCACAGCAGTAGGGCATTTGCCTTGCACGAAGTGACCCAGTATGAACCCAGGTTGTATCCCCAATCTCTGGCATCCCATATCCTCTGAGCCTGCCAGGAGTGATTTCTGAGTGCAGAACCAGGAGTAACCTCTGAGCGTCACCAGTGTGCTCCCCCCCCCAAAAAAAAAAAAAACCTAAATAAATAAAATTACCTGCTACCACATTAAAAAATTGACTCCCATGGGCAGTAGAGTAAGTTGTTTGTTTTGCAAGCTGCCAATATTGATTTGATTCCCAGCACTATTTATGGTACTCCAAGTGTCACCAAAAGTCATTCATGAGCATAGAGTCAGTAACAAGAATCAGTAATCAAGCTGTGCTTGAGCACAGCTAAGTGTGTTTCCTCTCTCAATAAACTGATCCCCAGGTCTAGAGATGTTATTCAGCAGTATCACATGTTTCCTGGGTTTGATCTCTACCACCACAAAAAATAAGCAAATAAACAATGACACCAATATATATACCGAATTTTCTGGCATATAAGACGACTTTTGAAACAAAAAAAAGTCAACCGAAAATCAGGGGTCGTCTTATACGCCGAGTATATCCTGAAAAATGTTTCAATATGCCACTAAACAAAAATTGTCTGAATATTGCCACAAAACGAATTTTCCACTCGATCCTGCACCAATCACTGCAAGACTGCTCAGACCGCCTCTCTAACTCAGCTAATCCAAGTAGGCTTTTTATGCATGCAAATTAGACAATGTTCTGGACCCGAATCTACACTGTCAAAAGCCTGCTCAGATTGGCCAGTCAGAGAGGAAGTCTTTTACAGCATAACCTTTGAACCTTTGCTTGTTGTGATTGGCTCACTGTGGTACATGAGCACAGGAACACATGCAGCACAGGAAGGTTCTGTCTGATACAGCGAATATAGGCCTAAACCTATGTTTTAACTGCAAAATTAGGGGATCGTCTTATACGCCGGCAAATACGGTAATTAAAACCACTGAGATATATATTTAAAAGTGATGAAGGTGGGCTGGAGTGATAGCGCAGTGTAGGGCGTTAGCCTTCTATGCAGCTGATCCAGGATGAACCTTGGTTCAATCCCCAGCATCCCATATGATCCCCTGAGCCAGGAGCAATTTTTGAGTGCATAGACAGGAGTAACCCCTGAGCGTCACCAATCACCGGGTGTGGCCCAAACCCCTCCCCCCCAAAAAAGTGAAGGTAGACAATGTTATGCTATGTATAAGTTACAATAAAGCATTTTTTTGTTATTGTTGTGGAGAATGGGGCATGTTGGGTTGGGGTTGACTGAACCCAGGGACTCAAGCATGACTCACATCCTGATCCCAAAACATGATTTAGTATCATTGTTCGGCCAGAGAGATAGTACACCAGATAGGGTATTTGCCTTGAACATGGCCAACCTGAATTGAGCCCAGGCATTGCATATAGTCTTTGAGCTCCAACAGGAGTGATCCTTGTGCATAGAACCAAGAGTAAGCCCTGAGCACTGCTCCTGGTTCAAAACCCTCTCAAAAAAGGTTATGGTACCACAGCATAGCACAGCAGTAAGGTGTTTGCCTTAGACACAGAAGGACTGTGGTTCAAATCCTGGCATCCCATATGGTCCCCCGAGCCTGCCAGGAGCGATTTCTAAGCATAGAGCCAGGAGTAGGCCCTGAGCGCTGCCGGGTGTGACCCCAAAACCAAAAAAAAAAAAAAATTAAAACAATCATTTAAAAATTAAAAGCAATGTGGGCTTGAGCAGCAGGTAGGGTGTTTGCCTTGCACACAGCCAACTCAGATTCAATCTCCAGCATCCCTTATAGCTCCTCGGGCACCACCAGGAGTGTTTCCTGAGCGCTGAGCTCAGTAACCCCAGAGCATTGCTGAGTGTGGCCCAAAAACAAAAAAAAAATTAAAAGCAACAATATCCTTTTGTTTACACAATTGATACTTTTTTAGCTTCTTCTGTAAAAATGTTAAACAAAATAACTAGAAATAAGACATTTGCATCTTATTGGGTTAATTTAAATATTGAGCTTCTCTACTAATATATAAATAATAATACCCAAGTATCAAACATACATTGTAACAATACACATTATTCTTACAAAGTATATATTTTATATAACTTTCATTATATTATTTTAATTGTGATATTAAATATGATATTTAATATATTTAATTTAATAAATATAATTAAGTATAATAAATATAATAAATAAAATAAATATAATTATGTACATTAAATTAATGTGGCAGCCAAAATCCAAAGGAAAATTGAATGTTCTCTGTCAAAAATGTCTCCCCACAATACAATTATTAAAAAAAAAATCCCCAAATTAAATCACCCCTCAAGCTTTCTGAAATTAGGAGAAAATTCGTGCAGATGACCTATTTCTCCCCCATGTGATTATTTTGATAATTGACTTTTGTCCCCCCAGGGAAGAGTTAAAATATAATTGAGCTGCACCTGCCTCATAGAAGAAACAGCTTGATATACCAATAATCTCACAAATATTGTACTTAACTGGGGAATCAAGCACTCTTCTTTCTCCTTAATTGTATCAAACAATTAATCGATTTTTGCTAGAGAATTTGATGTCTTGGAAAATGCAGAATCTTTTCAAGTTTGTTTTTTCTTCTCAGAAAATTTCTTCTCAAAACAAAAAAATGAGAAACATGCCCCAACTAACAGAGAAGGGCATAAATTAAAAAATAAAGTAGACATATTTTTAGCATCTGAATTATTACAAAGAAATGCTTATATGAGTTGGATAGATAGTACAACAGGTAAGGTTGTATTTACAACCTTGCATGCTGCTGACCCATGTACTGATCCCCAGCACCCCAAATGGTACCATGAACCCCATCATATATGATCAATGAGTGTAGACTTAGGTGTAAGCCTGGAGCACTGCTTGGTATTGTCCAAGATCCCTCCAACCCCCTTAAAAAGAGGAAATGTTTAGAAAGACTCAGATGTCATCTATGCCTATAGGCCCTTTATTTATATTTATATCCCTTTTTTTTAAAGACCATGTATTTCATAGTTGCTCATAATACATTTGTTCCAAGATAAATCCCACCACTAATGTAAAATTCCCTCCCCTGTTGTCCCCAGATTCTCATCCATTCCCAAACCTACCCTCTTGGAAGGAACAAAATCATATATTTTATACTGCTTACTTACAGGTAAGTAGAAAGAAAATTATTTTTTGAAACACAATAAAAATTTTTTGAAAATTAATGTATCTTACATGAGGTCATTATGCATTGTCAGAAGGTTTACTGAGTTGATTTTCTATTATTGGTTTTGTTTCTGAACATTAGGTGGCTTGAATCCACGTTGATGTCTAAATTTGTATGTTCCTATGGGAATAACAGCATTGAAAAAAATTGGAATTATCATGCAGTCCAGGAATTCCAAGTTCTGTGGCTGATACTGCAGCTTTTGTGGGGCATGGTTTCAGGTGCCAGGGCTTCTGGAAGTATGCGAAGGTGGGAGCGAGGGTGTCCACACTCACTCAAAGAAAGGTGTGGAGATATCAGCCTGTGTATTAGCACACCTGAAATGTTAGTGGGTTTGGCATCTCTACAGAGTTCTGTGGTTGAGAGGTGAAGCTGAATAGGCCCTTTTTAATTAATGCTTTCCATACATAAGGTACAAATGCTGAATGCTTCCCTTCAGATTGAAGTACTTCTCTCTGCTTTGGTATTTATGTGCACCAAAAGAAACTAGGAAAGTTTACAGAGAAGCATGTTTACTCTAGTGAAAGTGAGATGTCAAAAAGTTTCAAAGCACCATCTAGATAGAGGCCAGGTATCAAAAAGACATCAGCCCTAGCTATTTCTGAACACAGGTTGCCATAGTGCAAGGCATGCCATTATTGTTACTTGAAAATAATAAAGCATTCTCTTAAAATTGAATATAGAATAAGTCTTTTCATGAATTGAAGTTTCTATTTCTAGTCTTTCCCCAGCCCAGTTTTTAGAGTTAAATCCATGTAAAGTTTCTGATAAATGTTTCTAATGACAAGTCCGCAACTTAAATTCTTCAGAAACAGAATATTCCATTTGCTCTGTTACTCTGCCTCAGAGCTTTCCAAATTTGTAAGAATATTTGAAGGCAGAACAATGTGGACTATTAAAATCAAAATATATTTCTTTGAGGGTTCATTGGAGAACCTAGCCAAGCTCTTCTTAAGATTTATCGGGCCCGGAGAGATAGCACAGTGGCGTTTGCCTTGCAAGCATCCAATCCAGGACCAAAGGTGGTTGGTTCAAATCCCGGTGTCCCATATGGTCCTCCGTGCCTGCCGGGAGCTATTGCTGAGCAGACAGCCAGGAGTAACCCCTGAGCACAGCTGGGTGTGGCCCAAAAACCAAAAAAAAAAAAAAAAGATTTATCTATTTGGGGCTGGAGCAATAGCTCCAGGTGTAGGATAGGGTGTAGGTATAGCTGTAGGGTATAAGCCTTGCACATGGTCAACCCAGAACAAACCCTGGTTAGATTCCCGGCATCCCATATGGTCCCCTGAGCCTGCCAGGAGCAACTTCTGAATGCAGAGCCAGGAGTAATTCCTGAGCATCACAAAACAGACAAACAAAAAAAGATTTATCTATTTGAAGTGCTCTAATCTGAAGTGTTAGTATAAAGAGTGCTGGCTTGGGATGGCTTGAAGTGCTACACGTTGCTTGGATTGAAACCAAGTAAATGTCATCTTGGTCCTGAGGCTCCCTGCCTGTACTGGTCTCTCTTGCCCACTTGCCTACCAGAGTGTGGTTCACAGTGGATGCTTCTAAGGTCCACAACCCAATTTCAGCATGCACATTTGCACACTCATCCAGGAAGGAAGCTCCATCCAAGAGGGAGGAAGTAGAAAAAAAGGCACCATTCTAGGAAGCAGACCCTTCAAAATGTTGGTACACCAAGGCAAAAGAAACAGAACTGCAGATTACAATGGGACTGCATCCTCTGTCATCCCACACACACAAATCTCTGTCTGCAGAAATTTCCTGGAGTTTGCAGAGTCTGACCGAATAGCAAGTGCTAATGAAGGCAAATATTTCTTCTGAGTCCAAGAAAGGGCCAGACTCAAAGAAAAAAAAAATGCAATTGAGCAACATCAATCAAGGCTAAAAATAAATAAATAAAATAAGACAGCTGAGAAAAAGTAGTGGTTCCCACTAGGAAGCAAACCACCAGCAAGTGAGAGACTGGTTTCTCCAACCAGCCACACCATAGGAATCAATTAAGCAACCTGTTTTCACTCCACATTGACTCGTTCTTTTGACAAAAGTGTGGGCTCTGTTCTGAGCCCCAGGAAGAAGATGTCTGGCCACACATGGAAGAATGAAGGGGAAAGGCCAGAGCAAAGCCAAAATAATTTCCAACTTATGTCATCCATAAGTACACTCTAGACAGATCAAACTTTTTTGGTGGGGGCCACACCCGGTGGTGCTCAGGCATTATTACTAACTCTGCCTCAGGAATTGCACCTGGCAGGTTTGAGGGACCACCTGAGATGTCGGGGATCAAAGCAGGGACAGAAACCATATACAGTGATACATGTTTTTCATGCATAGAATCCCAGTTTAATACCTTATATGGCATATACCCCTGTAGCCATGGTGGCCCGAGAGCACCACTGATTATAGTCTGGGTGGCTCCTGGACATAGCCAGAGTGGTCTGGCCAAGTCCATCTTCACAAGGTCCAAACAACACTGCAGAACCTAGCAGTACAGCCGCCTTATGCCCTTGCATTCACCAGCTGTCCTGGTGGGCCCAGAATGCCTGAGAGTCACCTCAGATCTCTAAATCTTGCTAGTGAGATCCCTAAAATAAATAAGTACATAAATAAAGTTCACTGTAACAAGTGACATCTACAGATCAAGTAAAATTTTACAATTGTGCCCGTGAATATGATTCATTGTTGTCTTTTATTCAGCTAAATATAACAGTTGCACTGACCACAAGGACATGACCTCTAGGACATGAGAAATGACTATGGATGTCCTTTCAAGTGTAGACATTCTCTGTTGTTTTCTGTCTATGTTGATCATTCAACCATGGTTATGGAAGAGAAAATATACAGTATGAATTGGAATTCTCTGTCTTAAGTTCTGCCATTCTTCTTGGGAAAACTTGGGTCAAACACTTTATTCTTCAGGAAATGAGAGATTGAAAATATTGCAGTCTCTTCCCATTCCATAATTTTGTAATTCTAAATTTATGCATAAATTTTGCATATATACTTATGCTTCTAGACACATGGTTATTCTTAGAGCTATGCACAAAACCTGTATCTTCTGTGACGCACTCACAGTTCATCAGAGAAGCATGTCTATAATCAGAGTTCAATTATAATCCAAAGAATTATTGCAGCCAGAGCCATAGTACAGTGAATATGGCACTTGCCTTGCGTGTGGTTGACCCAAATTCAATCTCAGCATCCCATGTGGGTCCCTGAGCACTACCAGGAATAACCCTTGAGCATCACTATGTATGGATCAAAACAAACCCAGTAAAGGAATCATTTTTCCAAGTTATTTCAAAAGAGTATCAGCTTGGTAACTGGATTTATTTTTTAATCTAAATACCTATAATTCTCTATATAATTTATAAGTATTTATATTGATTTCAAAATAACTCAGTGTGGCCTCACTGAATTATAATAAAGATTATCTGACTAGATACCTAAAAGAACACTAGGTTCCTTGTTCTAAAGTGGAAATTTCCAAAATAGTTGCAAAAATGTTACATATTCTACATGCACAAAGATGACTGTTTTAATTATTTATTTATTTTTGGTTTTTGGGTCACACCCGGCAGCACTCAGGGTGGCTCTACGCTCAGAAATCGCTCCTGGCAGGCTCAGGGGACCATATGGGATGCCTGGGAGTCGAACCACTGACCTTCTGCATGCATGGCAAACGCCTTAACTCCATGCTATCTCTCCTGCCCCAGATGACTGTTATACTTCAAAGGTGGCACCTATTTTCCCTCCCCTTGAAACCAAAATGGTACTTTGATCTGCTTGCACTAAAGACTGTCATGGAACTGATCTTATATAGCTTATCATATAAAGTCTGTAGCTTGATCCTATACTTGTTGAGATGCTCCTTCTTGGAGCCCAGCCACCATGTTGTGAGGAGGCTCAAGCAACAATACTAAGCAGCCCAGGTGGAGGAGACCAGCCCCCTGCCAAAAGCTCTACTCAAGTTCTCAGCCAGCATCAGTACCAACTGCCAAGCACACATGTGAGGCTATTTTTAGATCTTTCAGCCATCCCAGTGCCCACACAACATCACACAGAATTTTTTTAATGTTGTTGCCTTAAGCCACTAAATTTGGGGAAGTTTGTTAGAGGCACTTTTTCCCCTATTTAAAAGAATTTAAAGTTTATGCAAAATATAATACCTGAGATCTCTCAATTAGTTCTTCCTTCATTCAAATAATAACTTAATGAGCATATTCTAAGCTAGATGCCAGGATGCATAGGAGACTAAATGCAAACTGGAACCTATCTCCTAGTACAAGGAATAATCTGGATAAGGAGTTAGAAAACAACAGAAAAATCTCATTACATATGAAATTATAATTATGATTTCAGTACCATAAACCAACATAAGTCATTGTGGGAGTCCTAAGTGGAGGAATGTTCAGGAAAATTAGTAAAGGTAGTGAAGACTACACCTGAGTTTCTGGAAAAATTTAAAGTAAATCAGGCAGAGAGAACAAAAATTCTTCACATGGAGGACTTAGTATGTGCAAAAGACCCTGGCAAGAAAAAAGATGTGTATGTTCAAGTTATTTGATCTGAACTACGAGATTGTAACTCAAGATGAATCATAACCAAAGATGGAAGGCCCCCCAAAAATGTCCCAAAGGACTAAGGTTATACTCCACATGTGGCAACATGGCATGGTTCCTCAAACATCACTGGAAGTGCTTCTCTTGTATGATATTTCTGTCCTCACAAATCCAGATTTAATGAGGAGTTCAACAAACTAATCCAACTCTAATCAGATTTTCTCTTAGAACTTCAGTGGGGAGAAAACTGAGGTATCTCCATGAAAGTGACATGGAGTATTTCACCAAGCAATCTGTATATACATTAACACCCATGAGTATTTCATGGATCACACCTAGGCAAGTTATACACACACCTTTCTTCTTTGCTACATTCCACTCCATTGTTGATCCACATCTATGTCTTCATAACTAAATTATAAATCATTTATATACAATGGCGCTGTTTCAATCAACTCTTCCTTCTTCACTGTATCTAGCATACTGCTGGGAACGCATATCAAATATTCAATAAAGTGTTTTACAAAATCTTAAATAATGAGTAAGTAATCCATTCATAAGTAATCTACAAGAAGTGATGTCCCCTAGAGAAAACTCAAGCTTTGCTTGAAAAACCATTCCCACAATAGCAAATCTTGCTGTCAAACATTGTTCTTTTCTAATTTTAGTCTGTTCTCAAGTTTCTTCCTCAATGAAGACCACAAGCAGTCCTTCCAAAGACTATCTCGGTATATACTTTGAAAATCATTACTGGGTCACCCTTAGTTTTCTCTCCTTTCCGTAACAAAATATTTCATCTTTTCACCTTTCTTCAAATACCATTTAGTGGCTCCCTGGATTCATTCCAAGTCTTCAAACTTTCTATATATATTGTGGAGGCCAGTAATATAGTAGACTAAGAAACAAGGTCAAAGACACTGGAGAGACTTGGTGTGCAGTACTCAGGAGAGCAGCAGCTTTTTTCTGAGACAGCTTATTTCCAAGCCAACTCACAAGCCTGCATGTGTATATGAGCACACATAGACACATGCACAAGGACACACAAACACTGAAACCTTTTACTAGCTCAGAAAAGTATGATTGTTCTGAGATGAACTGCAAACTGTTCTCTGCCCCTCATAGCCAGACTTAACTATGTCACTCACCAAGTTAATATTATTACATTCTTAGTGATAGTTTTCTCCCAGGCATCTATAAATGATATGACATAGAAACAAGCAGCCCACACTAAGAAATTCCATCATTTGCCTGTAGCCAAAACTCAAAAACAATGCATTAATAGCCAGTTTACAAATAATGAAGCTCTAATAACATAACATCTATAAACATGGTTACTGTTTTTTTTTTGGTTGGTCTGATATGGTTTTAATTTAATTGTGCTCAGGAACTACTCCATGCTCTGTGCTTAGGAGTGACTCCTGGCACAAGGTACCCTGTGGTGTAAGATTAGAACCCTGACCTTTCCTATATAAAACATGTGCTCCAGTAGCCCTACTTCTGCACTTTTGTATGAGAAGAGAAGAGACGAGACAAGATGAAGAGGGGGCCAGAGTGATAGCACACTGGTGCCTTGCACGCTGATGATCCAGGAAGAACCAGAGTACAATCCTCAGCATCCCATATGGTCCCCCGAATCTGCCAGGAGCAATTTCTGGATGCAGAGCCAGGAGTAACTCTTGTACACTGCTGGGTGTACCCATCCCCCAAATAAGAAGACAGGAGAACAAAACAGCCAGGAGGGGAGGAGTGGAAGGAGAGGAAAGACAAGAAATGTGGAAGAAGAAGAAATTGGCATATGGATGGAAACTGTTTTGATTTGGTGGGTTGATTGGCTAATTTTGGTTTACGCCTAGCTCTAGCTCAGGAATCACTCATGGCAGTGCTCAGGGGACAATATGGGATGCTAGGAATGTGCAAGACCCACTATATTATACCTCTGGTCCAAAACTGTTCCATTTTATTTCAGAGATTCTAACTACAATTTGCAATCGTTTTTATCTTTTTATTTCTTTTTTCTTTTATTTTCATTTTTATCTTTTTAAAACTACAAAAATCACTGTATTGTAACCATCACTGAAGTCCAGATATAAATCGGACCAGTCTACAGATTATAGATATCTATATTATATTGTGTGCAGGATGAATGCTGAATTGTAAAGAGTTCTCAAAATTATGTATTATTTTTAGACAGAAAACTTGAGTGTGAATAAAATACAATTATACTAACTCCTGAATTTGATAAAACGTTTTGTAATGCTCACAAATCCTGTATCAAAAGGATACATGAAGTATATTGGTTCTAAAATATTGCACTGGTTTTAAATTACTTTCAAAATTATGCAGTAGGCAATACATTTCACCTTTTTTGTTTGTTTGTTTTGGGCCACACCCAGTGTGCTCAGGGGTTACTCCTGGCAGACTCGGGGTACCATTTGGGATGCTGAGGATCAAACCGGGGTCTGTCCCAAGTAGGCCCTGTGTAAGGCAAATGTGCTATCGCTCTGGCCCCCACATTTCATATTTTTAAGTCAACACATAGCGGGGCACTTAAGAATTTATACATGCATTTTCTTGCTTTGTCATTTATTGACATGAGTTGAAGAAAGAATTAAAATATTAAAAAGTGTAATGGTTATTTTCTTTGTGTTTAGAAAAAAAGTCAAGCATTAATGAAGAGGTGGTGGTAAACGAACTCCAAACCTTTAGTCAAACAACTTAGGGGATACACTACTGTATAATTAGCATTTCTAAGGATTTGCAATAATAAAGCATTTCCCAAAATAGGCGCCTACAAAATAAACATCAACAGGATCTCAAACAGTTGCATAACTCAAAAAAATATAAGATGAAGAATGTCTTTGCCTTACAAAAAAGGAAAATCTAAGCTCTACAGAGGGGATAAAATGAATTTCTAGGCTCTAAGATATACTTTCCTTAATAATATATATACTTAATGCACACTGAATGAGAGCAGTAGTAACATCTATTCTGCAGAAAATGGAATTTTGCATAATAAATAGCATCTAAGTACATGTATCAGAGAAAGCAGGGTTCAATTTTAAAAAGTCTAATGCCTATTCATCCTTAATGGTCTGTTCAAACTGATGATCATCACTAAAGAAGCACATGGCGGGCAACATCCTAGGGCCAAAACACATTACACAATGCTCAGAGTGACCTAGGGAAAGAGAACTTCCCAAGGTCAGTCCCCAGAACCCAGCGTCTTCTAGGTGCGATGACCAAAGTCCTCCTAGGTCACTCAGGATGCGCACACCTGAACTGTTTTTACTTAAAGAGAAATCAAGGTGACTCATTAGCACCCAGAGGCACAGCAGGGGTGTTGTCACCTGGAGCACTTTGACAGTCCGAAAAGTAAGGACCAATAATTCCTGTGTCAAGGTGAAAAGCGCCCCAGCTTTCCATGTGACGGCAATCTCGGGCGTGCACCAAAGCGCACTTGATCCCCACAAAAGTAGGCAAATATTGAGGGAGAAAAAAGGACACTCTGTGGAGTCCCTCCAGAGCCCAGAGGCTGAATACCAACCAGCCTTGGCATATTTTGATGTATGCAGACCTGGCAGTCTTTCCTAGCTAGGTAAAGCAAAGCAGTGGTCCAAGAAAGAGAATAAACTTTTCTGCTCAGCTTGCTTTTGCTTTCCGGCGGAGATCTCTTCCCCAGACCTGCACGAAGACTATTCAAAGTGGGGCAAAAGAGATAAGCGCCCTCCATCTCAGCAACATCCAACCCGTGCCAGAGCTCCGAAGGTGACTTCCAGTCCAGTCCGTAACTTAGAGACATTGGCACACGCGCGCAAGTTGCAACCAACAGTCCATCCACCTCTTGCATCTCCAACGTCCACCAGGTAAACCAGGGCTCCGCGGAGTTGCGGCCACGCGCCCCAAACTAACTTCCCAGAGTGGTACCCAGTCGCCCAGGAAGATTCGGCCGAGCGTCGGGTAAAGGAAGGAGGATGGATAGGAAGCACGGAGGAAGGGGGAACAGGGAGCGCCCCAGACCCGGCCCAAGCGCACAAGGACAGGTCCAGGGCTGCGCATCGCTCCCCGACTCTGTGCGTTCGCTACCCCTCTTCTTCCTCCACCTGCTCCTCCTACCTGTCTGAGGATGAAGCTGGTGGAAGTGGTGCTGCCATCGGATCTTTTCAACCTGCTCCTCCGGGTCGTGGTGCCTCGGGCCACCTGCACTCGACACACGGGGCCAAGAGAAGTCGGTGAGGACGGCTGCGCGGCGCGCGTGGGGAGGACCACCCGGTTGCAAGTCGAAATCCGGACCCGCTCCCGGCCCCCCCGAACATGCCGCCGCCTCCAAGGGTCCCCGCTACTGCCCCCATCCCACCCCAGCCCTCTGCACCCACCACATCCATTAACAAAGACTCTCCGGGTGCGGGGTCCGAGTCCCCGGCATGGATGGGATGGGATGGGATGGGGAAGGCTGCGAAGCTCCGGAGCGGGAGCGCAGGGAAGGGACGAGGCGTGGAGGAGGTGCAGGAGGGGGGAGGAGGAGAAAGAGGAGGAGCGCGAAGAAAACGGGGCGCGGGGGGGAGGGGGAGCGGGCCGGAGGGCTCGCGGGACCTGGGGGGGCCGGGCACCGAGGCGGGGCGCTCGGGGGTGGCGGGGGCGGTACCTGCGCTGGGGGCGAGTGCTGCCCGTCTGTCGTCCCGTTCTTGGCGTAGGAGGAGGACATGGTTCAGAGCTGCATGGTCCGGGCCGAGGAGGAGCAGGAGGAGCAGGAGGAGGAGGAGGAGGAAGAGGAGGAAGGAAAGGTGGCGGGGCCCCGCGCGCAGCTCTCCACCCTGGATCGGAGAGCGCAAAGCCCTTGCCGGGAGAGAGGCGCGAGCTTCGCCCGAACCCCGGCGGCGGCGCAGGTCCGCGGCTCGCGCTTGGCACCGGAGCGTTCCAGAGGCTGCAGCCGGGAGGGCTCCGAGCTGGGGTGGGTGGGGGTGGGAAGATTAAAATAGTCTGCAGAGTTTCAAAGGAGACAAAGGTGGCACGGTTCATGAATCAGGACTTGGGGAGGGACTCTTGGTGCAGTGAGGCAAGGAGTGGGAAGAGCCTACGGCGTGTGTGTGTGTGTGTGTGTGTGTGTGTGTGTGTGTGTGTGTGTGTGTGTGTGTGTCCGCGCTGCACACTGCAAATTTAGGAGGGCTAGCACCCATCCAAGATCTCTTCTGAGACTTATCTTCCACTTCTCCCGGTGTGTTTAGGACCAGGCTTTGGGATTTGCGGTTTGGTCAATGCGTGTGTGTGTGTGTGCTTTGGGGTTGCATTTTTGTGTGGGTCAAATCGAGCGTGACAACCGGGAGACCTGTGCAACCTCGAAGCAGCCCCCCCTCCCCATGCTTGAAGGCTCTGGAGGTGGCCCCGCGGGAGTTCCGCGATGTCCTAAGGAGTTTTGAAGGTCATGGTAGACCTGCTGAAAAGCGCGAGTTGGCCACTTGCCTCTCATGTCTACGCGGGCGGGCGAGGAGCGCAGTTTTCCAAAGAGGAAACTCAGCCTTGACACCACACATATACACGCTTTGCCTGGTTGCTACCTTTGGTTTCCACCTGCAAGTACACACACACACACACACACACACACACACACACACACACACACACACACACGGAATCAAATTGAAAGAACCATCTATAGAAGGAATTTTTGAGGAGTAATAGGAAGATCTATGTATATGCAGATTCAGAAATAAATTTCATTTAACTATACTTACTTCAAGAGAAAGCCATCACTTAAATCTGGTAGAATCTTAAACACAGTTGGCTGAATCAGATCCTGTCACCTTGATTTCTAGCATTTTTTGTGAGATGGCAACTCCTCCATTCACTGTTCCCTCTTTTCCATGCCTTTGCCCTTCACTTTATCCAGACTTCCATATCTTTCTAAGTCTCATACCTATTCTTTTGTTTGTTTGTTTTTTGTTTTTGGGTCACACCCGGCAGCGCTCAGGGGTTACTCCTGGCTCTATGCTCAAAAATCACTCCTGGCAGGCTCCGGGGACTATATTTGGATACCGGGATTCGAACCACAATCCTTCTGCATGCAAGGCAAAACACCTTATCTCCATGCTATCTCTCCGGCCTCTCATACCTATTCATACATCCAAGTTTTCTGCTTTGCACTTTCTACACACACTTTGTTCCCTTTACACACCACAGCAAAGTCGTTTTTCTAAAAATAAATCTCCCAGTCCATTCTTTTCTCTAAATGGCTATTACCAGTCTCGGCTGTTCACAATAGGGTCCTAACTCCATACAGAATTCTATGATCCGGTCCCACTACGCTCCACTCTTTTCTGCTCATCTCCTTTCTCCAATGTTACTTCTATGCAGATTGGCAAACAGACAGGTGAACTTACTATTATTCCTCAAACACACCAAATCCCAGACCATGAACATAACTCTGCTTTGGAATACTCACTCCCCAAAACCTGCTCCCTGCTCTTCCCCCTCTGGCCCTCCTCCACTCTGCTGAATCCCTCCCTTCTTCCCAAGTTGGCCTGGCTGGCTCTACCAGCACAGATATCCTCTCTAACAACCCCAGTCCTAGTTAGTCTCAGCACTGCTGAAAAACTGGAGCAAGCTATTCTCAGGGCACTTAGTAAGAGCTGCCTTGGATTATTCATTTTCTCTTTGCGAAAACCTCCTAATCTCCCAAAGAGCTTTTTCGCTTCTATTCTTATACCTCATAGATAGTGGAGAGCCCATAAAGTTTATGGGTAATGGTATGTGTGCCAATGCAGAACTCCTTGCTTTAGTTACCGTCAATGCCGGTCTTTTTTAGAGCTGGGCCATTTTCAGAGTTGATACTTAATCAATATGTATAAAATGAATTATGTGGGCAGTGGAACTCCAGTGCCCAGTTTCCACTGCCACAGTCTCATGGACTTGGAATTATCAAAAAAGAAACAGCAGCATCATGATCTTGACAAGCTGTGTACCCACCCCACAGCAAAACAGGTGAAGATTATTTTTAAAAGAGCAAAACACTCAGGTTTCTGGAAGTAGTCCAAAGGGTACAAGGAAGAAACCTGTTTTTTTTTTTTCCAAAAATGACTAAAACTCTTAAGTGCAGGTGTTTCCATTTGGACAAAGACCCATTTTCTCTCCCCATCAGTTCTCAAACACAGGTCTGCTCCTGGGGGGTGGGGGGGGGAAGACAGGACATCAACATTTAACCTACTGCCCCTATGCTGGAAAGGTTTTCAAACACAGTAGTGAATTCAGTTAGGAATTGCATGCCTAACATGTATGAAGATCTGAGTTCAATTGTTGGCATTGCATGTTTCCAAAGAACTAGCCTGTCCTGGTGACCCAGAGCACAGCTGAATATGATTTCTAAAACACACAACGAAAATATTGGGACAATAATTTAGCAGTTAGAGTATTTGCCTAGTACATGGCTTCCCACATGGTCTCTCTTAGAAGCATTCCTAAGTGCAAAGCTAGCAGTAAGACCAGAGTATTGTTGGGTGCAGTCCCAACACAAACAAATAAAACAATGGTGAACTAAAAGTGTGGTTCAAGGCTAAAGTACTTGCCTTGTATATGTCCAGAGTTCTATATTCAGCACCACATCATTTCCCCCCAGTACCAGGACTGAACCTTTCTCCCCCTCGCACAGGCCACAGGTGTGGCCCAAGTACTACAGATAGGTGGGGGCTTTCTTCTTTACCTCAGACACTTCTAGTGAAACACAGGCTCTACCCTGGCTGCTGTGCTGACTGCTTGTAGCAAGGCTCTGGAAAACCTGATCTTGAAGCCCTTCCTGCTAAGCATTCTGCTTCTGAAGCTGGGATGCCATTGTCCTGCCACCAGGAACGAAGCAGGACTCCTACCTCATGCTCGTATGCAAAGGAATTCAAGTGGAGAAGACCAAAATGAAAAAAAAATATTAAAAACCATCCAAAGAAGATAAAACTTTTTTTTTACTTGAAAGAGCACTATTGGTATCCAAGAATTAAGGCACTTTCCTTGTATGTAGTTGGCCCCTGTTCCATCCCCAGTACATATATGTTCCCATGAGGCCTGACTACTGTGATCCCTGGACACATAGCCAAGAGCACAGCCAGGTGTGTTCCCCAAACAAAAACAAAAAGCCCTGAGTAACAGGTATGGTCCTAAAGGAAAGAAAGAAAAAATAAAGAGGGAGAAACAGAAAGATTACCCTTCCTATTATTTACAAAATATGTAGTTGATAAAGGAATCATAGCTACTATATAAATATATATCATACATGCATATAAACCTATATATCTTACAGCTCATTGATAAACAGAAAAGAAGAGATGTACTTTTATGGGAAAAGAGTTCAAATAATTTTTGAAAATCTTCCTTTAAATAAGGAAAACACAAATCCCCTCTGTTCCAAGTGTGGCTGTTCATAGTGGCTTCATTCCAAACATTGACCAGGGAGTGGGGAAACTCGACAAGCATTCGCCTTAGCAAAAAGCAAAAATAAAGATCAATATCCACACTGACTCAGGTTTATCAATTGTGAAAAGGGCACTTTACCACCAAGGCTCTTTTCCTTTTGTATCATCTGGACAACGTCATACAAATCCCGGTGAAACTCAGGCTGTATGACATGACAACTTCTCAGAGCTGTCAAGGTCATTAAAAAGCAAGGAAGGCTGAGAAACTGTCACAGCCCAAAGGCACCTAAGGAGACTTGATGACTAGCTATAATGTGGTCTCCAGGAGGGAATCTTACAACTGGAAAAAGACAGAATAAATATATTTTGTGAAGTGTTGCCTATGTCCGAAGTCCTGGTGTTATTCAAAATGACTTTCAGATACCAGAATGATAGTGAATTAAGATGTTTAGATTGCATCCTGTGGAACCCCTGGTTGAATTTCCAGTATCACATACGGTTCTCTAGCACCATCAGGATCACTTTTTAGCACAGCCCCAGAGCCCTAAAAAACCAACAAAACAAACTTATAGATCAACTCAGAATCATGAGATGGAGTTATATTTCATATTTAAAATATCAAACCATGGGGCCTGAGAGCTAGACTAGTGGGCAGGGCTCTTGCCTTGCACACTGTTGACCTAGGTTTAATCCCTAGGATCTATCTCTACTGTCAATAGAGATGAGGGATGGAAGGACCAGCCCACGGTATGAAGCTTACCTCAAAGTTAGAGAAATAACTACACTGATAACTATCATGACAAATGTAGTGAGTGAGAGAAATAGAAGGCCTGTTTCGAGGGGCCGAAGAGATGGTACAGCAGTGGGACATTTGCCTTACAATTGGCCGGTCCGGGAGGACCCGGTTCGATTCCCAGCATCCCATTTGGACCCCCAGCCTGCCCGGAGAGATTTCTGAGTGCAAAACCTGTAGTAACCCCTGAGTGCTGCTGGGTATGGCCCAAAACCCAATCAAACAATCAATGAATGAATAAAAGTTTAAAAAAAAAAGAAAGCCTGTTTCAAATAAGACAGGGGTTGGGGGAGAAGAGAGATGGGGGCATTGGTGATTGGAATGTTGCTCTAGTAAAGGGGGTGTTCTTTTTTTTTATAAATGAAACCCAACTACAAACATGTTTGTAATCATGGTTCTTAAATAAAGGTATTATTTTTAAAAAATCCCTGAGATCATATATGGTCCCCTGAGTACTTCCAGATATGATTCCTGAGTGCAGAGCGAGGAGTAAGTCCTAAGCTGCCAGTTATAGCTAAAAAAAAAAAATAACAAAAAGTACATTCAAAACACATATTGTCTGCAACCCATGAATCAAAGACAATATTATTTGGGAAGTTTGTGGGGAGGAGTTATTTGTTTTTGTTTTTTTTGTTTTTTTTTTTTTGGTTTTTGGGCCACACCCTGTGACGCTCAGGGGTTACTCCTGGCTATGCACTCAGAAGTTGCTCCTGGCTTCTTGGGGGACCATATGGGACGCCGGGGGATCGAACCGCGGTCCGTCCTAGGCTAGCGCAGGCAAGGCAGGCACCTTACCTCCAGCGCCACCGCCCGGCCCGGGAGGAGTTATTTGTATGTGTGCTGAGTATGAACCCGAGTGCACGTCTGGTGCTGAGAATCAAACCCAGGTCTTGCGCATGCAAAGCATGTGCTTTACCACGGAAGCATATCCCAGCTATGCTGCTTATCATTTACTTGGAAGTTATTTGGTGGAGGGTGGAGGGCTAGGGAGAATTGAGTATTGAGACCAAGACCTCATACAAGCAGGCAAGGGCTCTAGCACTAAGTTACTACCCAATTTTTGCATTTCAAAGTGAGGAACTACAATTGCAAACAAACAAGCAAAACAGAAAAAAAAAAAAAACCCACAATGCTTAATTGTCTAATTTGGATTTGTATAACTTTTTTTGTTTGTTTGTTTTGTTTTGTTGTTGTTGTTGTTTTGGATTTTGGGCCACACCTGGCATTGCTCAGGGGTTACTCCTGGCTGTCTGATCAGAAATAGCTCCTGGCAGGCACGGGGGACCATATGGGACACCGGGATTCGAACCAACCACCTTTGGTCCTGGATCGGCTGCTTGCAAGGCAAACGCCGCTGTGCTATCTCTCCGGGCCCCGGATTTGTATAACTTTTACATTATGTCTACCCAGTGTAGATTTTTCAGATTGTTGTCTTTGGAAATTAACTTTCTTTGTCTGAAGAATTTCTCCAGTATATTCTTTCCTCTCTCCCCTTCCCAAATGCTCTAGTTTAAATATAAAAAAAACTGCCCAAAGTCACATAAGCTATGAAACTTCAGGTGATTTTTCTGTTAACATAGTAAGATTGTAAGTGTTCACTTTGGAGGGAGAAGGATATGGAGTGATAGTGCAGCAGGTAGGCTGTTTGCCTTGCACTCAATTCAACCCAAGTTTGATCCCTGGCATTTCATATGGTCCCCTGAGTCCTCTAGGAATGATCCCTAATTGCAGAGCCAGAAATAAACTCTAAGCACAGTCAGGATTGACCCCAAACAAAAATTAAATAAAATGTCCACTTTGGCAGGGGAGGGAAGTTGGGACCAGAAAGGCTGGATAACAGGTTAAGTGCTTACTTTGCACGTAGCCAACCCCCATTCAATCCCCACTCTTAGCACTTATAGGAGATCTCAAACATGTGAAGCATGCGCTCTACCACAAAGCTCTATCTGTGGCCTAAAAATGTTTACTTTTTTTTTGTTTTGTTTTTTTTTGAGCCACACCCGGCGGTGCTCAGGGGTTACTCCTGACTGTCTGCTCAGAAATAGCTCCTGGCAGGCACGGGGGACCATATGGGACACCGGGATTCGAACCAAACACCTTTGGTCCTGGATCGGCTGCTTGCAAGGCAAACGCCGCTGTGCTATCTCTCCGGGCCCAAATGTTTACTTTCTATTAGAGGGGAGAGTAGAGTTTGACCCACACCAGGCAATGCTCAGGACTTACTCCTGGCTCTGTGTTCAAGGATCACTCTTTGTGGTGTTCGGAGGACCATATGTGGATCTAATCTAGGGTTCTAGCCCAGGGCAGAATAGAACACAGGAAAGTATTCACCCACTCTGTTATTTCTCCAGCCCCCAAATACTTACTTTGAGGGGGAACTATGCCCCTAAAGAGGAATTTGACCTATAAAGGGTCAAATGTTAAATTCCAAATGCTATTCCAATTTTAGTCTCTATTTTTCTCTCCACAGTAAAGAAATTCCAAGTTGGAGGATGTGAGTGTAATATGTTCATGAACATGCATGTGTGCTCTGCAAGTTGCCATGTGCAGTATTGTCAGGGCCATTAGCCAGACTTGCTTTTTCCTTTCTACCCATAGCCTTTTGCAATTTCTCTCACTTGTGTCCCTACCCATCAGTTACTCAATTTTCTTGCGTTTTATTTGGGGGTTGATTCCCAAGGTTTACATACACAACAGTGCTCAGGCCTATCTCACAGCTTGGCCTGGCTATGCAATGCTACTCAGGCTGGTAGAGTTGGGGGCCATCAGGACAGCCCTGGCAGTTCTCAGGGAGCCATACAGTATAGTTCAAACTTGGGTCTCAACATGTACCATGCCTGTATTCTGACCACTGAACTGTCTTCCTAATCCGTATTTAGTGTTTTTCAAAATTACCAAAACTTGGGGGCCAGATAGATAGTACAGCAGGTAAATGCTTGTCTTGCCTGTGGCTGACCTGAATTAAATCTCTCACACCATATATATGTTCACCCTGATTCCTACCTGAAGTGATCTCTATGTGCAGTCAGGAGAAAGTCCTGAGCACTACTGGGCATCTCCCTATACCCCCCAAAATAATACAATTACCAACCTCTTCTCCGTAGTAAGAATTTATAATGCATACTTTGCTGCCACAACTCAGAAATAAATGCTTTCTCTAGCTCTGCTTCTACTGCAGTCTCTGGTTTTGTCATAGAGGAAATGAGATGCTGTGCTGGAAACCATCTGGATTAGTTGATGAGCTCTGGGTTCAGTCAGGGTTTTTTTCTTTCTTTTCCTCCCTCCCTCTCTCCTTCCTTCCTTCCTTCCTTCCTTCCTTCCTTCCTTCCTTCCTTCCTTCCTTCCTTCCTTCCTTCCTTCCTTCCTTCCTTCCTCCCTCCCTCCCTCCCTCCTTCCCTCCCTCCCTCCTTCCCTTCCTTCCTTTTCCTTTTCTATCTTCTTTGTAGAATGAAGGTTCAAGAGCCCAATGGTGTATTATTGCTCAAGCCCTGGTGCTGGAGATACCCAAGCCACCATGTAGTTCTGGAGGTCACTAGGGTTGCACCCTACAATGCTAAAGGGACTATGTGGTATCAGAGATCATATTGGGGCTGGACCCTTCTACTATCTCTCTGGCTCAATCGGATATTTTTGAAAAGACACACAAGGTCCTAGAGCCTAATCTTCCTGATATCTTGGATGCTAAGAGATCTTAGAGTTGAAAAAACAATGATTTGAATAGGGTTCATTTGTTTGATTTATAGGAATCACACAACAATAACCCAGTAGGGAATAACCCAGTACTCGTGAACAGTGCTGCAGCATGTAAGCTATCTCCCTAGTTCCCCTTCAAATAATTTCAAAGAAACAAAATTAAATCCTACCATATATGCTCATCCTGTTTTCACATGTTAATGTCAATTGATGATAATAATGAGCACATGGTAAGAAAGGGTCAGAGTAAACTCAATTATTCAATAACAAGCAGCTTGTAGTGCTATGGAACTGAATGCTCTGGAACGCTAGTGAACCTATTGCTTTTGGTGAGGGTACCAGATGCTACTTAGCTCCATTCTTGGGAAACCAAGATGATACCATGGATCAAATCTAGGCATTTTGCATGGATTTTTTTTTTTGTTTGTTTTTTGGGTCACACCTGGCAGCACTCAGGGGCTGCACTTGGCTCTGTGCTTAGAAATCTTTTGCATGGAAAGTATGTATCCAGTCCATTAAGCTGTCTGGAAACAGTAAATCCATTTTTATTTTATTTTATTATTTGGTTTTTCGGGCCACACCCGTTTGATGCTCAGGGGTTACTCCTGGCTAAGTGCTTGGAAATCGCCCCTGGCTTGGGGGACCATATGGGATGCCGGGGGATCGAACCACGGATGGTCGGGATCTTTCCTTGGCTAGCACTTGCAAGGCAGACACCTTACCTCTAGAGCCACCTCGCCGGCCCCCGTTTTTATTTTTTTATTCCACAGTTATTTTATATACTCAGAACATAGAACTGTTTCCAGGAATAAACTACAGCTCTAGATTCTGAGGAGCTTCACAAATGACTGGGTTCACAAATGTGTGTTAATACATTAATAGGATGTCAGGTAAGATATTTTATTTTAATTATATGTAATGTCCAGAGGAAAAGGTGCCGTCAAGGAATATTTTTGCGATGAAATTACAATTATTTCATCTCCTGATAATGCATCTGCTTTCAAAATCAAAAAAGCCATTTCTTTTAACATTTTTGTCTCTCATGAAACCCCAAAAACTCTGATATATTCATGAGCCAAAACCATAAAATGTCACCATCTTTGGCTGTGACACAAATCTGGAAAGCCAGGTGCTATAACTTGTTAACTTCCCATATATAACTAACAAAGAAGTTGGAAAATAGTTTAAATGGGTTAATCTCTAATATCTGACATAGGAATAGAGCATTCCAATGCAATGTAGCAACCTCTATAACAACAATCTAGTTATGTAGTGTATCACACAACTACAAGATGCCACTGAAGAGTACCAGAGATTTCTCTAGGGCAAAAACACCTGTGCTACTAGTGTAAGGGCATATAAATTTGATCCCTGGATGTGCCTCATATGCCCAGAGCACATACCTATGACACTGCCATTTGGTATCCCTGGCAGCTTAACAAAATATGTGATCTCTAGTTCACCACCAATAATGTGCTCCCACTGTACCAATAACAACAGAAAAGGGAAGGGATGTGGAACTGGGGGGGGGGGAGTTACAGAAGTGTGGCCTGCTTTAAAAACTCAAGAAGTAAATTTGTATAAGAAAATTTGTGTGACAAAGAATAATGGAGCAGCAGGAAAGATAGTACAATAGGTGAAGCATTTGTCTTGCTGTCATGGGTTTGATACCCAGCACCACTTATGGTCCTCTGAGCTCCATCAGGAGTGATCCATACACACAGCCAGGTATAGCCCAAAATCAGAAAGGGGGAGCTAGACTGAGTATGGTAAGAGAAGTGAACACTGGTGGAGGGTGTGCTGTTGGAATGTTGTTTTGTTTTGTTTTTCGCTTTTTGGTCACACCCAGCAGTGCTCAGGGGTTACTCCTGGCTCTATGCTCAGAAATTGCTCCTGGCAGGCTCAGGGGACTATATGGGACACCGGGATTCAAACCACTGACCTTCTGCATGAGAGGCAAACGCCTTGCTTCCATGCTATCTCTCTGGCCCCACTGTTGGAATGTTGTATGCATGAAATAACAGTATTGGAAATAACAGTGGATTAAATAAAATAAAACTTAAGTTAAAATTTTTTTACTTTATTTAAAGAAAAAAATTAATTATCAAAGAACAAAAAGTACAGAATCAACCTAGTGACAGGAGGGTACTGGGAAATCATTTTTCTTTTTGTTGTTGTTGTTTTTGTTTTTTGGGTCACATCTGGCAGTGCTCAGGGGTTACTCCTGTCTCTATGCTCAGAAATCACTACTGGCAGGCTCGGAGGACCATATGGGATGCCGGGATTCGAACCACCGTCCTTCTGCATGGCAGTCAAACGCCCTACCTCCATGCTATCTCTCCAGCCCCAGAAATCATTTTTTCTACAAATGGTATAGCATCCCTCTCTATATATTATGTGTATATATATATATATATATATATATATATATATATATATGTATATATAAGCAATTCTTTTTTTGTTGTTTTCTTTTTTGGTTTTTGGTCACACCTGGCAGCGCTCAGGGGTTACTCCTGGCTCTACGCTCAGAAATTGCCCCCGGCAGGCTCGGGGGACCATATGAGATGCCGGGATTTGAACCACCATCCTTCTGCATGCAAGGCAAATGCTTTACCTCCATGCTATCTCTCCGGCCCCTATAAGCAATTCTTCTATCAAAATATCACCATCAGAAAGACACCCAATTTAAAAATGAAAAACAAAAACTTAATTTAAAATAGGTTAAATATTTCAATAATTTTAATATTTCTCCAAAGAAGTTATAAAATGGTGTACAGGCATATAAAAGGATACTCTACGCAATTATCCTAAGGAACATAAATTAAAAACTATGAGGTACCATTTCACATACTGGGGATCAGGACCTCACACATGGGTATAATATTTGAGGATCATTCATGGTACCAGAGATGAACAAGGGTCAGCTACATTGCAAGGTAAGCACTGTAAGACCTGTATTATCTCTCTCACTCTAGATAAAAAAAATTTTAACTGGTAATGACAACTATTTTATTCCATTAAAATTACCATATAGAGCAGAAACACTCAAACTTATTGGCTTCACATCTCCTTTTCGGGGAAAAATAGTGAGCCATTTAGCACTCACCAACTATACTCAAGGATATGCATCCAAAATAACTGAAAACTGGTACTCAAATATATGTGTAAGCATGCTTATGTTCATGCACAATAGCCAAGGATGGGAAGGGCCCAAGTACTTATCAACAGATGAATGATCAGCTGTGGTAGATACATATAATGGACATGATCTTCCAATTCTTTACTCAATGATAGCAAGCAGACAAAAGACTTAGCATAACTAAAGGTATTCGTTGCACAAAATCAAGATATTAGGTGACACTAAATTAGCTTAAAAATGACTAACTATAGCCTGGAAGAGAGAAGAGGCACTTGTCTTGCACATAGACAACTCTAGTTTAAGCCTGGCTTCATAGATGGTCCCCTGAGCACTGCCAGGAACTGCCTCAGCATAGAGCCAGGTCCAAGCACAGCCAGGTTTGGCCCTACACATACAGCTAATTTGGGGCCAAAGAAAGAGCTCAGTGGACTGAAGCACATAAAGCAGGAAAGGTTTGATCCCTGGCTAACATGGTCCTGTGTGCAATGCCAGAAGCAACTCCTAAGCATCAACCATGCCATGAATAATTCCTGAGTATTGATGGGTGTGACACCCCCCAGCAAAAAAGCAAACTAATTTTGTTATAATTTTGCCTACGTTTATTTTTTGTTATTTTTTTGTTTTGTTTTGTTTTGTTTTGGCCCCACCTGGTGATTCTCAGAGGTTACTCCTGGCTATGCGCTCAGAAATCGCTCCTGGTTTGGGGGACCATATGAGATGCCGGGATTCGAACCACCTTCCATCCTGGCAAAAACCCCACCACTGTGCTATCATTTTTTATTACTTAAAAAAATAGCCTTAAAAGTCTCATATTTTTACAAGCTTTTATTTTTGATAATAGGGTTACACTGGATGATGCTCATGGGCAACTACTAAAGCTCAGTGTTTGGTCTGGGAATCAAACACGTGGGCTTCCTGCATTCAAAGCATGCACTCAGCCTGTTGAGTTCTCTCCTCTCAAGCCCTCACCTGAAAGTTTTGGAGGGAGAAAGCATTTGGGCCACTTCCGAAAACCAATTCCTGTCTGTGCTCAGGAGTGACCTTGGTAGCATTTAGGGGACCATACAAACCCAATTCATCCACATGCAAGACCATTCTCTCTAGTTCCTTATCCTAAATTTTTAAAAATAGGTAATTTTCTGCCCAAATCAAAATGTAATCAGTAGAGAGGAGTATTGTCCTGCTGTCATAGTACTAGAAAGCCTACAGATTTTTCTCATTGAAGTATAAAAATCATGTAAAAGAAAAGCAAACTTTATTCTTCAGTAGCCATTGTGGGGAATCCAATTTTTTTATTCTGTTCCAGTGCTTCTCTGAACATCTCTCTCTCCACTTGTTCCTTACCCTATATGTCAGTTGGGTAGAAGAGTAGCTGATAAATGAGTCAATTATTATAATCTTGTTAACACCTCTGATATGAAGAAGTCAATTACTAAAATATAGATGAAGTGTCCAAAGAACTCAGTAAAAATGAAATTATGAGATTAATCCATCTTAGTTTCACTTATCCATGCAATTTCATTATGGTTTATAAAAATTACAAATGTCTGAGACTAGAATCTGAGTAGCAAATATTTGTCACAGAACTTTTATCACTTCAGCCAAACTTAAAAAACTCAGATCAGGGGCCAGAGCTGTGGCTCAAGTAGTAAGGCATCTGCATTGCACGTACTAGCCTAAGATGGACAACAGTTCGATCCCCCAGTGTCCCATATGGTTCCCCAAGCCAGGAGCGATTTCTGAGCTCCTAGCCAGGAGTAACCCCTGAGTGTCACCAGGTATGGCCCAAAAACCAAAAACAAACAAAAAAAAAACCCTCAGATCAGTCTGGAATAAGAGATAGGGTGTTTGCCTTCCGTTTGACCCACTGAGCAATACCAGGAGTGATTCCTGAGTGCAGAGCTAGGAGTGAGCCCTGAGCATCACTGGATATGGCCAAAGAATAAAAACAAAATATTCAGAACACTTAATAATAATTCTATTTCACTGTACACTTGAATGGTGCTTGGTAATTTTGTGGAGATGCCATCACAAAGTAGTTTAAACATTAGTGGTTTAATCACAACATACATTTCTTCTCAGTCCTGGATGCAAGAAATATAAAACCCAAGTGTGAGTAGATTCCAGCTCCTTTGGAAGGTTCCTGCGAAGAAGCTCCTGCTCCTTCCAGGATGCAGGGCAGCCTCAATCTGTCACACATACTTGCTTACTCTGCTTCCTCTCTTCATGTTAGAACAGCAGTTGTTGGTGCTACAGACCACCTGAAATTCAGAATGGGCCCACCTTGATAGCCTTTACTAAAAACTTCTATCTGTGAGAATTGTTTTACAAATACAGTGACATTTTGATATTCTGGGTAAACAGAAGTTGTGAGAAGAAGGAAGGGAAATCATGTATTATCTCAGTGCATTAAGTAAGCAATATAACTTCTCTTTCTGGCACAACTAAGTTTATAAAAGACTCATTCAAATTTAGCTTTTTAAAATTAGGATACTCCCTCTGGGGGAAACTTTTAAAAGATCTTTAATCCTCAAAAAAAGTAAACGCAGGGTCCCAGAGGGAAAGCACAGTGGTAGGGTGTTTGCCTTGCATGCAGCCAACCCAGGACAGACAGTGGTTCAATTCCCAGCATCCCATATGGTCCCATTCCCCCCCCCCCCCCACACAACCCATATGGTCCTCTGAGCCTGCCAGGAGCAATTTCTGAGCACAGAACCAGGAGTTAACCCCTGAGAGCTACCAGATGTGACCCAAAAACCAAAATAAAAGTAAACTCAGACTGGAATGAAGCTCTGTGACAGAGCTCATGTATTTGCATGTATGAGGCACTAATCTAATCCATAGCACCAGAATTCAAAGTAAATGTACATGAACTATCAAATCCCTAAAATAACTCACCCTTCACTGATTAAAGCTGATGCAATAATAAAAATGTCTTAACAAAAATAAAGCATGTTAGATTTGTGCTACATAAATCATTTTTTTCTTTATAGTGCTGGAGATTGGTTGATAAAGTCTCTTAATACTGAACTATACCCCCTAACTATAATTTATTATTTATAAAAATGACTATCAACAGTATAATAGTTCAAATAGAAGTGGTGCAGGTGCAGTGTCAGTGACTGAACCCAGGGCTTCCTACATGCAAAGAAATTTGCATTCTACTAGGTCACATTCCTGGCCCAGGGCTGACTCCTGACTCTGTGCTCATGGATCATTTTGGCAGGGCTCAGAAGACCATAGAGGGTACTGGGGATTATACTTGAGTCTGCTTTGTGCAAGGCAAGTGGCCTTACTCACTGTAATAGCTCTCCAGCCCCTAGATGGTTGATTCTTAAAAATTCTACTATGAGAAACTTTAAAGCTCTCAAACTATAACTTTTGTTTGTTTGTTTGTTTGTTTTTGTGTCTGGTCACACCCAGCAGAGCTCCTGGCTCTATGCTCAGAAATCACTGCTGGCAGGCTCGGGAGACCATATGGGATGCCAGGATTCGAATCATCGTCCATCTGCATGAAAGGCAAATCACCCATGCTATCTCTCCGCCCCTCAAAATATGACTTTTAAAAGGATTTAAAATCCATTTTGTTTTAAATTGAAAGGTAAACTTTATAATCATCTTCGAAATGTACAGTAGCAAATGAAGCCCTGAGCTAGATTACTGCATGTATATAGACCCGAAGTTCCACAAAAATGTGAAGTAAAATCTGTTATTAGCTACTTGAAATAGCACATAGTGACAGTGTCTTCAACTAATTCAAATCCTAATTATACATAAGTAATGTTTAGCTAATTTTGTTACAAATGTACAAGACAATGCTGGTAGACCATACATTTTTCAAATTATATAAGAACATCTACTTCACATATATTAACTAACACCAAGGTAAAATTTGTTCTACATTAGTAAAAATAAATTTTATTATAAAGTTTTAGGAATTCTTTCAAAAGTTCCCAGATTTCTTATGAAAATGCAGACCATTCCTTTGGCAGAAAACATTTAATTATAAACAGGTCTTAAAATAAATACAACCCACAGACCATGGATAAAGAAAAAGAACAACCCTGCATTTCTTTAATACCAAAAATATTTCAGTACACAGATTTAATAATATTTCTGGACTACCAACAACCTGCAACAGAAAATAACAGTATGACAAAAATAATTTTGAAGAGGGTCAGGAAACTTCTGGATGTATAAATTTTCACAGGTAATGCCAAAATACAGACATGTCATATGTTTAATGGATAATCTCAATTTAGTAGGTACATAGTACTTATATTGGTTTAAAGACAGGCAGAATTAAGCTTTTATAATTCATTAACAATTATACACTAAATATATACAAACATTGAACTATTAAATACTGTTTGGGAGAAAATGTATGATTTTTCCATATATTCTAATATTATTATTAAAAGCACCTTTTGTTTTGTTTTCATTTATAAGACTTGTATGTAAGGTGCCATCTTTTGATTTCTTTAATAAGTATATAACTGAATTTACATGGAAGAGAAATATTGGGTAAAAAAAAACAAAACATGAGACATTACAGGTTAAAACTTTCCAGTTACTCATTTATCAACTAAAACAATGATAAAAACTGGGTTTCCAAATACTGTTTCTTTTTCTTTTAGATACAGAACAACTGATATACAGACTATTTTGTGTTCTAGGATGCAGTTTCTTCAAAAAAGGAACAGTCTTTAACTTTCCATAAATAAATAATGTAAAATTTACAGAGTATTTTCTTCAAATGGATTAAATGGAAAGGTCACACAGGCTTTCTTTAAAAACCAACAAAGAAGGTTCAGAGAGAGAGCTCAGGGAGAAATGGTTCAACAGACTGGAGCACATGCTATGCATTTGAAAAGCTCGGTTCTAACCTGCAAGGTGCCCTCAGCACCACTGAGGTGTAGGCCCTGAGCAACACTAGATGAGACCCTAAAACAAGTAAACATAAAACAACCATCCACTCAGAAATCTTACTTCCAGGCAAGTACATGTTTAAAAACTAAACTTATGTCCACTGCTTTTCTCAGTCTAAATATCATGTATATGTAACTATATGTATTTACATCTTCTATTTTTGTATTATCTAAAAAGTTGGTAGATAATGAGGTACATAAATTTGGGGGATGAAAAATTATCCCTACTGGCTTTCTCTTTAACTCCTACAGTTTGTGGAAATCATTAACACTACACACTAATTTAAAATGTAGGCTTATTTTTAGAAAAACTGTCTTAATACCCTCCTATCTTCCTATCTGTTCCCTTCTACAAACCCACTGACTTTTAATCCACAGAGTCAAATTTACAACTTCTTTTTGGCAGGTGGGTTGGGGGCCTACACCCTGTGGTGATCAGAGCTTATTTCTGGCTGTGTGCTCAGGGGACAGTATGCAGTTTGGGGGCTTGAAATAGGATTGGCTGCATGCAAGGCAAGATTCCTAATCCCTGTGCTATCCTCCAACTCCTTAGATCTACTTCTGAAAGGAAGGGCCCATCATATTCGCTAAGAGCCTGGTACTTAATAGCAATAGTACTCAAGTTAAACAACTCAGGTTGTTAAACACTACCCACACATCAATAAAAACTCACTCATGTGCTTGGCTTACATATCACATCAAAGTATTTGGAAAGTCACAGGGCTCAAATTTACATACCATCAATAAAAAAAAAAAAGGCAGACAGAATCTCTGTACACCACATTGCAGAAAGGAAAAAAAAATGAACCACGTCTTCATTACGAAATGACCAAAGTCACTTGAAAAGGTCATCAGTGGCTATTCTAAACACCAGGTGTTGTTGGAGGGAAACATGTTTTTCTCCAGGAAATAGCAATAGTTGAGTGGGGCATTCCTTAGCCCAGTGATAGCATGACTGGGGGAAGGCTGGGAGATTTCCTACACATCTGCACTTACCAGAGGCTTTGCCATTAAGAACTGAAAACAATTTTGTTCCTCCCAAACAGCTCTTGCTTCTGTAGACAATTATATGCTAATTATTATTCAACATAACACTGGGAACAAAACTGACAGTACAACAAACACAACTGTAATTTAAGGAGCCAAAAGGAAATTTGTTGGCAAGTTAAGTGCTAACCCCGAAAGATATTCGCCTTTTAAAATAATAGCATGTGGAAAAACTCTGGGGGAAAATGAAGAAAACAAAACATGCAGAGGACTGGGGGAAAGGTCAAAGAACTAGAGTACATGACTAGTATGTCCAGGACCCTGGGTTGGATCCCTGGTATCACATGGCCCTGAGTACTGCCAGCTGTAGCCCTGGAGGACTCCAGCACTACTGAGAAGGTACTCCCCCCAAAAAATGCAGACAAAAATTTTTTAAAATAGTTTTAAATTATCTTGACATTTTAGGAGTAAATGGCAATTTATTTAAAATAAAATCTTAACACTCCTATTTAAGCTCTTTGTACTGTCTTAAATCTACTGTTTTTTGGATGTCCAAATTTATGTAAAAAATTTGGGGTAGGGAGGTGAACCACACACATTGATGCTTAGGGGCAACTCCTGGCTCTTTGCTCAAAAGTCAGTGTTTGTGGGGACCATAAGTGATGCTGGGGATGTACCCAGGGCTGGCTGCATTTTATGGAAAGCACTCTGACCTCTGTATTATATCCTGGCCCTAGAATGTTTCTTTAATAAGGGCCGTACCCAGCAGTGCTCCAGAGGCCACCTCTGAGGGCAGAGATACGATGCTTCTGTGGGATGCCTCCCCTTCCCCTAGAGACATTTTAAGGGAAGACAAAACTAACTGGCAGCAAAGCAAAAGTTGACTTCTAAGATATTGTAGTGGGGAGAAAAAATTGCCTAGGACAATAAGATACGGTTTTTGTGCTTTATTTATGTTCCTTTAGTGTTGAAGAAGAAAATGATTTTCTTTCAGTATTTCTGGATTGGAATCACAAGGCTGAAGGAACTGTGAAGCTTCCCCAACCCCTCCAAAACAAAAAACAAAAAAACACAACCACACAACAAAACAACACCCCAAAGCCAAAACTGCTGAGTTCAGTTCTAAAGAAGAGGCTGCTGGTGGTAACTTGTCTGCTGCTGTGCAACTGAGGGAGATGGAACCACCACCGGGAAGCCAGCCAGCTGTGGCAGGCCAGAAGTAGTGCTCTGGTAAGAGGAAATGTCCACGGGTACCCCCATCTGCTGAGAATAGGCTGCTGGACCAGGAACTGGTTGAAGGTTAGAGTTCTGGTTCATATACGGAGAATTGGAAACTGTATCTTGTCCAGTGCTATGAACAAATGGTTAAGAAGAAAACCTTACTTACTTTGCATTATCTGGGTTAGAGCCAGAGAGAATAACATCACAAGAAAAAAAAAAATTAAAAAAACAAAAAAAACAAAAAAAACCTCTTCTAATTTACCCAACACTAGTTATGTAATTTTTTTCTTTCCTTCTTTGGGCCTCCCTCCCCCCCCATTTATTTCTTGGGGCCTACACTCTTCCCTCTCTCTCTCTCCCTCCCAACTCTACACTCAGGAATCACTTCTGGAGGTGTGCAATATACCATATGGGATGCAATGGATCAAACTCAGGTTGACTGCATACAAGGCATAGACCCTTACTTGCTGTGCTTACACTCTGGCCCCCATACTTGTTCTATCTGGCATGAAGAACATACCCCAAAGGAAATGAAATATAAAATTCTAAGGCATATTAAATTTTCCTGCCAAACCTCTCACCAAAAACATTTTAAAATAGTTTGAAGAGGGGCTGGACATATAGTCCAGAACGTAGGGCATTTCACTTGCCCACAACTGACCAGGATTCAATTCCTAGCGTCTCATATAGATAGTCTCATGAACCCACTAGTAGGGACCCCTGAGCACTGCTGGGTATGGCCCAAAATAACAACAATAATAGTCTGAAAAGAAGCAATCTGTTTGATTGGTATCTCTGGTGAGCTATAGAAACAGATCCCAAGCTCAATCACACTTTTCACCAAGTTCCCCCAGCTCTCAACCCTGTGTTGCTTTCCCCTACAAGTTTGTTACACTTGTTTTTCTTTGGTAGGATACTTTCAAATCTGCCCCTCAGATTAATTAGAATTCCCATAAAAATGCATTAAAAAGTTGGTGTAATCCCATGGAATCCTGATAGTACTGACCCAGTTTATTAACATTAAGACAACATTTATTAGCATCATTTTATTTTGCTAAATTTATTAACATTAACATTAATACAAATTTAAAAAAAATATCAAACCAAATCATAGGGCTTGGTAAGCTCCTACAATTACTATGGCATACATTTCTTCTAACATATACACAATTTAAAATTACACTAAATATATAACTTACAATACAGAATGATTGTCTATACTGTTTCAAAGTTTCCCCCTCCTGTATCACCCAGGATGACAAAATTTAACATTTTAATTGAACTAAATAAACATAAATAGAAACAGATTTATTTGTTAGATATCTAACACTTAATGACTCGGGATTTAAGAGTAGGAAGAGATCAACAAGATCATCAACACATGCTCATAGAAAGTGACATTTTGTGTGATAAAGCAAAGTTAAAAGAAAGCAAGATTTCAAAAAAAAAAGCAAGATTTCATCAATGATTTTCAGAGCATGATTTGGAGAACAAATTAGGTCATAAATTTGCAGCTTGAAAACGCCTTTCTTTTCTTTCTTTCTTTTTTTTTTTTTTTTTTTTTTTTTTTCATTTTTAGGCCACCCTGGAGGTGCTGGGGCTACTACTGCCTCAGTGCTTGGGGGACCATATAGTGTGGGGACTGAAACCAGGGCTCCTTCACAAAAGCATATATTCCAGCCAAACTCTGAGCTATTTCCCTAGCTTCATTAAAAACACTTCTCTGAATACTTAGAAGTAACAAGCCAGAAAGACAGCTTGATAGGCTGAGCATAGGCTTTGAATTCAGGAGAACAGGATTTGAGTCCTGGTACCATATGTGGTTCCTGGAGCACAGAGCTGGGAATAGTCCCTGAATACCACCAGGTATGGTTTAAAACTAAACAAATCAAAAAAGCAAAATGACATTTGGGCTAGAGAAATAACTCAACATGCTTAACACATGCTTTGTATGTTAGCAGTCCTAGGTTCAATCCTCAGTAACATATAGTCCCCTCCTGACATCAAGATTGACCCTTGAACACTGAGGTAGGTGAAGGTGGACCCCAAGGGAAAGCATTGTCAGCTATAGACCCAAAACCAAGCCAAAAGTAAAAAGAATCAAAGTAACCACAGCTTTGTGATTTTACTAAAGTTTAGGGGGGCCACATTTAGCAGTACTTTGGAGCTATTCCAAGCTCTGGGACTACTTTGCTAACTTGATTACAGCAGAGTTCTTAGCCTAGGTTGGGGCAGCCATCTCAGTATGGACAGCAAAGCTAATAGTAGCATCATTCTGACTTCATGAAATATAAAAGGACAGGCTTTATTTATTTAGGTTTTGGGGCCACACCCAACAATGCTCAGGGCTTACACCTGGCTCTGCACTTAGGTTTTACTTCTGGCAGTGCTCCAGGGTCATACAGGATGCCAGGGATAGAACCTATGTTGGCCACAAGCTTGGCAAGCATCCTACCCACTGTACTATCTGTCCAGCCCTGTGTGGCCATTTTAGAACTTACTATTGTAATATTAAGAGACAAAATTTTTGCTACAAAATAAACATTCTGTGAAAAAAAATAAAAACTGTAGAAAGGGAGAATTGGTTTTGGCTACATCTGGTGGTGCTAGGGGCTTATTCTTGGCTCTGTGCTCAGGGAGCACTTCTAGTGGAATTCATGGACCATATGGAATGCTAGATTGAACCCAGGTTGGCTACATGCAACACACATGCCCTAACCTACTGTACTATAACTCTACTCCCACATTCTGTGAAAGCTTAATGTACGTAATTATAAAAAAACTAAAACAGTTCCCCCAAAACTTACCTTAAATATGGCGGCTGAATAGGCTGTGTTGTTACTGAAGAATTTATATTTGGAGGTAAAGATCTCAGTGGAGCTGGCTGATCTGGTCCAAGGCTGTAGTTTTGGGCAACAGAGACTTGGTGAATGTTTTGACCCATATAGTTTCCTCCATGTGACTGGACTGGATATGCCTGTTAAACAAAGAGAAAAGGTGATCTTCCAAACATCTGCCTAATAATCTATTTAAAACTTTATGACTTACCTAAAATAAGAATTACATAAAGTATCTTCATAAGCAATCTGGTTCCACCACTCTATCCACCCTAGCATAATAAGTGGAAATCTTTCAACTCACAATGCCAAATCCATGAAAACTTATGACTCATTTAATTGTTCATTTATTTTGCAGGGGGCACTGGAGGAAGGGAGATGATATATTTTTTAAGTGGCAGGCTAGAATTCATCCCAGCTTCTGATTACTTGGCTTCCTATTATATCTTCCTGAAAAGTCACAGAAAACTAAACATCTTTAGAGATGACATGGTAAAGTTGTACAGTATTAGCCTTACAGGTGGCCAATCCTGGTTTGAATCTGGCATCATACTATGGCATTACCTCCAGGGGTCACCCCTGAGCACAGAGCCAGGAATAGTATGTTGGTTATGGCTCCAAGAAAGAAAAAAAAAGAAGGTTTAGAGTGAAAAACAATAGGTAGAGTGTTTGCCTTGCAAGATAGTCAAATTAAGTTTGATTCTGGTATCCCATATGGCTCCTCAAACTCACCAGGAGTAACCCCAGAGCATCCCACTCACTCCCACCCCCCCCCCCAATGAAACTTGTGCATTCTCTTGCAAGGTAGCCTAGCATCACTTCAAGTCACCATCACAATGATGCCATTAACACCATTTCAACTTTACTCAAGTCCTTCTTTCCAAGAACAAAACTTAGAACAAGCTGGAAAACAAATAGTATCAGAGAAGGGTTGAGGTTTTGTATGGCTATATATCCTTTATTTCAGGTCATTAGTCTAGGTAGGCCAAAAGTAATGAACCATGGTGAAGGAGAAGATGCATTATCAGGAAACAGAAGAATGGTCAAATCCCATAAATATTTTTGCCCCTACTTAAATTTCAGTGTATCATCTCCTTAAGGATAGGCTTCCCCATATAGCATTTGATACAATATATGGTAAGTCCTCACTGAACACTGTCCATAGCTTCTTGGAAACAGCTGATTTTAGGTAAAATGATATGTGACAGGTCCTTAGATAATGTGATTTCCATTCAACAATGGTCAGGATATTTTTTTCTCGCTCAACAGTATAATAATAAGATAGCAGCTATTTGAGAACCTTATGGTTAATAAATATGGCATAGAGTAACTCAGAAGTCCAGCTTTATATTAAGTTTTTTTTTAATTTTTGGGTTTTTTTGACCATAACTAGCAGTGATTAGGGCTATTCTCAGTTTGGTGCTCTGGGAAGCATGCATGCAGTACAGGGGATTGAAACTAGGGATCCTATATGCAAAGCATATGCATCATCCCTCTGCATCCTTGGCTTTTAAATCAGAGATCTTTTTCCAGAACCAGGCTAGTACTGACTCCATGCTTGAAAGTCACTGCTGGCAAATGCTCAGGGGTCATGTGGTACAGAACAATAATGGGTTCTTGCTTGTATTCAGCATGTTGAACTATCTCTCCAACACCACTAGGTGGGGCTCCAAATCAAACAAACCAAATAAAAGGCCACAAAGATGTAAAAATTTAGAATATGAGAAATGACATGGCAGCATGTAATGAAAGAGCCCTACCTGCTGTTCTCTCGCTTCAGCCCCAATTTGATACAATCTTATGGCATCCGTGGCAGATGGGACCAATCCACTGACAACAGGCTGAGACTGTGGGCAGACTACTGTATTTAGGATCCTGAGCAGCCTTTCCAGATGAAGTAAACTTGGCATATCACTTTAACCTTTTTCAGTATAGATTTTTGCCAAAATCAGAATAGGAGCTTTTGAAAAGTCCAGAGGCTACTACATATAAAGAGGGGTTTTTTTTTGTTTGTTTTTTTGGTTTTTGGTTTTTGGGTCACACTCGGCAGTGCTCAGGGCTTACTCCTGGCTCTATGCTCAGAAATCACCCAGGGGAACATGGGGTGCCGGGATTCGAACCACCGTCCTTCTGCATGAAAGGCAAATGCCTTACCTCCATGCTCTCTCTCTGGCCCTGAGTTTCTTTTTTTAAAGTAAGAATAAATAAAGCTTATTATTTTATTATCTTTTTTTTTAATTTTATTTTTTTTTATTTAAACACCTTGATTACATACATGATTGTGTTTGGGTTTCAGTCATATAAAGAACACCACCCTTAAAATAATAATTTTATTTATTTTATTTCTAAAAATAATTTTTAGAGACCCATGTGAATTATAAGTCTTTCACAGCTATATTTATGGTACATAGTGATAATTTTATTATTTTAAGATAAGAGTTTCAAAGGGCTGAAGAACTACCTCAGTGAGCTGAACACATGCGTGCTCTGCACATGAGAGGCCCTTACTGGTTCTCCCAAGCACTACTGGGAGTGATCCCGAGCACCACCCAGAGCAACTCCCCAAGCACAGAGCTTGAAATAACCTCCATGTTCTGCCAGGTATGGCCTCAAACAAAAACAAAACAAAAAGCAACCTTCAATCTATGACCCCCTACCCCTATAAAGAGTTTGTGAAGAATCTAACTGACAGTAAGCTAACTTTTTCCTTTTGGAGGGTATTTTTGGTGCTGTGGATAGAATTCAAGGGCTTATATATATATGAATATATGAAGCATATGCACTACAATCAAGTTACAACTCTGATCCAGAACACTAATGTATTTTTGAGGGAGTGGGTAACCCAGCAGTAATTTGGGGCTCAGGTACCATTTTCTGAAACACTTGGTTTAGCTGCATGGGCCTGATCATTCAGCACTTGGGTCTCAAAGGTGCCATGCACACTCCACATCTTTTTTATTTTTAATAATAACGTTTTGTTTACTCTTCTTCTGGCATACTTCATTTAACAAGATATCTTTCTGTTCCATCCACTTTGCAGCAAATTGGATTATTATGTTGTTACAGCAAATTGCACTGTTCATTATAGCTATGTAAGTAATATTCCACTGAATATACCACAAGTTCATGATCCATTCATCCTTAATTTGACATTTGGTCTGCATCCATATCTTGGCTATGCACTATGAACTTAGTGCCAAGAAGTGTTATTGCTGGTCATATCAAAATTCTATTCCGATCTTTTTTTTTTTTTGAGATATCTCATATTGCTTTCTATAGAGGATGTACCAGATAACATCCCCACCAATAATGAATGGGGTTTTCTTTCTTCTCACAGCTTTTTAACACTTCCAAACTTTTTGATATGTGCCATTCTCATTAGCATGCAATAATTTCTCAATGTTTTCTTGATTTGCATTTTCTTAATCATGAGTGATATTTTTCATATATGTGATATGTTGGTCATATCACATTTTGGGGGAAAAGTGTCAGTTCATCCCTAGTCCTTTTGTGAATTGAATTGGGATATTATTTTTGTATTACAAGAAAGGTTTTTTTGGGTGTTTTTGTTTTTGTTTTTTTTTTGGTTTTTGGGCCACACCCGATAACGCTCAGGGGTTACTCCTGTCTCTGAGCTCAGAAATCACTCCTGGCTCGAGGGACCATATGGGACACTGGGGAATCAATCCGAGATCCATCCTAGGTCGGCCGCGTGCAAGGCGAATGCCCTACCACCACGCCACCACTCCAGCTCCAAAATAGTTTTTTTTAATAACTACTTTATTTAAGCACTGTGATTACAAAATGTTCATGATTGAATCTGTCATACAATGTACATCACCCTTTACCAATGCACATTTCCCGCCACCAGTGTCCTCAGTTTCCTGTCACCCTCTCCCACCCTAATTCCTACCTGCTTCTAGGGCAGGCATTTACTCGCCACCCTTTTTTTTTCTTTCTTTTCTTTTTCTTTCTTTCTTTCTTCTTTCTTTCTTTCTTTCTTTCTTTCTTTCTTTCTTTCTTTCTTTCTTTCTTTCTTTCTTTCTTCTTTTCTTTTTCTTTCTTTCTTTCTTTCTTTCTTCTTTCTTTCTTTCTTCTTCTTTCTTTTCTTTTCTTTTTTCTTTTCTTTTTTCTTTCTTTCTTTTCTTTCCTTTCTTTCTTTCTTTCTTTTTTCTTTTCTCTTTCTTTCTTCCTTTCTTTCTTTCTTTCTTTCTTTCTTTCTTTCTTTCTTTCTTTCTTTCTCTTCTCTCTCTCTCTTCCTTCCTTCCTTCCTTCCTTCCTTCCTTCCTTCCTTCCTTCCTTCTTCTTTCTTTCCTTTCTTCTTTCTTTTCTTTCTTTCTTTTTTTTCTTTCTTTCTTCTTTCTTTTCTCTTTCTTCTTTCTTTCTTTCTTTCTTTTCTTTCTTTCTTTTCCTTTCTTTCTTTCTTTTCTTCTTTCTTTCTTTCTTTCTTTCTTTCTTTCTCTTTTCTTCTCTCCTTCCTCCTTCTTTCTTCTTTCTTTCTTTCTCTCTCCTCTCTTCTTTCTTTCTCTTTCTTTCTCTCTCTTCTCTCTTCTCTTCTCTTTCTCTTCTTCTTTCTTTCTTTCTTTCTTTCTCTTTCTTTTCTTTCTTTCTTTCTCTCTCTCATTCTTTCTTTCTTTCTTTCTTTCTTCTTTCTTTCTTTCTTTCTTTCTTTCTCTCTCTTTCCTTTCTTTCTTTCTTTCTTCCTTCCTTCCTTCCTTCCTTCCTTCCTTTCTTTCTTTCTTTCTTTCCTCCTTCCTTCCTTCCTTTCCTTCCTTCCTTCCTTCCTTCCTTCCTTCCTTCCTTCCTTCCTTCCTTCCTTCCGTCCATCCTTCCTTCCTTCCTTCCCTCCCTCCCTCCCTCCCTCCCTTCCTTCCTTCCTTCCTTCCTTTCTTTTTTTTTTTTTGACACAGTGGTTTGCATTACTGCTAACAAAGGGGCATCATACACATCACTTATCTCCCTTCAGCACTCAGTTCTTGTCCAAAGTGATCAGTTCCAACTATCATTTTTTTTTTTTTTTGATTTTTGGTTTTTGGGTTGTACCCGGCAGCACTCAGGGGTTACTCCTGGTTCCAGGCTCAGAAATCGCTCCTGGCAGGCTCGGGGGACCACATGGGATGCCGGGATTCGAACCAATGACCTTCTGCATGAAAGGCAAACACCTTACCTCTATGCTATCTCTCCGGCCCCAGTTCCAACTATCATTTTCACAGTGGATTGACCATTCAACTACCCTAACTGCATTGGACACTCATGGCAAGTTTCCTACCATGGACTGGTCCTCTTGGTTCTCATCTCTATTGTCTCTAGGTATTATTACTATACTATCTTTTATTTTTCTTATACCCCACAAATGACAGTCCTCATCTTTGGACGATCTCTCTCAGTTCAAAAGCTAACTTAAAAAAAAAATGAAAGAGGCTGGAGAGATAGCATGGAGGTAAGAAATTTGCCTTTCATGCAGGAGGTCATTGGTTCGAATCCTGGCATCCCATATGGTCCCCCGAGCCTGCCAGGAGCGATTTCTGAGCCTGGAGCCAGGAGTAACCCCTGAATGCTGCCGGGTGTGATCCAAAAACCAAGAATAAAAAAGAAAAAAAGAAAAAGTTTCATGCTCATTGATAGTGCATAAATTATAAGTAATATGCAACTAAGCACAAAACCCTGAGAGGGAAATGGTAATGCTTTACAGGCATGCAAAACAGCAGATACAACATCTATGTTCTGTTATACAATTGTCTATTTCTATTTTGTTCCATTTTCTTTCTTTTTGGTTCTTGGGTCATACCCAGTGTTGCTCAGGGGTTACTCCTGGCAAGGTTTGGGGATGATGAGGATTTGAACCTTGGTCAGTCACATGCAAGGCAAATGCCCTACATCCAATTCTTTTTTCTATTTTCACAACAGCAGCCAGTGACTCTTTAGAAATAGAGGCCTTATTGAATAAACCCCAGCTGTCTTTTGAACCCAGATAGCCTTTCTACCCTCATGTGTAATGACTTTCATCATTTGCAAAAGTTCAGGCCAAGGTATATTTGACAAATGCATCTCATCTGATGTGACAGTTACCATAGTAACTCTTCTTTTTTTACTTAACAATTATATTGTGTCAAGTACCTAGAATATGCACCCACATTGTATCTTTCCTCCTTGGTTTCTCCTTCACACACTCCCTTACATACCAACTTTTATAAATTAACATGAAATTTATTCATCTCGCTCATTCTAAATTCAACCACTTACTAGATGAAACTTGAAAAGGGCTTCAGAATATTGGAGAGCAAAAAAAATTAAGGAACTGAGCTGGAAAGCACAGAAGCAATATAAAGTCCTGGGAGAAGATGCTATTAATCAAAAGCTGATGGAATTGCCATGTGATACTTCATGTCTGCATTATCTCTAAATTTGGAATATTTTAAATATTGCATCTAAGAAACATAAGAAAACATCAAGTGGCAGAACACAGCTAGTATAGTGGCTCCAAACATAACCGAGTATGGATCCTATTAAAATAACAAATGGGCTGGAGTGAAAGTACAGTGGACAGAGTGTTTACCTTGCAGAAGAAGACCAACCCAGATTCAATTCCAGGAATATCATATGGTTCCCTGGACCCATCAAGTTTTTCCTGTGGGAAGCCAGGAGTAACCCCTAAGCACCACCATGTATGGCCCCAAAAAATAAAAAAATAAAACAAAATAAAAAGTAAAAGTAAAATAAAAATGAAATAGCAAACAGCGATAAGCAGATGGCTCAAAGATCTTAAGTGCAATGCTTTGCATGCAGGAGCCCTGGTGTCAATCCCCAAACACCAATGGGAAAGGCTCCCAAGCCATACTCAGAATGGTCTCTGAGAGACTGCCCGCTCCCCGCCCCCAACAAGCATGTATAAGTAAGAGAACCTAAAGCATACTCTGAGAACAAATTAAATTCTTTAACCAACCTTTTAGATAAACACATAAGTTAAAGAAATATTACCCTAAATTTTAAGAAAAATATTCAGTATTGATTGCTAAGCATAGGAATAATACCCTATTTTCACAATCCAGACACTGTCCTAAATCTAAGAACTTATACTTTATAATAGCTCTATGCTTTATGTTTATAAAAGCATATGAAACTCCAAAACTCCCCACTCATAATTAATGAGCATTTTATGTTCAAAATGAACTAAACTATACTCATAAATCACCGATGTCTTAATTTGTCTGGTGAGCAATTTTTGGTCAGTATTTACTGCTAACAAAAAATGAGTTTTATGATTTTGTTTACAGTTTTTGATCCACACCTGGTATTGCTCAGGTGTGGGACTTTTCCTTGGTCTGTGCTTACAACTCACTCCAAGTGGTGCTCATAGGATCAGGCAGTACCAGGGATCATCATGTAAAGCAGGTATTCAGTAAGTACAGGTAGTCAATAAATACATGGATAAATATTATTAAGTAAATGGATAAATTCACTGAATTATCTCTGCAGTACCAAATTTATCACTTTATTCATCAATAAATATTTTAAAACTCTTAAATTTTTTTAAATTTTTAGACTAAAATTACACTTACCTGCATTGGAACCCCAGATGTTGATGATGGGTAATGGGTTGGGTGGTGAAGCTTTGAATAAACTGAATATACTGGTGCCTCATTCACTAATTTGTTATACAGCTCCAAAGCTTCCAAGACTTTCACATTCAATTCAGACAATTCTGAATGTTTCCTAATACAAAAGAAAGGCACTTTAATATTATTCAAGGTTCTTAAGTATGTATTAAGAACTACAAATTACTTGTAATATAAAATACACTTCGAAATCATATTTTAAGGATTCTTATATAAAATGAATGAACACTCAGAAAAGAAAAATGAAAGAAGTCATTTAATTCTTGTAATAACTAGCCTCATATCCTTTGCACATTTAATGAAATAAAATAAACTCATAATTAGGAGCTAGGTTTCTGTTGAAAATTCAATTTTGAAGACTCATTTCTTAATTTAAGAGTAGAAACTTTCATTTAAACATTTCATAATAAAATAGTTAAGCAAGAAAATGAGCCCCCATGAGGCATTTAAGTAAAGACGCAAAAAGACTTTCAGTCTTTAGACCTTCCGGTGCTCACTCAAGCTTCCAGAACCACATCCACACACTGTGCCACAACTCTGCTTGTCATTGCTTGTACCCTGAACAATAAGCACAACACTCTACAGATCACACTTCCACTCACACCAAGTATACTCATACCTACTGTCAGTAAGGATCAGCGAGGAAGGAAATTTTGAGCAAAATCCAGTTTGTTCCTTCAGAAACTCCCAATGGGACAAACTATGAAGACTAGCCCTCAAAGCAAAGGAAAACACAGGGAGAATGTACAGGAGCCTACCAAACTCAGTGGGTGAAAATAATAGTACAGAAGGCTCAACCAGGACCAATTAGCTCTCAGACAATGATTTTAGAGGCACCATGCTGAATATTAAAGAAACAATGGCACAGGTAATCAGCAGAGAACAGAAAGTATAAAAGGTGGAAAAAAAAACCTACATGAGAGAAAGGAAGAGTACGACCAGTGAAATAAAAATACTTAGCAAAAGGCCTGAGCAGCAGAATAATGATAGCGGAAGCTATGAGAACATAGAAGCCTCTAGAAAGCAACAGAAGATGGAAAGAAGAATGAAAACCGAACATCACAGCAGAGAATTATGGGATGAGTTTAAGAAGAAAAATATAAAAATCATAAGGATCCCTGAAGTACAAAAAGGCAAATTTGACTTTTAAAAAGAACCACCAGCTAAAGAATAAGAATATCTAGCATCTATCTGTGTACCTGAAGAACGCAGGTACCCAGATCCAAGAAGCCTGAAGAGGTCCAGCAAAAATAGTCCCAAATAGAAAAACTCCAAGACACATTATAATCAGAATGATACAGAGTACTGAAAGCAGCAAGACCAAAGATACAAACTCTAACAAATGAGACTATAATAAGTTGAAAGAAAATGGTTTAAAAGATAAACAAAAATAGGGGCCGAAGAGATAGCATGGAGGTAGACTTTGCCCTGCATGCAGAAGGTTGGCGGTTTGAATCCCAGCATCCCATATGGTCCCCTGAGCCTGCCAGGAGCGATTTCTGAGCATTGAGCCAGGAGCAACCTCTGAGCGCTGCTGGGTGTGACCCAAAAACCAAAAAATAAATAAATAAATGAACAAACAAAAATAAAGTGAAAAACAACTTAATGAAATGAAAGATATCCCCAAGAAAAAATCTCGCTAGCTAGACTATCATTTAGACTTGGAAAAATAAATACAAAACTTCATGGACAAGCAACAGCTTAGGGAATTCATAGCCTCAAAAATCACTTTTCTTTTTCTTTTTTTTTTTTTTTAACAAGTATAGAAACCCAACTTTTTACTTAGTTTTATTTTCTTTCTCTTTTTTTTTAATATAAATTTTTATTTTGATCATAGTGGCTTACATATTGTTGACAATAATATTTTAGGTACATATTTACATAAAATCAGGGGGGATTCCCATCGCCAAATTGTCCTCCCTACACCTTCGTTTCTGTCCTACCTCCCTTTTCCTTTTCCCTCACCCCAGGGCGGCTAGAATATGTGGTCTCCTCTGTATCTAACCCACTACTTAGTAGTCTTGCACCTGTTTGGTCTTGATGCCTCCCTTATTTCCCCCTCTAACTGGAGTCAGGACTAGCTAGTTCAAGTTGCGTGGTTTTGTTTGAAGGAGAGAAAAGTAATAAACTGGGGTAAGAGTCTAATACCCCGAAAATGGGCGGAGTCCTTCTAAAGGCTCTCATCATCAATTTGGGAATGGAGAAAAAGAAGGTGAAACACTCCACTAGTACCAAAAGAAATGTCAAATGTCCAGTGAGGGCTCCAGCTATATCGATAAGCACCACAAAGAGCAGACAAAACAAACAAACAAACAAATAGAAAAAAACAAAAACAAAAACAGACAAACAAAAATCACGCCATGGTCTTGAATTAAGAAACATGGCATAGCACATAACGAAAGAGAAGAAAGGAAGAGAGAAAAAAAAATAAGTATAATTGGGGACTACACTTTCAATAATCACACCCAAACAGAGAAATCGACCAAAATTGATTGGTAAATCAAAAATAATAATAACAATAATAAATGAAGGTAATATATATATTTATATAAAAAATAACCAAGGTTTTGTGCTTTTTGTATTTTTGTTTTTTCCCTCCTGCCCTGGCACAGTAAATCACTTTCTTTTTTTAAGCATTAAAGGAGCTTCTCTAAAGACAAAACAAACTCTCAGTACTTTGCCACTGAGCATAGCACTCACTCATGGAGCTTATGATTGCCCTCTACTAAGACTAGGGTCAGAGAGATAGTAAGTTGATAGCTTACCTTGCACAGAGCTAACCCAGGTTCCATCCCTGGCACCCCATTTGGTCCCCAGAATCCTTACCTGAGTGCAGAGCTAGGAGTAAGCCCTGAGCACCTCCAAGTGTGACCCCAAATTATAAACAAAATCAGTTCTTTTGAACTTGCTAAGATCTTTATACTTTTAAAAATAATAAATGTTTTATATTTAATGTTCTAAGTCTATTTAGGTGAATTTTTACATTTATATTTTAACCTTCTATTATTAAAGCACAGATTTTAATTAAATATATTAATAATTTTAATTCTTTGTTTTTGTTGCTGTTGTTTTTTGTTTTGGGGCCACACCTGGCAGTGCTCAGGGGTTACTCCTGGCTGTCTGCTCAGAAATAGCTCCTGGCAGGCACGGGGAACCATATGGGACAGCGGGATTCGAACCAACCACCTTTGGTCCTGGATCGGCTGCTTGCAAGACAAACGCCACTGTGTTATCTCTCCTTAATTCTTATTTTAATAATTTATTTAAACACCAGGTTACAAACATGTTCATAATTGGGTTTCAGTGATAAAGTGCACACCCACCTTCACTAGGGCAACTTTCGCACCACCATTGTCCCCCCAAGGATACTTCACCCAGCCAGACTTTGGTTCAGTTTGAAGGAAGGATACATAGCTTCAGGATAAACAACATCTCAGAAACTTTAGACTCAAACCAACCTACTACCAATCCTTTTCAGGTTCTTCCAGGAAACTGAAGAAACAGAAACAATCTCTAATCATCCTAATACCAAAAGCAGACAAAAATGCAACCAAAAAAAAAAAAAGAGAGAGAGAACTACAGGCAAAATGTCCCTGATGAGGGGCCAGAGTGGTGGTGCTGGATGTAAGGTGTCTGCATTGCACACACTAGCCTAGGACTGACCATGGTTTGATCCCCTGACACTCCATACACAGTCTCCCAAGCCAGGAGCGATTTCTGAGCACATAGCCAGGAGTAATTCCTGAGCATCACAGGTGTGGCCCAAAAACAAAAACAAAAAAATCCCTGATAAGTATAGATGCAAAGATCTTCAACAAAATACTAGCAAATAGGATGTGATGCCTCATAAGAAGGTCATACATCATGACCAAGTAGGGTTCATTCCAGAGATGCAAGGATAGTTTAGCATACACAAGTCAATCAACATAATACACCATATCAACAAAAAAAAATATGATCTTATTAGTAGACGTAGAAAGAGCATTTGACAAGGTGCAACACCTGTTCATGATATAAACTCACAGCAAGCTGGGAATGGAAGGAACTTTTCTCAATATAGTCAAGGCTATTTACCACAAGCCCAAGGCAAATATTATACTCAATGGAAGAAAAACTAATGAATCCTTTCCTATAAGATCTAACACAAGACAAGGCTACTCCTCTCGCCATTTTTCTACAACATAGTACTGGAGTACTGCCATAGCAAGAAGGAAAGAAAAAGATACCAAGGGTCCGAAGTGATAGCACAGCCTTACATGTGACCAACACAGGACACACCCCAATTTGAATCCTGGCATCCCATATGGTCCTCCGAGCCTGCCAGGAGCGACTTCTGAGTGCAGTCAGGAGTAAGTCCTGAGCACGGTGGTCTAACCCAGAAAACCAAAAAAAAAAAAAGAAAAAGAAAAAGAAATATAGGGCATCCAGATAGGAAAGGAAGAAATCAAGCTTTCACTGTTTGCAGATGACATGATACTATATTTAGAAAATCCTAAAGACTCTACCAAAAACTTCTGGAAACAATAGATTTCTATAGTAAAGTGTTAGGTTACAAGATTAACATAGAAAAATCCATAGTTTTTTTTTTTTATATACAAATAATGAAAGAGAAGAGACAATAAAAAAAATCAATCCCATCCACAATTGTCCCACAGAAAATCAAGTACCTTGGAGTCAACTTAACTAAAGAGGTGAAAGATCTAAACAAAGAAACTACAAAACACTACTTCAAGAAATAAAAGGGGACACAAGGAAATGAAAACATATGCCCTGCTCACAGACTGGCAGGATTAATGGCATTAAAATGGTAACACTTCCCAAAGCATTGTGCAGATTTTATGCAGTCCCTCTAAGGATACCCATGACATTCTTCTAAGAAATGGATCAAATACTACTGAAATTCATTTGGAACAATAAACACCCAAGAATAGTTAAAGCAATCCTGAGAACAAAGAAGATAGGAGGCATCACTTTCTCCAATTTTAAATTGAATTATAAAGCAATAGTCATTAAAAATGAGGATGGTATTGGAATAAGGCAGACCCCTCAGATCAATGGAATAGACTTGAGTTTTCTGAGAATGACCCCTAGGTATACAACTAATCTTTGATAAAAGGACAAGAAACACAAAGTGTGACAAGGAAAGCCTCTTTAACAAGTGGTGTTGGGACAACTGGTCAGCTACATGCAAAAAAGCAAACTCAGACCTCTCTCTAACATAATGCACAAAGATCACATCAAAATGGATTAAAGACCTTGATATCAAACCTGGAACTATAAGGTATATAAAAGAAAATGTAGGCAAAACACTCCATGACACTAAAACTAAAGGTATCTTTAAGGAGGAAACACCAGTGTCCAAGCAAGTGGAAGCAGAAATAAACAAATGGTGCTACATTAAATTGAGAAGCTTCTGCACTTCAAAGGAAATAGTGACTAGGATACAAAAGAAACTATTCACCCAATACCCCATCTGATAATAGCTAAGATATACAAGGCTCTAGTAGAACTCAGCAAGGAAAAAAATCTAACTCCATCCAAAAATGGGGAGAAGAAATGAACAGACATTTCTTCAAAGAAATGGTCAAAAGGCACATGGAAAATGTTCCACATCACTAATCAGGGAATTGGAAGTCAAAACAATGAGGTATAATCTCACACCACGGAGTGACACATAACACAAAGAACAAGAACAACCACTGCTAGCATGGATGTGGGATATAAGGACTCTCTTTCACTGCTGGTGGGGATCCCATCTAGTCCAGCCTTTCTGAAAAACAATATATATATTGATTGCTAAAAAAAAAGAACCCTGGAATTTAAGTTTCCTTATGATCTAGCAATACCACTCCTAGAGATATACCCTAGGAACACAAAAACACAATACAAAAATACCCTCTACATTCCTGTGTTTATTGTAGCACTTTTCACAACAGCCAAAATCTAGAAACAACTCAGATACCCAACAACAGATAAATGGCTAAAGAAACTATGGTATATCTATAGAATGGAATACTGTGCAGCTGTTAGAAAAATTAAATCATGAAATTTTCTTATACATGGATGGACCTGGAGATTATTTTGCTGAGTGAAATGAGTTAGAGAGAGAGGAACAGACATAGAATAATCTCATTCATCTATGGGATATAAGAAAAATAAAAGACAGTAGGGTAATAATAAGCAGAAGCAATAAAGATCAGGATCAGAAGGACCAGTCCCTGGTAGGAAGCTTGCCACAAAGTGATGAGTGCAGTTAAAGAAGGGTCTACTATGACAATGATAATTGGAACTGATCACTCTGGACAACATCTGGGTGCTGAACAAGAGATAAAATTATATGCATACCTCACCCCTTCATTAATAGTAGTACAAACCACAGTGTCTAAAAGAGGGAGAGAGAGAGAGGGAGAGAGAGGGAGAGAGAGAGAGGGAGAGAGAGAGAGAGAGAGAGAGAGAGAGAGAGAGAGAGAGAGAGAGAGAGAGAGAGAGACAGGCAGGGAGAGGGTGGCAGGAAATGCTCACTAGTGAAGGGTGGTGTAAACTTTAAGAGTGAAAATCATAAACAACTTTTTTGTTTGTTCGTTTTTGGGTCACACCCAGCAGTGCTCAGGGGTTACTCCTGGCTCTGTGCTCAGAAATCGCCCTAGCAGGCTCAGGGAACCATATTGGATGCCGGAATTCAAACCACCGTCCTTCACTATGCAAGGCAAACACCCTATCTCCATGCTATCTCTCCAGCCCCCATAAACAAATTTTTAACCAAGGTATTTAAATAAAAGGAAATAAAGTAAAATTAAACACCTACAAACCTGTTCACTAAAGCATTTTAAAAATAAACACAGGGAGAGAAGAGGAAGAAGAAAGAGCTACCACATAAATGACTTAAGAACTTAAGTTCTATCAAGACATGTCCTTTTACCTACTATGTTCCTGCAGGAAGCTATAAACAAGATATGTATATTTTGTATGTGTACATGTTAAAAAATAAAAGGTAAAATTTTGTTTTCAGAAGTATCGCTTATAAATTACATAGGAAGGAAGCTTCAGACATGTTTTTCTGCTAGTGACCATACTAGCAAATGTGCCACTAAGAATTAACTATAGGAATTAGATATACATAGCCCAGCATTTCAACAAACAATAGAAGAACTAGGTTGAAGTACTTGACAACTGTGTTGTTTGAAATCACTTTCAAAAATCTGAGAGAGAATGCTAAAACAACAAAAATGTTCACTAAACTGTGCCCAACACATACAAAAGGATTAAGCAGAAAATGCGGTTCTCTTCCCCAAAAGAACTAATCTATTAGAGAGGGAAGGCTAAATCCACAAACAAATCTAAAAATAGCACATAAGTGAAAACAGAATTATATGAAGTGGATATGGAATAGAAGCTTCAGAGAATTATTCACGTGGATGGGGAACACAGAAAGGTCCGACAAAGGAGTTGGGACAACTCCTAAGCTAGCCCTATGAAAGGTGGGAAGTCAACCAAAAAAGAAAGACTAAGTCAGATCAGCAAGACAGTGAGAGCAGTAGCATAAAAATACAGGCAATGAACATAAACAGGAGGGGGGAAAAAACCTCTTTTTTGTTGCTGTTGTTTTTGTTTTTGGGTCATATCTCACAATGCTCAGGGTACTCCTAGAAGGCTCAGGAAGTCACTGTCAGGGATCAGACCAAGGTTGACTTTGTATAAGGGCAGTACCGTACCTTTCTGTACCATCTCTTTGTCACTAAGTCAAGATCAACTTAAGGAACTTAAAAATTCTTTTTTGTTGTTATTTTTGTTTATTTTGGGGGTCATACCAAGTGGTGCTCAGGGTTACTCTTGGCTCAGAAAACAAGACCTACTTCTGGCAGTGTTCATAAGACCATATAGGATGCTGGGCATTAAAGTCTGGTTCACAATGTCCTACTGTACTATGGCGCCAGCCCCCCAGAAAGTAAGATTAGAACTATATAGAACAAAGTTAAATTCAGAATAATCTCTTTTGAATAAATCTAAACATGTTTAAATCTAAGCATGTTTTCTAAAGTCAGTTACCCAAAAACATTTCTTAATAAGGTCAATGTTAAAAAATTTCTTGTGGATAGTAACAGAAATAATATGTAAAGCTTTTCTGACAATAAGGATTTTTGCTTAGGAAGAAAAAGAAATTGACAATGATCCACTTCAAGGGAAGAAACAGTATTTTATTCCTCTCTAAGTGTTCAGCAAAAGTAACAAAAAAGATGTGTTAAATGTTAAGACATTTTCAGAATAGGAGCTGCATGTGCAGGGAAAGGCCATGAAGCAGAAAAATGCCAGCTGGCCTACTCAGAAACTGAGACTGCAAAAAATATTTCAAGAAGTAACTCATAAAAAAAAAAGTCATTCTTTTTGTCTCTATTTAATAATTCTTAATTATTAATCTGATAGTAGTGTCATCATATATACTGGAGAAAGCATGAAGTATCTACTTATACATGTTCTGCTTTGGGTTCTAATATAGAATGTTCTTAGTGAATGATCAAACTGGAAAGAGACAAGAGTAACTAACTGTTGAGTACCTCTGGATATGACCCCAAATGACCCCCCTCCCAAAAGCCCTCAAAAGTCTTTTTTTTAAGTCATTATCTTCACTGACTGAAAAAAATAATTATTAATAATTATTTAATAATTCTCAGAGACAAAAGAGAGGAGGGCTGAAAGGTCTCGTTCACGACATGAAGCTCACCACAAAGAGTGATGAGTTCAATTGAGAAATAATTACACTGAGAACCATCATAACAAAATGTGAATGAATGAGGGAAGTAGAAAGCCTGTCTAGAGCACGGGCCGGGGTGGGGGTGGGGAGGAGGGACACTTGGGACATTGGTGATAAGAATGTTGCACTGGTGAAGGTTTTTTTTTTTATAAATAATAATAATAATAATAAAGCAAAAAAAAAAAAGATGTTCACAGTAAATCCCAAAGAAATAGAAAACTAAAAAAATTTTTTAAATAATAAAAAAAAAGAAATGGTCATTCTTATCATTAATTGTCCTAATTGTCCTTGTCTTATTGTCTGTCTTAAAAAGAACCAAAACTATGTTATGAAATCCACATGTTTCAAAGACAATTTTTTGAAGGGTTGCAGGGTACCAAACCTAATGGTGTCAGTAGTCATGCAGTACTAAGGATCAAACTAGGGTCTCAAACCTTAGACTTAGCCATACAGAGCATGTACTTTTAGTACTTTGAACCATATACTGGGCTTACAATTATATATACATATATATGTATATATCTTTGAATTGCAGAATATGTGGTTACAGATTTTTTAAAAACCAGTCCACCCACAGACATTTTGCTATTTTCAATTTTGTTCTTATATATAAAATGCTTGAAGAATGCTATAAAACTGAATTACATTTTGCCATTTTCAATTTTGTTCATATATATAATGCTTGAAGAATGTTCTAAAAGCTGAATTTTTGCATATCTCTTTTTTTTTTTTTTTTTTTTTTTGGTTTTTGGTTTTTGGGTCACACCAGGCAGTGCTCAGGGGATCCTCTTGGCTCTATGCTCAGAAATCGCTCCTGGCAGGTTCAGGGAATCATATGGAATGCCGGAATTCTAATCACCATCCTTCTGCATAGAAGGCAAATGCGCAACCTCCATGCTATCTCTTGAGCCCAGCATGTCTCTTTATGTATTAAGTATGGTCCTGAAATTGCTAGGTTGAAGGATATGATCTGTTTTTAGGCTATAAAATTCATCATACTTGAGGCTGGAGCAATAGCACAGAGGTAAGGCATTTGCCTTGCACAAGGCCAACACAGGACGAATGGTGGTTCAAATCCTGGTTGGCATCACATATGGTCCCCCCGACTCTACCAGGAGTGGCTTCTGAGGAAGACCAGAAGTAACCCCTGAGCACCACCGGATGTGATCCAAAAAAAATTTCATCATACTCATATATCCACTTGAATCAATACCATTTTAATAATATAACCTTTCCAGTTTGATCATTCACTAAAAACATTTTTATATTAAAACTCAAAGCAGAACATGTGTAACATGCTTTCTCCAATATATATGATGACACTACCATCTTTTTTTTTATTAATAGTAAAGGGATTTTTTTATAGAAAACTTCTGTAGATTTTTGTAGAAAACAAAACAAAAAATGGTGCTGGAGTAATAGTACAGAGGATAGGGTGCTTGCCTTGCATGCAGCCAACTCGGATTCAATCCCTGGCATCTCATATGGTCCTCTGAACAGTGCTGGGATTAATTCCTGAGTTTAGAGACAAAGTAACTAACTGCTGAGTACCTCTGGATATGACCTCAAATGACCCCCCCAAAAGCCCTCAAAAGATTTTTTCTTTTAAGTCATTATCTTTACTGAGCGGAAAAAAAAGTCTTATTGCCACTCCCCTTCTCTGCTAAAAGCAGAGAAGTAAACAGTTTCTGTTCTTCCTTGTGTTGAATAACATAGCTTCAACAGGTAGGATGCTAAAATGAGATGGTGACTGAATACAAAGGCCTTACTTGACTTCCACTCATGGCTTTTCCCCCAGAAAATTCTAAATTAAGATAAGAGGACAAAGTTAAAGCTCAAAATCTTTACTGTGTTTTCAATGCTTCTAATTCTAATGACACAACTAGGTAAATAATGAAAAATTTAAAAAAAATTAGCAACGGTTTGATGAGGCTCTTGAGTGATGTGCAGGGGGCGCACTGGTCAACTGGGTTGATAATTCAGTGCCAGGGCATGAGGAGGTGGTTTCAGGGCCCACCAGGATCACTGAAACAAGATTTTAAAAATTGAGAAATATAAGAAAGAAAACAGAATAAGTACTTGTGGGCATAGACATTTAGCTCCACAAATACAATTTATTACAATGTTATAATAACCTGGGCCTGGAGCAATAGTTCATCAGGTAGGGAATTGTTTTTGTTTTTGGGTCATACCCAGTGATACTCAGGGGTTACTCCTGGTTCTGCACTCAGAAATTGCCCCTGCGGTGCCAGGAATTGAACCACTGTAGGTCCTGGATCAGCCACGTGCAAGCAAAAGCCCTATGGCTGTGCTATCTCTCTGGCCCCTGGAAATTTGCTTTTTATCCAACCTGAGGTCAATCCCTATCATTCCATATGATCTTCCATGCACCACCAAGAATGATTCCTGAGAGCAGAGCCAGGAATAACCCCTGTGCACTGCTGAGTGTGGTCCATAAATAAAATAAATCAAAACAAAAAAATACAAGGATTACTTCTCCTCACATCATAAAATAAGACTGCTTAAGATCTCTGTCCTCAGGGCCAGAGAGATAGCATGGAGGTAGGGCGTTTGCCTTGCATGCTGAAAGATAGTGTTTTGAATCCTGGCATCCCATATGGTCTCCCTAGCCTGCCAGGAGAGACTTCTGAGCATAAAGCCAGTAGTAACCCCTGAGCGCTGCTGGGTGTGACCCAAAAATCAAAAACCAAAAAAAGATCCCTGTTCTCATTTTGTATTCCGTTCTCTAGTCTTCGTTTTACATTATTCATTATTATTATTATTATTATTTTACATTATTCATTATTCTCAATTCTAGGATAAGAAAACAGAAAATTGGCAGCATAAGCACGAGAGTTTAGGATTCTAGGTATACTATTGTATTGCCATTAAAAAAATAAATATCAGGAGCCGGATAGATAGCATGGAGGTAGGGCATTTGCCTTGCAGGCAGAAGAATGGTGGTTCAAATCCCGGCATCCCATATGGTCCCCCGAGCCTGCCAGGAGCAACCCCTGCATGCTGTCGGGTGTGATCCCAAAACCAAAATAAATAAATAAATAAATAAATAAATAAATAAATAAATAAATAAAATAACAAAAGTTAATAGTATCATCTTTTGGGGGGGGGTTGGGCCACACCCGGTAACGATCAGGGGTTACTCCTGGCTATGCGCTCAGAAGTCACTCCTGGCTTGGGGGACCATACAAGACGCCAGGGGATCGAACCGCGATCCGTCCTAGGCTAGTGCTGGCAAGGCAGACACCTTACCTCTAGCGTCACCGCGCCGGCCTCAATAGTATCATCTTGTTATTGCATTTCTAAGAGTTTTAAAAACTGAGAAACAATTTTAACATACTGTGCCAATCCACAAAATCTCATAAAAGTTCTGTCAAACAAGTTAATATAAACATATATTGTTATTCCTTGCATTCAGAATCTCACCTATCAATCTCTTCCAGTTTTTCATCTATCATTGGGCCCATCTGTTGGCAGATATCTGTAAATATAAAAGTATTTTTAAATTTTGAAACATAGAAGAAAAAGTGAACTTATATACAACTTTTTTATGCACAAGACAATCATTATGCAGTATGCCAAAACTTACATTTCTTTTTTGCTAGAAATAAACTATTATTAATACTATTCTGCATCACATTAATACCAAAGGCAAAAATCAAAGTCAAAATAGAAATCCTGACATGTTCTCTAGTACTAAGTTGGCTAACTGGAATCTGGAGATATCCCAGAGTCTTTGGTTGTTTTGTTTTGGTAGGTATTTTGCTGTTGTTGTTGTTGTTGTTGTTATTGTTGTTTTGGGGGCTAAACCTGGTGGCTCTCCTAGCTCTGTGCTCAGAAATTACTCGTGGCAGGCTCAGGGGACCATATGGGATGCCAGGGATCGAACACAGGTCTGACATGTGCAAAGCTAAAGCCCTACCTGCTGTACTATCACTCTGGTTCCATCCCAGAGTCTTAAAAATAGCTAAATGCTGGACACTGATAAAAGAAAATTAATATTTTAGTGATGGATAGTGTGTCAAGACATTCAAGTGGTTTAAAGAAAACTACTAACCAAGTCATGTTAACTTAAGGCACAGTGCAGCATATAACATTTCAATTTCTTTAAACCACTTTGAAATTGAACACTGTGTACAACCAAATATAAACCCTGCTAAGATTTAAGAAGATTGCCCTTTGACATAGATATTTCTCCCAAAGAACTGTATATATATTTGGGGGGGGGAGGAGTTGGGGGCCACACCTAGTAGCACTCAGGGATTACTCCTGGCTCTTGCTCAGAAATCACTCCTAACAGACTTGGGGGACCGTATGGGATGCCAGGGGTCAAACCAGGTTGGCCTCATTCAAGGCAAACACCCTGCCGTTATACTATCACTCTGGCCCCTAAATACATTTTTAATTGAATCACTATGAGGTATACAAAGTTGATAATGAAATTTCAGTCATACAATGTTCCAATATCCATCCTTTCTCTAGTGCACATTTCTTGCCATGTCACCAATGTTTCCCTCCTGAGCCCTGCCTATGGCAGACCTCCTCTTTTCTCTCTTTCTCCTCTCTCTCATCCTCCCTATCTACCTCCCTCTCTTATGTATGCACAGCACACACCCTATAATTTGCAATGTCAAATCAATCACCTTACATCCTCTCAGAATCCTTTTCATTCCTTGTCCAGAGTGACCATGTTCAACATCACCAAAGAACTTTTTTACAAAAAGGCATAAAACATTTAATTGTTTGAAATTTTCTTGCGGACTAAAATGACTATGTTACAAAATCATCAGAGATGATATAAAATTTTGACCTCTGAATGATACTAGAGAATTAAAATAGTGATGAGAATTTCTAACATTTTAAATTCATTTTAATAAGATTAATCTTTAATTTCTAATTCTTTTGTTTTAGAACTGCAAATTTCTTTAACCAGTTTCAGTAGTGGACTTACAGAAATAAAAAGACTTCCTTCTTTTTTTTTTGTTTTGAGAGGAGGAACCCAGTGGCTACTTCTGGCAATATTTAGCCCAATTTTGGGGCCTAACTTCCAAGACTACACCAGTGTTCTTCATAGAACCCCAGGTCTATATGTGCCAGTCATGTGTCCAGCTGGTCACCTCTCTCCCAGATTCCAAAAAGACTTCCTTCTTGAAAAAAAGACCATTTTCATACCTCACCTTCCCATTAATGTGTTTATTAGTTTATTATACTGTCTCCTGCCAGAGATTTCTAATCTCTAGAAGCAAACACAGAATAAATTGGAGAATTATAAGTAGCTAAATATCAACTAACATAATATTCACTAAGTACCTTCTAAGTCCAAGAGGTCTTGAGAGTCTGGTTTTGAATCTGTTGGATCTATACTTTGGAGTACCTGCAGGGTTCTATCCATCTTATCCTAAAAAAATAACAGGACACTTTAAAAACAAGAATTTCAATTTCAATGATTATAAAAATTATCTTTTATAAGCATTTTCAAGAAAAATATATTTTAAAAGGCTTAAGGGTGATGGTGCACAGGTGAGATAGCACAGTGGGTGGGTTCTTGCACACAGACAATCTGGGCTCGATCTCTAGCATCAAAAGATGGTCACCCAAGCCCCACTAGGAGTAATGCGTGGGCACAGCACCAAGAATAAGTCCTGAGCACTGCTAAATGTAGACCCAAGACAAAACCCACATTTAATGCATTTATTTATTCTGCTTTTTGGACCGTACCTGGCAATACTCAGGGGTTACTCCTGGCTCAGCATTTAGGAAATAACTCCAGGTTCACTACATGCAAACCAAGGGCTCTACCTTCTGTATTATTACTCTGGCCCCCCAAAACACAAATTTTTTGTTTTGTTTTTTTGTTTTGGGGCCATACCCATTGACACTCAGGGTTACTCCTGGCTATGCACTCAGAAATCGCTCCTGGCCTGGGGAGAACATATGGGATGCCGGGGGATCACCAGGAATTCGCCAGAGGATCGAACCGTGGTCCGTCCTAGGCTAGCGCTTGCAAGGCAGACACCTTACCTCTAACGCCACCACTCCAGCCCCCAAAAACACATTTTTAAAAAAAAGCTTTGAAGTGGCAGGAATGTGGCTCAGTAGTAGACTTTATGCCTTGCATCCCTGAAGGTTCTAAATTTAATCCTGACACTGAGAAGAAAAAATGTTTTATTATATAATAATTTAATTATTACACAGAAGAAGGTAAGTGACGTCTTACTTCATCTATGTAAACAGGCTCAGGCTCAGATTTCTTCATTTCCTCCACCGCATCATCAGTGGCATTCAATTTGTCCAGAGATGCTATAAGAAACAATGTGTTAAATTTACAGACATTTACTGGGTATTTTTAATCATTATTACATAGTAAATGATTATTCTTAAGGAAAAAAGTTTTAAAATCAATGTGCAGTAGTAATTACTTAAGTATAACCATTCAGGTCACAAGCATCTACTTAGCCCTTCTATCTGTCATGCATTGTTCTAGGCATTAAAAATATGCCAGTGAACATCAATTTACTCAAAAGAGTCTTTCCTTAACACTGAGAAGATTTAAACAACAACTACCTGCGTACTAGACAGGGCTTTCTGCATTGACCTTTAATTGTCAGTTGAAATTAGACGCCACTCCACACATCCTGACTTCAATGTAGGATATACAGATTCCAGGATCTTCAATACAGAAACATGATACCAACAACAGAGACTGTGAAAAATATAACTGTATGGGCACTACAGACAATGACCTGGATTGGACAAACTAATTTGCCTGGAGCCTAGAAATGGTCTTATGTCAGGAAATATCAGGGATAGGGTCTCCTTGTACTTAGGCCAAAGTTTTTCCTTTCCATGACCCCCATACTTTGGTGGGCCTATGCAATCGATAATTGCCACTCTAACCTTGTTTTACAGTGCTCCTTTGACTCTAAACCTTTAAGAAACCACTAGAAAAATATCTGGAACTGCAAAAAAAAAAAAAACCGGTTTACATTAGTGTTAACATATATGCTTTTAGTTACACTAGCATTCTGGGGGATAAAAGAGGGAGATAAGGGATATATGCTTGGGAAAAGGGATGAAGGGAAGACAACGCTGGTGGTGGAAAGGCCCTCATTTATTGTCACTGTGTACCTTAAATATCACTGTGTGATTTGTAATTCACTTTGGCCATAATAAAAAAATGTTTAAAAAACAAATATGCCAGTGAATAACAAAAAATAATAATCTAGAGTAAGAATTCCAAATTTATTTGGCTTAGTGCCCCTTTAAAAAAATCACTGAGCCCCTATGGAAGTTTATTTTAAGTGAACAAACAGAAAGCTGATTCCCCACATTTGCATCACACCCCACATACTTATATACCTCTCAATCATTCCAGCAATCCTCAGTGGGCCCCACTTTGGAAAAAATGTTCTAGTGTAATAAGCAAAAAATATTAAGGAAAATATCATTATGGGCATTTTTTCAACAATTGTTACCTTTCTGGGTGAACAAATATACAACAGGGTAAGTAGCAATAATTTTTTTTTTTTTTTTTTTTTTTTTTTTGGTTTTTGGGCCACACCCGGTGACGCTCAGGGGTTACTCCTGGCTATGCGCTCAGAAGTCGCTCCTGGCTTGGGGGACCATATGGGACGCCGGGGGATCGAACCGCGGTCCGTCTCCTAGGCTAGCGCAGGTAAGGCAGGCACCTTACCTCGAGCGCCACCGCCCGGCCCCCAGTAGCAATAATTTAAGTAATTTTAAAATTAAATCTGTTGGGCCCAACCAATAGTATAGTCAGTAGGGCACTTTCCTTGTGTGTGGCCAGCCCAGGTTTAATTCCCACCAAATGGTTCCCTGAGCCCCACCAGGAGTAATTGCTTAGTGCAGAGCCAGAAGTGAGCCCTGAGAACAGCTGGGTGTGGCCCCACAAAGAAAAAGAAAAAAATTACATATTATGTACATATGTACATATATTTATGATTCTTACCTAACTATAAAAGTACAAATTTATTCAATGAATAACAAAAATAATGACTTGATTTCAATCTAACTCTGAAAATACATAAAAATATTAAATAAGGGGCCAGAGCAATAGTATATTGGATAGGGTTCTTACTTTGTACTTGATCTCCAACATCCCATATAGGGGCGAGCATTGCCAGGAGCAATTCCTGAATGCAGAGTTAGGAGAATCACCTGAGAATTACCAGGTGTAGCACCCAAAAAATTGCCCCCCAAAACAAGCCATTAAATGAAATAAAGCCTTTCATAAAAGATTGAAAAATAATTCACAAATAGCTATTTAAATACTCACTAGAGTACTACAATAATAGACTATAATTTAATAAGCAAGTTTGGGGGCTGAAGAGATAATATCGGGGTTATGGTGTTGCCTTGCATACAGCTAACCCTGGTTTGATTTCTGGAACCATATGTAATTACTGAATTCCTGAACAGAACCAGGAGGAAACCTTGAGCACTGTTGGGTGTTTGGCCTACCAGTTATGCACTGCCAAAAGGGGCAAATTTTATTAAAAATGGTAATAAACTTTTTTTTTGGTTTTTGGGTAATAAAATGGCTAGAAAGATAGTATACAAGGGTTAGTGTGTTTGCCTTGCATGTGGTAGAACCCAATTTGATCCTATGTGCGACAAATAATGAACCCCAAAAGCATTCTTGGAATGATCCTTGTATACAGAAATTAAGAATAAGCCCTGTTCCCCTATTTCCCCCTGGAACTCTAGGCCTTTCCTGGGTGCCAGCCCAGGTGGCCTGAAGTGGGTTCCAAGTGGACTCTTTTAGGGGTCCTCAGGCTTGCCCCCCCTTACTCTAGGGGGGAGGAGCATGGGGAGGGGCCGGGAAGATATCTGGCTTCCAGTTCCTTGATCCTGGAAGCCAGCTCTTCCCAGGTATGGGGTTAGGGGACACCCCATGCCGGAGGCATTCTTCCTAGCTTGGGGGGGGGTGCTGGGAAGCTTGGCAGGCCTCCAGTCGTTCCCCTACTTCTCCCCTTTCTCCAGGCCTTCCCTGGTTGCCGGCCCAGGTGGACTCTATAGTGATCCTCAGGCTTTCCCCCTTTCTCTCCCTACACTAAGGGGGGGGACACATGGGGAGGAGGGCGGGCCGATGCAGCACTGGTGTAAGTCGGGACATTCACTGGTAATTTTTTTCCCATTGGTCTTCATTTCAAAAACCGCGCAGGGGCATACCAAATATATTCAAACTAAAAATGAGAGGATGAACTCTCAGGCTGGGAAGAGACAAGTACTCTTTTCCTACTTGTTTACTCTCAGTGACCTCTTGGCCTCTTCCTTCTTTCATTTTGTAACTGTGTTTGCTACCATACTAGGTTTCTAATTAGTTCCCACTCAAATGCATTTCCCAATATGGAACTGCAGGGAGTCATTTTGCAGACTCCAGAAGGCTAAATCACAAACCAAAGTCGTGTCCAGGATTCAGCACCCTCCTCCCAACTATTTCTAATGATATAAAAGGGACATGCCTATCTCCTTTGAATATTGTAGATATATTCCCTCAACCGCTGTAACTATTACTGAACATTCCCTTAAATGGTGACAATTTTGTCCACTGTCTTAAGTTAGATTGTTTATTTTCCCCACTTTTTATCTTTTTTTCTCTTTGTGAACTGTTCAATAAGGAATTTTGGTAAAGAGTCCCTCAGTTTAATGCTTATGTTTGAACCAGGTCATGGGGATTGTTGGACTTGTTCTTGCGACCCCCTTATGCGCTGATAATGCCACATGGCATTATTCCTTGTTTGCACAGGCACATTAAAATGGAAAATACTATACATACAAATAAGTTCTTATCTAATAGAGATAGGAACACACAAATCTTGTGGTGCAATGGAACCTTACACCCTGAACATTGACATGATGACCTGGCACAGGCCTCAGAAGTTTGGACATTCTCCATTCACCCCTGAACCAGGGAAGCCATCTATGAAACATCCAAAGTTGTCTATGACATCACCTGGAAGCAATCCTCTACCAGGGAAGACCCTACTGCTGCACTGACAACGATTTACTCGAGAGTCTTCCCTTAACATTGAGAAGATTTAAACAACAACGACCTGTGTACTGGACAGGGCTTTCTGCATTGCCCTTTAATTGTGAGTTGAAATTAGACGACGCTCCGCACCATCCTGACTTCAATGTAGGATATACAGATTCCAGGATCTTTAATACAGAAACATGATACCAACAACAGAGACTGTGTGAAAAATAAAACTGTATTGGCACTACAGACAATGACCTGGACTGGAAAAACTAGTTTGTCTGGAGCCGAGAATTGGTCTTATGTCAGGAAATTTCAGGGGTAGGGTTTCTTTGTATTTAGGCCAAGGTTTTTCCTTTCCATGTCCCCCATACTTTGGTGGGCCTATGCAAACGATAATTGCCACTCTAACACCGTTTTTACTGTGCTCCTTTGACTCTAAACCTTTAAAAATAAAACACTTAAGCTTTTGAGGCTGACTTGAACTAATATGCAAGTCCATGGAAATGTAAAAAAACCACTATGTCTTCAAGTTTAAGGAGTTACATAAATTTTATGGCTTTAGACTGCTTTGTGTGCCTCTAGGAAAATTTATAATGTACTGCAATCTAGGGTCTTAGGGGACAAAGTAACTGTACATGGTTTCTGTTTTACCATTCTTTGATTGTACGTTTAAAATTGGGGTGTCAGCAGGGGGATTTCTTCTGAGAACTCTGTTTTTGGGTTATTGTCCTTCCACTGTAACTTTACCTTGTCCTCTTTCCATCATTGTTCACATAATTAAAAATTGAAACACACCCACTGATAAAAATATTATATTTTCCATTAAAGATAAAATAAATAAAACCAAGTAAAATCTCAAAAAAAAAAAAAAAAAAAAGAATAAGCCCTGATGGGACCATAGAGATAGCACAGATATAAGACATTTGCCTTGCACATCGCCAATCCAGGTCAGATGGTAGTTCCAATCTCGGCATCCCATATTGTCCCGTGCCTGCCAGAATCAATTTCTGAGCACAAAGCCAGGAGTAACCCCTGAGCACTGCCAGGTGTGACCCAAAAACAAACAAACAAAAAGAATAAAAGCTGGACAATAAAAAATTTATATCATAGGTATGCCCTATCCAGTTCAATCCCTAGCACCACATGTCCCTTTAACACTGCTTTCAGGGCCCGGAGAGATAGCACAGCCTTGCAAGCAGCCGATCCAGGACCAAAGGTGGTTGGTTCAAATCCCGGTGTCCCATATGGTCCCCCATGCCTGCCAGGAGCTATTTCTGAGCAGACAGCCAGGAGTAACCCCTGAGCACGCCGGGTGTGGCAAAAAAAAAAAAAAAAAACATTGCTTTCAAAGCCCCTGACTCTGTTGAGTGTCCTGGTAGATCTGAGCAATGCTGGGGTTGTTAGCCACTCCTATTACTGCAACACCATTCAATCATCTGGGTCAGTTGATTCAGGTGAGAATCACAGATTACTTCCCTGGGCCCTCTGAGCACCTACTGGGAGGCACCCCCTAAAAATTTACTTTAATTTTAAAAGAGAAAAGGATATATACAACAAAGAAAGACTTTTCTAACTTCCCTTCTTTCCCCAAATTGCTATTATGATGACAGGGACTAATTTCAGAGATTGTGCATCCCCTGCAGAGCACAGAAGTGCACTCTGCTGTGACACAGGATCCAAGCAGAAGAATCTGTGGGAGCACACATTCAGGTCTACGAGCACAACTCTGAACTAAGGGTATCATAAAGCTCAGATTTACAAGCTAGAGGCTTCTGCCAATGAACTGCCCAGGAATCCTAAGCAAAGAAAGTTTTAATTTAGTCTTTCTTCAAGTATCAGGCAAACTTATAAAGGAGCAGAGCTCAGTAGAACACATTAAAACACATGGAAATACACAATAATTTGAATATTCAAAACTGCCACTCGGGTGCCGGAGAGACAGCACAGCAGTAAGGCATTTGCCTTAGATGCAGAAGGACGGTGGTTCAAATCCTGGCATTCCATATGGTCCCCCGAGCCTGCCAGGAGCGATTTCTAAGCATGGAGCCAGGAGTAACCCCTGAGCGCTGCTGGGTATGACCCAAAAAAGAACCAAAAAAACATGCCAATCAAACTCTCCAGCCCCTATTCCGGAGAAACCACTATATAGGATCTTCTGTGAATGATCTTTACAAGCTAATGAAAATAAGACATTAATGCACCTCAAGTGGCAAAGTACATGCCTTATACATATGATACTCCAGGGTCAATTCCCAAATTGCAATGTTCCCCAAGTACTAAGAACTGGTGGCCATGGAGCACCAGCAGTAACTGAGTAACTGGGCCCACTCACCACAGGTATGGTCCCTACAACAATGGAATCCACAAATCTCCTATCTACATAGAGTCAAACCCTATGTAGAAAATAAAAACAAATAAGAATATTTTTATTCAACATAGAATAAAACTATAAATAATGGCAAAGTATTTGGTATTCAAATGTATCCATCTCTCTTAATTTAATTTTATGTGAATGCTCACTCTTCCCATACAAAGATACATATACATAATGTAGAAGGCTTTCAAATTTTCTCTACACAACTGGTAAGGAGTAGAGTAGCACAACTATGCCCCCCCAGTGGGTAAGTAGAAGAACATTCTAGGGCTCACTGACTTCCTAATCTAACTCAAAATCTTGGTTCTCTCATCTACTGGCTATATAACCCCTCAACATCAATTTGCTTATCAGTAAAAGGAGGTTTAAATAAATGCATCTCAGAGTTCTGAGGACCCTATAAAACTGTGCATGCAGAAGATGGAGCTGCATGTTTGATAAATAAGTGTTCAAACATTGTGAGCCAATTTCCTTTAGATCTACAGCATGAGTTACTCACGAATTCATGATTTCATGAGATCTCAGATGAGTTCCCACATCCTCTCTGTGATAGTGATAATGTGATAAAATGGTGGCTCTCTCAGCATGGCCCCAGAGCACCTGAGAACCTGTAAACCTGAAACTAGATGATCAAACTAGGAGTCTAGCCTTAATAATACTCGTTTCAAATTCCTTAGGACCAAATCAAGGTAAGAATAAGTCTAAAGTTGAACAGTACTTCTAACCCATGTAATCACACTCAGCTCTTGTCAATGATGTCTCCCCACAAGCACTCACACAAATAAAACCAACATTCTTTGTACGAAAAGAAAGAAGCTAACACTTATGCTACAAAATTAGACTGAATGTCATAGTTCACAAGCTATTTATCAAAGAATTTAAGATATAATAAGAAAATAATTCATGTATTTAACATGGTTATCAATGTTTCTAAAAAAGTTTCAACATAGTTATCAATATTTCTAAAAAGGTTTCTAAAAAATTAGGTTAAACAGTTAATAAATCACTTAAATAAGAATCCAAAGTCAATCAAGTTTATACTTTAAATTGAATTACAAAAAATCAAGTACAATACAATTAGTAGCTTTATGTTCCCTAAGATTTGACTTACCTGCCTCGGACTCTGTGTTTAAATTGGTTGTTACAAAATTAGATGGGAAAAGTCCTATTCCTCTGTGGTTTTCTCCTTTCCACCAATTGGCATCGCTGAAACACAGTGCAAAATTGTGAGTTGCTCCTCTATATTTCAGTATCTCAATGTCCACAGGAATAAACTTTAAATTTAGCATACCTAGGAAATAAGCTCTTTTGCAACATTAAAAATATATGTACTTGTTTTGGTGTTGTCCCCTCTGTGCCAACAATCTGGAATGAGTACAGGGATACCCCCTCCCCCCAATCTTCCTTCTTCCAAGAAGTCTGGCAGCTGAGAACATGCCTCTCAAAGCTGCAGTATCAGTAATTATGCTTTAAATTTCTGGACAACTTCATTTGTTTGATGCTATCATCCTTATAGGAATACACCAATTTAACAGGATGGACAGCTAACAAGCTTCTACCTTTGTATTAATGACCACTACTTTTCATAAATGTGCTTACTACTATATTTTTTCGTTTTTACTTTGTTTTCTTTCTTAAAACTTTCTTTCTTTTTTATTTTCCTTTCTATTCTTTTTTTTTTTTTTTGATAAGTTTGCTCTCCCTTATCTGAAAACAAATGTATTATGGTCAACTATGTAATGCATTCTCTTTAAATAAAATAAAATTATATGTATATATATATAAATTGATCCCTGTCACCTCATATGGTCTCCAGAGCACCACCAGGCGAGATCCCTGAGCACAGAGCCAGGAGGAAGTCATGAACACTGTGGAGTGTGGCCCAAACTAAAAGCAAAAAATGAGTTCTTGATTCATATAACTAGATCAAAAGTTGGCACATAAGCATGGCCATGGATTGAACATGGATTGAACATTCATGGTATTGTTATCATCTCCCTACCCTGCCAGGTTCATCCCTTGAAGTTTGGAATACTGCAGCAGAGGGTACTACACAAGAAAAAAAAAAAACCCAAAGCAATAATAGTTCCTAAATTTAATAAAAGATATAGAAAAGCACAAAGAAGTCACTCACATTAAATATAAAACCAATAAGCAATTATTCATTTTTGATCCTGGACTTCAAACATACAACACTCAAGTCCCCTCTTTATGAACAATTCCGCATCTATCTGGCCAAGCCATAAAAAGTGGCATAAAATTTGTGTGGTAACCTTCCTGCCAATGTATTTTTAAACTTGTTACAATGCCAAATGTTCCCTAAAGCAGAGATAGCAATTTATCATCCTCTTTCCCTTAGTAGCAAGTGAGAGAGCCATGTTCCCTCTGTTAATTATCCAAGCAACATGATTATCAAGAGAAATCATATCACACTGCTGCACTCATTTGCATTTCCCAAGCACTCATGAGACTGCTGGCCGTTCCAAGTACCTCTTCTATAAAATGCTTACTCATGTTGGTATCTATTTTTCTGTTTCTACTGGGTTACTTGCTTTTTACATAAAACTATAGGATCTCTTTTTATATTCTATATAGTCACTGTTTTCTATACTCTGCAAATACCTACTTGGTATTTTCCAGAGTCATTTGCTTTTTATAATGAAATGATATTTCATTATATATCTATATAGATACTTTTTTCTGTTCTACTCTTGGATGTTCACTTGCTTTTTTAAAAATCAAATTTTCAAATTTTATTTTACCTAATTGGGGGACTTTAGGGGCTAGTCACAGATTGTAGTGTTGGAGGCTACTGTTAGTTCTATGCTTGGGGTCACTCCTATGGTACTTAGGGAGGATGTGGTACTAGATATACAACAGGGGTTAGTTGCGTGCAAACTGTCTTAAAACTGTACTAACAGACTGGATGTTATGACTTGTATTTTAGTGTATATTTATGGTTTGTTCTATTCTATGACTTACACATACATGCCCCCCCCCAATCAAGTAATCATATTCAGCAATCTTGCCTTTCTGCTTTACAGCTTTAAAAAAAAATCTATTGGGGCTGGAGAGATAGCATGGAGGTAAGGCGTTTGCCTTTCATGCAAGAGGTCATCGGTTCGAATCCCAGCGTCCCATATGGTCCCCCGTGCCTGCCAGGAGCAATTTCTGAGCATGGAGCCAGGAGTAACCCCTGAGCACTGCCGGGTGTGACCCAAAAACCACAAAAAAAAAAAATCTATTAATCAGAGACAGTAGCGGGTTAAAGAAAGTGTGAAGTTGTGCTCAAGGTATCCCTGGCTTTGCACTTAGGGATCATTCCTAGCAGGGCGTAGGGGATCAAATTCAGTGCTAGAGACTGAACTTGGGTCAGCTGTAAGCAAGGAAAGTGCCTTATCTCTTGAAATAACACTCTAGCTCTGTACATTATCTTTTCCTATTAATTTATGATGGCTTATCTTCCAAATAACAAGCTGCTACCTGTTTAAAAGCATTTTCTGGGTCTATATTAATTTACTTCAGCTTGTTAATATGTCACAATACTTGGGAGTGTACATTCCCTCTGTTATAGGCCTCCTAATTTCCATAATACTACAATGTAAAGATCTTAGATCTTTTGGTTAAAAAGAAAGTTATTTTTTTCTTTGGGAAAGGAGTACAGGATTTAAGATGCCTTAAATGCCTTACACAGTCAAACCTGAGAGCTACCATGAGGAACCCTTGAGCATAGAGTAGAAATAGCTCCTGAGCACTTTGTGGTATAGTATGGCCTCATGGAAAAAAATCCTCAGAAATGCAATTAGAGAGACTGGAGCAATAGCACAGTGGTAGGGAGTTTGCCTTGCACATGGTCAATCAAGGACGGACCCCAGTTTGATTCCCAACTATATGGGAATATAGTCCCCAGTGTCTACCAGGAGTGATTTCTGAGCACAGAGCCAGGGTGTGACCCAAAAAACAAACAAAACAAAAGAAAGAATGCAATTAGAAATGGACTGAGTGTGCTCGCTTCGGCAGCACATATACTAAAATTGGAACAATACAGAGAAGATTAGCATGGCGCCTGCGCAAGGATGACACGCAAATTCATGAAGCGTTCCATATTTTTACACTTAAAAAAAAAGAAATAAAGAAATGGACTGAGTTGGGTAGGAGCTATAGCACAGTGGAAAAGGCAACTGTCTTACATGCAGACAACTTGGGTTTGATCCCCACATCCCTATGGTCTCCTGCACATCACCAGGAATGACCCCTGAGTGCAGAGCTGGAAATCACTCCTAAGCACTGGTCCAAAAAGAAAAAAAAAAAAAGAAAAGAAAAAAAGCACTGGGTTTATGCATTAATTAAATCAAATTAAATATTTATTTCCCAAGGTTTCTTTATCATGAATATGGTATTTCTCCATTTATATATTTCTTTCCTTTATATAATTTAAAAGAACATTATACTTTTTGGTAATGCCTTATAGATTGGGTTGTCTTTGTTTTATTTTTTGTGGTAGTATTAGTGGTATTTCAGCAGGGTATGTTCAGCCACACCAGCAATACTTAGGGGTTACTCTTGAATCTGCACTCAAGAATCACTCTTGGCAGTGCTCAGGGACCATACGGGATTCTGGAGATTGTCTTACACACTGTATTACAGTATTACACTGTATTACATTCCAGCCTGATATTAGTTTTGAGATAATCTTTATTACTATTGATAATGAGGCCTTTAAAAATTACATTTCTAAATAACTATTGTTAATTATATTACTGTATTTTGAACCTGTATTCAACAATCTCAATAACCTCTTATCAATAGTTATAATAGTTCGTCCATTAGTTTCTTGGGTTTTCTATAAGGACAATCATAAAATTCAGAAAGAAGGATTTTGTCTAATCCTTTCCAGATATTTACTTATTGAAAAGGCGTTATTAATGATGATTTATTTTTGTTTATGTGGCGCTGGGGATTATACCTCAATCCTAAAGATAAATTTTAAGGATGAATTTACTTGTGATTCTGAAAAATCATATGACTTTAAGTACCAAAGATATAAAGTTACCTATTATCCAAATTATTAAAACCAGAAACTACTAAATTCTATACTGAAAGTTCAAAGACATTGCATCTGCTGATGTGTAACACAGAATGAAATGTCAGCTCGGTTACACACATACGTTAAAGCCAGGTTCCATTTTACAAAGGAAAGCTTAACTAAAGGAATGTTCGTATTAAAACAGAACCTTGTGAGATAGATATATTGGCTTCATTAGAACTTAGCAACATTTTTTATGAGAACCACAGAAGTACCTATGAAGATAAACTAGAATCAGTGGTCCTCAAACTATGGCCCGCGGGCCAGATATTGTATTTGTATCTGTTTTGTTTCTTCATTGCAAAATAAGATATATGCAGTGTGCATAAGAATTCATTCATAAATTTTGTTTTTACTATAGTCAGACCCTCCAATGGTCTGAGGGACAGTGAACTGGCCCCCTGTTTAAAAAGTTTGAGGACCCCTGACTAGATGAAGGGCAGAGCTAGATTCCTGCCCTGTGCTTTGCAAATGGAATACATTTTAGAATGCCTCTAAGAGACAAACATAATCACACCAACCAGAAGAACTCATGAGGCACAGAAGAGAAGATCTCCTGAGGACACACAAGCAGAGGTAGGCTGTTTCTGCCCATGAAGGGTGGAGCCAGAGAAGCTGTTCACAGCTGTGAACTAATAAACCCCAGCACAAAATGTAGAAAATACCATGCTATAAGCATGACAATGGGAAAACAACACAGGTCAACACCATAAACAGAGAATGAAAATGGCAACTCTGATGACCCAAAAATGTGCCAACCATCTATTTAGTCTATCAGATAAAGACTTTGGAGAAGAAATATGGAGAATCCTCACAGAAATCAAAGAAAGCATAAATCAAGCTGAACAAAATGCAAATAAAAATCAAGAGGATATGAAGACTGAAATAAGAAAACTCCATACTGAAATAATAGGACTGAAAAACTTAGAAGATAAAATGAAAACCACACTGGAATGCCTCTCCAACAGATTAACAGCAGCTGAGGACTGAATCAGTGAGCTGGAAGATGAGATGCATAACATTTTATACAACAGAAGAGATTGGAAAGATTGAAAAGAACAGAAAGATTACCTTAAAGCAGAAGACCAGACAACAGGAAAAATCCTCAAAGAATAGGAACATATGAAATGGGAGTCTTTGATAAACTCAACTAAAACTACCTAAGAGTCATTGGAGTCCCAGAGACCCAAAAAGAAAATCCCTAGGAAGATCAAGTCAAGAACATCATTGCAGAGAAACTCCCAGAATAAAGAGTGCATGCAACCAAATCCTACTTGCCCAAAAAGTACCAGCTAAAGAGACCTCAAGAAAAGCACCCCAAGACACATCCTAGTCACAATGATTCTATCCCACAGACAGGGATAGAATACTGAAAGCAGCAAGATCAAAATGGGAAATTCTATTCAACAGAGAATCCTTAAAGTTTACAGCAGACCTGTCTTAAGAAACCTCAAAGCCAGAGGCAGTGGTGGAATATACTGACAAAATTCAATTAAATGAATGCTAAAATACAGGCACTAACATAGATAGTTTCATGGATAAGCAACAGCTCAGAAACTTTATAGACTCAAAACTAGCTATAAAGAAAAACTGAAAGGTCTACTTTAAGACAAGACTGACCAACAGACATACCAAACTCCTAAATGAACCAGTTAAGAGACACAAAGTGGCAAAAAGGATCAAAAAGCTGAACCCAATATTCTGCTGCCTACAAGAAACACATCTGAATAGGCAGAACAAAGACTCGAAATCACAGGTTAGAGAACAATCGTCCAAGCAAGCAACTTCCTTAAAAAATCTGAAGTGGCCATGGGGGGGGGGGGGGTGGACCACACCCAGTGACACTCAGGGGTTACTTCTGGCTATGGTCAGAAATTGCTCCTGGCTTGAGGAATCATATGGGATTCTAGGGATCGAACCAGGTCCGTCCTGGGTCAGCTGGATGCAGGGCAAATGCCCTACCGCTGCCCTATTGCTGGGGATCAAACCAGGTCCGTCCTGGGTCAGCTGCATGCAGGGCAAATGCCCTATTGCTCCAGCCCCTGGAGTGGCCATATTAATATCAGATGGCACAATCTTAGACTTAGAAAAGTTATAAGGGACAAAGATGGACATTTAGTAATAATAAAGGGATATGTACAACAAGAAGTAACATTCCTAAACATATATGTACCCAATGAGGGACCAGAAAAATATTTAATACAACTGTTGATAAATCTGAAAGAGATATCAATAGCAACTCAACATCACCCTGTCGACCCTTAATAGGTCAACCAGGCTAAAACCCAACAGGAATATACTAGCTCTGAAAGGAGAAGTGGAGAAAGTGGCCTCAGAGATATATAGGGCACTCCATCCCCAGAAAAATGGATACACACTCTTCTCTAATGCACATGGACAATTCTCCAAGATAGACCACATGCTGGCCCATAAAACATACCACCATAAAATCAAGAGGATAGAAATTGTACAGACTACCTTCTCAGATCACAATGCACTGAAATTAGAAGTATACTACAAATAGACACAGAAGAAAAACTTTAACACCTGGAAACAGAACAACTCATTACAGAATAAACAGTGGGTCAGAGAGGAAATCAAAGCATTCCTGGAAACAAATGCAAATGAAGACACAAATTATCAGAATTTGTGGGACACAGTTAAAGCAGTACTAAGATGAAAATTTATAGTTTTGAAAGTATACATCAGGAAGGATGAAAGGTTCTACACAAATAACTCAATGGCACAGCTTGTAATCAGAAAATGATCAAAAAACATGAAACAAAGATAGGTAGGCAGAAGGAAGTACAAAAGTTTAGAGCAGAAATTAATGAAATAAAAATCCAAAAAAAAAAATTGAAAGTATCAACGAAAGCAAAAGTTGGTTCATTGAAAAATCAACAATTCGATAAACCAATAGCAATACTCACAAAGGGAGAGAGAGAAATTTAATAATCCAGATTAAAAAATAAAAGGGGGAGATCGTTACAGATACTACAGCAGTGAGTCAAAGGGTAATTTTGAGAAACTCAGTACCACAAACCTATGCCATGAGAACCTGGTAGAAATGGATAAATTCTTGGACTCATGATCTTCCATGGTTGAACCAGGATGATCTAGCATATCTAATCAGATCCATCACTATGGAGGAATTTAAAATAGTAATCAAAAGTCTTTCCAAAAATAAAAACACAGGCCTGGATGGATTCACAAACAAATTCTTTCAAACCTTTCAGGAGGAACTACTACCAATCCTTTTCAGGCTCTTTCAGGAAACTGAAGAAACAGAAACACTCCCAAATAGTTTTTATGAAGCTAATATCACCCTGATACCAAAACCAGATAGAGATGCAAAAAAATAAAACTACAGACCAATATCCCTGATGAATACAGATGCAAAGATCTTCAACTAACCTGGCAAACAGGATCCAATGGCTCACCATCAAAAATCATGACCAAGTAGGTTTCATTCCAAAAATGCAAGGATAGTTTAACATAAGTAAATCAGTCAATATAATACACTATATCAACCAAAGGAAAAATAAAAACCATATGATCATATCAATAGATGCAGAGAAAGCATTTGATAAGATCCAACAAGAACAATTAGTGCTGGTGGGGATGTGGAAGTAAAGGAATTCTCATTCACTGTTGGTGGGAATGCCATCTAGTCCAGCCTTTATGGAAAACAATATGGATATCCCTCAAAAAACTGGAAATTGAGCTCCCATACATATGATCCAGCTATACCACTCCTAGGGATATACCCTAGGAACACAAAAACACAACACAAAAGGTCTTCTTCTGCACATGTATATTCATTGCAACGCTATTTACAATAGCCAGAATCTGGAAACAACCCAGATGACCTTCAGCAGATAAATGACTAAAGAAACTGTGGTACATATACAGAATGGAATACTATCCAACCATCAGGAGAGATGAAGTCATGAATTTTCCTATATATAGATGGACATGGACTATTATGCTGAATGAAATAAGTCAGAAGGAGAGAGATAGACATGAGAGGTGAGGGTTGGTAGGACTGACCTAAGATATAAGCTTACCACAAAAAATCTTGAGTGCAGTTAGAGAAATAACTTTGCTAACAACTATCATGACAATGGTAATGAGTGAGAGAAGTAGAATGCCTATCTTGAGTACAGGCAGGGGGTGAGGAAGAAGGAAGATAGGGGGCATTGGTAGTGGGAAGGTTGCGCTGGTGAAGGAGGGTATTCTTTTTATATCTGAAACCCAACTACAAACATTTTTGTAATCATGGTGCTTAAATAAAGATATTTAGTAAAATAAAAGTTAAAGTGCATGCCTTGTACATGTTCAATCACCAGCACTTAAAAACAAAAACAAACTAAAAACAACAAATTTATGTTTAACTACAATTAATGGTCCAAATGAGGTAATTTTCCTCCCAATCTCTGCTGCAACTTCTTGATCAAAGATAGACAAAATGTCAAGTTAAAGCACAATGTCACCTTTTCAGCCCTAATTAAACTCCATAGTCCCTCCACTGACAACGAAATAATTTCATGGAATAGTAACAGCACAAAACCTGTTAAATTTAAAATTCCTGGGGCTGGAACAATAGCACTGTGGTAGGGCATTTGCCTTGCACATGGCTGGCCCAGGACGAACCTTGCTTCAATCCCTGGCATCCCATATGGTTCCCAAGCCAGGAACAATTTCTGAGTGCATAGCCAGGAGTAGCCACTGAGCATCATGGGGTGTGTCCCAAAAACAAAACAAAAAAAAATTTTTTTTAATTCCTAAATTAGGGTCATTTGGTACTGTGAGAATTAAGGTCATTTGATACTGTGAGTTTTCCAGACCATTTGATAATTAAGAATGATTTTAAGGACCATAGCTGCCACCTTCCCAGCAAAAAAATAATCCAGCTCCTTCAATCCCCAAAAGAAAAATATAGTTGCCAATACTTCCCAGGTGGTCTGGTTTGGGCTGATACCACTGTAACAGTACAGAAAGGAGGGACTGGCAGATTCCCCTTTCTGCATAAACTAGAGCAGCTAGCTAAATACCATGCCTTACACCCTCCAACAGAAATGGCCCAGCATGACTTAACCTTATCCAACTGCAAAGCCAGCAAATTTGCTTTATATCAATAAATCCTGGACTGTGTAGCCATCTTATAGTAGTGTCAAGAATGACTTTAAATGACTTCAATTTCAAAGTGTAAATTTTAATTTAATTTTTTTGTTGGCAGTCATACTTGGCAGTATTCAGGCCTTACTCTTGGCTCTATACTCAGAAGGTCACTCCTAGTGGTGCTTAAGAGACCATATAGTGGTGCTGAGATTTAAACCGGGTTCAACCCTGTGCAAGACATGCTTTATTTAACCCCTACACTATCTCTCCAGCCCCCAAAGTATGAGATTTTTACTTCAGTACTTTATGGAAATCCATAGAATATAGAAACTGAACACACTGTTCTGGTCTCCACTAAAAACAGTTTTATATAAATCTAAGTTCTTTAGGGCCGGAGAGATAGCATGGAGGTAAGGCGTTTGCCTTTCATGCAGGAGGTCATTGGTTCGAATCCCGGTGCCCCATATGGTCCCCCGTGCCTGCCAGGAGCAATTTCTGAGCCTGGAGCCAGGAATAACCCCTGAGCACTGCCGGGTGTGACCCAAAAACCAAAAAAAAAAAAAAAATCTAAGTTATTTAATAAGTGAGCTTTGGATCAGACACCACTGAAAAAAAAACATATGCAGTGAAATAATGTAATATTTTCTGGCTGCAAGTCAGCAAACTATATTACATCCACAGAGTACCAAGTGACATCAATAGTTTATGGATCAGGATTCTCAATAGTCACAAAAGTCAGGAGAATTAAGTTGTCACAAATCAGAGTCAGTGCACGCTACTGAAATGGAGCAGAGCACCTGTGTCATGGGTGAGAACTTTATTTGCCTTATTGAGCAGTAGACTATTTTAGACAATTTTGCCCCCTTCATAGCTAGAACTGGCAGTGTTCCGGGGTTATATCTGACTCTATGCTCTGGGGAGCATGCAGTGCTAGGGGACTGAACCTGGGATCCTGCCTTCCTCCCACTGCCCCAATAATGTCCTGATTAATTTTCTTAGCAATGTTCAAGATTTGAATCTCTGAACAAAAACATTCCTTTTTTTTTTTTTTTTTTTTTTTTTTTTTTTTTTTTTTTTTTTTGGTTTTTTGGGCCACACCCATTTGACGCTCAGGGGTTACTCCTGGCTATGCGCTCAGAAGTCGCTCCTGGCTTGGGGGACCATATGGGACGCCGGGGGATCGAACCTCGGTCCATCCTAGGCTAGCGCAGGCAAGGCAGGCATCTTACCTCCAGCGCCACCGCCCGGCCCCACAAAAACATTCTTTTTGTGGGTTTTCTCCTATTTATTTTATAAATCTCTTTAATGTCTTTAAGAGCTGTAGATGACAGTCAAAAGTATAAATCAAATTTCTTTTTTAAATACTCTAAAACCACTCTCAAAGCCTGATCATTTCTAGCTGTCAATGTTCAGAGTACATTTCCTCTTCACCTTGATTTTTAATTTACTTTTCCTTCAGGGATCATGTTCTCCACACCAAAGGATTATTATATTAAAACAAACAAAAGCCAAAAAAAAAATGTCTTTAAGAAATCACAGCAAAAACACATTATCTTGACTAAGAGATGTTCCTTTTCCTAGTCTCAATCTCTTTTTTTTTTCCTAGAGAGCCACTCCAAGCAATACTCTGAAGTTAATGGGCCTTATCCTAGCAGGTAAAAGAGTACTTGGAGTGCCAAAGACTGAACCCAGGACCACACTCTAACCCTTGAACACACAACCTCAGCTCCTACTCTCAATTTCCTGCTACGCTTTTCCTACCCAAATCAAAGTTTACCTGAAATGGATAACCTAGATAACAAGACTTCTTTCCCAGATGCCCAGACCAGATGGTAATCTGTTCTCTCCTGGGTCCCCCGCACTTCCTCTTTTGTAGCACTTACAATCTGTATTCCATACATGATCTGTATAAGTTAAACACTCTTAATTTATTTTAGGTTTTTTCTGAAGTCAGAGGACCTCATAATGTGAAGCACACTCCACCACAGAGCCTAGAGCCTTCATTTTCTCTAATTAACAGACCCTATTTTTTCTCAACAAATATTTGCTGCAGAAAATTAAAACTATTGTGTATTCAATGAAATACTATGCAGTTGCAAGGAATGATGAAACCAATCAATGTAGTATAACCTAGTTAAAACAGGAAAATATGTTGAGTGAAATAAGCCAAAAGAAGAAAGACAAACACAGTTTGATCCACTTATCTGTGGCATATAGAATAAAGAAATGTAGTAATAGAGTAAAGGGAGGATGCCTAGATCATCCTTGATACCAGAGCTTAGGGAGGAAAAAGATAGACAAGAAAAGAAATTAAGGCAGGATGAAAGAAAATGAGAAAGGGAAATAATTAAGGAACAGGGGTTGATGTTTCAGTTATTGGTGATGTGAGAGTGGTATAGCTTAAATCAAAAGCACAGACTCAACAACACTGAAAAAAAATGAGATCTAAGCTGCAACCACCCAAACTTTGTAATGTGCTTGTCAAGGTAGTAGGCAAGGGGTGGCATGAAGAGTAGGGGAGACTATGGAGCACATGAATACAGGTGATGAACACTGGTTGTGGGATTGGTGCTAAACTATTCTATGCTTAAAACAACTATCAATAACTTTATAAATCACAGCTCTCTAACTAAAATTTAAAAAAATGTAAAAACAAAAAAATAATGATAAACTGTTTATGTATTAACTGCTCTCCCTTTTGGGGGAGGGAACAGGAGAGCATACCTGTCAATACTCAGGACTTAATCCTGGTTCTGCATTCAAGGATCATATAGAAAGTGTCAGGGATTGAAGCAAGATTAACCTCAGACAGAGATATCTCTCTGGCACGCATCTACATACTCAAAATTATACTAAATAAATTTAACACTAATAGGTTATATATAATGGATACCAAATATATTTGTAATCTATTCTTAGTAACAGTTAAGTCTCACTCATTAAATTTCACCATTTCTTCTAAGCAAAGAACAGAATTAGGCCCATTATAGATAGATTTCATTTCAAGTTCAAATGATAGTGACATTGTGAGGAAGTATAGCAACAGAAAAGAATTGGGAAGGGAGGTGGCCAGAGCAATGGTACAGTGGGTAGGGCATTTGACTTGCACATAACTAACTAAGGCTCAATCCCCAGAATTCCTTATGGTCCCCCAAGCAGCACCAGGAGTAATTCCATAGTGGAGAGCCAGAAATAACCCTTGAGCATCACTGGGTGTGGCCCCAAGACAAAAAACAATAAAATCCATAATATAGTTCTATTTCTTCTGAAAGTGTTCCTGCTAATTTCTTCCATATTCACATTTCAGAAGGCAAATAGAATGTTTCCCAACTGCAACAGTCTCTTTGGGGGGGGTGGGGAAAGAGGGTTGTTTTGAGCCATACCAGTGATGCTCAGGAGTTATTCCTGGCTATGAGCTCAGAAATCACTCCTGGCTAGGGGGACCATATGGGATGCTGGCAATCAAATTAGGTCCATCCTGGATCGGCCCTGTGCAAGGCAAAAGCCCTACCACTGTGCTATCACTCCAGCCCCAACAACAACATTCTTATTAGGTCTTCTATCCGAGATAAAAGATACCTACTTTACTCATTTAATAAAGAATAAGAAATTCATATTATCTTTCTATTTTAGGAAAAAATAATTAAGGTATAAAAAGGGTATATTACAATTTAACTTTTCCAAATAGTTGAATATCCATATTCTAAATGGAAGATGGAACAACAAGTAACATCAAAATGTTTTAGAAATTTAAAAAAATCAAACATACCTGTCATCCAAAACAATAATGATTTCTCCGTGTTTAAAGGTAAGTTCATTATCCTCAACAGCTTCAAAATCATATAAAGCTCTCACTTTTCTTGCAACCTTATTATTTAACTGAATTTCTGAAGGTGGATATAAAGATTTTGTTTCTGTGTGCTGCTGCTGCTTCTGTTCTTGCAATGACAATTCAATAGCTAGTTTAAAAAATCAAAATGTAAAAAAGAATAGCTATAATTAATACTGATTACATTTAAAGCTGAAAAGGAAATATTACATGATAAAGTAATGTTCAATAAGAGTAAACCAAGTATTTTATTTGTACAGTTAAATGCAAAATAAGAGCTAACTTTCATGAGGAGGTGGAGGAAAGAGAATCACGACTTTTTTTTAAATAAAGTTTTTTGCTCATTCCTTATTATCACAGTCTGCCATATACAGCAACTATTATTTTTATAGCAAACAGATTGTGACATTATAATATGGGTAGTTTTCCATATAGGACAAGCCATGAACATATTTCTCTGCTTGACTCATAATGCTGGCAATTAAGGAAAGGTGAGATGTATCCTCTCCGAAGGTAGAACATTAAATAAATTTATTGACAAGGATTAGAAGTCGAATTTATCACATCAATTGTTTTCCTAATTTATCATACCACATAAGTTTTTAGATTTGAGATAAAACAGCAAAGTATCTTCAGTTTCACTACAATTTTTGTTTCAATATATTATTCTGACAAGAATGCTTAAAATAACACTAATTTGCATGGGCTCGATCACTTACCTTTAGCTATATCTTCATCTTCTTTGTTTTTGTTCGATGCTGTACCATTCTTGGCAGCAGCTGGTGCAGTCTGTAAAAGTATGAACAAAATGAACACAACTATCCTTTTATAGAAAACACAAGGCCTATGATTATTCGCACGTGCTAATTTAAAATTCTGCTATAACTAATGAGCCTCAATTTAAGTAACTATTTTCTAGCAACTATTACTAAAATGAAGCAACCATTATTTTCCAGAAAATGTTATAAACACATACAGGGCATTAACTGGCTCACAGTACACATCAATCTTGGTCTCTGATCCAGAGCTTAGCTCTTGGAAAGTACTTAAAATATAGGTCTTGGGGCTGGAGAGATAGCATGGAGGTAAGGCGTTTGCCTTTCATGCAGGAGGTCATCGGTTTGAATCCCAGCGTCCCATATGGTCCCCCGTGCCTGCCAGGAGCAATTTCTGAGCCTGGAGCCAGGAATAACCCCTGAGCACTGCCGGGTGTGACCCAAAAACCACAAAAAAAAAAAAAAAAAAAAAAATATAGGTCTTTCCTGATTGCACCTTCTGCTGTCAACTGTCCAAGATCTCTTAATCAGTTAATAGGCACTGCAGGAGTAGAGCTACAGGTAATATGCCAGCATGAGGCTCTAATAATTACTGAAGAGAGGAAGGAGGTCCTGTTGCACCAGCAATAGGTAAAATTATCTGGTGCTCTCACTGTCACAGACTCTTCACACAAACCAGAAGACCAAGAAAGGTTTTCAGATTAAATGGGATGGGAAGAGAGAATATCCAAGACTAAGCCATCAAGCTGTGGTTTCAAAGATTTTAGAGAACATGCATAAAGGATAGAACAGAAAAGTGCTTGCTTTTTATTACTTCTAAGACTTTTATCCTCATACTATATCTTAAACTTCAGGCCTAGTCAGCTAAAGATTTTTTTGTCTGGGGCCGGAGAGACAGCACAGTGATGTTTGCCTTGCAAGCAGCTGATCCAGGACCTAAAGTGGTTGGTTTGAATCCTGGCATCCCATATGGTCCCCCGTGCCTGCCAAGAGCTATTTCTGTGCAGATAGCCAGGAGTAACTCCTGAGCACCGCTGGGTGTGGCCCAAAAACAAACAAACAAAAAAAAATTGTCTCTGTAACGTACAGTTATAAAAAATAATTTTATTATTTTTTCTTTCTCTATTCCACATTCTAATGTTAAAAGTGGAGGACCAAAGACAGTGAAAACATGGTATTTCTCTCTGACAGGCCTAAATAAAAAATATTTTGTGACCCCTGTCCTAAAGTTATCAATCACTACTGCAAATAAATTTCTATTATTACACTTCTACCATCCTACCTCTTCTACATAAATCCTTCATTCCAGGCATAGTACACCAATAAAAACAAATCTTGGGGCTGAAAAATAGTAGAGTATAGGGTGTTTCCTTTATACATGGCCCAACTTGGTTCAATTCTCAACATCCTAAATGATTGCCCAAGCCTGCAATGATCCCTGAGCACATAGCCAGGTGTAGCCCAGAAACCAAAAGAAATATAGGTCTTGACATTTCTACATTTCTCAATTCCATGAATGTATCCATGTTACTCTTGCCACAATGTGATCTTTCCTCTCCTTTCCATGAGATGCATTTGAATGTCTTCTTTACCATCTCAGTCCATAATTACTTCTCTCCTAGCCACTAGTCTTTCCTTGTTCATATTTTGTCACATATAACTTACTTTTACACCAGCATATGGTTACCTTTCAAATTTCTGTATCATACTACAAATTCCTATGCAAAAAATCTATTTACTATGTATTTCTTGAATGTAAAGTCTCTCATACATATCTGCCTTCTGCTTGCCTCTAGAGTTAGAGGAGCATTATCCTGATTATTTAAGGCAACTCCCTTCCCAAAGATCTGATAGGAAGAGGAAATCCACCCAACACTTAATATGCCTAATAAATATAAGACATGAGGGCCAGAGTGATAGCCAGTAGTAGGATGTTTGCTTTGCTGACCTAATATGGACCTCGGTTCGATCCCCAGCATCCCATATGGTCCCCCAAGCCAGGAGCCCCTGAGCATCATCAGGAGTGGCTAAAACAAAACAAAACAAAAAATAAAATAAATGAATATAAGACATGATGCAAGTTGGGAACTGTGAGACAGATAAATCAGGCAGGAAATCATTAGCACACATGGCACCTTTTAATAAGATGTGTACCTTCAAAAGAGTATAGTACAGGTATGAATGATGAATGAGTCTCTTACCTGAGAACCTGCTGAAGGAAAAACAATTCCTTCTTCTTTCATTGACTTAATAGTTGCAGATATTAAACTAAACTGTGGATCTTTCTGAAACTCTTCGGACCACTCCACCATTAAAGATTTTAGTTGTTCACACACTTTAGGATGAGCCTTTCAAAGAAAGACAAACAACCAAAACTGTAGCTTACGTAAACAAATACTTTCCTTACTTGAAAGAATCACTACAATGTTCATCTTTAATCATAGGAACAACAAAATTTCAGCAATCCCAAGTGGAAATGTGTAACTGATAAATGTCTATTTACATTTTAAGATATCAACATTGTTTTTCCCAACTTGTAAAATATCCATTTCTAAGTATTACGATAATGAATCTTTTCAAGGGTTTTTTCCTGTTTTCTCAATATTTTGAATTTAGATTATGCTTCTTGTAGCAACTAATTAAAGTTCTGGGATTTGGGGTTTCAGTCTAATGAAAATAGTATGTCAGAGTTCCTATCCCAAAGAAACTAATAATAACCACCCTTACTAAGGTGAATACCCTGCCCTCAAATAAAAGTCCCTTTACTCTACATTTCTATTCAAATTAGCACAGAATGGAGATTAGTTTAGACTCTAAAATCTGAGCTTCAGCTTAATTGTTTTTTTAAGCTAAAGACCATGAACTGAACTTAGTACTAAATTCAGTTTCTTCGTGCACAAATTGTAAAACTAACAAAGCACCAAACTTTTAAGTTTGTTAACAGCATTAAAACAAGAAAGGATATGCCAAGTGCTTAAAGCAGTTATCACTAGTTTACATATGAGTAAGGAGAAAAAGCAGTTTGGTGCTACAAATTAAAAACAAATTTGTAAATAGTTTATTTCACTTCAACTTTACAGATTTTATTTGTAATAAATGTTTGTTACCATATGACCAAGCAATACCACCCCTTGGCATTGGTCCTCCAAATAAAAAAAAATAATAATAATTCAGAAGAATATAATATATACATACCTAAAATGATATAGAAACAAACCAAATGTACAACTATAAATGAATGGTTTGAGAAATTATGGCATATTACATAATGTAATACCATATAGCAATAAGAAAGAACAAAACCATACAATTGGCAGCAACATAGATAGAACTAGTGGATATCATACTGAGAGAAATCAGTCAGAAGGAAAGTAACAGATACAGAATGATCTCTCTCGAATGCAGGCCTTAATACAGTGAAGTAGCAACAAATGTCCAAAGGCAATATAATGGGAGAACTGATCCACACAACCAAGTTTGAAGTGGGTGAGTTGAGAAGGACAGGTTTTATGGTCCTTGGCGAGAGAGGTAAGTACACTTATGATCAGTGTGATGTTGAAATTATATACACAAAACACGATCATTAACAATATGATAAAACAGAATCCCAATTAAAATTTCTTCTCTTTTGAAAATTTACCTTTTTTAATTTTTTTAAGAAGGTAGAAATGTTTATTGGAAAAATAGAGAAGAGAAGGAACTACCCATGTGGGGAGGAACTTAGCAAAGGACTAATTTCTAAATTTACCTTGTTTTTTATCACAGCACGTACTTCTGTTGCAAAATCTCGGGAGCATATTTCTAAATGAAATATCTTTCCACAGTTTGCCACACAAGCCCCAAGAAGCTATTAATTAAAATAAAAATCAATATGTAAATGTTTAGAATTTAATTAAATAGTTATTTAAAATTTGGGTCAAATAAAATATGACTTGACTTACAGTTAATGCCTGCAGAGCAACATGAGGAACCTTATGATTTACCCTTTTCATTATGGCTTTTAGGCAGTCCTTAGCTCTGAGGAAAATAAAGAAAGTTAGTTATTCAAAATTTCAATTCAAGTATTAAAAATGTAAGGCATTTAAAAGTACTTCAAAAGTCACTATGGATTGAAAAATAAAATTCTAAATTGATTTTTTTTTTTTTTTTGCGGGGGGCACACCTGGGACGCTCGGGGGTTACTTCTGGCTCTGGGCTCCATATGGGGAACCATATGGAATTCCAAGAATCGAACCACCATCTTCTGGGTTGGCCACATGCAAGGCAAACGCCCTACTGCTGTGCTATCTCTTTGGCCCCAAAATTCTAAACTTATTTTACACAATCATTTGCTACTCAGATTAATAAAGTTTAAAAAAAGAATACTTCAGGGGCCAGAGCAATAGTGCAGCGGTAGGGCGTTTGCCTTGCACATGGCTGACCCAGGGCAAACCTAGGTTGGATCCCTGGTGTCCCATATGGTCCCCAAGCTAGGAGAAATTTCTGAGCGCATGGCCAGGAGTAACCCCTGAGCATCACTAGGTGTGGCCCAACCCCCCAAAAAGTATAATAATAATAATTAATAATAATAATAATACTTCAAAGGTTTGTATATCACAAAAACAAGAAACAGGGCTCTTGCCTTATACACCATTTACTCAGCTCAAGCCCCAGTTCCACATGGTCTCCTGAACATCTCCATGAGTCAGAGCGACAAGTATGCCATGGTTCTCATGATTTATTAAAATAAAAAATTAATAGACAAAACTTCTCAAGTAAAATAAAGACCAACCAACACATACAGAATATCATATAAATTATCCAATTTTCATACAGTAAATCCTTATTTTGAAAGGAAAAAAAATACTCTAGCAAGATACAGTCCTTAAAGTCTTAAGTCTTGGGCTAGAGAGACAGTACAGCAGATAAACTGCCTGCCTTGCACATAGCCAAACTGAGTTTGATTTCCAGCTTCTAATATGGTTTTCTGAACACAGAACCAAGAATAAAAGCCCTGAGCACCTAAGGTGTGGTCCACAAAGAAAAAACTAATAAAAAGTTTTAAGTCTAAATATAAATAAATGGGAAGCAAAGATAAGCAAATCATATTGCAACACAAAGAAAATGCTGCACTGCAAAAGAAATAATGATAAGAATAAAAGCAACAGCAGGGAGGATGTTAAAATGTTTCATGCATAAAAGACTATCATTGAAACTATTGGAGGGACCAGAGCAAATAGTACAGTGGGTAGGGTGCCTGCATTGCATGCAGCCAATCTGGGTTTGATTCCTAGCATCCCGTATGATCCCCTAGGCCCATAAGGAGTTATTACTGAGGGTAGTCAGGAGTCAGTCCTGAGTACAAAAACAAAACAAAAGCAAAAAGTTAAACAAATATATGTGATTACATTTATTTTCCCAAACTATGTTAAAGCAATGTTTTCATCACTCTTTTAAACTTCTAAAATATAACAAATTCAGCTTAAGTTTTTAAATAGGCTTCCCAAGCAGTAATTCCCAAGAAATTACTGGTAGTGATACTCAAAAGGACAAGATGCTCAATGCTGGGGCCAACAGATGAGGGCTCTCTGGCCTTGTGGTACCATGTGCCTCTAGGACAACACCTGAAGGTGCCAAGGACAGAACTTCTATCCTAGTGATTTGGGTCCTTCTGCCTTCAACGCATCTTCCTGGCTCCTGGGTAGCCTTTTAAAATTTTTTATTTTTCATTATGATACTATCTTATTGTTCATGTTTATCTACCTCGTTGTTAAAAGACCTCTTGTGGCCTACAGCTCCAAAGAGCTGAAGCAGATACTCTGCATACTGGAGTTCTACTTAAGATGCCCAAGAAAGAGCCTCAAATAGCTCCATGCACTATTGTCAGAACAAACATAAGAGACTCCCATGCAGGTGTAAATCACAGGTATATTCTCTCTTAAGTATGTACCTACTCTTGAAAGTTTCCACATAAACCCTTTTTGCATTTATTCTTCTGGATAAAGTTTACTCACACAAATCTGGCCAGGTTTCCCAGATATCTTCATTTTTATCCCTAAAATAAAAAGACTAAGATCCCATTTTTCTTTCACAGTTAAGTCAAAAAAAGGTTTGGTTTTTGGTTTTGGTTTTTTGGTTTTTGGCCACACCCAGTGGCACTCAGGGGTTACTCCTGGCTCTGAGCTCAGAAGTAGCTCCTGACAGGCATTTGGGACCATATGGAATGCTTGGGATTTGAACCACCACCCTTGGTCCTGGATCAGCTGCGCGCAAGGCAAACGCCCTACCACTGTGCTATCTCACGAGCCCCCAAAAAAGATATTATTAATGAGACATTCTCTAGCTATGACTAGGAATCTTACCCATTAGGAGTACTTCCAACTTTGTCACAGATGTCCATAATAAGACTCCAATCTTCTGTCGTGTTATACTCATTTGTAGCTTTTTCTGTAAGATATACACAAAAATTAGGTCTAGTCTTACATAATACTAATTTTTTTTGTTTCTCTGGCCAAAAATAAGAACTAAAAAAAATTTCAAAAGATAAAGAGTACATTTAACTATTTCAAATTTTAAATTACTCATTACTTAATTATAATTACTTAAGTACATTAATTCTGAGGCACACTAATAAAATAACTTAAAAATAATGGAATGCCAAATACTTAAAAATTATTAATAATCCTGGCACATTCTAATTTGAAAGTTTAAAACAATGTTGTAATAGGCACAGACCCAGTCTCAAGAAACTGAGGCATCACCCATGCCTGTCCCTGATTGTGCCTGAGGATCACTATTTTGTTCTCCTAAGTCATGAACCCCTGCAAAGTGGCTGCACATATGTTCATTTCTTCATATCTTACCAAGAGCATACAAGGACTCTCTGACAAACTGTAAAAGTCACAATAAGAAAGCAATGCAGAACCCCAACATACTTAATACACAGAAGATTCAACCAATATAACTATAGATTGAGTTATATAGCTCTATAGTTATATGGTTGTATAGTTCTATAATGACATAACCTCTCTGATAATGACTTTAGACAGGAAATGTTGAGGATGTTTAAGGAGCTTAAAGAAACAATGGAACAGACAGCCAGTAATACACAAGAGGATATGAGAGGAAAATGTGGGAACTACAATCAGAAATGACAGACTAAAAAACTTGGTAGACAAATGAATAATTCTCTAGATGGCTTCACCAGCAGAGTAACAGCTGCTAGGACAGAATCAGCAAGTTCCAGGATGAAGTGACGAAAACCTCGGGACAACAGCAGAAGATTAAAAAAGGCAAACAAAAATACTCAAAATAAATGAAAAGCTGACAAAGAATTTTGGATTGAATTTAAGAACAACAATTAGAAATTGTTGGGACTAGAGCAATAGCATAGCTGGAAGGGCATTTGCCTTGCATTCAACTATTGTATTGAATCCACAGCATCCAATATGATCCCCAAGCCAGCCAGGGGTGATTTCTGAACACAGAAGCAGGAGTAAGCCCTGAGAGCTGTCAGGTGTGGCCCCTAAAAAAAATAATCAGGGTTCTAGAGGGTCAGAAAAAAAATCCTGATGAAGAAGCAAAAGTCAAAGACATCATTGCTGAGAAGTTCCTAAAGCTAAATAGCATATGCACTCAGTTGCAGGTGGCCCAAAGGGACCACCAATAAGGGACCAACAAAATATTTAAAACAACTCCAAATAGACTTGAAGAAAGACACTGATAACAACCAACACTCAGTAAGTTAATAATAATAACTTAATAATAATAAGTAACAAGAACTCAGTAAGTTAATAACAACCAACTCAATAAGTTAAAGACTTCTACAAGGCTGTCACCTCTCAATAGATCAATTAGACTAAAGCTCATAACAAAATACTTGCTTTGAAGAAACAGAAGTGAGGGTTTTAATAAATATACATATATAAATGACTATTTGTGCTAAAAAATGAATACACATTCTCCTCCCATGCATATGGAGCATTCTCCCAAAAAACTACAAGATGAAACACAAAACATACTTCCACAAATTCAAGAGTATAGAAATCATACCAACTATCTTCTTGCACCATGTGCACTGAAACAGAAATTAATCACGGGGCCGGAGAGACAGCATGGAGGTAAGGTGTTTGCCGTGCATGCAGAAGGACAGTGGTTCAAATCCCGGCATCCCATATGGTACCCCGAGCCTGCCAGGAGCGATTTCTGAGTGTAGAACCAGGAGTAACTTCTGAGAGCTACTGAGTGTGAACCAAAAACCAAAAAGAAATTAATCACAAACCAAATGTTGAAACAACTCAAATACCAGTATATCAAGTAGCTCATTACTGAACAACCAGTGAATCTGAAAAGAAATGCAAGAGGAAATTGAAAGAATCCTGGAAATAAAACAAGAATGAGAATTTGGTCCACACAAAATTGTGCAAAAGGAATGTTAAGAGAAAAGTTCATAGCTATGCAAACAGTCATGAGGAAGGAAGGAAGGGCCTACATAAATAACTGTAACTGCACAACTTAATTAAAAAAAAAAATCCCAGCACCATCAAGAGGAAGAAATAAAATGTAGAGCAGAAATGGCCTGAAATTAAAAAAAGGAAAAAAAAGAATTAATGAAACCTAGAGCTTATTCTTAAAAAAAAGAAAAGAAAAGAAAGAAACTAATATACCAAAAGATTCACAAAATAAAATAAAACCATAATAAACCAAACCAAAATTGAAAGTGGGAATGTCACAAAAGATAGCATCAAAATTTAAAAGATTGTCAGACTATGTTGAAAATATTTATACCATGAAACAAGAGAACCTAGAAGAGACAGATAAATTCTTGGATTCTTACCAAAGCTACCAAAGGCCAAAACAAAAGACATTGAACACATAAACAGACCTATCATTTTCAAAAGATCAAAATGGTAATCAAAAATCTTTCCAAAAACAAAATACTAACAAATAGAATCCAACTAGATCAACACCATGACCAAATGAAATTCATGCCAAGGATGTAAGGATAATTTAACATACAAATGCCAATCAACTAATACATCATATCATTAAGAAAAAAATCATATGATCTTACCAATAGGCAAAGGAAATATCTGACAAGAACTAGCTCCCATTTATGATAAAAAGTCTCAACAAAATAGAAATTGAAGGAACTTTCCTCAACATAGTCAAAGCCATTTACAATAAGCCCACAGCACACATTATAATCGACGAAAAAAAACTAAAAACCTTCCCTCTGAGATAAAGCAATAATAAAATTTCTTATTCTTTCCACTTATATTCAACATAGTACTGGAAGTACTTGCTATAGCAATTAGGCAAGAAAAGATATTAAGGTCATTCAGGTAGGAAAGAAAGAAGTCAATCTCTTACTATTTTCAGGTGGCATATTATATTTAGAAATTTCTAAAGACTATTTAAAAATAACTCCTAGAGACAATTAATTTATAATGAAGTTAACAGAGTACAAAATTAATGTTAAAGCCCATAGTTTTCCAATATAAAACTAATGAAATAGAATAGATTTTTTTAAACTCATACTTAATTGTGCATCAGAAAATTTAGTACCTCAGAATGTTTAACTAAAGAGGTATTGAGGGGCCGGAGAGATAGCATGGAGGTAAGGCGTTTGCCTTTCATGCAGAAGGTCATCAGTTCGAATCCCGGCGTCCCATATGGTCCCCCAAGCCTGCCAGGAGCGATTTCTGAGCATGAAGCCAGGAGTAACCCCTGAGCACTGCTGGGTGTGACCCAAAAACCAAAAAAAAAAAAGAGGTGTTGAAAGACATATGTAAAGAATACTATAAAACATACTTCAAGAAATAAAAGAGGGCATGAAGAAATACATTCATGTATTTCTCCTGTATGTAGTATACATTAACTGAGAGGATTAATACCATCAAAATGGCAATACTTCCCAAAGCATTGTACAAATTCAAAGCAGTCCCTATAAGGATATCCATGACATCTTTCAAAGAAATAGATCAAATACTCCTGAAGTCATATGAGATAATAAACCACCCCAAATATCTTAAGCAATCCTTCGGGTGGGGGAGAAGATGGAAGGTATCACTTTCCTCAACTGCAAACTGTACTACAAAAGAGTAGCATTTAAAACAGCTTGATTCTGGAATAAAGACAGACCCTCAGATAAATGGAATAAAGTTCAATATCTTGAAACAGACCTTCTGTTGTAAAATCAGTTAATTTTTGATAAAGGAGAAAATATATGAAATGTTACAAGGAAAGTTGTACTTCAACAAGCTGTACTTGGAAAACTGGTTAGCTACATGCAAAAAAACATGAACTCGGACCACTTTCTAAAGCCATGCACAAAAGTATATCAGACCTGAAATCATAAGGTATAGAGAAAAACATAGACAGAACACTCCATGACATTAAAGGTAAAGGCATCTTCAAGGATAAAACAGCAAGTGATGAAAGGCCTAGGGAGTGCACCCCAAAAAAACTGCATTCTGAATCTGCCCAGCGACTGAGTGAGTAAAGTCTGGCTGGGGGCTGCCAGGCAAAAGCTGAGCCCTCTGGCCTAGGGAGGCTCTGCCCTGCTGTGCCTTTGAGGGCTCTGAGGACCTCAAGGGAAACCTTTGTCCTGCCTGTCTGTCTTTCATGAATACCTGAAGCTCTCCTCAGAGGCCTAGGGAGCACACACCCCAAAAAAATGTCACCTAGAGACCGCAGAAGAGCACGCGGCCTCGCACTCTTTCTAACCAATGAACCCAACCACAACACTCAAGCAGGCAAACACCATGCACAGAGAATGAAGACGATAGCTCGGATGACCTAAAAAATTCCAACTATCTGATTAATCTCACGGATAAGGAATTTAGAATAAAAATATGGAAGATGTTTGTAGAACTCAAAGAAAGCATAGATCAATCTGAACAGAACACAAAGACAGAAATCATAAAACTCCAAACTGAAATAACAGATCTGAAAAACATGGTAGCTGAACTGAAAACCTCAGTGGATGGCCTCTCCAGCAGGGTATCAGCAGCTGAGGACAGAATCTGCATGCTGGAAGATGAGATGCAGAAAAACTCAACACAGCAGAAGAAATTGGAAAAGAACCTTAAGACAAACAATCAGGCAATGAAAAAAGTACTCAAGGAATTCGAACAGATGAAAATAGAAATCTTTGATAAACTCAACAGAAATAACATAAGAATCATTGGAGTTCCAGAGGCCCAGGTAGAAGATACCCAGGAAGAATCACTATCAAAGACATCATCAAAGAGATACTCCCAGAGTTAAAGACTACATGCAATCAAATCCTGCATGCCCGAAGAATACCAGCTAAAAGAGAATCAAAGAAAAACATCCCAAGACACATCCTCGTTACAATGACAAATCCCACAGATAGATAGACTACTGAAAGCAGCAAGATCAAAAAGAGAAATTACATTCAAAGGAGTATCCTCAAGACTTGCAGCAGATATGTCACAAGAAACTTTCAAGGACAGAGGACAGAGGTGGGATATTGTGACAAGACTGAATGAAAAAGAATGCCTCGCTGAGAATACTGCGCCCAGCCCAACTCACATTCAGGTTTGAAGGAAGGATACATAGCTTCATGGATAGACAACAGCTCAGAAACTTCACAGATGAAAAACCAGCCTTAAAGGAAAAACTGACAGGTCTACTTTAAGACAAGAGAGACCAACAAACAAGCAAACTTATCTACAAAGATGACATTAAATCCTATGACAATCATCTCCCTCAATGTCAATGGACTAAATTCACCAATTAAAAGACACAGAGTGGCAAAATGGATCAAAAAGATGAATTCAACCTTCTGCTGCCTACAAGAAACACACCTGAATAGCCAGAAAAAACATGGACTCAAAATCAAAGGCTGGAGGAAAATCATCCAAGCAAACAACACCCTTAAAAAAGCTGGGATGGCCATATTAATATCTGATGACACAACTTTATACTCAGAAAAGTTGTAAGGGACAAAGATGGACACTATCTACTAGTCAAGGGATATGTGCAACAGGAAGAAATCAGACTATTAAACATATATGCACCCAATGAGAGACCAGCAAATTATGTAAAACAAGTACTGACAAATCTGAAAGAAGACAATAATAATACAATAATTGTGGGAGACCTCAACACTGACCTGTAAACACTGGATAGGTCAACCAGACTGAAACCCAACAAAAACATACTAGCCCTGAAAAGAGTAATGGAAGAAAGAGGACTAGTAGATATATATAGAACACTCCACCCCAAAAAACCTGGATACACATTCTTCTCCAATATACATGGGTCATTCTCCAGGATAGACTACATGCTGACACATAAAACATACCTTCATAAAATCAAGAGGATAAGAAATCTTGCAGGCTACCTTTGCTGACCACAGGCTCTGAAATTAGATGTGAACTACAAAGGCACAAAGAAGAAAAACTTTAACAATTGGAAATTAAACAGCCTGCTACAGAACAACCAGTGGGTCCAAGATGAAATCAAAGAGGAAATCAAAACTTTCCTGGAGACAAATGATAATGAAGACACAATCTGCCAGAATCTATGGGACACAGCAAAAGCAGTCCTGAGAGGAAAATTTATAGCTTTACAAGCACACATCAGGAAGGAAGAAGGGGCATACCTGAATAACTTAATGACACAGCTCAAAAAATTAGAAAATGACCAACAAAAGGAACCAAAAATAGGGAGACAGAGGAAATAACAAAGCTGAAAGCATAAATCCATGAGGTGGAAAACCAAAAAACAATCCAAAAGATCAATGAAAGCAGTTGGTTCTTTGAAAAAATAAACAAGATTGATAAGACCATTGGCAAAACTCACAAAGAAAGAGAGAGAGAAACCTGATAACCCGTATTAGAAATGAAAAGGTGGAGATCTCAACAGATATCACAGAGATCCAAAGGGTAGTCAGAGACTACTTTGAGAAACTTTATGCTACTAAACATGAGAACCTAGAAGAAATGGAAAAATTCTTGGACACTTATAACCTTCCACAGTTAAGTAGGGAGGATGTAGCATATCTAAACACGACTACCACTATTGAGGAAATTGAAACTGTAATCAAACATCTTCCCAAAAAGAAAAGCCCAGGACCAGATGGATTTACTAATGAATTCTTTCAAACCTTTCAAGAGGAGCTACTACCAATCCTAGCCAAACTCTTCCATGAAATTGAAAAAACGGGAACACTCCCAAACAGCTTTTATGAAACCAACATCACCTTGATACCAAAACCAGATAGAGATGCTGCCAAAAAAGAAAATTACAGACCAATATCCCTGATGAATGCAGATGCTAAAATCTTCAACAGGGGCCGGTAAGGTGGTGCTAGAGGTAAGGTGTCTGCCTTGCAAGCGCTAGCCAAGGAACAGACTGCGGTTCGATCTCCCGGCGTCCCATATGGTCCCCCCAAGCCAGGGGCGATTTCTGAGCGCATAGCCAGGAGTAACCCCTGAGCATCAAACGGGTGTGGCCCAAAAAACCAAAAAAAAAAAAAAACTTCAACAAAATCCTAGCAAATAGGATCCAATGCATCATCAAGAAGATCATACACCATAACAAGTAGGTTTCATCCCAGGAATGCAAGGATGGTTTAACATCCAGAAATCTATCAACATCATATACAACATCAACAACAAGAAAAATAAAAATCACATGATCATATCAATAGATGCAGAGAAAGCATTTGATAAGGTCCAACACCCAATCTTGATCAAAACTCTCAGCAAGATGGGAATGGAAGGAACCTTTCTCAATCTAGTTAAAGCCATCTACCACAAGCCAATGGCAAATATTATCTTTAATGGAGAAAAACTAAAAGACTTTCCTCTAAATTCTGGTACAAGACAAGGCTGTCCGCTCTCACTGCGCCTCTTCAACATAGTACTGGAAGTGCTTGCTATAGCAATCAGGCAAGAAAAACATATCAAGGGAATCCAGATAGGAAAGGTAGAAGTCAAGCTCTCACTGTTTGCAGATGACATGATAGTCTACTTAGAAAACCCTAAAGACTCTACCAAAAAGCTTCAAGAAACAATAGATTCATATAGCAAGGTGGCAGGCTACAAAATTAGCACACAAAAATCAATGGCCTTTTTATACACCAATGATGATAGGGAAGAGATGGACAACAAGAAGGCAATCCCATTCACATTAGTGCCACACAAACTCAAATATCTTGGAGTCAACTTGACCAAAGACGTGAAGGATCTATACAAAGAAAACTAAAAAGCCCTACTCCAAGAAATAAGAGAGGAAACACGAAAATGAAAGCACATAACCTGCTCATGGATTGGCAGGATTAACATAATTAAAATGGCAATACTCCCCAAAGCATTATACAGATTTAATGTGATCCCTCTAAAGATACCCATGACATTCTTCAAAGAAGTGGATCAAACACTTATGAAGTTAATCTGGAACAATAACCACCCTCGAATAGCTAAAGCACTCCTAGGGAAAAGGAAAATGGGAGGCATTACTTTCCCCAACTTTAAACTGTACTACAAAGCAATAGTTATCAAAACAGCATGGTACTGGCATAAAGACAGACCCATCAGATCAGTGGAATTGGCGTCAGTTCTCAGACAATGTTCCCTAGACATACAATCGCCTAATTTTTGACAAAGGAGCAAGAAATCCTAAGTGGAGCAGGGAAAACCTCTTCAACAAGTGGTGCTGGCAGAACTGGCTAGCCACTTGCAAAAAAGCGAACATAGACCCCCAGTTAACATCATGTACGAAGGTAAAATCCAAATGGATTAAAGACCTTGATATCAGACCGGATACCATAAGGTATATAGAACAACACGTTGGTAAAAACACTCCATGACATTGAGACTAAAGGCATCTTCAAGGAAGAAACTGCACTTTCCAAACAAGTGGAAGCAGAGATCAAGAGATGGGAATACATTAAACTGAGAAGCTTCGGCACCTCAAAAGAAATAGCGCCCAGGATACAAGAGCCACCCACCGAGTGGGAGAAACTATTCACCCAACACCCATCATATAAGGGGCTAATATCCAAAATATACAGGGCACTGACAGAACTTTACAAGAAAAAAAATCTAATCCCATCAAGAAATGGTGAGAAAAAATGAACAGATGCTTTGATAAAGAAAGAAATACAAATGGCCAAAAGGCACATGAAAAAATGCTCCACATCACTAATCATCAGGGAGACGCAAATCAAAACAATGATGAGATACCATCTCACACCACAGAGATTGGCACACATCACAAAGAATAAGAACAATCAGTGCTGGCGGAGATGTGCAGAGAAAGGAACTCTTATCCACTGCTGGTGGCAATGCCGTTTAGTCCAACCTCTATGGAAAACGATATGGAGATTCCTCCAAAATCTGGAAATTGAGTTCCCATTCGACCCAGCTATTCCACTCCTAGGGATATACCCTAAGAACACAAGAATACAATACAAAATCCCCTTCCTCACACCTATATTTATTGCAGCACTATTCACAATAGCCAGGCTCTGGAAACAACCAAGATGCCCTTCAACAGACAAATGGCTAAAGAAACTGTGGTACATATACACAATGGAATACTATGCAGCCGTCAGGGGAGATGAAGTCATAAAATTTTCCTATACATGGATGTATATGGAATCTATCATGCTGAGTTAAATAAGTCAGAAGGAGAGAGAGAGAGAGATGCAGAATTGTCTCACTGATCTATGGGTTTTAAGAAAAATAAGTCATTTTTGCAACAATCCTCAGAGACAATGAGAGGAGGGCTGGAACTTCCAGCTCACTTCATGAAGCTCACCACAAAGAGTAGTGAGTGCATTTATATAAATAACTAAACTGAAAAAAAAATAAATAAATAAAATGGGGCTGGCGAGGTGGCGCTAGAGGTAAGGTGTCTGCCTTGTGAGCACTAGCCAAGGAACGAACTGCGGTTCGATCTCTCAGCGTCCCAGATGGTCCCCCCAAGCCAGGGGGGCTTTCTGATCACCTTGAGCATCAAATGGGTGTGTCCCAAAAAAAGGAAAAAAGAAATAACTACACTGAGAACTACCATAATCATGTGAATGAATGAGAGAACTGGAAAACCTGTCTAGAGTACAGGTAGGGGTGGGGTTGGATGGAGAGAGATTTTGGACATTGGTGGCGGGAATGTTGCACTGGGTAAGGGGAGGGGTGTTCTTTACATGACTGAAACCTAATCACAATCATATTTGTAATCAAGATGTTTAAATAAAGAAAAAAAGAAAGAAAAATAAAACTCTAAACAATGACAAATTTTCCTATTCAAATGAGAATCCAGGCACCCTGAATCAGGTACACAGAGCAATGAATACCAACCTGCAGAACTGTACAAAATTCATGTGAAAAATATGTTTTGCAATGCAATTTCTGTTGTTGGAATGACTTTTTGTCTATAATCCAAGTTCTAAATAATTTATAGGTCATGTTATGAAAAAGGTCGTATTATTTTATTTTCTAACCTCTGAATTATCTGGTTCTTCTGCATTTACTAATTTGAAGAAAATAATAATGCTAAATGCTTGTCCTAACCTCTCATTTAGAAAATTCTCTGATTGCCTTTTGTTAAAATAAAAATTTCCATTGAGAACTATCATAACAATGTGAATGAATGAGGGAAGTACAAAGCCTGTCTAGAGTACAGGCGAGGGTGGGGAGGGGAGGAGGGAGATTTGGGACATTGGTGGTGGGAGTGATGCACTGGTGAAGAGGGGTGTTCTTTACATGACTGAAACCCAACCACAATCACATTTGTAATCAAGGTGTTTAAATAAAGATATTAATTTTAAAAAAAAGCAAGTGAAGATAAACAAAGGAGACTACATTAAATTAAGCTTCAGGAGCCTAAGCAAAGGTACAGCAGGTAAGGCACCAGCTTTGCATGCAGCCAACCCACATTCAATCCCTGGCATCCCATATGGTTCCCCAAGCACTGGCAAAAATAATTCCTAAGTGTAGAGCTAGGAGTAATACCTGAGCATCGCCAGATGTGACATCACCCCCAAATTAAAGACACTTTTGCATCCCAAAGGAAATGATGACCAGAATACAAAGTCAGCCCACAGACTGGGAGAAATTATTTAACAATAATCTGATAAGGGACTAATATCAAAGATATATGAGGAACTGGAAGAAATTTACAAGAAAAAAAAAACATCCAATAAAAAATGGGGAAAAGAGATGAACATAAATTTCCTCCATTGAAGGAATACAAATGGCACATTAAAAAATGCTCAGCATTGGGGCTGGAGAGATAACATGGAGGTAAGGTGTTTGCCTTGTATGCAGAAGGACAGTGGTTCAAATCCCGGCATCCCATATGGTCCCCAGAGCCTGCCAGGAGCGATTTCTGAGCGTAGAGCCAGGAGTAATTCTGAGCGATGCTGGGTGTGACCCAAAACCCAAAAATAAATAAATAAGATTTTTTTAAAAATGCTCTGCAGGGGCTGGAGAGATAGCATGGAGGTAAGGCATTTGCTTTGCATGCAGAAGGTCATTGGTTCGAATCCCGGCAGCCCATATGGCAGGGGTGGCGAACATGCGACTCTAGAACCGCATGCGGCTCCTGGCCAAAATGAATGTGGCTCTTTGCCTCTTCTCATTATTTTGTATACTGTGGCTCTTTGCTAAGTTTGGATTTTGTTCTGCTGCTTCTGAGGACGGAGGGACCTCTGAGGAGAGATCTCTGAGTGTGTAGTCCCGCCCCCAGGCAGAAACAACTGCATGAGCCAGGGAGCATGGGACCCGGGTGTCACACATTGGGTCACATCTGGCTGGTAGTTTAGTGTGGAAGATGCAGCACATCCTCACCATCACTGCGGATTTTGACCCTCACTCAAAATGGCAAAATGCATTATGTGTTTAATAGATTATTGTTAAAATTAGATGCTTTTGTGTGAGTGTTTGTTTTGGCAGGTCACTGTGTGGTGTGGCTCTCTGACTCTCACAGTTTAAAATTTTGGCTCTTTGTGTCGAATTTGTTCGCCACCCCTGCCATATGATACTTCGAGCCTGCCAGGAGCAATTTCTGAGCATAGAGCCAGGAGTAACTCCTGAGTGCTGCCAGTGTGACCCAAAAACCAAAAATAAAGAAAAAAAAAAAAAAGAAAAAGAAATGCTCTGCATTACTAATCCTTAGGAAGATGCAAATCAAAACAACAATGTGATATCATCTCACACCAAAGACTGGCACACATCAAAAAAAAAACAAGAACAACCAGTGTGGGTGCAGATTGTGGGGAAAAAGAGACTCTCATACACTGCTGGTGGGAATGTCAATTAGCCCGGCCTTTCTAGAAAACAGTATAGACATTCCTAAAACAACACAAAACATGGAGCCAGAGTGATAGTACAATCAATAAGGCGAACACAGGATAGACCCCAGTTTAAATCCTGGCATCCCATATTGGTCCCCCTAGCCTGCCAAGATTGACTTCTCAGCACAGAGCCAAGAAGTAATCCCTGAGCACAGCTGGGTGTGGATCCCCCACCCGCAACCCTCTCCCCCAAAGAAGAAAACCTAGGACTTCCATTTAACCTAGTAACTCTTGGAATATAATCTAAGGGTCCAAAAAACAAAATGAAAAAAAGACATTTACACCTGTTTTCCTTGCAGCACTATCCACAATAGCTAGAAACGGGAAACAACCCACGTGTCCAAAGTATGTGACTGGGCTGGAACAACACTACAGTGAAGAGGACATTTGTTTTGTGTGTAGCCAATCCAGGTTTGATCCCTGACATTCATTTGGTTCCCCAAGCTGACCAGAACAATTCTTGAGTGCAGACTCAGGAGCAACCCCTGGGCATTGCAGGGTTTGGCCCAATAACCAAGAATAAATGACTGGACTAAAAAACTGTGTGTGTGCATGTGTGTGCGTGTGTGTGTATACACAATGGAATGTTACTCAATGATAAGAAAAGATAAAGCCATGCAATTTACTGCTACATGAGGGAACTGGAGAATATCATGCTGAGTGAAGATACTCAGAGGCAGAGAGACTAACACAGAATGATCTCTCTCATATGTGGGCTATAAAGAAACAAAAAAAGAAAGGCAAAGGAAATGAAGAACATGAGAACAAATCTTCAGTAGAAAATATGTCATTTGAAGGTGCTGGACAACAGGACCAAGGGTGGGTGGATGTTTATGGTGTAGTGAAGTGTTCAAACAGGAAGTTCAAACAGGTGGTGCTAAAGGTTATGTAATAAAATGTTATGGATGAAACCCTAACAGCAATAGTACAGTAAGCCATAGTGCAAAAAGAAAAAATATATATATATAAATTCCTTCATAGAAACAAACTGGTAAGTGGGAGGCAAATAAGGGTGGGGCATTGGTGGAGGGAAGTAGACAGCAGTGAAGGAATTAGTATTGAAGCCCTGCACGCAGCTGACCCAGGACAGACCTCAGTTCAATCCCTGGTATCCCATATGGTCCCGCAAGCCAGGAGGTGACTTCTGAGTGCATAGCCAGGAGTAACCCCTGGGCATCACCAGGTGTGCCTCACACACACACACAAAAAGAAATTACTCCTGGAGTAATATGCTCAGAGACCATATGGGATGCTAGGGATCAAATCCTGGTGGGCTGTGTTCAAGACAAATGTGCTATTGCTCCAGTTCCAATAAAATAATTTTTTTTTGGTGGGGGGAGGCAACACCCGGCAGTGCTCAGAGGTTATTCCTGGCTATTTGCTCAGAAATAGCTCCTGGAAGGCACGGGGGACCATATGGGACGCTGGGATTCAAACCAACCACTTTAGGTCCTGGATCGGCTGCTTGCAAGGCAAACGTTGTTGTGCTATCTCTCCGGCCCCTAAAATTAATTTTTTTAAATCAGGGGCTGGAGAGATAGCACAGTGGTAGGATGTTTGTGTTGCATGTGGTCGACCCAGGAGGGACACAGTTCTATTCCTGGGATCCTACATGGTCCCCCAGCCTGCCAGGAGCAACTTTTGAGTGCAGAGCTAGGAGTAACCCCTGAGCACCGCCAGGTGTGGCCTAAAAAACAATTAATCAATCAAGTTTAAAAAAAAAAAAAGAAATCAAAATATAGAGAAATGTGGGTAAAACTGTTCTTCAGAGCAATCTTTTTAAAAGTAAAAAGAAAAATTAGTAAGATAAAATTAATAAGATGTGGAAAAGTTAACCGAAATGGTACAAAATGTATAAATTTCAAAATGCTTTTGTTTTGGCTTATGCTAAGTTTAAAAGACTAATTGAATATATAACATTTACATGAACATTTTCAACACTTTTTGAGATATATATCTTACCAACATGTTTTCGCCCATTCAAGTATATGATTTAATGTTTCTATTCACAGAATTGTGCGAGTAAAACTTCTGTGTGTGAGGGGTGGGGTGGGGTTTGGGGTCACACCCAGCAGTGCTCAGGGGTTATTCCTGGCTCCAGGCTCAGAAATTGCTCGGGGCAGGCACGGGGGACCATATGGGACGCCGGGATTTGAACCAATGACTTCCTGCATGAAAGGCAAACACCTTACCTTCATGCTATCTTTCTGGCCCCGAGTAAAACTTCTAATTTATCTATTTTAATCTTTTACGTCAACTTATTTCACTTTAGTGGTAAGGGAGATTGAATCCATGCAAGATTACATTAATTAACATCTCAGCTATATGTCAAACTTTTAAAATAACTCCAAGGGTCAGAGGGCTAGTATAGGGGCAAGGCACTATTGCAACTCCAACTGGCCAACTACAGTTTGATCCCGGCCACCACTTATAATCCCTATCACCCTTATTAACCCCTGGAATGTCATCAGGAGTGATCTCTGAACACAGAGCTACAAGTAAATCCTGGGGAGAACTGGGTGTGGCTCAAAAAATGAGGAACCCACACCCACTGGCAGTTCTGGCCATACCCCCCTCATAATCCCAGCTCAAACTGACCAATAGTCTTATTTCTTTTCTTCAATTTGTCTCTTAGGACTTTTCATACAACCGAATAATACCATGTCCTGTCATTCTCTATTAAATATAATTATGCCATATAATATATGTCTCTCTTGGAACTATTTTCTTTTCTTTTGCATAATGCTTTCAGGGGTCATTCATATTGGTTCATTCATATTGTAACCAGACAGTTACATCACTTCTTTCTTGTTTCTAAACAAGTCTACTGGATAAATAAGCATATTATTTATTCAGTACTTACCAGCTAATATTTATTTGGGTCTTTTTAATTTTTCATTAATACAAAGAATGCTGTTGTAAGTATTTGTAAAGAAGTTTTGTTTTATGTAATTTTTTTTTTTTTTTTTTTTGGTTTTGGGCTGTGCTCAGGGGTTGTGCTCAGGGTTACTCCTGGCTCTCTGCTCAGAAATAGCTCCTGGCAGGCACGGGGGCACCATATGGGATGCAGGGATTTGAACCAACCACCTTAGGTCCTACATCGGCTGTTTGCAAGGCAAACACCGCTGTGCTATCTCTCCGGCCCTGTAAATATGTTTTTACTTCTCCTTTGACTATTACTAAGAACAGAAATGCTGAGTCATATGGTAACTATATGTTACATTTTGGTGGGAAGACCAGCAAACAGTTCTTAAAAGTAGAATTTTAGAAGCCAGGAATATGGTTAAAAGGGCTGGAGTGCCCTTTAAGAGGCACTTTAAAGGGCACAGTGGCCCCAAACACCAATGGAGCAATTACCTTTTATTTTCATGCCTTATTGAGCTGTGCTTGGATCATTCCTGGAGTCAGATGCCAAGAGAAGTGCCTTAACCCCTGTACTATTTCTCTGGCCCAGAATTTAGCATTCTTACCAGCAAAACATAAATGTTATAAATGAAAGTCTAGAACATCTGAAAATACATTATATTTTGAGAAGCACAGACAGTAGTCAAAAATAACATATGCATGAAAAAAATGAGAAGGGAAGCAAAGAAAGGCACTTTATAAAAGTGTTGCTTAATAAATTGGACAGTGGGTATTTAGTTTTGTTTGTTTGTTTATTTATTTATTTATTTATTTATTTATTTATTTGGTTTTTTGGGCCACACCTGGTGGTGCTCAGGAGTTACTCCTGCTACTTTTTACTCAAGGGTCATTCCCTGCGGTGTCTGGGGAACATATGCAATACCAAGGATCAAACCAAGGTCAACTGTGTGCAAGGCATACACCCTTACCCACTGTGCTATTGCTCTGGCCCCTTTTCTTTTACTGTTTTATTTGATTAAAGAATCTTGGTTTACCAAGTTACTTATAGTTAAGTTTTAGTCATATAATATTTCACCACCAATCCTGTTACCAGTGTCAATTCCCATCACCAGTGCTTCCCAAACTGTCATCCCCATTCCTTAAGACACACCCCCTCCCAGAACAGTGGATATTTTAAGTTTTTACTTTATTTTCAACATATTTTTACCCTGATTCTGTAATCAAAATAAATTTAAAAAGTAAATGTTTATGCTTCAACGGATTGATAAATAAAGAAGTAGTGATTTATATATACCCAGTGGAATACTTACTCAGCTATTTAAAAAAATAAAGTTGTGGGGCCGGAGAGATAGCATGGAGGTAAGGCGTTTGCCTCTCATGCAGGAGGTCATCGGTTCGAATCCCGGCGTCCCATATATGGTCCTCCCGTGCCTGCCAGGAGCAATTTCTGAGCCTGGAGCCAGGAATAACCCCTGAGCACTGCCGGGTGTGACCCAAAAACCACAAAAAAAAAAAAAAAAAAATAAAGTTGTGCCTTTTAAGACATGAATAGAATGTGATGTGATTATGTGAAGCAAACTAAGTCAGGAAGCAAAAGACAATTACCAGGTGGTTTTTACTCATTAAATAGAATATAAATAATTAAGGCAAATTGGCAAATACTACAAAAATAACTCTTAGAAGTCTGAAAATAATGTTGTTACCAGAGGAAAAGAAAATGGGATAGGTGGGAGGAATGGATGAAGGGAACATGTTCATAGTGTGATGACACTGAAACTTGGGTGGCTGATGTGGTAAGAAATTTATATATACATATATGTAAAGCTGTATTCCCAAAGTTTTATGATCTTATGAGCCAATAAATAATAAATTAAGGTAGAAGTTAAAGCAATATTATAGAGTAAGGAGGAGAGTGTGCTTGCTGCTGATGCTAGTTCAAATCCTAGCATCCTATATGGGCTCCCGAATCCTGCCAGCAGTGATCTTTAAATATGTAGCCAAGAGTAAGCCATAAGCAACACTAAATGCTGCCCTAAGCTCTCCATTCCCAGAAAAAAGCTAATAAAAAGGACAAGTTGATTTTGGGGTAGAGACACAGCCAGCAATGCTCCTACTCTCTCTTGTCTTACTGTATTTATTTGGTTTTGGGAAGCTATATCTAATAGTGCTCAGGGTCTACATCTGGCTTTGTGCTCAGAGGTTGGTCCTAGCAGTACTGAGGGACCCTGTGATGCCAGGGATCCAGCTGGGATCTCCCATACACAAATCATGCAATTAGCCCTTGGGTATCACTCTGGCTCCTATGATACATATATGTCCAGACTTTCCTGTGCATGTATACAGGAAAAAATAATCTTAAATTATGAAAAGCTAGATAAACTAGAACTATGTCTATGAGCTATCAATAGAGCACCCCCCCAAAACTACAAAAGTTTAATGTTATGGCTCTGTCCAACTTATTCCATGAAAAACTAGATGTGAAATTACTTACTGGCTCTGAAAAGGCTAATTAGGTTCTAGAGGTGAAAGACAACACTAAGGTCAGTAACTCTCTCATGTACTAATCAGATAAGTCATTACACAAGGGAGAGAAAGAAAAAAGGAACCAGAACTGAATTAGATGTCATCCCTGCTCCTTTTCAATAGGAAAACACTAAATTACTTCTCACTTCTCACAGTGAAATACACTGAATATACATTCCCCACCACTACTTATATCTGTTTTCATAAATATACACTTATGCCAATTTTAATAGCTGTATAAATGGATTATTATATACAAAGTGCCTATACAATTTAGTGAGATGCTATCAGTAAACTGGTTCTAAATCCACCAGTTACTCAGTCCCTCCTATATACTTGATCTACACATTAATTTTAATGCCTTAGACTAATTACAAACTAATTAAATTGTCATCAGAATTTAATGCATCAAGCCTTCTAAAATGTTTTATAACATAAATATTTTATCTATAATTTCCTTCGGCTGGCCACTACTTTTCCTCTTCCCCTCGATTCTCTGAACAAATGCAGGCTTTATTATGGCAGGAATTACTATGATTACTTCTAGTGCAGAGAATAATACTTGCACATAGCAGGTGCTCAGTAAACATTTGTTCATGGAATTGATGAATGATGCTGGCTGCTTCTCCCTCTCCTATTACCTGAGAAATGTGGGAAACAGTAACAGATCATATGACTAGAGTATCTGAACTCTAAAAGCTTTAATGATATCAAATATGGCCCAAGGTTCTCAACGTGAAAGCTCACCACATAGAGTGATGAGTTTAGTTAGAGAGACTACTACACTATAATGACGATGTTAATGAGTGAAAGAAGTATGAATGCCTATCTTGAATACAGGCAGGAGGGAGATGGGAGGTATTGGTGGTGGGAAGGTTGCACTGGTGAAGAGGATGTTCTTCTTATGACTGAAACCCAACTACAATCATATATGTAATCATGATGCTTAAATAAAGGGGAAAAATATGGCCCAAGGAAATCTGCAAAGTCTGGAAAGCAAGAGCTTCATTGGTGAGCAAGTAGATAAGAATTCAACCAGCTTTCTTGAGGAATCTCCATATTGTTTTCCATAAAGGCCAGACTAGAAGGCATTCCCACCAGCAGTGAAAGAGTTTCTTTCTCCCCACATTCCCACCAGCACTGACTGTTCTTGTTCTTTGAGATGTGTGCCAGTGTCTGTGGTATGAGATGGTACTTCATCATTGTTGATTTGCAACTCCCTGATGATTAGTGATGTGGATCATTTTTTTCATGTGTTTTTGGCCATTTGTAGTTCTTATTTGAGGAAGTGTCTGTTCGTTTCTTCCCATGTTTTTGATGGGGTAGATTTTTTTTCTTGTTAAGTTGTCAGTACCTTCTATATCTCAGATATTAGCTTCTTATCTGATGGATATTGAGTGAATAGTTTCTCCCATTCAGTGGGTGCCCTTTGTATCCTAGATACTATTCCCTTTGAGGTGCAGAAGCTTCTCAGCTTAATATAATCCCATCTGTTTATCTCTGCTTCCACTTGTTTGAAGAGCAATGATTTCTCTTTGAAGATACCTAAAGTCTCAATGTCATGAAATGTTTTACCTATATGTTCTTCTATATACCTTATGGTTTCAGGTCCGATATCAATGATTTAATCTTTGTGTATAGTGTTAGATGGATGGCTGAGTTTTTGCATGTGGCTGACCAGTTGTCCCAACACCACTTATTGAAGAGGCTTTCATTGCTCCATTTTGGATTCCTTGCCCCTTTATCAAAGATTAATTGATTGTATGTCTGGGGAACATTCTCTGACTACTCAAGTCTATTCCATTGATCTGAGGGTCTATCTTTATTCCAATACCACGCAGCTTTAATGACTATTGCTTTGTAATACAATTTAAGTTAGGGAGAGTGATGCCTCCCATATTCTTTTTCCTAAGGGTTGCTCTAACTATTTGTGAGCATTTATTGTTCCAAATGAATTTCAGGAGTGTTTGATCCACTGCTTTGAAGAATGCCATGGATATCCTTAGAAGAATTGCATTAAATCTGTACAATGCTTTGGGGAGTATACCAGTTTAATAATGTTAATCCTCCCAATCCATGAACAGGGTATGTCTCCATTTCCTTGTGTCCTCTTTTATTTCTTGAAATAAGGTTTTGAGTTTTCTTTGTATACATTTTTCATCTCTTTAGTTACGCCAAGGTATTTTGTGTGGCACTGATGTGAGTGGGATTGTTTTTTTAATGTCCATTTCTTCTCTATCATTATTTGTGCATTATAAGGCCATTAATTTTTGTGCATTAATTTTATAGCCTACCACTTTGCTGTATGAATCATTGTTTCTAGAAACTGAGCTCCCATATGATCCAGCTCTACCACTACTAGGGATATACCCTAGGGACACAAAAACATAAATCAAAAAGACCTTCTGCACACATATATTCATTGCAGTACTATTTACAATAGCCAGAATCTGGAAACAACCTAGATTCCTGACAGCAAAAGAATGGCTAAAGAAACTGTGGTACATATACAAAATGAAATACTATGTAGCTATCAGGAGAAATGAAGTCATGAAATTTTCCTACACAAGGATGGACATGGAAACTATTATGCTGAATGAAATAAGTCAGAAGGCAAGAGACAGACACAGAATTGTCTCACTCATTTATGTGTTTTAAGAAAAATAAAAGGCATTGTAATAATACACAGACAATAGAAACAAGAATGGGAAGTACCAGCCCATGATATGAAGCGAACAACAAAGAGTGGTGAGTTCAGTTAGAGAAATAACTATACTGACAACTACCATGACAATGGTAGTGAGTGAGAGAGATAGAATGCCTGTCTCAAATACAGGCTTGGGGTACGGGAAGGAGGAAGATGGGGGACATTGGTGGTGGGAAGGTTGCACTTGTGAAAGAGGGTGTTCTTTTTTATAACTGAAACCTAACTACAAACATGTTTGAGGGACCGGAGAGATAGCATGTAGGTAAGGCATTTACCTTTCTTGCAGGTCATCGGTTTGAATCCCGGCGTCCCACATGATCCCCCTTGCCTGCCAGGGGCAATTTCTGAGCACGGAGCCAGGAAAAACCCCTGAGCACTGCCGGGTGTGACCCAAAAACACACACACACACACACACACACACACACACACACACACACAAAAACATGTTTGTAATCACCATGCTTAAAGATATCATTTTTAAAAAAAAAAAAGAATATTTAGGAGCCAGAGAGATAGCATGGAGGTAGTGCATTTGCCTTGCATGCAGAAGATGGTGTTCGAATCACAGCATCCCATATGGTCCCCTGAGCCTGCCAGGAGCGATTTCTGAACATAAAGCAAGGAGTAACCCCTGAGTGCTGCCAGGTGTGACCCGAAAGCCAAAAAAAAAAAAAAAAAAAAGAATATTTAGATTAGGGCCAGAGCCATAGTGCAGCAGGAAGGGTGTTTGCTTTGCATGCTGTTCAATCATTGGCATTCCTATATGGTCCCCCTAGTCCACCAGGAGTGATTCCTGAGTGCAGTCAGGAAATAAGCCCTGAACATCAGGAAGCCTGAGTTCCATTATCAGTACCTCTAGTAACTAGTCCCAAGCATAGAGATAGATGGGAGTTGACCCTGTCTACCACTAAATGTGATCCTATCTCTAAAAACATGTATCAAGTGGAGCCAGAGAGATAGCATGGAGATAAGGGTTTGCCTTGCATGCAGAAGGATGATGGTTCAAATCCTGGCATCCCATATGGTCCCCTGAACCTGCCAGGAGCAATATCTGAGCGTAGAGCCAGGAAGAACCCCTGAGCGCTGCTGGGCGTGACCCAAAAAAATGTATCAAGTATACTATTTATACTATTTATAATGCATAAAAAAGTAAATTTGCATGAAAATATAAGGAAATCACTGACAAAAAATGAAATATAGTTCAATTTAGGCAGGAAGCAGTAGAGTTGGATTTATAAAGGAATCAAAGGGAACACCTTGATTATTAACTAGAAAAAATCTGGACTTGAATTGGGATTTAATTGTTTTGTAAATACCTGTTAAACTTTATAATTAAGAGTTTTTTTAGTTAATTTCATTTATGGAGGAGTGGTGCTCATGAGATAAATTGGGATTGGCAGGATGCAAGACAAGAACTTTAACCCGTGTACTATATCTCTCCAGCCTCAACTTTTTAAGTAATAGAGCCAGGTATACATTTGTTTTAAGCATTTTACAGAAAGCATATACTTTACACTAAAGGTAACAAATTATAATTTAAAATGGACAACACATATGAAATAAAAATTAATTAAAAAAATAAAAGAATTCAAGCAGCAAGGATAAAGCTTCACTGGCAACACCAAGTGGTGATACTATGCAACAGCACTAGTAGGTTTATACACTTCACCTTTCTTTACCAAAGGGAAATGACAATACCTTTAACAATAACAATAGTATCAGATACATGAGGGCGGAAATGCCTCAAGAATGAGACAAAGGGATCCTTTTCTGGTTCATAAGCATGATGATTGGGTGTTCACATGTTTGTGTAACATGTGCCTCCTTTAAACCTTGTTATAACTTTGGAAAATTACCTCATCTGATGTGAGGGAAAAAAAGACAAAGAACTTCTTGTACAGCAAGAACTTTTTGCACAGGTGACTAAGTTTATATCTTGAGTCTAAAGAGCAAATAACTCATACAACATATGACCTACCAACTTCATGTTTATCTTTTCATTTCCTGTAAATATTTTTACTGTAAAGAGAAACAGAACATTACCATCATCCTTAGTCTTTAGAATCATTATCTTTTCAGTGTTCAGAAATACTTTGGAATATTAAAGTCAGCCATCAAAGTCGGAGAGTTAGTAAAAAAAAAAAGGTAAGGAGGGCACTTGCCAGGAAACCAACACAAGTTCAATTCCTACCACTGCATATTGTTCCCCAGAACCACAAAGATCTCTAAGTAGTACCACTGAAATTGAACCAACACCTGCCCCTTCAAAAAAAAAAAAGCCCGGGGGGGAAACATCATATTTTCTTTCATATACACACAATTTATATTATAATTTGTATATAGGTAATTTTTTTTTTGGTTTTTGGGTCACACTCGGCAGCGCTTAGGGGTTCCTCCTGGCTCTACGCTCAGAAATTGCCCCTGGCAGGCTCGGGGGACCATATGGGATGCCGGGATTTGAACTACTGTCCTTCTGCAAGGAAGGCAAACACCTTACCTCCATGCTATCTCGCCAGCACCGGTGATTTTTTTGTTTTGGGACCACACTTGGTAGTGATCTAGGAACCAACCATATGGAGTTTTGGGATCAGATCCAGGTCAGCAGCATGCAAAGCAAGAGCCTTACTCACTGTACTCTCTCCAGCCCTGACAGGTAAATTTTTTTTCTTTTTTTCTTTTTTTTGGAGGGGGGTTTTGGGCCACACCCGGTGATGCTCAGGAGTTACTCCTGGCTATGCGCTCAGAAATCGCTCCTGGCTTGGGAACCATATGGGATGCTCTGTGCAAGGCAAACACCCTACCGCTGCTCTATCACGGCCACCCAAATTTTTTGTTTGTATTTGGTACATAATATGAGGCAGGTAAAATATTTTTATAAATTATTTATTTGTAATTTATCAATTCCAACTTCTAGGAATCTTTGCTTTAACTTCTCTGAGAAACCAACATTGTCAATTACCAAATCTCATCAGATAAACTAACACATACATTTGGGTCTGATTTTGGACCTCTAATATTTCTGCTAGAACTCAGCTTATGACTGTCTTTTCCATACTGACCATGTAGTATACAATTAAATTTGATGTCAACTTGATAGTTCCCCAAATCCATCCAACAGTTTCAAAAGTATCTAAATATAATATTTATTTGCATTAACTTTTATAAAAATAGAAAAAGTCTATTTTTTATCCAGCACAGTTTATTTTGTACAAATATAAGACTCACAATTACTCTTTTTAAAAAAGCATATAATCTGAAGACTTTATAACGGCCTGCCAAAAAGGATTTCATTTTTCAAGAGAACTATAACAGTTAAATTATGTACTTAGTATTTTGAACACTTAGAAAAGTTTAAATGTTATAATTAAGGTACATTCTTTTACAGCATGTCACTTTGCCAAGTATTGGGGCCGTATCTGATAATATTCTGTGCCAAATGCATGTGGGGAGAGAATTTAAAGAGATCTCCTGGGGCCTGCTAAATTTCAAGGGCTTAGTGGGTGTAAGTCAAAACATTTTATCACCAGGTTTTGATTGTTGCACATAGAGAGCTACAAATAACAGTGAAATACTTTACAAAGATTTCAACTGTATCATGAAAAAAATCACTCCATCAATACTTAGAAGGAACAAAAAGTTTCTCCAACTATACAATCTATTATGTTCAGTATACAGCTTTATGAACTTAAGTCTATTAAAATTTTTAATAAAAAATTTTTACCCACTGGGGGTCAAAGAGGGTACAGCAGGTAAGGTATTGGTTTATACACAGCTGACCTGGATTCAATCCCCTACATCAGGGGCTTAAACTCGCGGCCTGCGGGCCATTGGTGGCCCTCCGTACAACATTTTGTGGCCCTGCCCTAAAGGAATCATTTTTTGTCTTGTTTTGTTTTAGTTGTTTGGGTCACACCCCCCAATGTTCAAGGCTTACTACTGACTTTGCACTCAAGGATCACCCCGACTTTGCCTCCTGCGGCCCCCAGGTAAATTGAGTTTGAGACCCCTGCCCTACATCCTATATAGTTCCCTGGCACTGCCAAGAATGAATCCTGAGTGCAGAGTTAGTAGTAACCCCTGAACATCACTGGGTATGATAAAAGTTCTATCCTTAGTTTTTTAATTATGGGTCAAAAGACAGGTAGGTGTTTGCTTTGCATGAGGCCAACTCGAGTTCTACTCCAGCACCCCATATAGTGTCCCAAGCCAACCAGGAGTATTTCCTGAATGTGGAACTGGGAGTAACCCCTGAGTACAGCCTAAAAAATTACATAAAAGATGAGACCATTGAAGTTCCTCCTTCTATATTTGGAAATAGAAAACCATGACTGCTCTAATTCCCATGACAAAGTTTCTGATGTGAGTGTGTGTGTAAACATTTTTTAAAAAGACTATTATAAAGGTAATTTTGTTCAGGAAGTAAATAATAGGCAGTGCAGAACTGAAATCTAGAAGTAAAGGAAATATGAAGTGAACTTCTTGATACTCGAGTTTTCTGCCTGAGAAACTCCAGTTTTCTGCCAGATCTCTACCTTTCTTGTCCTAACACAAAGAATTAACTATGTACAACAGCTGAGAGGCCATAAACCACTTTTTTGACAGGGACTAATCATGGGTAGTCATTGGAGTCAAGGGCTAAGCCACATATAGAATGAAACTCTCTAAGATGCAACAGATAGGACCCACCGCGTAGTTGAAAGGTTGTGCAGTCTTTGGAGCTCCTACTGCGGACACAATCAGTGTTAATGTGTTCACAAAACTCTTATGCTGAAGTACTATGGCTATCAGGCACTCATGCTGCTATATCTGAAGAACTGGACTCTAAAGAATCAGGTTTAGGGGCCGGAGAGAAAGCATGGAGGTAAGGCATTTGCCTTTCATGCAGAAGACCATTGGTTCAAATCCTGGCATCCCATATGGTTCCCCAAGCCTGCCAGGAGCAATTTCTGAGTGTGGAGCCAGGAGCAACCCCTGAGGGCTGCCGGGTGTGACCCAAACCCCCTCCCAAATGAGGTTTAATTGATGTCATAAAGATACAAAGAGATACCAGGGCATGCACACGCACATGCACTCACACATAAATACATACATGCACACACCATACACCAAATATTAGAATTAGGAAAAAAGTAAAGGAGTCAGAATATATTTTTTAAGAAATTAAAGCAAAAGACATAGTCATGATAACTAAGAAATGCTGAGTACTTAGCTAAGACATGAAAACTATAAGAATGGAAATACTAGAATGATAAATACATCATATCAATAACAAAATATTCACTGATTAGGCTTAATCAAAGATTGAAGATTTCAGAAACAGGGTTGCTTGAGTGCAAAAGAATTTAGTAAATTTAAAGAACAGAAAAAATATTACTTGTAACAATTGAACAGAATTTCATTATACTAGTTTTTAAAACTTGCTCTATAACAAATTACCATAAATGAGTAGTCTGAAACATGTCATTATTATTAGTTCATGGTTCTGTAGTTCAAAATCTAGACAGACTTGTTTGAGTTCTAAGTTCATTGCTGAAGAATAATCATTTTATTAGCACCTGGTAACTATATCCCTTACATGGCAGAACTGTATGTAAAGAGGACACTATCTCTACACCAAATCAGAGTTTAGATCTTTTGTGAACTGTGCATGGAATTACTCCAAATAATCACAGACAATATCCACTGTATGACCTCTGAATAAGTTTTTTTGTTTATTTAGGAGTCATATCCTGCAGTACTCAGGGGTGACACTTGGCTCTATTCAGAGGTCTCTTCTGGAGGTGCTCAGAGAAGTATGCCATGCAAAGTATTTTACCTGGACCTTCTGCATGTAAAATATGTGCTCAGTTCACTGAGCTATCTCTATAGCCTTCTGAATAATTCTTATACCAAATGTAACAGAGAATCACATAAAAATGAAAGGTCAGGGGCCATAGTGGTGGTGCAATCACGTCTGACCTAGGATGGACTGCGGTTCGATCCCCCAGCATCTCATATAGTCCTCCAAGCCAGGAGCAATTTCCGAGCGCATAGCCAGGAGTAAACCCCTGAGTGTCACCAGGTGTGGCCCAAAACCAAAAAAAAAAAAAAAAAAAGAAAGGTCATATCATTAAGCCTATAACTGAATACAATATAAAAGTGTATAAAATTTTGTACTATACATTAATACCTTAGCAATACTTATAGTTTACATGATATTCTGGTTTTATGTATTAATAAGAAAAAAACATTTTTATGAAAAATTATAGAACTCGGAGCCGGAGAGATAGCATGGAGGTAGAGCGTTTGCCTTCCATGCAAAAGGACGGTGGTTCAAATCCCGGCATCCCATATGGTCCCCCGTGCCTGCCAGGGACGATTTCTGAGCGCAGAGCCAGGAGTAACCCCTGAGCAAAGCCGGGTGTGACCCAAAAACAAAAACAAAAAAATTATAGAACAGGGAAAAAACTAGCCAAACATTTTTTTCCCCAAAACTAAAGTACTGCGTAGCATTAATTTGATATCTAACAGGAAACAACAGCTGATAGCTTTACTAAAGATATAAAAAATGTTTGGGCTAATTCATTATAAGCTAATTCTGTAGCAGCTAATTTTTCTCATTTATAAATAAATCATGTATGCTTTCACTATTAAAATAATTGTGTGGGGAGATATCTCAAAGAGTTGAAGTGAATGCCTGGCAAGACAGGATCCAGGGCTCAATTACCAGCACCTCCTCAAACACTGCAAGTTTGTGACGTAGCAGGGCAGACCACCCCAAAACAAACAAATCTACAAAATAGCCCCTGAACATCACCAGCTGAGACACAAACAACAACATGTCATAGAACTCAAAGGTCCAAGCAAATGTGTGGTATGCAGAAAATCAGGTTTGATTCCCAGCACCACTTGGTTCCCCACCACTTGGAGAAGCACTAAGCTTAGAGCACAGAGTGGTCCCTGAACACAACTAGTGTGATCTCCTTTCCCCCTCCCCCTCAAAAAATCTACGAATAGTAAGTATATATGCCTACTGAGTTTCTGGAAAATACAATTCTTATGTAATTAAATTTAAATTTAAATGTCTAAGACTTGATAGATTATACATATTTCACCTCCTAATTTCACTGATTCTACTGACAACATAGCGAGCGTTCTAGGGCCCAGCTTATGAAAGTCTGAGAAATATTTAGCAAGAGTGAAAGGTTTCAGAACTTACAATGGCCATACATAATTAAAACACAATCTTAACACCAAATCCAAAGTCAATGACAACACAATCGATACCCAATCTACAAGCAGCTAGACACAGAGAGGACCACTTATACTAGCACCCTGGGGGGGGGGGGGGGCAAAGGAGGGGTATGGGATGCATTCTGGGAGCAGGGGTGGAGGGAAGACAACACTGGTGGTGGGAATGCCCCTGATTCAATGTCACTATGTACCTAAAGTATTACTATGAAAGATTTGTAATTCACTTTGGTCACAATAAATATTAAAAAAAAAAAAAAAACAAAATAAAAACAAAAACAAAAAACACAATCTTGTGATGAGGCCTAGGGATTTCCAGCAGTGTTATACATGATTCACTGAAGGAAGTCACAAGTGGGACATGTTTACAAAGTCCTACACTAGAGAAACTGGGAAAAATACTTTTTTCACTTAATTCTCCTCTCTGTACAATATTTTCATTGGTTTGGGAAATTTATAATTGATATTTTTTTGACAGTGCTGGGATTTAAGCCCAGGGCCTCAGACATGCAAGGCAATAACAATACCACTAAATGACATGCCCAGAATTTTGTTTTGCTCTGTCTGGATTTCACAACTAGGGGAGCTCAGGGATTACTCTGTGCTCAGGGGTCCCTACTGATGGTGAGGATGTGCAGTAAAGGGGACTGAACTGGAGTTTGCTGCACACAAGGTAAACACGTTAGCTACCATATTGTATTTCTAGACCCATCTCCAGACTTTTTATTGATGCAAATCTTCAGTTTACTCTGAGCAAAGAAATAACAGAATTTCTACTTAAATTACATTGTTCATGGAACTGGGAAGCAACTAAGCTGGGTGGAGCCTTGGAACCATAAGCACCAGTAGGGATGGCCCAAAAGACAAATAAATTACACCATTTGTAGGATCTAAAATGAAAACCTTGTGGTGCTGGCCAAGTCTACAGGGGTACAAACTGCTGTGTCAGTTCAATCTGGGCATTGCATAAAACCTCCAGCACTTTCGAAAGAAACCCCCTCCCCAACACAGAACCAAAAGTAGCCCCACAGCACTGCAGGTCTGGGACCCCAAACACCTCCCTCCATTTACAAGTAAATACAATGAAAACCTTATAGCTGTAAATACTAAACAACTTACATAAATTAAGCTCTCTTTACAGAAGATAAATAGAGAAGATATGATAAACCACTTCAATCCAAATATGGCCTTTCTTGTCTTTTAATATTACATGTTATGCAATTTAAAGACAAGGGGATACAGGGCCATTTTTGTATTACTTCAAGTTCACTTTTTCTTTCTTGGCTTGTTCTTCTAGAATGCTGTTAGGTAACAGCCATGCCCATTCAACTTTTCAACTGGGTACAGCCTCTACATGAGGCAACAGAACAAAATCATAAATGTAACAAGTATAATCTGTATTGCAACATCAGGAAACTTCACATTCACAATAGCTATCTATGATAGTTGGAGAAAAGTCAAAGTGTCTCCAATCCATTCATATGCCAAAAAGTCACAGATGAAATGAAAACAAACCCTTGGACTCTGGCAACAGACTAAAGTAACCAAACAGGGTAGAGGGGTGGGAAAGGACTAGGCAGAGAAGTGATAGAAGATCAACAGTGGAAAGTTTGTGGCTCTTTGGAGTTTGCTGGAGATGAAGTATCTTCTACACACCATAATCATTAACAGTATTATACACTATCTTCTCTCCATTGGAAAAAAAATCACAGGGGTCAAAGCAATAGCAACTCAGGTAGGGCATTTGCTTTGCACACAGTCGGGTTGGATCCCTGGCATCCCATATGATCCACCAAGCCTGCCAGAAGTGATTTCTGAGTGCAGAGCCACTGGATGTGGTCCAAAAGTAGGGAAGGGGGAAGGGAAAGGAAGAGGAGGGGAAAAAGGGGAAGAGAAGAGAAAGAAAGGTCACAAATGAAAAGTCAAAAGCAGTGTGGCTAGTGGCTGGGGAAAGAGTTGAAAGAGTACAATGCCTGCCCCAGAGGCAGGCAGGAGGGAGGGTGGGATGGACACTGGGGACATTAGAGACCCAAAATGTGCACTGGTGAAGGGTGGTGTACACTGTAAGGCAGAAATCCAATCATGAACAACTTTGTAACCATGGTGTTTAAATAAATGGGGGGAGAGGGTTCAAAGGGCTAGAGCTCATGTTTTGTATGAAGGAAGTGCAAGTTCAATCTCCAGCATCATATGGTTCCAAGTACCACTGGGAGTGACCCCAAGCACTGATCCACATATAACTTCAGAGCTAGCAGAATGTGCTTGCCCACTCCCCCAAACTAAAAACCAGCCACAAAAGGCAGCAAAGGTGATTGACTGCCTGACAGAACTGAGACAATCACCCTGAACACTCCACATACACCCTGTGTAGTACTTCCAGAGTCTGTTTTGCACTTGTGGAGTACACAGCACCCATAAAGTATGAAGACTTGCTTCTTTACCCTCGGTTCTGAAATCAGCATATGGTTGTAAGGTAGATGACCTCTGCTCAGACTTTAAGCTGAGTGAAGTCAGTGAGACGGAATAGGACAGACACAGAATGACTTCTTCTAGGTGAGGGCTTAAAAGATACACAGAAAGGGAGCAACAAAGAGATAAGGCAATATCACAGGAGAACTGAGATACAAAACTGAGTTGAGGGAAAGGGTTTGAGAAAGAGGGATGCTGGGGTCCTTGGGAGAGGGGAGAAGGATGTGCTTTTGGAATCATGTACATGACAAGCCAATTTAACAGTATTCTAAACCACAAAATATTGATTTTAAGTTGTAAAAACTAAGTGAAAAGAAAAATTATAAGATACAGAAAGTTGGGCTGGAAAGAGAGCTCAAAGGACTAGAGCTTATGCTTTGCAGGTGGGATCCTAGGTTTGATCCCTGGCACCACATGGTTGTTGGTGTAGCCCCCAAGCATCTTTAAGTGTTGCCCCAAAACCAAAATGGACTAAGATTAGGGGGGAAAAAAAAGGACCATGCATGATATAGCTCAGTGATATGTGTGAGGACCTGTATCACAAAGGAGAGTAAGTGTGAAGAAAGGAATGAGAGTTATTCAATCAATTCATAAACAAGTATCAAACATCAATAGTCATGAGATAAATGCACATTCAAACTACAAAGTAAAATTATGAAAACTACAGCACCACTTAGAATTTTTGACAGGAAATTTAAAGCATAGAAGCTAAAATAAATGGCCACTTCAGACCATCCTAAATTTTCAAGGGATAAGGTTCATCAAACTGACTTTCTAAAGTTCAATTCTTACACTACATTACAAATATTTATTCACTATCAAGTAAGAACTTAATAAGGAAATGTTTTAAAATAAAGTTCAAGGGCTGCTGGGCTAGATCTGGTGATGGAGCATATACTTGGCGTGTGTAAAGCCCTCAACTCAGTCCCTAGCACTGAATAGACCCCTGAGCACCAAAAGATATAGTGGTCTGAGCATTGTCAAGTGTGGCTTTGGTGGCACCCAGTACTCTAAGAGTGGCATACACAACAGCCCAGAACTGGGTTGGGGTAGCTCCTCTAAATAAAATATACTTTGGAGGGCTACAGTCATATAATACAGTGGACCCAGGTTCAGTCCTTGGTATCACATATGGTCCTGAGCCCCATCAGGTATGATTGCTGAGCACAGAACTAGGAGAAAGACCGGAGCACACAGGTGGCCCCCTCTCCCACAAAAAAAGTAGGTCTAGAGAGAGAGTGCAATGAGGAGAGAGCTTGCTTTGCAAGAGGTCAACAAGGGTTTAATCTCCAGAATCCCAAACCTCCAGGAGTGCTCTCTGAAGGCAGAGCCAGGAGTAAGTCCAGAGCACTACTGTGTGTAGCCAAAAAACAAAAACAAACAAACAAACAAACAAGTATTTTCTCCTGCAATATTCCATTTTAGTGCTTAGTATTACTAAGAAAAGCAAAATATTGAAGATGCTAGATTACTCTAACCAGAGTTCTAAGTAAAGACTGTTGTATCATTTACCCATGACATTTGAAAGCAAAAGCAGCTGATTTAAAAACTCCCTTAGTTCAAATCACCTACAATTCTGAGTGGTAGATACAAGTCTAGGTCTTACGCCCTAAGTTTGTTCCTTGCATTGCATAGCCCATGCACTGCCAAGTTAAGCCAAGGTAGTTCCTAACTGGACAGCAAATGGCCCCTATTTAAATAAACATAACTATATTTCTGTTTGCTAATAAACAGGTGATTAATAAGGTATGTACTGATCAAGAAAGTTTTCAGTTACAATGCAAGTTTCACTTCCCAAGTCAGTGTAAGTGAACACAGAGCTCAGTGGCTTCCAAGGCCTGATTAATAAGCAAAAGGTCACAAATTCATTATCTAGTGCTATCAATTGTGCCAAGTGTGATCCTGGGCATCTGACTTCCTGTAATACTGCTAAAAGATATGTGTAAGTAGTACAACAAAAGGCCTGAACCGTGGCTAATACCACAACTAAAATGTATGATGAAAAAGATTCATCCTGGCCTAAAAATGAGAATTCTGATGATCATCTGTAAGCACCTATGACTGACCCAGAGCATACTACAACCAGAACATGCTTGAGCTCTGCAATGAAAGAGTGTGACCCCTGGGCTGGGGATGTGGCTTAGTGAGAGCACTTGCTTGTCTTGCTTGTGCAAGGCTCTGGATTACATTCTAAGTACCACATGGTCCCTGGAGCAGCCCCTGGGACAATGCTGGAAGGAGCCCTTAAGCACAAAAAAAATGTATTACCATGATTGAGCATGTGGGCCAAGTGTATGAGTTTTTCAACCTGGTGATGCCCACCAACCACCACAATTAAAAGCACATGCACAGGGGACAAGATAGAAGTACAGCAGGGAGGGTGCTTGTCTTGTACCTGGTCAACCAAGGTTCAATCTCTGGCATTCCATATGGTCCCCTGAGCTCTGCCGAGAATGAACTTTGAGTCCAGAACCAGGAGTAAACTATGAACAATGCCAGGTTTGACCTAAAAGTAAATGACAACGTACATGCACAAATAGTCTGGCATTTGTAGGACCCTGGTTGCGTCAACAATAAAGGCTAATATGTATTGTGAAATGGGGAGAATATATTTTTTTAAAAATAAAAACTCAGGTAAAATAGGAGCAATAGGACAGTAAGTAGGTTATTTAACTTGCATGTGGCCAACTCTGATTCGATTCCAGGCATCCCCAGGATTTAATAATAAACACATTTTCATCCTATTTAAAACATAATATCATTTTAAAATTATACCAAACTGAGACTAGAGTGATAGTACATAACAGGTAAGGTACTTGCATTGCACGTAACTAACCTAGCCACATCCCCAGCCCTGGTGTCACATTCTTTCATTGTGGAGCTCAGGCACATCTTAGTTGTAGTGTGCTCTGGAACAGTCACAGGTTCTTACAGGTACTATTAAAATTCTCATTTGCAGGTCTTTTTAGCTGTGGTGCTAGCCATATTTCAGGCCCTTGGTTGTACTACTTACAAACATATATACACAACAGTGTTACAAGAACTCATTGATCCTGGGCATCTGAGACAGTAGAGCTGCCAAGATCACAGGCTGGTTGGCTGCCCTGGCACCCCTATGGACTCCCCCAATCCCCACCAGGAGTAATTCCTGAGTGCAGAACCAAGAGTAACACCTGCACATCATGGGGTACTACCCAAATACACACAAACAAGAAAAACTAAAAAAAGTGGTACAGGAAACAATATTTCAAACTCTCTGAACAATAATGGCCAGATCTTCTTGCTATGGTTCTATCTCCAGTGTTTCACTTTTTCCTTAGATTTCACTGAGAATAGGGACAACACCAGGATCCATCTAGGATTTCTGCACCTCCTTCAACTCAGAACTGGAAAGAGATGCCCTGTGAGGATGAATATTTTCTCTTTTTCACACCCCAACACATTATAATTTCAATAAAATTATTGAACTAAAAGAAAAAAATCAAACGCAACTTGGAAAAAGCAATAAATTCTTTCTTGAGTATTAATGCTACCTTATCTTATTTGATTGAGATTCTGTCTCTAAGGAAAATTCAAGTCAACAGAAATGGGGCTGAAGCGATAGCACAGTGGCTAAGGCATTTGCCTTGCACATGGCCAACCGGGGTTTGATTCCTAGCATCCCAAATAGTCCCCCAAGTCTGCCAAGAGCAATTTCTGAGCACTGCTAGGTATGGCCAAAAAACCAAAGTCACCAGAAACCCTTCCTTCCTAGCCTTTGGGCTGCTTCCATTTCACAAGTCAATGCCATCAATCAGTGGTGCCTTCTAGACACCTGCCCCACTACAATCTTCCCAAAAGATCATGCACCCTCTGTGAAACTCTGTACCCACCAAAAGAACATAATTTCCTCTTGAAAGGTCCTTCTATGACCAGATCCGCTCAACTGCTAAAGTTGGTGAACGTGCTGCCAGGCAAGGGAGGGCTAAGAAAGGGGAGAATAAATAGCATCAACACCTTTATGGCAAGAATATCTGCCTATAGGTCCTTGGCTTCTCCTAGGAAAAGGACTGTCAAGAGGCCGGAGAGATAGCATGGAGGCAGGGCATTTGCCTTGCATGCAGAAGGACGATGGTTCGAATCCTGGCATCCCATATGGTCCCCTGAGCCTTCCAGGAGCGATTTCTGAGCATAGAGCCAGGAGTAACCCCTGAGCGCTGCTGGGTGTGACCCAAAAACCAAAAAAATAAAAGAAAAGGACTGTCTAAATAAAGGAAGACTGAAAGAATACTCTGTATGTGTAGCATTATAATAAACACATGATGCAAATGTCTGTATGTATGTGTTCTTTATTTAGACTAAGTTTCTTGTGAAAAAAATCAATTGTGTGTGTGTGTGTGTGTGTGTGTGTGTGTGTGTGTGTGTGTGTGTTTTCGGTCCTTACCACAGTGTCTGATACATGATAATCATTCCAGGCATATTTATTTGTTAAATGAAAGGTGAACACATGTAAAAGAAATGTCAAACTGGGGCCGGGAAGGTGGCGCTAGAGATAAGGTGTCTGCCTTGTAAGCGCTACCAAGGAACGGACCGCGGTTCGATCCCCCGGCGTCCCATATGGTCCCCCCAAGCCAGGGGCGATTTCTGAGCACATAGCCAGGAGTAACCCTTGAGCATCAAACGGGTGTGGCCCAAAAACCAAAAAAAAAAAAGAAATGTCAAACTATGCTAATAAACACCTTGTAAAATCAAAATAGTAGGGGAAAGTCAATGATAATGAAAGGTATATCTGAAGTTTATTGTAAACAAAAACTTGACTTTCTGTATTAAAGGTTTCAAATTATAAACCTGAACTTCTGCAAATAGCCTAGCATTTTATATCAAAAAAAAAAACGATAATAGAGTTCAAGAGCCAATTTGGGTTTTGGGTTTTTTGTTTCTTTGTTCTGGGTTGGGGGGAAGGGGTCACATCCAGCAGTGCTCAAGTGTTTACTCCTGATTCTGAATTCAAAAATCACTCCTGATCGACTTGAGGAAGCATCTGAGATACCAGAGGTTGAAGCCAGGTCAGCCAAGTACAAGGCAAGTAAGTGCCTTAACTACTGAGCTATCTATCTCTCCAGTCCATGAACATACCTTTTTTCTAATTCCAATTTTCCATCTAGTTTCAGGTGGACCTCCATTAATATTACTCTGTCACTTAAGTTGCCTTTTTTTTGTCTGTTTGTTTGGTTGGTTGGTTGGTTGGTTGATTGGTTTGGTTTGGCAGCCACACTTGCAGTGCTCAAGGCTTACTCCCAGTTCTACACTCAGGTCACTCCTGGTTCAGGCTATATGCAAGGCAAGCTCCCACTCCCTTGTCTATTGCTCTGACCTTTTAAGCTGTCTCTTAGAATAACTTACTAAAACTGAAACTGTGGCTGGCACCAATACCTGTAAAAAAAAATCTACACACCGTAGCATTTTGTTGTTGTTGTTGTTGTTGCTATTGTTTTGGGCCACACCCAGAGGCACTCAGGGATTACTCCTGGCTCTGAGCTTAGAAATAAATCCAGAAAGCTCAAGGAACCATATGGGATGCTGGAGATCAAGCACGGGTTGACCGTGTGCAAGGAAAATACACTATTCCCTGCTCTATCACTCCAGCCTCTTTCACAGCATTTTTATTTTTCTGCATAAGCAGCAGGATCTCTGTCCTGTCCTATTACTGTGGTACTAACCTGTGACCCACCAAGCCACGCAGGGATCTCAAAACTATTTTGACCCCCTAGCACAGCACCACAAGTAGCCCCTAAGGATCAAGATGTGCCCAAATAAAATTAATAGCAAAATAGGAAGAGTACCTCTACCAACCTATATGTAAAACGTTTTCCATCAGAAAGCTTTCAGGAAAGATTTTGGGTTAAGAAGCAAAGATTTAAAAAGCAAAACAGTGGAGCCAATACAATAATGTACTCTAAATGCAGATAAAATGCCTAAGCACCTAAAGTTGCAGTGACCATGGTTCAATCCCCGTGAACTACCAGGAGTACGCCCTGAACACCACCTGAAGATCTGGGATGAAACAAAATCAAAATAGGGGTTGAAGAGTTCAAGTGGCGGAACATATCCTTTGCTGTAAGAAAACCTGGTTCCATCCATCCCAGCTACCTGACTTGGTCTCTGTAGCTCTGCAGAGAGTGACTACCCTGGCACAGAGCCAGGGAGAAGCCACCCAAGAATCAAGAAATATGGTCCCCAAACAAACTGAAAATATAAAATTAAAAGCAAAACAGGAAGAGCACCTCTACCAACGTGTATCTAAAAAGTTTTCAATGGAGGAGCTAGAGCAGTGGCGCACGGAGTAAGGCATCTGCCTTGCCCATGCTAGCCTAGGACTGACCTCGGTTCAATCCCCCGGCGTCCCATAAGGTTCCCCAAGCGAGGAGCGATTTCTGAGCACATAGCTAGGAGTAACCCCTGAGCGTCACCAGCTGTGGTCCAAAAACCAAAAAATTAAAAAATTAAAAACGTTTTCAATCGGAAGACCTTCAGAAAAGATTTGGGTAAAGGAAATACTTACTCCAAAAAGAAGTTTAATGAAACGCATTATTTAAAGAGTATTCAAGGAGGTCCCGGAGAGATAGCACAGCGGCATTTGCCATGCAAACAGCCGATTCAGGACCAAAGGTGGTTGGTTCGAATCCCGGTGTCCCATATGGTCCCCCGTGCCTGCCAGGAGCTATTTCTGAGCAGACAGCCAGGAGTAACCCCTGAGCACCGCCGGGTGGGGCCAAAAAAAAAAAAAAAAAAAGAGTGTTCAAGGAAGGCCTGAGACATTGTACAATGGAGTAAGTTGCTTGCTTTGCACGCCAAAACCCGATTCTATCCAGGTTAGATCTCCAGCAACGCATAGGGTCCCTAGCTAGAGTGCAGAGCCAAAAGTAATCCCTGAACATGTCAGATGGGGGGCCAGGGAGATAGCATGGAAGAAAGGCGTTTGCCTTGCATGCAGAAGGACAGTGGTTCGAATCCCGGCGTCCCATATGGTCCCCCGAGCCTGCCAGGAGCGATTTCTGAGCAGAGAGCCAGGAGTCCCTGAGCACTGCCGGGTGTGACCCAAAAAGAAAATGTCAGATGTAGCCCAACTTTTCCTTCCAAAAGAATATATGCTCTCAGATTCTTTCCCGACTCTTAAGACACATCTCCTAGCTCTTGGGCCTTCCGTGCAACAACTGGATACAAATCCGTACAGCTGTGCTGCTGTCCAGGAGGGCTGATTCCGTCTAATGTGGCCAGCAGAGGAGAAACAGGGCTCTTCCTCTATCTGAATGGGGGCGAGAGCAGCGCCAGGCTGAGCAGGCCAGCAGGGTCCCTGAACCCTGAAATCCATTCCCAGTGAGGAGGGACAGTGCTGACATCAGCTCGAGGAGGAAGGAGCAATTAGGTTGGATCCTCAACTGTGCAGTCTTGGCGACACTGCAGGCGATCTCGGTGTTTGCGGGAAAGAAGAAGGCAACAGCTGTCTCCTCGCGGGGTGCCAGCCAAGGGGCGCGGGGGGCGACGGAGGGGAGCGGCGCCGCCCCCTTCTCCCCTTCTCGGCTGGGACTTGCCCGCGGCCGCCGCCCACTTTCCAGCACAACAACAGCACCCCGAAAGCCCAGGCCCCAGATCCTTACCCACGTCTTGCTCGAAAGGGTTGGCGGTGAACAGAGGCATCGCGCCCGAGCCCAGGACCACCGGGGCGGCCTTCCTCTCCTCTCCTCTCCTCTCCTCTCCGGCTGCGCGGCTCAACAGCAGCTGCTGGAGTGGGCAGAGCCGCGAGCCCCGCTTCCTGGACAGCGCCGCTGCGCGTCCGGCCACTTCCGCCACCACAGCTGCCCGATAACCGCCTGTCTGGTCCGCAACCCGTCTGCGCCCCGCTCGCAAGCTCGCACCCTCAAGTCGCTTTCCAGGAGAACTTCTGAAGCTGAAATGGCATCCTCTCCGCGCCCCCGTTGCCGGAATGGGGGACGGTACTAGTCCCAGTAAGCCACTAGTAATCAGGCGACTGTCACGGCCACCTCAGCATGTTGAGGACCCCCACCCCCGAGAGCCACGGAGCGGGGACCTTCGAGACCGGAAGTTGTCGCGCCTTAGAAGCAGGCAACTCGAGAGGTCCGGAAGCTGCAGTGGCTGTGACGGCGCGGCAGGAGGCGCGATGGCTCGGATGGCTCGCTTTGGGGCCGCCAAATTCGTAGATCGTTTTGTGGGTTTCTTTGACTTGCAAATTTTATTTATTTTTTTTTGAGGGGGGGTTTGGGTCACACCCGGCAGCGCTCAGGGATTCCTCCTGGCTCTACGCTCAGAAATCGCCCCTGGCAGACTCGGGGGACCTTATGAGATGCCGGGATTCGAAACACCGTCCTTCTGCATGCCAGGCAAACGCCCTACTTCCATGCTTCCTCCCCCCCCCCTTTTAATTTGGTTTTTGGGGACCTGCAAATCTTTGCCTGCTGCTCTAGGAACCTGGCCCGGCCTTTGCGCGTCACAGTCGTTGCCCTGGAAACAATCAGAACCTGGGGTGCCAAGGTGGCATTTCAGCTAAAGGGTTGTTTGTCACCTCTGGCCTGGACGCTTTAACCCAGGCGTTGCGCCTTTGGCTTCCAAGCTCCCTCTTAGATGCGGTCCTATTTATTGCTTCTGCACATTCCTAAATTACTGTTTTTCAGTATAATCTGCTCTGAGAATCCAAAGACGAATGAGGAATACTTCTCCGTTCAAGCCGCTCTAAGGCTGTAGATCGCGTATGTGTTTGAGCCCATTCATGATCACGTTCCCAACGGAGTCAATCAGCTTAAAATGTTCAAAAGTACTGCATATGTGTTACTTGGGTACATGGTGCCCGAGTGCTGTCAGATCTCTGCCCCTGTACTTTCATACTTTAACACTGAGAATTTGTACTTCCAAAAAAAAGAAGAAAAGAAAGAAGAAAGAAAGAAAGAAAGAAAGAAAGAAAGAAAGAAAGAAAGAAAGAAAGAAAGAAAGAAAGAGAAAAAGAAAGAAAAAGAAGAAGAAAGAAAAAGAAAAAAGTTAAAAAACAAGCATCTTTTCCCAGCTACTTACTTCCTACCCTGCTTTTTGTTTCCCCATCCTTTATCATTTCTTAACATAAAATGTAACATGTTTTCTGTTCTTTTTTAAAACGAATTCTCGCCATCAATTTTGGTCACTGCTATAGTGCATGCATCTAAAAACAGTACTAGGCAATAATAAGTGCCCAGTAAGCACTTGTTCAATGAGGCAGTGAATGTACAAACCAACAGCTTGTATCAGTGGCTAATAACTTCAATCATTGTTGAAGTGTGGAACCTTACTGGAAGATGTAATATTTCAATGTTGATTTGTTAGAAGGTTTGGGGGAAGCAGGGTACCACACCCTATTGCTTAGGGCTCATTCCTTCACTCCTGGTGATGCTGTGGGGGTGAGGACCATTTAGGGTGCTGAAGACCTTGCAGATGGTCACATGCAAGGCAAATGGCTTATCGTACTCATTCCAGTGCACAATGCTTTTTAAATATTAAAGATTACTTCAATATTTTATAGTGTGTCACACAAGACTAGTGACAATTTCTGGTGCAAAGATTTGATGCTTGAGGATTTAATGGATAGCTCACAGTGGTAGGAAATCTGACTTCCTTGCATGAGACTACTGGATCACTGCCTGTGTCCCCTGATGCACATAGTTTGTGTTATCCTGCTACTATGATCCCTAGTGTCACAAGTGTGAAATTTCCAGCACATAGCAGCCATGTGTGTACAAGTTCTACCACTAAATTGTGCACTCCCTAGGAAGTGCAGCAAATTGTGCTGCACCTAGTGATGGATGCAACAAGGACAAGATAAGGAGCTGACAAATTTGGTGCATATAGAAATAGACATGATACAGTAACCGTATGATCTGGCAATTCCACTTCCAGGCATGTTTCTGAGAAAAATAAAAGACAAATTTAAAGGATGCATGTGTTCCTGTGTTCACTACAACTTTATTCTCATAACCAGGATCTGGAAAACCCAAGTGTCCAAAATTGATGAATGGATAGAGATGTGATATATATACACACAATCAAATACATCTTAGCCTTTTCATTCTCCCTCTCCTCTCTTGTTCTCTCTCTCTCCCTCTCTCCCTCCCTCCTCTCTCCCTGGAAGAAGGGAAGGAGGCAGGACAAAAAAAAGAGATAAATACTTCTTAGCCAACAAAAGATTAAATCTTGCCATTTTTAAAGATATGAATGGAACTGAATGGTGTTAAACTAAGTGAAATAAGTTATAAAGAGAAAAATAATTACAGTTTGATAGAACAGCAGGTAGAACATTTGCTTTGTATGCAGCCAACCTGGTTTCAATCACCAGCACCCTATGCGGTCCCCTGAGCAATGCCAGGAGTAATTTCTAAGTGCAGAGCCAGTAGCAACCTCTCAGTATCACCAGGTGTGAAGAAAGAAAGAAGGAAAGAGGAAGAAAAAAAGGAAGAAAAAGGAGAAAAAAGAAAGAAAAAGAAGAAAGGAAGAGAGAGAAAAAGAAAGGAATAAAGAAAAAAGTAAGAGAAAATAAAAAGAGAAGAAAGGAAGAAAAGAAGAAAGAAAAGGAAGAGAAAGAAGAAAGAAAGGGAAGAGAAAGGAAAGAAAAATGAAAATAAAGGAAGAGAAAGAAGAACAAGGAAGGGAGAAAAGGAAGGAAGGAAGAGAAAGAAAAAGAAAGAAAGAAAAAGAAGAAAGAAGGAAGGAAGGAAGGAAAGAAAGAAAGAAAGAAAGAAAGAAAGAAAGAAAGAAAGAAAGAAAGAAAGAAAGAAAGAAAGAAAGAAAGAAAGAAAGAAAGAAAGAAAGAAAGAAAGAAAGAAAGAAAGAAGGAAAAAAGAATTGCAATACCAGCGAGATGGCTCAGAGTGCTGGACGTAGATTTTTCATTTGGAGGCCCAGAATCTTTTGCGACATGATCCCTAAAGCACCATTCTCAGTAAACCTTGAGTACCACTGTGTGTGGTCCAAAAGTGAACAAAGGCAAACAAAAATACTTAATTGCATTTAATTTAAAAAAAAAAAAAAAAGACTGACTTTATCTCATACTCTCTGCTTGTTCAACCCTCAGGTGAGGTTAACTTTCTGGCTGACATCCCTGTACCCTTTGTGTAACGAAGTGAATTCTCTCTTTTACTTGGGACCTCTTCCATCTGAGCACTCCCACATCCATATCTCAGAACCTCAGTTTGCTCATTCTACCTTCCAGGCCCATGACCAAACCCTACATCCATAACCCCAGTAATTTGAGAACCAGCAGAAAGATGAATGAGTGATTTCAGTATAATACCTCAGAGGCTCCCAGTGGACTAAACTACAAAGATTCATCAAAGTATAGCAAACACAACGGGAAAGCCAACTAGACACCCACCAAGTTCAATGAATGAAATAACACGGAAGGTTCTAAAAGTACCTACCAGCTATGTAAACTCTCAGAAAATGACTATAGAGACACCATGTTGAGGATATTAGTTCAAAAAAAAAAAAAAGTACAGATAGCAAAGAAGCAGAAATGAGAAAACTACAATCAGAAGTGACAGAAATGGAGCATGTTGAGAGTGAAACAACATAATAGATGGGCTAGAGCAGATAGAGTGACTTGTTTACACCCAGGTTTAATATTCAGCAACACTCCAGTGGTCCTCCTGAGCCCCCCAGCAGTGATCCCTGAGCACAGAGCTAGGAGTTAGTACTGAGCATCATTGTGTGTGGAACCTAAAACAAAGTTCTGAACAGAATAACAGTAATTGTGGAAGATTGGTGAGCTCCAAGATTAGATGCAAGAAGCCCCTAGAGAGGCCGACGAGGTGGCGCTAGAGATAAGGTGTCTGCCTTACAAGCGCTAGCCAAGGAAGGACCGTGGTTCAATCCCCCGGTGTCCCATATGGTTCCCCCAAACCAGGGGCAATTTCTGAGTACTTAGCCAGGACTAACCCCTGAGCATCAAACAGGTGTGGCCGAAAAACCAAAAAAAAAAAAAAAAAAGAAGAAGAAGCCTCTAGAAAACAACAGAAAGGGGGCCAGAGATATGGAGGTAAGGTGTTGGCCTTGCATGCAGAAGGATGGTGGTTCAAATCTCGGCATCCCATATGATCCCCTGAACCTGCCAGGAGCAATTTCTTTCTTTCTTTCTTTCTTTCTTTCTTTCTTTCTTTCTTTCTTTCTTTTTTTTTTTTTTTGGTTTTTGGGCCACACCCGGCGGTGCTCAAGGGTTACTCCTGGCTATCTGCTTAGAAATAGCTCCTGGCAGGCACGGGGACCATATGGGATGCCAGGATTCGAACCAACCACCTTAGGTTCTGGGTCAGCTGCTTGCAAGGCAAACACCGCTGTGCTATCTCTCCGGCCCCCAGGAGCAATTTCTGAGCATAAAGCCAGGAGTAACCCCTGAGCACTGCTAGGTGTGACCAAAAACCAAAATAATAATAATAATAAATAAATAAATAAAACAACAGAAGGTGGGGTAAAGTCTAAAAAGAAACTGCACACAAGAATTGTGAACTGAGTTCAAGAGGAAGAATATATGAATCATTTGAGTTCCTGAGGAAAAAGAAATTAAATTCAATGAACCACTAATCAAATAAATAATAGATAAGAATTTTCCAAGTGTACTTGCACACCCTATTCAAATGGCCTGATGAGTCCCAATGAAAATAGACCAAAATAGAAAATCTCCAAGCCTAATTATAATCAGTATATTGAATACATCAAGATTCAGGAACTTAGATACAAACTATTTTTCAAGAGTCACAAAAAGTCTTATCAAATGAGACACTAGGAGTCCAAAAAGACTTTATCCTAGGCTTTGTCCTAGGAGCTGTGCAAAAACCAAGATCTCTAATTACAGAAGACTAAGAGATTCAGGGTGGGGGCTGGAGAGATAGCATGGAGGTAAGGCATTTGCCTTGCAATCAGAAGGTCGGTGGTTCAAATCCCAGCATCCCATGTGGTCCCCAGAGCCTGTAAGGAGCCATTTCTGAGCATAGAGCCAGGAGTAACCCCTGAGCGCTGCCACTGCTGGGTGTGATCCAAAAACAAAAACAAAACAAACAAAAAAAAAAAAGACTGACTTTAACAACCGAGCCAGAGCAAACTTTTCCTGGGACCATAAAGAAAGACCTTAGGGTTCGACAACTAACATACCCCGAGCCTGTAGTTTTATAACAGTATGCTTCAACGGTAGAGATACCCTGAATCTCTTTTTTTTTGGGGGGGGGGGTCCACACCCGGCAGCACTCAGGGGTTATTTCTGGCTCTACGCTCAGAAATCACCCCTGGCAGGCTCAGGGGACCATATGGGATGCCAGGATTCAAACCACCGTCCTTCTGCATGAAAGGTAAAAGCCTTACCTCCATGCTATCTCTCGGACCCCCACCCTGAATCTCTTAGGCTAAGGGAATATTCATTCTAAATTCTCCAACGTCTGCCTATGCAAAATAAAAAAAAAAATATCTGCCCCATCTCTTTTCTTTTTTCTTCTTTTAATTTTATTTATAGCTTCTAGATAGGGGCTTCCACCTTTTTTTACAGAACCATAGAACATAAATCATCTTGTTCTAACTCATATTTCTATGTCCTCCTACAAATTGAGAAAAGAAAAAAAAAAGGATGGTACCAGGGGCCAAGCAATCTCAGGAGTACTGAATGGAAATAAAAAATGGTCAGATCTAAATACCCAAACCAAAGTTAATGACAATAGAATCAAGAGACCCAACTATAACAAGCTATACACAAAATAGACCTTTTAGACAAGCAGTATAAGGAACTAAGGGTGGGGATATGAGATGCATGCTGGGAACTATGGTGGAGGGAGGTCAACACAGGTGGTAGGAATGGCCCTAACTCACTATGTGCCTGAAATACAACTGTGAAAGATTTGTAATTCACATTGGTTTCAATTAAAACATTTTAAAGAGTAAGCATTAGAACTGGGCTGAAATGTCATTTCTTCAAACTCAGTTTCTTCAACTCTCTAGTCTCTTGATAAGTTATTAAAGGCATTCATCATTCAATATAATGTTTTTAGTTTTGTTTTGTTTGGGGGCCACACTTGGTGATACTCAGGGGTTAATCCTGGCTATGTGCTCAGAAATTGCTCCTGGCTTAGGTGACCATATGGGACGCCAGGAGATCACTGCGGTCCGTCCTAGGTCAGAGCATGCAAGGCAAATGCCCTACTGCTTGTGCCACTGCTCCAGCCACAGTTATAATATTTTTAAATTTCTAGGTAAATCAAATTTGCCTCTCTTAGAGTTTGCACCTCTCTGCTTACACTTCTCCTCTGTTCTTGCATGTATCCTACTTTGCCATTGGTGCCCTTCCCCAATACATTGTAGTTGGAACTAGTGGTGTGATGTTTGTAACATCTCTACAACATCAGTGGTTCTGATTTTGTCTATCTGACTAGAGGTTAGGCTTGTGTTTAATTTCTTTTTGTTTTGGTTTGGTTTTGGGTCTCCCCCGGCAGTGCTCAGGAGTTACTCCTGGCTCTATGCTCAGAAATCACTCCTGGCAGGCTCGGGGGACCATATAGGATGCCGGGATTCGAACCACCGACCCTCTGCTTGAGAAGCAAACGCCTTACCTCCATGCTATCTCTCTGGCCCCACATGTGTTTAATTTTACTGTAGCTGTAGTCTCTTACATGTTAGACACTAAATTTCCTCTGGGGTCTTTGTTTTTGTCTTTTATCTCGATCCATGTTGTCTTTCATTCCTGAGAGATTCTGAAATAGTCTGGGATAAGTAATTCTCTGTAATTACACAGAAGTCCTATTGATGTGGTAAGGTGTTGGAGTCAGAGGTAGCTTCTGATAACATCCTATGATTACATCCTCAGCTTTTCACTGTCCCTATGCCTCTTGGATGTGACAAATACTTCTCAGGTATCCTGTCCCCTCTTAGGTAAAATAGAAGTGCTAGTTGCTGTTAAAGCAGAGCATTTTCTTTTCCTCGAGTCAACTAGATCCTGGTAAAATAGTTTTTTTTTTCTTTCTAAATTTGTTTATGTGTTTACTGTGGGGAGGGACAGAGATTGGGCCACAATCAAAAGTGTGGACTTATCCCTGGCTGTAGGCTCAGGAATCACTACAGGCTGTGCATGGAGGACCATATGCTGTGCCAGAGATCAAATTAGGATAGTCCATAATGCTAGCAAATGCCTTGACACATGTACTATATCTCCAACTTTGCCAAATTTTATTACGTTTAGAAAACATGGTGATAATAGTGTCAACATTTGCAGGTTTTAGTATACAAAGTCACTGCACATTTATCACCTCCAAAGCACCTGAAATCCTCTACCACTATACTTATGTCACTTATAATGCATCCCTAACTTAAACCCCTGTGAGATTACAGGGATTTGGTTTATTTTTACCTCACTCAGTATACATCTTGTTACTCTTTGGATGGAATCAATAAATGGAATATTTAAGTGTAGCACCTTGGATTGGTGGTGAGAACACCTGGTCCCATCTACAAGTGTGACTATTTCCCTCAGATTAAATACTCCAACGGAGAGGAAGTAACTCACTTACGTTTCCGGATCTCCTGGGAGCTGGCGGCTTGGAGAAGCTGCTTTCTAGGAGCTAAGGGTAAATTCAGGGAAATGCCTTAAGATCCTTTTCTCGGGGCCGGAGAGATAGCATGGAGGTAAGGCATTTACCTTTCATGCAGAAGGTCATTTGTTCGAATCCCGGAGTCCCATATGGTCCCCCGTGCCTGCCAGGAGCGATTTCTGAGCACAGAGCCAGGAAAAACCCCCTGAGCACTGCTGGGTGTGACCCAAAAACCACACACACACACACACACACACACACACACACACACACACACACAAAAGATCCTTTTCTCTCTCCATGCCTGTGTGTGTGTGAATTATTTTGCAGATCGACATCTAATTCCACACACACACACACACACACACACACACACACACACACACACAAAAGATCCTTTTCTCTCTCCATGCCTGTGTGTGTGTGAATTATTTTGCAGATCGACATCTAATTCAAGACCCGTTTCTCTCTAGTGTTCTGGTGTTTGAACCTGAGGACTTAATTTAATAACTCCCCACCCCTGCATGCTTATAATCTCAATTTGGCCAAGAATTTGTCATCATTCAGTACAGTATATTTTTTCTCTATCATACCAAAGATGGTGTCTTTTGTTTCAGCAAACTGCAAGATTTCAGCTTTTCTTAAAGTTACATAATATTACATTGCATGGATATGTGCTACAATTTCTTTATCTGGTCATCAGCTGTTAGACATTTGGAGTGTTTACATATTCTGACTTTATAGTTAGTGTTGTAATAAATATACACCATATCCCCTACAATTCCGGTTGTTTCTAGTAATTTTGAAATAGTCATTTCTTACTGGATTGAGGCAGTGTCTCATTGCTCTTTTGATTTACATTTCCTTATAATAAGTGATGGCTAATGATTATACGTGGGGGGGGGGTGCAGTTTGGACCCAGTGGTGCTCAGAAGACCTCCCAGCTATGTGCCAAGGTTTACTCACTCCTGATACTGTTCAGGGGAATTTATGAAGTATCTATCTGGAACCAGGGCAGGCCATATGTAAGAGGACCCTAATTCCTCTACTTTTCTCCAGCTCCAATAATGAAAACTTTTTCATGTGCCTATAAGCCATCTGACTATCCTCTTCAGGTAAGTATCTTTTCATCTTTCCTCATTTTTTAATCCTGTCTCTCTGCTTGGGGTCATTCTTATCAGTGCTCAGAGGACTATATGGAATACTAGGGATCAACTTTGGGTTGGCTGTGTGCAAGGCAAGTGGGGAGAGACTACCTATTATACCATCTTCATAGCCTTATATATCCATGTTTATTCATGGGGTTATTTTTTTATGTTGTGGTGGTTGTGCTTCATGATTACTTGATATATGTTAATTACTAGTACTTCATGTAATGTGTGGTGTGTAAATATTTTCTCCAATTCAGTAGCATTTCTTTTAATTTTGGCCCAGGTTTCTTTTCCATGGAGAAACTTTTTCATTTGATGCAGTCCTATTTTTTATTGTTGTTGTTATCTTGCCAACAAAAATTAAATAATTGAAGACACTCTGAAGGCTATAACTGGAGAGTTTTGACAATATTTTTCTTCAATATGATTTATGTATTTTTGTCTAATCTTGAGGTCTTTAATCTACTCTGAGTTAACTTTTGTGAAGGTAAAGATACATACAGATCTAGATATTTTTTGCATGTGGCTGTCAAGTTTTTCTAAAATAGTTTCTTGATGTGCGTCCTCATTAATAAATTTTTGTGGGAGTGGCAGAGAAATAGCTCAATGGGCTGAGCACATACTTTGCTCAAGACACAAGTTGAATTCCTGGCATCATCCCCCAGAGGCTGCATCTGAGGAGCAACAGTTGCACTAGGAAACAACTGGGAGTAGCCCTGCCAGCACTTCTGGATGTGGTCCCAAAACATGTTATTCAGCAGTAGAGCCTTACCTTCCATGTGAAACCATGGGTTTGAGTCCTGGCACTGGAGGAGAAAGAGAAAAAGGAGGAGGAAGAAGAATGAGGAGGAGGAGGAAGAAGAGGAAGAGGAAGGAAGGCAAGGGAAGAAAAAGGAAGAAAAGGAAAGGGGCAAAGGAGTCAGAAAGATAATAGAGGGGTTAAGCCTCATGCATTGTACCTGCTAATCTTGTTCTTACTTGCAACACCAAACATCAGATATGGTCCTCTGAGCAACACTAGGGGTCACCTCTGAGCACAGATTAAGGAGTGCATTCTGAGGAAGGAAGGAAGGAAGGAAGGAAGGAAGGAAGGAAGGAAGGAAGGAAGGAAGGAAGGAAGGAAGGAAGGAAGGAAGGGAGGGAGGGAGGGAGGGAGGGAGGGAGGGAGGGAGGGAGGGAGGGAGGGAGGGAGGGAGGGAAATCAGAGGAAATTTATCTTAAAAACACTTTGGGGTTGTTGGGCCACAAGTAGAAGTGCTCAGGAGTTACACAAATGTCTTGCTTCACAGAACTTCTAGTAATATCCATTGATTTTATTTGGTAATTAATATTCACAAGCAATACAATTAAAGATTTGATTAATTATACAAAATTAGCCTGATTTTTATTTTATTTTTTACAATTTTCTTCATTACTTTAAACTGTGGCTTACAAAGTTGTTCATAATACACTTGTTTCTGGCATTCAAGTTCCAACATCAATACCACCACCAGTGTAACATTCCTTTCACCATTGTAACCAGTTTTCTACCCACCCCAAGCATACCCCCTTCTTGTTAATACTAAAATGTAATAGAATTATTGAAAAAAGACTTCAGCTAAAGAAAATTTGTAAAAAATGTTATAATCTCAATGTAAGTCATTTTCTGAGAATTTATTAAGCTGTTTATTACTAGTTGAGAATTCTATGTTGTTTTTGTTTAGTAAGATTAGTTGTCTACTGTGCTACTTTCCCATCTAATTTGCTATGCTCCTGTTGAATGCTCAGTATTGTGGAATTTGGAAATGTCAATCAGACGTGTCTATAACCAAGTGCTCCAGTACTTCAGGATTTGTAGAACTGAGTCTATGAGTTTACATGCCATTGTCATGATAGTTGTTAGTGTAGTTATTTCTCTAACTGCACTCATGACTCTTTGTAACAGTTACCCCATTCATACATGTATGTCACTTGGAGTAGTATAGATGGATCATATGGAAGCTCAATTTCCAGTTTTTTGAGAAATCTACAAATTATTTCCCATAAAAATTAATTGAGACATAACTTCAGCTGACATTTTAAAGATTAAATTTGTATAGATTCAAGTGTTTTCTATTTAATCTTACAAAATAATTACTTACCCTCAAATCTAGCTTTGCTGTTAGCCTATGTGGAGCCATATCAAGGGTTAACATTTTAGGCCCCAGTTCAGAAGGCATAAACTAGAATAAAACCAAAACAATATAACTGAACTTGCTAACTGAGAAAACTCAGGAAAAGTTTCAGAAAACTCAGAAACAAGAAAAAAACTCAAAAGCAGAACTGCCCTGCATCAGAATATGCCTTTAATAATTTGCCCTGTGCCTTAAAAAATTTACCAATAGGTAAATTTGTCTGAAAATTATGACTTATCAAGAAATTGAGTATCAATATTCAACCTTTTTTTTGTGTGTGTGTGTGTGATTTTTGGATCACACCCAGCAGTACTCAGGGGTTATTCCTGGCTCCAGGCTCAGAAATTGCTCCTGGCAGGCACGGGGGACCATATGGGACACCGGGATTCGAACTGATGACCTCCTGCATGAAAGGCAAACGCCTTACCTCCATGCTATCTCTCTGGCCCCAATATTCAACCTTTTGTTTTGAATGAATGGAACATTGTTTGAAACCAACTTGACTCCTTGGCCTCTGTCTCCATTGCTGAATCTGTGCACCCACCTTTCAAGGGACCCCAGGAGATTCCTTAGTGTCAGGACTAATCAGTCCATGGTACCCAATAATGTGGCTTTCATAGAAGCTTCTAGGTGTGGCTGGTCCCAAAACCTGCAGTCGTGGGTTTGGTCAGCAGCTGAGTTGAAAGGCAAGCAACGGAGATCCCTGTAACCTTGCAAGCATATAATAATAATAATAATAATAATAATAATTAATAATAGTAATAATAATAATAATAATTCAAGTCCTGGGGGCGGTGAGGTGGCGCTAGAGGTAAGGTGTCTACCTTGCAAGCGCTAGCCAAGGAAGGACCGTGGTTCGATCCCCCGCCTCCCATATGGACCCCCCAAGCCAGGGGCGATTTCTGAGCGCTTAGCCAGGAGTAACCCCTGAGCATCAAACAGGTGTTGCCCAAAAAACAAAAACAAAAACGAAAACAAAAAAAAAAGTGAATTCCTGGCACTATCACTATGCTAGGAATAGCTTCTGAGCATTTCAGGTGTGACCCCAATGCCCACAATCAACAATAAATATATTAGAGTGGCCATCATACTTTATATGGATATATTCAATATATTCAGAGACTCCAATGTAGTTTCAGTAGTTATTTCACTTTCTTGTTTAATAGATTTTTTTTTTGGGGGGGGGGTTTGGGTCACACCCGGCAGCGCTCAGGGGTTACTCCTGGCAGGCTCGAGGGACCATATGGGATACCGGGATTTGAACCACCATCCTTCTGCTTGCAAGGCATCAAACGGGTGTGGCCCAAAAAACCAAAATAAAAACAAAAACAAAAATTCAAGTCCTTTGTGTCCTACATGTGCCAAGAGTGATCCCGAAGGCTATATATGCTGTCTGCACTTGCAGCTCTACTATTTACCGTATCTCCAAACTCAGGTGAACAAGTCTGAATCAGGGTTGCACATGAAAAAATCCAAACCAGGCTATAGCAGTTTTCTACCTCTTCTCTCCCTGATTTATGTTTGTTTGTTTTGGTTTTTTTGTTTTGGGGTTACACCCGGCAGCGCTCAGGGGTTACTCCTTGCTCTACACTCAGAAATCGCTCCTGGTAGTCTCGGGGGACCATATAGGATGCTGGGATTCGAACTACCATCCTTTGCATGCAAGGCAAACACCCTACCTCCATGCTATCTCTCCCGCTCCATTGATTTTTATTTTAATGTTTATTTAAACCTGCAGAATTACTTTTAATTTTTTTCACCAACATTACTACAGTCTGAACAGTAGATGGCAAAATTGCTCCTTTACTACAATCTAAAGATCTCATCTGAACTCAACCTAGCAGTGATCCTCCTTGAATCACATCTTAGTGACCTACTTAAATTGGTCAAACTAAAAACAAGGAGTTTTGTACCTTACAAACTCATCAGGAATATATCATTATGCTATTTCAAATGTTTATATCTATTTTTCCACACCCAAATTTTAAATGCACATTATCTTGAGTTCAACTTTTTCGGGAATGGGTCCAGAGTAGGTCCTTGACTTCTCATATGATCCCAGAATCTACCAGGAGTGATTCCTGAACAAAGATTCAGGAGTGAGCCTTGACCACCACCAGATGTGGCCTAAAACAAATTTAAAAAAATGTAACATTTTGTCTGAAGTTACATAAAAAATTTTAATTGTTTTCTTTAGTTAACTATTAGTTCTATTGTCTCCAAAAGAGTCCATTACTGTTTTAATTACATTAAAAATAAGTCAATAAAAACACAATATCAAATGAAGGCTTTCCTGCACTGATGACTATTCTTTTATTCTTTAAGGATATGTTTATATAAACACCATAATTATAAACAAGTTTGTAGTTGGGTTTCAGTCATAAAAAAAGAACAACCGGGGCCGGAGAGATAGCATTGAGGTGGGGTGTTTGCCTTGCATGCAGGACAGTGGTTCGAACCCCAGCATCCCAGATGGTCCCCCGAGCCTGGCAGGAGTGATTTCTGAGTGTAGAGCCAGGAATAGCCCCTGAGCACTGCCGGGTGTGACACAAAAACCAAATAATAATAATAATAATAATAATAATAACAGCAACAACAAGCAAACAAACAAGAACAACCCCTTACACCAGTGCAGCATTCCACCACCAATGTCCCGCATCTCCCTCCTAGCCCACACCCTACCTGTATTAGAGACAGGCATTCTATTTCTCCCACTCACTACCATTTCATGATAGTTGTTAGTGTAGTTATTTCTCTGCCTGCACTCATGACTCTTTGCATATTTCGGTCCTTCCAGCTCTCATCTCTATTGTCTCTGGGTATTATTAACATACTGTCTTTTATTTTTTGTTAAATCGTGAGACTATTCTATGTCTGTCTCCTGACTCATTTCATTCAACATAATAGTTTCCATGTCCATCCATATATAGAAATGTTCATGACTTCATATTTCCTGACAGTTGCATAGTATTCCATTGTGTATATGTACCATAGTTTCTTTAGCCACTCATCTGTTGTCAAGCATCTGGGTTTTTTCCAGATTCTAACTATTGTAAATAATGCTGCAATGAATATATATGTGCAGAAAGCATTTTTGTATTCTGCTTTTGTGTTCCTAAGTTATGTCCTTAGGAGTGGTATCATATGGGATAGTTGGATCATATGGGAGTTCAATTTCCAGTTTTTTGAGGAATTTCCATATTGTTTTTCATAAAGGCTGAACTAGACAGCATTCCCACCAGCAGTGAATGAGGGTTCCTTTTTTCCCCACATTCCTGCCAGCACTGATTGTTCTTCTTTTTTGTGATGTGTGCCAGTCTTCTATGGTATGAGATGGTACATCATTGTTATTGTTGTATTTATTTACATCTCATTGATGATTAGTGATAGTGATATGGAGAATTTTTCATATGCCTTTCGGCCATTTTTATTTCTTCTTTGAAGAAGTGTCTGTTCATTTCTTCTTCCCACTTTTTGATAGGGTTAGATTATTTTTTTCTTTTTAAGTTCTGTCAGTACCTTGTACGTCTTAGATATTAGCCCCTAAGCTGATGGTTTTTGGGTAAATAGTTTCTCCCATTCTGTTTGTGTCCTTTGTATCCTAGTCACTATTTCCTTTGAGGAAAGAAGCTTCCAGTTTAATATAGTCTTATTTATTTCTGTTTCCATTTGTTTGGACATTGGTGTTTCCTCTTCGAAAATGTTTTTAGGGCCCGGAGAGATAGCACAGCGGTGTTTGCTTTGCAAGCAGCCTATCCAGGACCAAAGGTGGTTGGTTCGAATCCCGGTGTCCCATATGGTCCCCTGTGCCTGCCAGGAGCTATTTCTGAGCAGACAGCCAGGAGTGACCCCTGAGCACTGCCGGGTGTGGCCCAAAAACCAAAAAAAAAATGTTTTAATCTCAATGTCATGTAGTGTTTTACCTACATGTTCTTCTGTATACCTTATGGTTCCAGGTCTGATATTAAGGTCTTTAATACATTTGGATTTGACCTTTGTGTGTGGTAGTGTTAGATGGAGGTCTGAGTTTGCTATTTTGCATGTGACTGACCAGTTGTCCCAACACTTTTTGCTGAAGAGGCTTTTCTTGCTTCATTTTATTTTGAAGGGGAATTTGGGTCACCCCCGCGGCACTCATACGGATTACTCCTGGCTCTGTGCCCAGATATTGCTCCTGGCAGGCACAGGGAACCATATGGGATGCCAGGATTCAAACCACCTCCTGTCCTGCTTTGGCTGCATGTAAGTCACTGTGCTATCTCTCTGACTCTCCTTGCTCCATTTTGAATTTCTTACCTCTTTATCAAAAATTAGTTGATTGTATATCTGGGAACATTCTCTGAATATTCAAGACTATTCCATTGAACTGAGGGTCTGTCTTTATTCCAATACCATGGTATTTTAATAAATATGCTTTGTAATACAATTTAAAGTTGGGTAAATTTATGCCTCCCATCTTCTTTTTCCTAAGGGTTGCTTTAGCTATTTGTGGGTGTTTATTTTTCAAAATAAATTTCAGGAGTGTTTGAAACACTTCTTTGAACAATGTCATGAGTATACTTAGAGGAATTGCATTAAATCTGTACAATGCTTTGGGGGTACTGCTAGTTTAATGACATTAATCATCCCAATCCATGAATAGAGATGTGTCCCGATTTTCTTGTGTCCTCTTTTATTTCTTGAGAAAGGGTTTTGTAGTTTTCTTTATATAGGTCCTTCACCTCTTTAGTTAAGTTGACTCCAATGTATTTGAGTTTCTGTGGCACTAATGTGAATGGGATTGTTTTTTGGGGTATTTTTGGGTTTTTTGGTTTTTTGTTTTTTGTTTTGTTTTTTGCTTTTTTTTTTTTTGCTTTTTTTGGGCCACACCCGTTTGATGCTCAGGGGTTACTCCTGGCTAAGTGCTCAGAAATTGCCCCTGGCTTGGGTGAACCATATGGGATGCCTGGGAATTGAACCGGGATCCTTCCTTGGCTAGCGCTTGCAAGGCAGACACCTTACCTCTAGCGCCACCTCTCCGGCCCCATGGAATTGTTGTTTTTTTTTTGGGGGGGTTGGGTTATTTTTTTGGTTTTTGGGCTACACCCGGTGATGCTCAACTCCTGGCTATGCACTCAGAAGTCACTCCTGGCTTGGGGGACCATATGGGACGCAAGGGGATTGAACCGCGGTCCGTCCAAGGTTAGCGCAGGCAAGGCAGGCACTTTACCTCTAGTGCCACCGCCCGGCCCCGGGATTGTTGTTTTTTTTGTTTTTGTTTTTGTTTTTTCTTTGTTTTTTGGGCCACACTCGGGGTTACTCCTGGCTGTCTGCTAGAAATAGCTCCTGGCAGGCACAGGGGACCATATGGGACACCGGGATTCGAACCAACCACCTTTGGTCCTGGATAGGCTGCTTGCAAGGCAAACACCGCTGTACTATCTCTCCAGGCACCCGGGGTTGTTGTTTTTTTGTTTTTTTTTTGTTTTGTTTTTGTTTTTGGGCCACACCCTGTGACGCTCAGGGGTTACTTCTGGCTATGCGCTCAGAAGTTGCTCCTGGCTTCTTGGGGGACCATATGGGACGCCGGGGGGTCGAACCGCGGTCCGTCCTAGGCTAGCGCAGGCAAGGCAGGCACCTTACCTCCAGCGCCACCGCCCGGCCCCCCGGGGTTGTTTTTTTAATGTCCATTTCTTCTCTATCATTCTTTATAAGAAGGCCATTGATTTATGTGGGTTAATTTGTAGCCTGCTGCTTTTCTATATGAATCTATTGTTTCTAGAAGTTTTTTGGTAGAGTCTGTAGGGTTTTCTAGATAGTCTCATGTCAACTGCAAACAGTGAGAGCTTGACTTCTTCCTTTCCTATCTAGATGCCCTTGGTATCTTTTTCTTGCCTAATTGCTTTGACAAGTACTTCCAGTACTATGTTAAATGGAGTGATGAGAGGAGATAGACTTGTCTTGTACCATATTTTTGAGCAGGGGTCTCAAGGGCTTGCTGCCCTCCATACAATATTTTGTGGCCCTGCCCTAGAGGAATCTTTTTTTGTTGTATTTTGTTTTAGTTGTTTGGGTCACATCCCCCAATGTTCAAGGCTTACTACTGACTTTGCACTTAAGGATCACCCTGACTTTGCCTCCTGCGGCCCCCAGGTAAATTGAGTTTGAGACCCCTGTTTTAGATGAAAGGCTTGTGGTAAATGGCCTTGACTATATTGAGAAAAGTTTCTTTCATTCTTCTCATTCAGAGTTTTTATCATGAATGGGTTGGACCTTATCTACTGCTTTTTCTGCATCTATTGATATGAAATTATGGTTTTTCATTTGTTGATATGGTGTATTATAATGTTGATTGATTTGTGTATGTTAAGCCATCCTTGCATTCCTGGAATGAAACTAACTTGGTCATAATTTTTGACCTTCTTGATGAACTGTTGGATCCTATTTGCTACTATTTTCTTTCTTTCTTTCTTTCTTTCTTTCTTTCTTTCTTTCTTTCTTTCTTTCTTTCTTTCTTTCTTTCTTTCTTTCTTTCTTTCTTTCTTTCTTTCTTTCTTTCTTTCTTTCTTTCTTTCTTTCTTTCCTTTTTTTCTTTCTTTGCTAGGATTTTCTTAAGGATCTTTGCATCTGTGTTCATCAGCAGTATTTATTGGTCTGTAGTTTCCTTTTTTTGCAACATCTCTGTCTGTGTTTGGTATCAGGGCAATGTTAGTTTCATAAAAGCTATTTGGGAGAATTTCTGTTTTTTCAATTGGTAGTAGTTTCTCTTGAAAGGTTTGAAAAAATTTGTTAGTGAATCTATCTGGGCCCGGGTTTTTTTTTTTTTTTTTTTAGGAAGACTTTTGATTACCATTTTAAATTCCTCAATAATGATGGGTTTGTTGAGATATGCTAGGTCATCTTGATGGGTTTGTTGAGATATGCTAGGTCATCTTGATTCAACTGTGGAAGATTATAAGAGTCTAAGAATTTATACATTTCTTCCAGGTTCTCTTGCTTTTTGGCATAGAATTTCTCAAAATAGTTTCTGATTACCCTTTGAATCTCTGTAGTATCTGTAGTGATCTCCCCCTTTTTGTTTCTAATTCAGCATATTAAGTTTCTCTCCCTCCCTTATTTTGTGAGTTTTGCTAGTGGTTTATAGAATTGCTAATTTTTTCAAAGACCCAACTTTTGCTTTCATTGATCTTTTGATCTATATTTGTTCTGACTATTCAGATATGCTTCTTGTAGGCAACAGAATGTTGGATTCAGCTTTTTTTTTTTTTTTTTTTTTACCATTTTGCAACTTTGTATCTCTTAACAGGTGCATTTAGTCCATTGAATTTAAGAGAGACAACTGTCATGGGATTTAGTGTCATCTTTGTATAGGAGTTTGGTGTGTCTGTTGGTCTATCTAGTCTTAAAGTAGACCTTTCAGTTTGTCTTTATTTGAGGGGGGGTCACACCCGGCAGGCTCAGGGGTTCCTCCTGGCTCTATGCTCAGAAATCACTCTTGGCAGGCTCTGGGGACCATATGGGATGCCAGGATTCAAACCACCATCCTTCTGCCAGCAAGGCAAATGCTTCACCTCCATGCTATCTCTCTGGCCCCTTCAGTTTGTCTTTTAAGGCTGTTAATCTTTAACATTCTGAGCTGTAGTTTATGTGTGAAGCTAGGTATACTTCCTTTAAACCTGAAAATGAGTCTGGCTGGGTGAAGTATTCTAGGCTAAGTATTTATTTCGTTGAGTTTTGTCACTATATCCCACTACTGCTTTCAGGGTTTTCAGTTCTCTTGTGACAGATCTGCTGTCAGATCTACTCCATTGAATGTAATTTCCCTTTTTAATCTTGCTGCTTTCAGTATTCTACCCCTATCTATGGGATTCATCATTGTGACTAGGATGTTTCTTCAGGTGCTTTTATTTGGTCTCTTTTAGCTGGTACTCTTCAGGCATGCAGGGTTTGATTGCATGCACTTTCTCTGTCTTCTCAATATTCTGAGATATTTTTAATTCTGACCCCAACCCAAACCTTGAACTTGGGGTTTTTAATTCAGAATCATTCCTTTGATTTTTTTTTCACTTCTTGAAATGTCTTCCATGTATTTTCAGAAATTCCAGAAGAACATTTCCTATTTGTCCTAGTTTCAGTTTCTGACCCATTTTTGGAAAAATCTGAAATTTGTCTTTTTCTGGTGGTCTAATTCTCCTAAAAGTGAATTCCAAATTTCTTTACTGGGCTTGTCTTCAAAATTCAACATAGTATCACTTTCATTTAAAGAAAGCACAGCTTTCCTTTCTTCTTCTTCTTCTTCTTCTTCTTCTTCTTCTTCTTCTTCTTCTTCTTCTTCTTCTTCTTCTTCTTCTTCTTCTTCTTCTTCTTCTTCTTCCTCCATCTTCCAGATTCCCCACTATACCAGAATAAAAGTACTTCTGGAGTTGGAGTGAGGCTCATGATAGAGTGCACACTTCAAATAACCTGGATCGGAGTCAACCTTTCCTCTATATTATTATTTGTTAATTAGTTCACTTTGCCAATGAATGTCAATATAGGAGGATGCATGTATATACATATATATTTATGCATACATATATATATATATATGACTTTTGGGGTCATATCCAGTAGCATTCAATTCTTACTTTTTTTAAGATTTAAAATATTTACTTTATTTATGGGCCCAGAGAGATAGCACAGCGGTGTTTGCCTTGCAAGCAGCCGATCCAGGACCTAAGGTGGTTGGTTCGAATCCCGGTGTCCCATATGGTCCCCTGTGCCTGCCAGGAGCTATTTCTGAGCAGATAGCCAGGAGTAACCCCTGAGCACTACCGGGTGTGGCCCAAAAACAAAAACAAAAAAAATTTACTTTATTTAAACACTGGTTTACAAGATTATTCATACAATACAATACAATAATACAATTGGCTTTTTTCACAATTACAAAATTGTTCATGATTGAGTTTCAGTCATACAAGGTACAACACCCTTCACCAATGTACATTTCCCACCAGCAATGCCCCAATTTTTCTCTTGCCCTCTACTGTGTCTATGTCTGAGGCAGTCATGTTCTCTGTCTCTGTCTCTCTCTCTACCCTTTGTATCTTTCTCTCTCTTTCTCTCTTTTAGACATTGTAGTTTGCAGTTTACTGAAATATTGTTATTGTCAATATATGACAATATAATGAAATATTGTCATATTTGGGGTATCATGCATATCACTATATATCCTTTCAGAACCCAATTCTTGTCCAGAGTAATCATTTCCAACTATTATTTTCAGAGTGGTCCCTTTTCTGCCCTAACTGCTCTCCTCCACTATTAATGAAAGCTTCATACTATAGACTGGTCATCCTGTTTCTCATATCTATTGTCTCTGGATACTATTACCTTACTATCTTTTTCATATCTCATAAATAAATGTGCTCATTCTCTGTCTATCCCTCCCTCTGACTCATTTCATTTAGCATATTTTTCCTATCCATCCACATATAAGCAAATTTCATTACTTCAATTTTCCTTACAGCTACATAGTATTATATTACATATAATATTCTTCCCATTTTTGGATGGGATTAGTTAGGTTTTTTTCTTGTTAACCTCAACCAGTGCCTTGAATATCTTAGATTCAATGCTTACTTCTGACTCTGCATTCAAGGTATCACTCCTGGTAGGCTCAGGGAACCACACAAGGATCACACTAGGTCAGCTACATGCAAGGCAAGCAGCATTCTAGCTGCTGTACTACCCTTCCAGTCATAGGATATAATAATTTTAATTAATATTTTCTTAATCTTCACCTTGAATATGTAATATTTTTTCTTTTTAATGTAAAAGCAGCATTTCTTTATACTGAGTTTCATATCTGATGCTCACTCACATATACATATATATATATATATGTATATATATATGCCTGGGGTCTCCTGAGCCACTCCCTGTGATACTTGGTTCAATGTTAAGGCTCAAGAATGTAGTGCTGCTAGGTCCCTGTAGTGCTGGGAACCACCAGGGTCACCATGTGATGATCAAGGTCTCTAGGGCTGACTGATGCTAGGAGGACCATGTGATGATAAGGATTACATCCTGGTCAGGTGCATGCCATGCAAGGCATGTACCTTAACTCCTTTTCAACCATGTTTTATCCCTACCACAAGCAGAGCTCTAATGAGTCTCTAAAGAGGTATAGATCAAAAAGCCATTATCTCATATAATATTTAGAACAGAAAAATCTCAACATGTATGTAAAATTACAACATCATTTTCAGGTCAGTTATGTGTGACATAAAGCCATTTTTAGTTATCCCAAAAGTTACCTCTTTTAGCTTCTTAATTTGAGACTTTGGATTTTACTTACATTTGCATTTAGTGATCTTCTCTGAAAAGGCTATTCTTTTAAAACGTATTTATTTATAACAGGAAGGACATTGTAGCTCAGTGTGTATTTTGGAAGGATGAAGTCCAGAGTTTGATCCCCAGTACCACAAAACAGAAAACAAAAACTTAATTTCAAAAATACCTTTATCTTTTGTCCAGATTGAATTTTTGTTTTCTCCCCATTTTTCATTTTAATAATTCTGGGAGTATTATTGAAAGTGCAATATTTGGGGGCTGGAGAGATAGCATGGAGGTAAGGCATTTGCCTTTTATACAGGAGGTTGGTGATTCGAATCCCAGGATCCCATATGGTCCCCTGAGCCTGCCAGGAGCGATTTCTGAGCATAGAGCCAGGAGTAACCCCTGAGCACTGCCAAAAACAAAACAAAACAAAAAAGAAAAGTGCAATATTTAAAGTAAAGATGTGACATGATTTTATTTATATAAGGCAGGGTTATATATCCATTTTTGGTTCTCCAATAATTTTTTGAGAATACTTAACAAGAATCAACAGCTTTAGGAATCTAGCTTCAAATTTTTATGGGCATAATTAATGCATACTTTCTAACCCAGCATAATATACAAGTGTATTTATGTGTAGTTTGCTTTTCCTCAAATATATCATTTGTTCTTACTTTAGTAGAACTTGTTATTTTGGCTCAAGGGCAATTGTTAACTCAAGAAACATTCCAAATTTTTTTTTTTTTTGGGTTTTCGAGCCACACCCATTTGATGCTCAGGGGTTACTCCTGGCTAAGGGCTCAGAAATTGCCCTTGGGTTGGGGGGATCACATGGGATGCCAGGGGATCGAACCGCGGAACCGCGGAACCGCAGTTGCGATCTTTCCTTGGCTAGCGCTTGCAAGGCAGACACCTTACCTCTAGCGCCACCTCGCTGGCCCCTCCAAGTATTTTTATAAAGAACAAGAAGTCACATTTGTTACAGTGATTCACAAGTATTCACAAGTATGTATTTTCCACAAGTATTTGCATAAGGTATTTATAAATCTCAGATTAAACATGGAGATAAACATGGCCTCTCTGGCCTAATTCTGCCTGAGATGTGAAGTTTCTTGCTTTAGGGCACATTTCTTCATTCTTGGGAAGTAGTGCCAATGTCTCTGGTTGGGATGTGTATTTTGCATTTATCTACTGGAAAAACACATGTTCTCTCAAGCATGATTCTCTCTCTTTTCCTCTCCTTATTTCCCACGTTTTACTTTTTTTTTAATTATCAAGATTAATGTTTCAAAGTTTAGTTTGGGGGAACAGGAGAAAAAGTACAGGGGCTAGAGTGCTCTCCTCGCACAGAGCCAACTTGGGTTCAATCCCCATCACCACATATTGTTCCCTGACCACCACCAGATATGACTGACCCCTGAACACAAAGCCTGGTGTAGTTCTTGAACACTGATGAGTGCAATTCCAAAGCAAAAGACAAAACAAAGTAAGCAAAATATAGACCCAGTCAAGCTGGGGCTGGGATTCAGTAGGATAGTACTTGCATTGTATGTCTGAGACCCTAGGTTTGATTCCCACCATCACAAATTAAAAAGAAAAATTCTCTATAAAGGAGAGGATCATACCCAGTAATGTTCAGGACCACTCCGAGATCTGTGCTGGGGAATTCACTCTCTGTGGTGCTCAGGGGACCATGTAGTGCCAAGAATAAAACCACAATTGGCTGCATACAAATCATAATGTACACGGAATCTATTATGCTGAGTGAAATAAGTTAGAGAGAGAGAGAGAGAGAAATGCAGAATGGTCTCACTCATCTATGGGTTTTAAGAAAAATGAAAGACATTCTTGCAATAATAATTTTCAGACACAAAAGAGAAAAGAGCTGGAAGTTCCAGCTCACCTCAGGAACCTCACCACAAAGAGTGATGAGTTTAGTTAGAGAAATAACTACATTTTGAACTGTCCTAATAATGAGAATGTATGAGGGAAATGGAGAGCCTGTTTAGAGTACAGGCGGGGGTCGGGTGGGGAGGAGGGAGACTTGGGACATTGGTGATGGGAATGTTGCACTGGTGATGGGTGGTGTTCTTTACATGACTGAAACCCAAACACAATCATGTATGTAATCAAGGTGTTTAAATAAAAAAAAAAGAAAGAAAGAAAAAAGGAATAAGCCACAGCATATTCCCCTGAGCACCAACAGGAGTGACCCCAAAAAATGTTTTATACAAGGGATGTCAGTTGTTTATCTCAAATAAAACCATTGACACCCAATGGAAAATAAAATCATAAAAATGCCTTAAACCCTATACAATTCTCTGATCTCCAAACACCTAAAAATATTAGATCCAGTTTAAAAATGAAAGAACAGAGAGATATAATTAGAGCTATCATCTGGTCAGAATAATAGAGGAGCAAGTGTTCAAGCTTCCTGTACATCTGTCTTGGAAAGATTATCAGTGAAATCAGCATAGAAAAAGATAAGGATTGAAGATAAAAGTGATTTTGTTCGTATGTTTGCTTTACTAGGTGTTATGCTCAGGGATCCCTCCTGGCAATGTTCTAGGAGACTGTGGGGCAGAGAATTCAACTAGAGTCAAAGCCTTACCCTATGTACTATCTCTCTGCCCAAAAAAATGAAAGTATTTTTGAAGAAGAGAAATATTCACTACTTCTGTTTATCACTAGTCTACATTAAATTTTTGTTCAATAATTTTAATTGTCATAAATAGCAGAATAACAAAAAGAGTCTCATGGGGGCCAAAGTGATAGCACAGTGGGTAAGCCGAGAGAGAGAGAGAGAGAGAGAGAGAGAGAGAGAGAGAGAGAGAGAGAGAGAGAGAGAGAGAGAGAGAGAGAGAGAGAGAGAGAGAGAGAGAGAGAGAGAGAGAGAGAGAGAGAGAAAGAGCAAAGGTTGGAACCAGGACAAGGAGTCAGCCAGGAAAAATCACAGAAAGGGAAGCAACAAAAGACAACAGGAACAGGGAGTCCAGCAAGCAAATAGTTTCAAACAGCAATCATCAGCAGAAGCTGGATCTCACACTCTCCTCCAGTTCCCCCCACACTTTAGCCCAGGCTAACCAGCCCCCAGTGGCAATTACAAGGTGCCCCTTTTAACTGACTTCTTAACCCTTAAAGGGATAGGGGCCTTCTTTTGGATGACCTGGGGCCATAAGATTCTCTCTTTTTTTTTTTTTTTTTATAGTTATTAACTTAAAAGGGGGAGAGGATAGCTTGACTTCTTCATTTTCTATCTGGATGCTCTTGATATATTTTTCTTCCCTTATTGCTATGACAAGTACTTCGAGTACTATGTTGAATAGAAGTGGTGAGAGGGAGCAATCTCATCTTATGCCAGATCTTAGAGAAAAAGCTTTTATTTTCCACCATTAAATATAATATTTTCATGGGCTTGTGGCAAATGGTCTTCACTATATTGAGTAAAGTTTCTTCTATTCCCATTTATTGAAAGTTTCTTTTATCATAAATGGGTATTAAGGATACCAAAATATCAAGGGAATCCAGATAGAAAAGAAAGAAAGAAGTCAAGATTTCACTGTTTGCAATGACATGGTACTATATTTAGAAAATCCTAAAGCTGGAGAGATAGCATGTAGGTAAGGCATTTGCCTTGCATGCAGAAGGATGGTGGTTCGAATCCTGGCATCACATATGGTCCCCCGAGCCTGCCGGGGGCAATTTCTGAGCATAGAGCCAGGAGTAACCCCTGAATGATGCTGGGTGTGACCCAAAGACCAAAAAAAAAAAAATCCTAAAGACTACCAAAAAGTTTCTGGAAACAATAAATTTGTATAGTAAAGTGGCAGGCCACAAAATTAACACACAAAAATCTATGACTTTTTATACAAAAATGAAAGAGAAGAAAGAGACATTAGAAAACAATTCCGGGGCCGGGCGGTGGCGCTAAAGGTAAGGTGCCTGCCTTGCCTGCGCTAGCCTTGGACGGACCGCGGTTGGATCCCCCAGTGTCCCATATGGTCCCCCAAGCCAGGAGCAACTTCTGAGCACATAGCCAGGAGTAACCCCTGAGCGTTACCGGGTGTGGCCCCCCCCCAAAAAAAAAAAAAGAAAAGAAAACAATTCCATACAAATTGCACCTCAGAAAATCATGTACCGTAGAGTAAACTTAACTAAAGAAGTTCAAAACCTATACAAAGGAAACTATAAAAACACTGCTTCAAAAAATGAAAGAGGACACAAGAAAATAGAAACATATATCCTGCTCATGCATTGGGAGGATTAACATCATGAAAATGACAATACTACCCAAAGCATTGTACAGACTAATGCAATCATTCTAAGGATACTTCTGACATATTTAAAAGAAGTGGATCAAACACTTTTGAAATTCATTTGGAGCAAATTTGGGATAAAGAAAATGGGAGGCATCACTTTCTCCAACTATAAAATGGAACTATAAAACAATAATAATTAAAAACAGCATGGTATTGAAACAAATACAGACTCTCAGATCAATGGAATAGACTTTTTCTGAGAATGACCCCTGGGTATACAACCAATTAATCTTTGATAAAGGGTTAAGGAAAACAAATTGTAGCAAGGAAAGCCTCTTCAACAAGTGGTGTTGGGCAATCTAGTCAACTACCTGCAAAAAACTGAACTCAGACCTTTTTTTAACACCATGCACAAAGGTTAAATCAAAATGATTATAGATCTTGATATCAAACCTAAAGCCATAAGGTGCATAGAGGAAAACATAGGCAAAAACAAAACAAAACAAAACAAAAAAACCTCCATGATATTGAAACTAAAAGCATTTTCAAGGAGGAAACACCACTGTCCAAGCAAGTGGAAGCAGATTTAAACAAATGGGACCATATTAAACTTAAAAGCTTCTGCACTTTAAAGGAAAAAGTGACTAGGATACAAAGGCTACCAGTAGAATAGAAGAAACTATTCACCCATCTAATATATACCCATCTAATAAAAGATTAATATCTAATATATAAGGTACTAACAGAACTTAACAAGAAAAAAATAACATATTATTCCATCAAGAAATGGGGAGGAAAAAATGAACATTTTCTCAAAGAAGAAATACAGACAGCCAAAAGGCACATGAAAAAATGCTCCTCATCACTAATTATCAGGGAGATGCAAATCAAACAATATTAAGGTATCATCTCACACCACAGAGAATGGCACACATCACAAAGAACAGAAACAACCAGTGGGGCATGGATGTGGGGAGAAAGAAATTCATTCATTGCTGATGGAAATACTGTCTAGTCCAATCTTTTAGGATAACAATATGAATATTCCTCAAAAACCTGGAAATTAAGCTTCCTTATCATCCAACAATACCACTCCTAGATATATACCCTAGGAACACAATACAAAAATTCCCTTTGCATTCCTATGTTCATCGCAGGCTATTTACTATAATCAAAATCTGAAAGCAACCCAGGTGCCTGACAACAGATGAGTGACTAAGTAAACTAGACATATATTTTTATGGTCCACATTACCTGGTATTCAGGAAAACTATAATGACTCAGAACGTGTCAGCAGGACATCATCACAGAAATAGGAAATCCTGGGGACTCCTATATTAAAACCAACTGTATGAAATCTGTATCTTAGAGAGATTCTAAGAAGGAATATAACCAGAGATTATAAACTGTTCACACAAGTATAATCATCCTTTTATTTTGCCGGAGATGCCACAGCAATAATACCCTGGATAGGGCATTTGCGTTGCACCTTGCAGGTTTGATTTTAGGCACTCCATAGTTTCCCAAATATAGCCATCAGTGATCCCTGAGTGCAGACCAGGAGGAGTAAGCCTTGAGCCATCCAAGTGTGACCCAAAACCAAAACCAACCAACCAAACAAAAAGAAATGCTGTGAAAGGAGCTGCTGAAAAAGCTCAAAGAGAGTGCAAAGCCCGGCATTGCTTGCTCCTCTAAACCTCTGGGAGTAACCTTTGAACAGTCCTGGAAGTGTATCTAAAAAGCAAACAAAATACAATCAAACAAAAAAGAAAAATCCCATAGTCTAAGGCCAAATCTTAGATGCTGAAAACTAAGCTGACATGAAATTGAATAAATTTCCCTCCCTCTCCCAATCTTTATCCATTACATGTCAAAGTAATGAAGCTGGAGAATCATTTCTGAGTGATTGCAGATTTGTATACTTAAAGTAGATACAAAAGACATAAAAAATTGTAAATGTTGTTGTGTGATGTTGGTGATTGCAAAAACTTAACTCACTAATTGGAAAGATTTAGCTTAGACACATGGAAAAGTAAGTAGCATAGCAATACAGTTTTGGTACTAAGTAATTCCAGATATGGTATAAAGAAAATTACAGATGACTACCCAATCCCTGTCCCCTTGGCTTTTGACAGCACCTGGCAGGCTCAGAGGACTGTATGGGTTGCTGGGTATTGAGCCTAAATTGGCTGTATACACTGTACTATATCACTCCAGTCACTGAATACCCAATTATTGTTTGGTTTTCTGGAGGGGGCACACCAAGGCTTACTCCTGGCTCTGAACATCCAAATCACTCCTGGAGGGTTCAGGGGACCGCATGGAGTGTCAGGGATTATTATCCAATTATGAATCAGGAAAGTCTTTCAAGAAGACAGGAGCTCAGCAATTATAGATGAGAAGAGAAAATAAAGAACAAAAAGATGAACAAAATTAAAGAAACGATTAGGTCATGAATACATTGTTGTATTATGTGAAAGCTTAATTAGGAGTATGAACCACCTTTCGTATTTTCTATAGTTTGTAATTCTTTACATTGCATTCTTTTTTTAAAAAAAAATACATAAAATCTTTATTGAAGCACCATGATTACAAGCATGATTTCAGTCGTAAACAGAACACCTCCTACTCCAGTTCAACACTCTCACCACCAAAGCCCCTCATTCCTCCTTCCCAATCCTTGCCTGTATTTGAGACAGGTATTCTACTTCTCTTACTCATCAAGATTTTCATGATAGTTGTTAGTGTAGTTATTTCCCTAACTACACCACTACTCTTTGTGGTGAGCTTCACTCATATTATGAGCTGGTCCTTCCAGCCCTCACCTTTATTGTCTCTGGGGATTTTTTTTTTTTTTTTTTTTTTTTTTTTTTTTGGTTTTTGGGTCACACCCGGCAGAGCTCAGGAGTTACTTCTGGCTCAATGCTCAGAAATCGCTCCTGGCAGGTTCAGGGAACCATATGGGATGCTGGGATTTGAACCACCATCTTTCTGTATGCAAGGCAAACGCCTTACCTCCATGCTATCTCTCTGGCCCCTCTCTAGGGATTATTATGATAATGTCCTTAATTTTTCTTAAAATCCATAGATCAGTGAGACTATTCTGTATTTATCTCTCTCCCTCTGACTTATTTCACTCAGCATAATAGATTCCATGTATATCCACGTATAGGAAAATTTCATGACTTCATCTCCTGATGGCTGCATAATATTCCATTGTGTATATGTACCAAATTCCTTTAGTCATTTGTCTGTTGAAGGGCATCTTGGTTGTTTCCAGAGTCTGGCTATTGTAAATAGTGATGCAAAGAATATAGGTGTGAGGAAGGGATTTTTGGATTGTATTTTTGTGTTCCGAAGGTATATTCCTAGGAATGATATAGCTGGATCATATCGGAGCTCAATTTCCAGTTTTCTGAGGAATCTCCAGATTGTTTTCCATAAAGGTTAGACTAGACAGCATTCCCACCAGCAGCGAATGAGAGTTCCTTTCTCTCCCTTTCTCTCCACATCTCTGCCAGCACTGATTATTCTTGGTCTTTGTTGTTTTTTTTTTTTGTTGTTGTTGTTCTTTGGGGTTTGTTTTTTTTTTTTGTTTTTTCTTTTTTGGTTTTTGGGTCACACTTGGCCGTACTCAGGTGTTACTCCTTGCTCTAGCTCAGAAATAGTTCCTGGCAGGCTCGGGGGACCACATGGAATGCCAGAATTTAAACCACCGACCTTCTTTTTTTATATATATATTTTTTATTTAAACACCTTGATTACATACATGATTGTGTTTGGGTTTCAGTCATGTAAAGAACACCACCCATCACCAGTGCAACATTCCCATCACCAATGTCCCAAATCTCCCTCCTCCCCATCCGACCCCCGCCTGTACTCTAAACAGGCTTTCCATTTCCCTCATACATTCTCATTATTAGGACAGTTCAAAATGTAGTTATTTCTCTAACTAAACTCATCACTCTTTGTGGTGGGCTTCCTGAGGTGAGCTGGAACTTCCAGCTCTTTTCTCTTTTGTGTCTGAAAATTATTATTGCAAGAATGTCTTTCATTTTTCTTAAAACCCATAGATGAGTGAGACCATTCTGCATTTCTCTCTCTCTCTCTCTCTCTCTCTCTCTCTCTCTCTCTCTCTCTCTGACTTATTTCACTCAGCATAATAGATTCCGTGTACATCCATGTATAGGAAAATTTCATGACTTCATCTCTCCTGACAGCTGCATAATATTCCATTGTGTATATGTACCACAGTTTCTTTAGCCATTCGTCTGTTGAAGGGCATCTTGGTTGTTTCCAGAGTCTTGCTATGCTAAATAGTGCTGCAATGAATATAGGTGTAAGGAAGGGGTTTTTGTATTGTATTTTTGTGTTCCTAGGGTATATTCCTAGGAGTGGTATAGCTGGGTCGTATGGGAGCTCGATTTCCAATTTTTGGAGGAATCTCCATATCGCTTTCCATAAAGGTTGAACTAGACGGCATTCCCACCAGCAGTGGATAAGAGTTCCTTTCTCTCCACATCCCTGCCAACACTGTTTATTCTCATTCTTTGTGATTGTGCCATTCTCTGTTAAACCACCGACCTTCTTCATGCAAGGCAAACGCATTACCTCCATGCTATCTTTCCGGCCCCTGTTCTTGATCTTTGTGATATGTGCCAGTCTCTGTGGTGTGAGATGGTACCTCATTGTTGTTTTGATTCGCATCTCCTTGATGATGAGTGATGTGGAGTATTTTTTCATGTGTCTTTTGGCCATTTGTATTTCTTCTTTGAGGAAGTATCTGTTCATTTCTTCTCCCCATTTTTTGATAGGGTTAGCTTTTTTTTCTTGTTGAATTTTGTTTAACCTTGTGTATTTTGGATATTAGGCACTTATCTGATGGATATTGGGTGAATAGTTTCTCCCATTCTGTGAGTGGTTTTTGTATCCTAGGCTCTATTTCCTTTGAGTTGCAGAAGCTTCTCAGCTTACTATAGTTCTGTTTATCCCTACTTCCAATTGTTTGGAGTGTTGTTTCTCCTTGAAGATGCCTTTAGTCTCAATATCATTGAGGGTTTTTTGTTTGTTTTTTTGTTTTTTGCCTACGTGTTTTTCTATATACCTTATGGTTTCAGGCCTGTTATCTAGGTCTTTAATCCATTTGAATTTGACCTTTGTGCATAGTATTAGATGGGGGTCCATTACATCCTTGCCTAATTATTTTTGCCTTTCACATGGCTCTTGCAGCCCAGCCCTGGCTCTACCTAACACTAGGACCAAGTGCTGGGCTAAAAGTATCACACCTGTAGCTCATCTCTCAGAAATTATTCCAACTATTGACCTTGATTGTGCCCAGTTACTCACGCTTCTTCATTCATCTTATCTCTGCAGCCTGAGCCCCCTCGACCAACAGAAACTGTAGCAAGTTATTTTTTTATAGTTTAATTTTTAATCGGATATCATCTGCTGATCTGGTGGTCTCGCTGAACCTAAGAAAATTAAAATCCCAGGAATATTTTATTTTAAATTTTATTTATTTAAATTTTTTTTATTTTTTTGGGGGGGAAACCTCATTTTATTTTTATTTTGAAAAATAAGCTTACTTACATGTGGGATAGAGCAAAATACAGGATCGGAAAAAAATCAGTGGTGCCACAGAATTGGCACCTAAAGCTGTTTATAATACAGTAATTTCTGGCATTAACTGTTAGATACCAACCCCACCACCAGTGTGATTATCTCTTCACTAGTGTCCTCTATCTTCCACCCACTACCATAACCTGCCTCCTTGCAGGCACAAACACATATAATTTGTTACAACACAAAGGTAAATGGAATTATCAAAATTTAGATCAACAGGGTCAATTTGGAATAATTGTTGTAGGGTGTTACTAAAGTCAGTGTTTAAGGATTTACTGGGATGTGGTTGGTGCTAGTTGAATTGTCTGTGTTATTGTTTAGGCTCACTTTGGTTGGTAGATTACTATGTAATTTTCCAATCAGATTGTTCTGTGATACTACTGGGCTGACACTACTATAAAATTTTGAGGTATCACACAACTGCAAGAGGCTGCCAAATCTAGGATTTATAGACCTGAAACAAATCTGGTTGGCCAACATAATTTGACAAGTTAAATCATGGAAGCTGAGCCATTTCTGTTGGAGGGTGAAGGGCTGCTGTGTCTTTTTTTTTTTTTTTTTTTTTTTTGGTTTTTGGGCCACACCCGGTGGTGCTCAGGGGTTACTCCTGGCTGTCTGCTCAGAAATAGCTCCTGGCAGGCACGGGGGACCATATGGGACACCGGGATTCGAACTAACCACCTTTGGTCCTGGATCGGCTGCTTGCAAGGCAAACACCGCTGTGCTATCTCTCCGGGCCCGGCTGCTGTGTCTTTATGCAGAAAAGGGAATGTGCCCCCACCCATTTTGAGATAGCTACAGAGGTATCAGTCCAGACTACCTGAAAATGATCAGCAGCCATTATTATTATTTATTTATTTATTGGAGCTTGATAGAGCAGCTGGGCTGTTTTCTAATAGGAAGATGGTGGATGTGCTGGGTTTTCTAGTGGCAACTTGGGGTGAGGGAGGAGGGAGGTTTCACCCAACCACAATTCTGGACTCTGGCTGCTCACAGCTACCCAAAACTTCCCAGAGATGCTGTGAGCACTAGGAAACAGTGTGGGGCTGTAGGAAGGGTTGGCCATGGTCAGTGGGATATGGGGTGTTTGCTGTATACTGCTACTCTTTCTTACCACAGGCAGAAGACTGCTATACCTGATCCCACCTTACTCTTTTTTTTTTTTTTTTGGTTTTTGGTTTTTGGTTTTTGGGCCACACCCGGTAACGCTCAGGGGTTACTCGTGGCTATGTGCTCAGAAGTTGCTCCTGGCTTGGGGGACCATATGGGACACCGGGGGATCGAACCGTGGTCCATCCAAGGCTAGCGCAGGCAAGGCAGGCACCTTACCTTTAGCACCACCGCCCAGCCCCCCACCTTACTCTTTCCACTGTGTTTTCTTAGTTCCTTAGTGGATCCCTGACAGGCTCTCTCTCAACAAATAACTACATAACAGTGTCAGATTCTGCTTCTAGGAGTCCAATGGAGACACTGGCAATGCATTTGAAAACACCTCCCTAGGGGCCAGAGTGATAACACAGGGGCAGGGCTTTTGCGTTACACAAGGCCAACCCAGGACCCTTGCGCCACCGCTGGGGCCCCTCAGGAGAAATTTCTGAGCGCAGAGCCAGAAGTAACCCCTAAGCACTGCCGAAACCAAACCCAAACAAACAAACAAACAAAAAACGCCTCCCCAAATTCCACTGTGTTGGTATCAGAGTTGGGGATTCGACATGTGGTCATAGCTTGTGTGTGAGAGGGTGCACACTTGCGAGCCTTGTCCCCCTTTTGAGCAGCTTTTCCTGTGTTTTCACCTTATTCTTATCAACACCCAGCTTGGGGTTTGTGATTAGATTTGCACTAAAAAGAAAACAAACCCTCAGAATTTTTAAGTCATTTCTTGTCATCCCTGTGCAGAAGAAAAATCCTTCTGACAATAGAATAAAGCTCTTTTATTTTTCCATGTTAGGGAAATTCATCTGGGTATGCTAACTTTACATCATAACATATAATATAAACTTTAATATTCTTGTTAAAAAATGTTACATAGGGGCCAGAGAGATAGCATGGAGGTAAGGTGTTTGCCTTCCATGCAGGAGGTCATCGGTTCGAATCCTGGAGTCCCATATGGTCCCCTGTGCCTGCCAGGAGCAATTTCTGAGCCTGGAGCCAGGAATAACCCCTGAGCACTGCCGGGTGTGACCCAAAAAAAAATGTTACATAAATAATATTAAAAATAAAATATATGTTATCTAACTTAGTGGCTAGAGCAATAGTAGAGCACATGCCTTGCACATTGCTGATCAGGTTTGATTTCTGGCACCATATATGATTACCTGAGCCTGCCAGGAATGAACCACTGAGTACATAGCCAGGAGTAAGCCCTGAGCACTGCTGAGTGTGCCCTTCCCAAAAGCCCCCAGCCAGTTCCCCAAATACCAACAACAACAACAACAAAAAGTTATCAAACTTAGGGTGTGGGGAAAGACATATCTTGAAAAGCTTTACAAAAAGAAAAGAAGAAGAAAAAAGAAAATGAAAGGATTCGTCTCTTCTACCATCACTACTTGTAATTTTGGTTCCATGAAGTGAAGGAAAGATTAATAAGTTACAGTTAAAAAATAAGTTTATAGTTTTAGGCACCAGAGTGAAAGTAACTAGTAATAAGACACTTGCCTTGCATGCTGCTGACCCTGATTCTGTCTCCACACCACATATGGTCCCCAGAGCACCACCAGAAATGAACCCAGAGCTCAGAGCCAGGAGTAGGCCCTGAGCATCATTGGATGTTTTCAATCTCCCTTCCCCTCATTTTCGTTTTTTACATTTGCACTTTTAGGGGAGGTCTCAGAGGGCTTGAGCTCATGCTTTGCTTATAGTAGCTCTGGGCTGAATCTCCAATATTTCATGGCCTCCCATTCCCATGCAGGAGCACTATTGGAAGTGATCCCATAATTGAAAGAACAAAAAGAAGAGAAGAACTTACACAACAAAACATGTCAATGCAAGATAAGCTCCATTTTGAGAAACTCTACTTTAAAAGACTTAAGCAACACAGGGAGTGTCAATCTAATCAAACAAGAGTCATGATCCAAAGGGCACAGTTTCCTCTCAAAATTACAAATGTGGTCTCTTCCCCATCACTGTTATTGCAAGACATATAGGCCATCAATTTAGGGATCACAGAACATCGTTAGACTTGACAAGTCTTACTGAGATTACTTTGTGAGTAAACAAGGTAACAATGAAAATAATATTTCTGACAAGTTTGGTATTTAAATATATGTACAATGTCTATCATTAGTTGCCTTCTAACATGCTATTAGTGCTCCAACAGGCCTTGCTTTTCCTGCTGCACATTAACCACTGAGATTTGTCCCGCCTCAGGCAATTCACCCTTCTACCCTCAAAACAGAAATGCAGTAATGAATGCTTCTTTGAAGAGTCTCTGAGGTAAATGACTTCTGCCACCTAGAAAGAACTATTAAAGTGATGTCTGCTCTGAGATATTACTGTGCAATGTTGTAAATCTGTCAGAGACCATGATGACCCGGACATAAGAAGGTTCAGATCTGTCTCAGAGGATTTCAGCTTTCCCTACTCAATGCCAACAATTTACTATCACTCCTTTAAGGGTCATCTGAAAGACCCAAAACAGAATCATCTCAGCTTATTCACAACCTTTCCAGCATTTAGATGCACCCTAAAGAAATGGAGAGCAGGTTGCCTTCGGGACTTTGCTACAGCTAAAAGAAGAAGCACTTTCACCTTCTCATTCTTATGGTTAAATGCATAATGGCAGACCAGGGCATATTTGTGTGTGTGTGTGTGTGTGTGTGTTTTTGGGGGGTCACACCCAGCAGTGCTCAGGGGTTATGCCTGGCTCCATGCTCAGAAATTGTTCCTGGCAGGCACGAGGGGCCATATGGGATGCCAGGATTCGAACCGATGACCTTCTGCATGAAAGGCAAACGCCTTACCTTCCATGCTATCTCTTCAGCCCCTGACCAGGGCATATTTGACTTCTGTCAATTCTCATTAAATTTTAAGAGTCTATTTAGCTAATTATTTCTTAAAATAATACTTTGGGGGCTAGGGATATAATTTAAAAGGTAGAGCACATGCATTACATGGACAAGGCCCCAATTTCAATGCCAGGACCACACGAGTCACAGCACTGTGAAGTGTGGCACCAGGCAACAGGCATCGATGAATCTAAAATCTATGCATCACTAATTGTGTCCCTCCCCCCCCCAAATCCACATAAACCCCCAAAATATGAGATACGGAAAAGTTGTACTCACAGAATGTAAGATGAACCTAGCTGAAATCCTAAACAACCGTGTTCCCATGACTTTCTCTTCCCAGTAAGCTCTTCCTTTGATATGTAAAAGTACACCTGGATTAAAGAACCTTTCCCCACACTGGTGGATTTGGTTCTGAAGAATAAAGAAAGGAGTTCTGGCTTTGGGCTGGACAGAGAGAGCACATGGCAGAGAAAGAGAGAGAGGCCATGAGGCAAAAAAGCAGACTAACTTCAATGACTTTCCTCACTAGATTGATATTATTTCTCCACAGCTACTCTGCTTCATCAGACCCATCAGCCTAAAAGCATTAAAAACATGGCATGTAGGGTGATTTCACCATTTGTGGATTTTTATTTTTATCTTATTTTGGTTTTGGTTTTTTTGGGTCATACCGGCATCACTCAGGGGTTACTCCTGGCTTTACACTCAGAAACGCTCCTGGCATGCTCGGGGGACCATGTGGGATGCCGGGATTCAAACCACCCACCTTCTACATGAAAGGCAAACATGCCTTATCTCCATACTATCTCTCCGGCCCCATGGATTTTTATTTTTATTCTACAACAAAATAAAGTAGTAGATGAACTGACTAAATCTCACAGATTTCAAAATAACAGACACTAACTTTGAGAGAGTTGTAAAATGAACAAAAGGCAGTACAATTTGAAGAAAAATTAAAAATTCAATAATTTTATTGTTTGTTTGTCTGTGAGTTAAGACATGGGTCAGACCAGGAAGTGCCCACTATTCCTGTGTGATAACCACCACTCTCAGTAGTGCTCAGTGGGTCAAACAGGGTTTGGCCACTTATTAGACAAATTCCATCTCTGGACAAATTTTCTTCCTTCCTTCCTTCCTTCCTTCCTTCCTTCCTTCCTTCCTTCCTTCCTTCCTTCCTTCCTTCCTTCCTTCCTTCCTTCCTTCCTTCCTTCCTTCTTTCCTTCCTTCCACCTCTCCCTTCCTTTCCAACTTCCCTTCTTTCCCTCCTTCCTTCCATTCTTTCTTCTCTTCCTTCTTCCTCCCTCTCTTTCTTCATTCTTTCCCTATTTTTCTTTCTTTTTTCTTTCCTCCTTCCTTCCTTCCTTTCTTTCTTTCTTTCTTTCTTTCTTTCTTTCTTTCTTTCTTTCTTTCTTTCTTTCTTTCTTCTCTTTCTTTCTTCTTTCTTTCTTTCTTTCCTTCCTTCCTTCCTCTTTTTTCTTCTTCTTCTTCTTCTTCTTCTTCTTCTTCTTCTTCTTCTTCTTCATTCTTCTTCTTCTTCTTCTTCTTCTTCTTCTTCTTCTTCTTCTTCTTCTTCTTCTTCTTCTTCTTCTTCTTCTTCTTCTTCTTCTTCTTTTTGGTTTTTGGGCCACACCCAGTAACGCTCAGGGGTTACTCCTGGCTATGCGCTCAGAAGTCACTCCTGGCTTGGGGGACCATATGGGATGCTGGGGGATTGAATTGCGGTTCGTCCAAGGCTAGCGCAGGCAAGGCAGGCACCTTACCTCTAGTGCCACCGCCTGGCCCCTCTTTCTTTCTTTCTTTCTTTCTACTTTCTTCTTTCTTTCTTTCGTTTCTTTTCTTTTCTTCTTTCTTTCTTTCTCTTTCTTCTTTCTTTCTTTCTTTTCCATATGCAAAAGTTGGATCAAGCATTAATTGACTGTGCAATATCAATAACTTATTCATCATGCTAAGTCTCTGACTCTAGTTCCTTGATTTTCTATAACATGAATCCAGTGTGCAAGGAGCCAAAACTGTGAGAAATTTACCTGTTATTCTATCCTGAGCATCCATAGAAGAAATCCTGGAAGAAAAGCAAGGCTTCAAAACAATGAGATGCAATTCCCAGAAAAGAGAAAGTAACAAAGGTAATTCCATTTATTTTGTATAAAGTCGGTCTTAGACTATCTTCTGTCAACATAATCATGAAGTAGATAGCAAGAAATTTGCCTTAAAAAGAAAAAAAAACTTGTACCATCATGATCCATAGCACCCTGGCACACATCACTCTGAAAAGAGGAGCCCAGAGAACACAAGTTAACAGAGGTGAACTGACCCTGCCCCCAAAGGGTGGAGGCAGAAGGTATGGCCATTCTTCTCTGCTTCATATACTTCTCCTAGTCAATGAACCCCTGCAGAGCATGTAGAAAACACTGTAAGGATTAAAATGAGAAAACAATTCAGGCCTCCACCATGCACTAAGAATGAAGATGGCATCTCTGATGACCTGAAAAGAGCCAACTACCTATTTAGCCTCTGAGATAAGGACTTTAGATAAGAAATATGGAGGACCCTCATAGAACTCAAAGAAAATATGAAACAAACTAAATGAACCACAAATAAGAATCAATAGGATATGAAAGTAGAAATAAGAAAACTCAAAACTGAAATAACGAGACTGAGAAACTTGGTAGGCAAAATGAAAACCTCACTGGAAAGCTTTTCCAACAGAGTAACAGCAGCTGAGGACAGAATCAGTGAGCTAGAAGATGCAGATCAACTCCAAAAAGAAATAAAACAAAGAAGAAATTGGAAATCATCCTTACAACAAATGATCAGACAACAAAAAAATCCTCAAAGAATGTGAACAGAGAAAAATAAAAGTCTTTGATAAATTCAAAAAAGATAAAAATCATTGGCATCCCAGAAACCCAGGAAGACAATTCCCATATAAATCAACAGTCAAGGACATCAATGCAGAGAAACTCCCAGAGCAAAAGAATGTATACAATAAAATCTGCATGCCTGAAGAGTACCAGCTAAAAGAGATCCAGATAAAAGCACTTAAGACACATTATAGTCACAATGAGAAATCCCACAGATAAGAATAGAATACTGAAAGCAGCAAGATCAAAAGGGGAAATTACATTCAATGGAGCATCCTTAAGATTTACAGCAAATCTATCACAAGAGAACCTCAAGCCCCAAAGGTAGTGGAGGGATAAAGTGACAAAACTCAATGATATGAATGCTTTATCAAGAGAACTTTACCCAGTTATACTAACACTCAGGTTTGAAGGAAGTATACATAGCTTCACACATAAACTACAGCTCAGAAACGCTACAGATTAAAACCAGCCTTAAAAGACAAACTGAGGGGCTGGAGCATGGTGCAATGATAGGGCATTTGCCTTGTATATGGCTGACCTAGGACAGACTGCGGTTCTATCCTCTGGCATCCCATATGGTCCCCCAAGTCAAAAATAGAAGTCTTTAATAAACTCAACAAAAACAACATAAGAATCATTGAAGTCCCAGAGATACAGGAAGAAAATCTCAGGGAAGAATCAACAGTCAAGGATATAATCGAAGAGAAACTCCCAGAGCTAAAGAGTGCATGCAACCAACTTATACATTCCCAACTTTGTAAATTATGATATCCTAAGGAAAAAATAATTTTGAAGGAGTATTCACTTATATATAAACAACAAAAGGAATGGGGGCTGGAGTGATAGCACAGCAGGTAGTGTGTTTGCCTTTCATGCTGCCAACCCAGGTTCGATCTCTGGCATCCCATATGGTCCTTCAAAACTGCCAGGAGTAATTTCTGAGTACAAAGCTAGGTGTAACCCCTGAGTGTCTCTGGGTGAGGCCCTCAAAAAAAAAAAAAAAAAAAAGAAAAGAAAAGAAATTAAAACAAACTGAAGTTGAGCAGACCATTTATCAATGCAGGCTTGAGAACAAGCTTTAAATAAAGGAAGTTTTGGTTGTATCCCCCATAAATGTTGATGATCTAGCAGTTCATAATATTCAAGTTGTTTATAGGAAATCATATAAATTCCTAAGGACGGTGATGAACATGAGCAGTTGAGTAGCAAATCATAAAATAATCACATGTACAGAAAATGGTAAATAATGATTATTAGGTATGTGTTTTAGTATGGGGATAAAAATGAAGGTGAATGAAATTTATAAAAATATTTTATATGTTAAGTATATATTTTAATCACAAAATATAAACATTTGTGGATAAATATTATTAATATTATTTAATAACAACAAATATATTTTATTATTTTTCACTGAAATGCATATCTAAAGTGTAGGGTAAAAAGTATAATAGTCAAGTATTTTCTTTATTATATTTAATAATATGTTAAATTATTCTAAATAAAATGAAAATCCACTGGCTGGCCAGGTCCTGGGGTCCTTATCAAAATATCCTTTTTGGGTGGTGGGCTACATTTGATTATACTCAAAACTTACTCCTCACTCTGTGCTTAGGGATTATACCTGGCAGTAAGTACCTTAACCCTTGAACTATCTCTCTGGCCTTACTACAAAGTATTCTCAAGGTTTTGGGTTTGGGCCAGATCAAAGTCAAAGGAATGAATGAAGGGGAGGCCACACCCTCCACCATCATTATCCTCAAGTAAGCTAGTCTTCAGATTTTCCTACACCTACAGAATCCTAATCTTTTCTGAGGTGGATTGTGGGGGAAAGGTAAGAAAAAAGACTAAGTTGCAAAAAACTTTTGACAATTTTTTTGGTGGGGGGAGCTACCCTCAGCGGTGCTCAGGGGTTACTCCTGGCTTTGTGCTCAGAAATAACTCCTGGCAGGCTCTGGGGACCATATGGGATGCTAAGGATCAAACTTGGGTCTGTCCTGTGCTATCACTTCGGCCCTACAAATTTGTTATATGTCCCACAGTCTTATTAAACTCATTCTCTAGCAGTTGATTAAATGTCTTCAGGTTTGGGGTTGAAGATAGTAGGGTGCTTACCTTGCTGGCAACCAACCTGGATTTGATTCCTGGCAACCCATATGTGGGGGAATAGAAATTGAGGTTTCTGGAATTCAAAGATCCAATCTCTTGAACCATCTCAATGGCTTAAAAATTAACCTAAAACAGCAACAATAACAAAAACAGAAAAGCCCTCCACATTCTATGTTCATTGAAGGGCTACTCAGAATAGCCTGAATCTGGAAACAATCGAAGTGCCCAGAACAGATGAGTGGATAAAGAAATTTTAGTACATACACACAAAAAGAATACTATGCAGCTGCTAGGAAAAAGTCAGAAATTTGCTTATATATACATGGATAGATATGGAGAGTATTATGCTAAGTGAAATGTGTCAGAGGGAGAGGAAGAGATATAATAAGATCGCATTCTTTGGAGATCTTTAAAAAAGATAGTATAATAGTAATAATAATATAACATAATAGTAATGATATCCAAACTCAATAGAGATGAGGCCCAGGAAGACCAGTCCGTGATAGAAAGCTAGCCACAAACAGAGGGAGTGCAGTTAGGGAAGAGAAGGAACCACTATGACAATGATAGCTGGAACCGTTCATTCTGGACAAGAATTGGTTACCTGACCTTAGGAGGAAAAAAAATAAAAAAAGAATTGGGTACCTGAAGAATATAAAGTGATATGCACGATACCCCTTCACTAATCATATTGCAAACTACAGTATCTCAAAGGGAGAAAAAAAAACATGGAGAAAGAAAGAGAAATAGAAGGAAAATGTCTACCCAGAAGGGAGAGGGGAGGAGGAGGAGGAGGAAAAAGAAACTGGGGACATTGGTGATGGGAAATATGCACTGATGAGGGCTATGTATGAATGAAATTCAAATATGAACAACTTTATAACTGTGGGGAAAAAACAACTGTATTATGAACAATCTTAAAACCACAGTGTTTGGGGCTGGAGCGATAGCACAGGCTATAGGGTATTTGCCTTGCATGTGGCCAACCCAGGACAGACCCGGTTTAGATCTCTGGCATCCCATATGTTCCCCTACGTCTGCCAGAGTGATTTCTCAGGGGAAACTCCTGGCTTCATGCTCAGAAATTGCTCCTGGCAGGCATGGGGGACCATATGGGAAGCCGGGTTCGAACTGATGACCTGCATGAAAGGCAAAAGCCTTACCTCCATGCTATCTCTCTGGCCCCAGGAGTGATTTCTGAGCACAGAGGCAGGAGTACCTTCAGAGAGTCACCGGGTGTGGCCAAACTTTCCCCCAACCCCCCGCCACCTATGTGCAAATAAAGCAATTTTAAAATTAAAACACACACACACAACTAAAAAACACAGTGTTGGACATTGACTTGATTGTGGTCGACTCTCAGTCCACTTTTATTGTCCCCAGAGCCCACCAGGAATAATTCCTGAGTAGAGAACCAGGAGTAACCCATGAGCACTGCTGGATATGGTCCAAAACCAACAGGCCGGAGTGAGAGCACAGCAGTAGGGTATTTGCATTGCACGCGGCCAACACAGGACGGACCCTGGTTTGATTCCCAGCTTCCTATATGGTCTCCCGAGCCTCCCAGGAGCGATTTCTGAGCACAGAGCCAGGAGTAACCCCTGAGCGCCACTGGGTGTGACCCAAAAACAAAAACAAAAGCAAACCAAAAGAAAAAAAAATAAACAAAAGGCAGACTTTGGGGACTAGAAAGATCGTACAGTCGATAGGGCATTTGCCTTGCATGTGGACAACTGGATTCAATCTCTGGCATCCCATATAGTTCTGCCACTTGGAGTAACTCCTGAATGCAAAGCCAGGAGTAAGCCTTGAGCATAGTCAGGTGAAGGCTCCCTCCCAACCCCTGCCCCAAAGTTAACTTTAAAACAAGTCTAAAAAAAAAGATTAAAATAAAATAAAAGACTTGGGGCTGAAGCAATAGTACAATGGGCTTGCTTTGCATGTGGCTTCAATCCCCAAACATACTACATGGACCACCGAGCCCACCAGGAGTGATTTTCTGAATGCATAGCCAGGAATAAATTTCTAAGCACAACTGGGTACATAGTCAAATAAATAAATATTAAAGTCTGTTTACTATGTTAAAGAAAAAAAAAAAGTTGAGAATTATAGAGAATTAAAACAAGATTTGTGACCAAATACAGCAAGGGAGCTTGCCTTACATGTGGCTGATCTGGATTCTGATTCAATTTCCTGTACCTCATTCAGTTCCCGACAACCACCAGGAGTGATCCCTGAGTGCCTAGCTAAGAGTAAGACCTGTGCATTACCTGATGTGGCCCCAAAACCCTCAAATATTATATAACATAATATATCATATAAATTTTATAATAGGATTTGAAGAAGTCTCAAATAGAATCCTAGAAACAAATATAAATATCTAGAACCATAACTCAATTAAAAATAAAAGAGGGCCCGGAGAGATAGCACAGCTGCGTTTGCCTTGCAAGCAGCCAATCCAGGACCTAAGGTGGTTGGTTCAAATCCCGGTATCCCATATGGTCCCCCGTGCCTGCCAGGAGCTATTTCTGAGCAGACAGCCAGGAGTAACCCCTGAGCACCGCTGGGTGTGGCCCAAAAACCAAAAATAAATAAATAAATAAATAATAAAAGAAACAAAATTAAATTAGAATAATAGTGAGTATGTAATTGACCATGATATGTTTATTTCCAGATAAGTGAAAGAAAAGATATTTAAAAATAGAAAAATAAAATGGAAGAGAAGAAAAAATAAAAAAGAAAGAAAAAAGTACAGTAACAAGCACATTTGTGATAATTATTGCATCTCCAATAGTACAAATGCAAAATTGTACAAAATGCAAAATACAAAATAAATACAATCATGGAAGCTTTCATTCTGCTAAATTTGGGCTATTCCTTTAGAGATGACTTCATTGAGCAAAGTTGTCCAGAAATTCAAAGCACTATTACTTAAACTACAACTTTTAGGGGCATGTCCTCAGCTGGCATGGTTCCAGAAAAGAAAAAGGTGCACCACTTGCACACACACAAAAAATTAAAATTAAAATAAAAAAACCAGGTTGATATCAAGCCAAAAACCAACATACCTGAAAGGTAGTCAGATTGATGTCCCCACAGGAATCATAGAGGTCAGTGATGAGAAATGGGTCATTGGGGAAACCTTTAGGTGAGACCCAAAAGTGTTTTAGATAGGAAAATAAGGCCTTTGTTAGAGATAAAGAAAGGAATAAAAGCATGAAAATTATATTGCGTTTGGTACTTACATGTAATCAGGTAAATCTAAATGAATATTCACTTATTAATATAATACAATAATTCTTATTGTATATTTCCTTATGTAGATGTAGTTTTTCCCATCCCTTTTTTGAATTTGTTTAATAGGAAATTCAAGTAGCTAGGGTTTCTCTTGGATACTGAGTTCATGTTTGAACCAGGTTATAAGGGTGAGGGGGTGGTAGCACAGTGGTAGGGCATTTGCCTTGCACACAGCTGATCCAGGACAAATGTGAGTTTAATTCTGGGCATCTCATATGGGTGTCCTGAGCCAGGAGTAATATCTGAGTGCAGAGCCAGGAGTAACCCCTGAGTGCCACCAAGGTGTGATTACGAAAAAAAAACCAAAACAAAACAAACTAACAAACAAAAAGAATCAGTTATAGGGGTTGTTTAGATTGGCATTTTTTCCCCATATGTATCATGTGGGGTATAGTAATATTATATGGAATTGTTCCTTTTTGTGTAAGCATAGTAAAATGGGGAAATCTTGGGTATAGAAAGAAGTTCTTATCTAATACAAATAGGAATTCCTAAATTTTATATTGCAAGGGGAGGAGTGGGCTTTCATCCTGAACATTTGTCATAGTGGACTTGACTTAGGATTCAGTTGATTGGGACATAGGCTATTTACTCCCTGATCCTTGATCCCATCTTTGGAACTGGCACTGGTTTTCTGCACCAACCACAGGAATTGAACTTCTACTGGTGAAGGCCTTAATGCTTCTCTGGCACTCAATGGTATGTTCATATGACACTTTGACAACTTGGAAACAGCAACAACTTGCTGTCAGGGCAGGTTCCTACCCAGTCACCTAATGGTGAGATGAAACCAGAAGGATGTTCCATGACACCACTGACATAGGTTCTGTGCAAATAACAAAATCTCTTACAGAAGCCTGGCTGCCACCACCGTGATAAGGAAACTTTTCCTGGATCATGAAGAAAGACTTTGAGGTTAGACAATTTAGTATACTCAGGTCTGTAGTTGGTTTTATGGCAGGATGCTTCATGAGTAGGGAACCTTGTTTTCAGGCCTTTCTAATTTCCCCAAGTTTTGCTGTGCCTGTGCAAAAAGATTGCCCCTCCCCCCATTTTTTTTTTTTTATCTTTTAAATAGGGGTTACCAACTTTTTCCAAGAAACTTGGGACAGGGATTATTTTGTTTTACCTCATATTTCTGGCAGGTTTTTAAAAAATTAAGAAGAAAAATAAAAGAAAGAATGGGGCCAGGGGCCAAGCAGTCTCAGGTGTATTGTGGAGCCAAAAAAAAAAAAAAAAAAAAAAAGGTCAGAACTAAATATCCAAGCCAAAGTCAATAACAATAGAATCAAAAGACCCAAACTATAACAATCTAAAACTTAATATGTTCCTGTATATACTGGCAGACCAGGCGGAAAAGGTGTGGTTATAGGGGATGCTTTTTTGGGGAACATTGATGGAGGGAGATTATACTGGTGTTGGGAATGACCCTGATGCACTGTATATCTGAAATCTAACTAAGAAGGACTTTGTAAATCACAATGGTTACAATTAAAAAAATAAATATGGAGAAAAAAACATAATATTAGCATATCAGTTAACAGATAAAATAGTGTTAAAGTTTTCTAAGAGTCCAGTATTTTCTAGATAGATGGAAGAAGCACCCGATTTTGATAGCTCACAAATGCATGTTATAATGCTTATAGAGCCACTAGAAATTTAATGTAATAGTAAATAATATTTCAGAAAACCATGGGTCACGGATAGGGCAATTGAGTATATGTAATTAGGAATTTGACTAAGCAAGAGAAATTTTAATGAATTATATACTCCATAAGTCTTTACGGAGTTTCATTTTAGGTTATCAGACTTTGAATAAACAGAACTTGTTTAGGATTTTAGCTTTATTTTTGTTTTTTTTATCTTTTCACTATAATTTATAAAAGGTCAACTATTTTCTAAATTATTTGTTAAAAATGTTAAATTGTATGCATTTTATTCTGAACCAAAATAAATTAGAATTGAACATATGCAAAATAAGTGAATGTCAAGTAATAGTTTATACAGCCAGCTCATTTACACTGAATTGGTAATTTACTCAGTCTGCAATTTATGTTTAATTAAGGAAAGATTTATCTACGTTATGAATTTACATAATGATATAAATGTCTCATTCTCTTTTTCCGGAAATGTTATTATTTTTAAGTTTCAGCTAATTCTTGCTATTAGCCGCTTAGAGTAATTCCATATAGGTTGTCAGTTTTGATGACAATTTTACTGTATAATAAAAATCTATTAAACAGGGGCCTGAGAGATAGCATGGGATGGTAGAGGTGTTTGCCTTGCAAGCACAAGATTGGTGGTTCAAATCCCAGTATCCCATATGGTCTCTCGAGCCTGCCAGGATTGATTTCTGAGCATAGAGCCCAGGGCCAGGAGGTAACCCCTGAGGCACTGCCAGGTGTGACCCAAAAACCAAAAAAAAATAAAATAAAATATAAAAAACTATTAAACAAAAAAGTGAAATAACTATTGAAACTACTATTGGAGTCTCTGAATATATTTAATATATCCATATTAAAGTATGATGGCCACTCTAATATATTTATTGTTGATTGTGGGTATTGGGGGTCACACCTGAAGTGCTCAGAAGCTATTCCTAGCATAGTGATAGTACCAGGAGTTTCACTTCTATTTTTTGTTTTGTTTGTTTTATTTTGTTTTGTTTTTGTTTTTCGGGCCACACCCTTTGGATGCTCAGTGGGTTACTCCTGGCTAAGTACTCAGGAAATTGTCCCTGGCTTGGGGGACCATATGGGACGCCGGGGGATCGAACAGGCGGTCCTTCCTTGGCTAGCGCTTGCAAGGCAGACACCTTACCTCTAGGTGCCACCTCGCTGGCCCCAGGAGTTCACTTCTTGCTGTGCTTGAACATACAGTGTCAGAGGTCTAACTCAGGGGCTTCCACATACAAAGCATGAAACCCAGCTCTTTGGAGTCTGCCCAGTGTATTTATTTTAAACACATGATAATAAGTCCCTACAATTTAAGAACTTTTGTAATTTTTTTGTAGTTTGGGGTTCAAATCCAAGGCCTCAGACATGAACTTAAGAGATCTACTGCTAAGCTAGGGGTGAAGTTCAATACTTTTATAGCTTCATCTTACTTTAATATTACTTATTAAATTACTTTTAATAATACAGGGGGCCACACCCTGGCAGTACTCAAGGGACTACTCTTGTTTGTGTGCTCAGGAATCTCTGCTAAAAGGCTCAGAGGATGATATGAGATGCCAGAGATCAAACCAGGGTCAGCTGAAAGCAAAGTATACTATCTCCCAACCCCCTTTATATATTATAAATGTATTTATGAATTTTTTGTGAACATGTTCAAATTAAATCTTAATAAATAAATTAGTTATAAACTAATAATCTCTTCTTGTATTGTAGGGGATTAAACAGTAGTTTTGTTTAGATGTATTTGTTTTTAATCTCTGTGTAGTTTAATCAATTTTTTTTGTTTGTTTGTTTGTTTTGGGGCCACACCCGGCATGCTCAGGGGTTACTACTCCTGGGCTGTCTGCTCAGAAATAGCTCCTGGCACGGGGAACCATAGGGGACACCGGGATTCGAACCAACCACCTTTGGTCCTGGATCGGCCTGCTTGCAAGCAAACGCCGCTGTGCTATCTCTCCGGGCCCGTAGTTAATCAATTTTATATACATAAAATTCAAGACTACAAATCACTGGCTGGTACATCAATGTTCGGGGAACAAGATTGATTACATACAATAGCTATATTTGTCAATTAACTATTAGCTCTGAAAAAAGTGAAGACTGGGCCCTGAGGAGATAGCAAAGCAGCGTTTGCCTTGCAAGCAGCCGATCCAGGACCAAAGGTGGTTGGTTTTGAATCCCGGTGTCCCATATGGTCCCCTGGTCCCCCCGTGCCTGCCAGGAGCTATTTCTGAGCAGACAGCCAAGGAGTAATCCCTGAGCCCTGTGGCCCAAAAACCAAAAAATAAATAAATAAATAAACAAACAAATAAAAAGGGCTTATTTCTGATCTAAGAGAGATAATGGAGTAATGCACATTTGCCAGTGTGCAGCTGACCCTGATTTCATTCTTAGGGGATAGACCCTAAGGCACTTCCATATATGCCTCAAACACCGCCCCTGCATGGACCTACTGAAATTAGGACTATATGTAAATCAAGAACTATGTATTTTCTGGGGCCGGAGAGATAGCATGGAGGTAAGGCGTTTGCCTTTCATGCAGGAGGTCATCGTTCGAATTCCGGCGTCCCATATGGTCCCCCACCCCCCCCACCACCCCGTGCCTGCCAGGTAGAAATTTCTGAGCCTGGAGCCAGGAATAACCCACTGAGCACTGCCGGGTGTGACCCAAAAACCACAAAAAAAAAAAAAGAAAAAAAGAAAAGAAAAAAGAACTATGTATTCTATAACCACTACCAGAATGTTTATAGAAAATATGTTCGATAGGGGCCGGAGAGAGTAGCATGTAAATTAAAGCGATTGCCTTGCATGCAGAAGGACGATGGTTCTAATCCCAGCATCCCATATGGTCCCCAGAGCCTGCCAGGAGCAATTTCTGAGTGGTAGAGCCAGGAGTAACCCCTGAGCACTGCCGGGGTGTGACTCAAAAACAAAATAGAAACAAAACAAACAAAAAAAAAAAAGGAAAATAGTGTTCTCCAATTATTATCTTTATCAGTAAAATTTAAAATTTATCAGTGATAAAAGTAAAAGAGGATGTTGATGGGCCATATCAATCAAGTAATAAAAAGTACTATAAAGGTATTGCAAATAAAGAAAAATAACAGAATAGGAAAAAAGTCTGATTTGTGCCTTATGAGAATATATGGGCTCTTTGAACAAGTTCTAAAAATAAGAACTTTAGCTTATTTTATTTTATTTTAGTTTTGCTTTTTGGTCACGCCTGGCAGCGCTCAGAGGGTTACTCCTGGCTCTATGCTCAGGAAATTTGCTCCTGGCAGGCTCAGGTGACCATATGGGATGCCGGGATTAGAACCACTGTCCTGCATGCAAGGCAAACTTCCATGCTATCTCTCTGGCCCCTAGCTTTATTTTTTTGTTTTGTTTTGTTTTGTTTTTGTTTTGGGCCACAACCAATGGTGCTCAGGGCTTGCTTCTAGCTCTGTGCTCTAGGAATCACTGGTAGAGGCTCGAGGTATCATATGGGTTTCTGGTGTATTGAACCAGGGCCTGCTGAATACAAGTAGGCAACCTACTCACTATATATTATATCTCCAATCACTAAATTTGATTCTAATATGTAAGATTAAAAGGGTCAGGATCAGATGTTCACATAATAAGAAAGATCAATTCTGGAATAGTATTTTAATAATAGAGACAAGAGGAAGGTTTAAGAAAAAAGAAAACAATTAATTAAAATATATAAAAAAATAGAATTCGGGGGCCAGCGAGGTGGTGCTAGGGGTAAGGTGTCTGTCTGCCTTGCAAGTGCTAGCCAAGGAAAGATCGCAGACTTGGTTCAATCACCCGGCGTCCCATATGGTCCCCTCCCCCCCCAAGCCAGGGGCAATTTTCTGGGTGCTTAGCCAGGAGTAACCCCTTGAGCATCAAACGGGTGTGGCCTGAAAAACCAAAAAAAAAAAATTGAATTCAAGGCAATAATACAGTAGATTGATATTTTTAGTAATTTTCTAGTAGTAATTGTTGCTAGCATTTTAAAAATGCCTTGAAGATATTTAATCAAGGTTATAGGAACTTCACTTTCTATAGTATCTGTTTATGGAAGAGGAAATTTGCCAAGAAAACTTGCAATACACTAACAAAGATATCATGATTGCTCCAAGCTAGTGTCCTTGAAAATTAAGTCATAACCCAGAGACACTTCAGGTTGAGAGAAACAGAGGATAATGAGGGCCTCCTGCTGAGATCACTCTCCTAATTATCAGAGAAGCATTGTTTCTTTCTGCTTCTCAGAATCAAATAGGCTGACCTCCTACCTTCAAATACCTAACAGCAGTACTAAGAGCATTTTCTGGCTTGTGTGCTCCTCTTCTTGAAAACCAAAAGCATTTGGCTAAAGGCCAGTGTTTAGTATTACAGTCCTTGGCAAATTTCCATCAGCACTGAACTAAAACACACATTATCTCACACACACACACACACACACACACACAAACACACACACACACACACACACACACACACACACACACACACACATCTTTTGAAGGCTTGATTTCCCTCCCCCCCCATTTTTTTTTTGGTTTTTTTTTTTTTTTTTTTTTTTGGTTTTTTAGGCCACACCCGTTTGATGCTCAGGGGTTTACTCCTGGCCAAGCGCTCAGAAATTACCCCTGGCTTGGGGGGGACCATATGGGGACGCCGGGGGATCGAACCAAGGTCCGCTATAAGGCAGACACCTTACCTCTAGCGCTACCTCACCGGTCCCATTTCCCCCTTTTTTTTTGAGTGATACACTTTATCTTCTTTTTATACTCTACCCTCTTCTCCTTAATTATTAATTGATTTTTTTATTATTGAGCCACATTCTGATGGTTCTTATGGGTTACTCCAAGCTCTGTGCTAGGGATCATTTCTGGCTGTGCTCTGTGGAATATGTGGATCAACTTGAATTGACAGTGTTGCAAGAAAAATCCTTTAAATAATGTATTATCTCTCTGGCCAATCAATTCAATTTTTTAAATCCTTAATTTTCAAAAAAGAAGATATTTTCTAGTATTTAATTGTGCTTCAAACTCTTACTACTGAAAAATCTTATAAGAAAAGTTTCTTTACAATGACTTAGGAAAACATAATTCTTAATATCTTTAGGATAAGTAATCACAAAAGATTCACCTACAATCAAATTGCAGTAATACAAAATAGGAGAATATAGTACGACTATAACCAAATTTTCTCTGAAAAAGACCATTATTCTAAACTTCTATCAAATTTCAAGTAATTTTTATAAGTTTATGTGAAGTGCTCTTGTATTTGTTTTTCTTAGCACTAAGTAGGACCTACATCCCTCTTTCTCCCTTCAACCAAAATGAATCTATTTTATTTATTTATTTTTTTTTTTAAAAAGCTACAAATTTAGATATTTGCCCCTGGGGATAAAACTACATTGCATCTACCACTGGAATGTTGGTGTTTTCTAATTTGGTGATTTATTTACCACCCACTTTGTTTTTGCTCTTAGTTCAGCTGTGTTCCTTCCACTTCCACATATGGCTGGAGACCCAATCAAAATGTGTAAACTACATTATGGCTGGCTGTTATAGAGCCAAATCTTTCTTCCTCCCCCAGGCCCTACCCATCTGAAGATGGAATCATGGGTTATGACCAAAACAGTGAGGAGTAGAAAAGAGAGCCAAAAAAATTTGGTGTCTTGGATTCTAGTCTTCTAATAAGCTTAATTAGTTATGTTATATCATTCAAGCCAGTCATACTCATGGGCCTGGTAAAATAATGAGGTTAAACTCTTTGTCTTTTAACTTCTTTTCCCTAGAAGTTCTAATGCTTCTAAACTCTAATGCTTCTTTCTGGTTACATTGTTTCTGGAAGGGATAAAAATCTGAAATAAGGGGCTAGAGCGAGAGCACAGTGGGTAGGGCATTTGCCTTGCTGTGGTTGACCTGAGTTCAATCCTGGCATCCCGTATGGTCCCCTGAGCACCACCTGGAATGATCCCTGAACATAGAGCCAGGGATAACAAAATCTGAAATAAAATCATGTAGCTTAAGAATGCTAGTCTTGGGGCCGGGCGGTGGCGCTGGAGGTAAGGTGCCTGCCTTACCTGCGCTAGCCTAGGAGACGGACCGCGGTTCGATCCCCCGGCGTCCCATATGGTCCCCCAAGCCAGGAGCGACTTCTGAGCGCATAGCCAGGAGTAACCCCTGAGCGTTACCGGGTGTGGCCCAAAAACCAAAAAAAAAAAAAAAAAAAAAAAAAAAAAAAAAAAAAAAAAAAAAAGAATGCTAGTCTTCTGTTTGTTTGGGGGGGGGGTCACATCTTGTGGTAATAGGGAATGTTCTAGATCAGTGTTCAGGGGAACCATGTGGAACCAGGATTAAACTAAAGCTCTATTATGCAAAGTATATACTCCAGTCCTTTGAACCATTTCCAGCAGCAGAAACACTAGTTCCCCATTTTGTTTGGGGGATACACCTGATTGTGCTCAGGGGCTACTCCTGGTTCAGCACTCAAGGGGTCACTCCTGGTGGTTGTTGTGGGGGTCAGATGTAGTGCTGGGTATTGAACCTAGGTTTCCTGCATTTAAAGATTTATTAAACTATTTTTCTGATTCCAAAGTACTTGTCTTATTGTTGAGTACATGCTCTAGTGCTGAGCGATAGCCCTAGCTTTTGAGGTTTATCTACATGTTAGAATACATCATATAAACTACTTTTATGATTGGATAAGATTTCATTTTATATGTTCACACGTATTATCTATTCACCTATTTATTAACATTTGGTTAATGAACATTTTGTTTGATTTTATCAACTTTTTTTTTTTTTTTTTTTTTGGTTTTTTGGGCCACACCCGGTAACGCTCAGGGGTTACTCCTGGCTATGCGCTCAGAAGTCGCTCCTGGCTTGGGGGACCATATGGGACGCCGGGGGGATTGAACCGCGGTCCGTCTCCTAGGCTAGCGCAGGTAAGGCAGGCACCTTACCTCCAGCGCCACCGCCCGGCCCCCGATTTTATCAACTTTTGACTATGGTGACTAGTGTTGCTATGAACATGCATGTATATCCAACAGTGTTTTCTAGCTGGTCAAATATGGTTCAAATATACAATTTATGACCAAGGCGTTTATAAATACCTTTGGGAGCAGTTAACCATCTTTGTGCACTGGATTCAGTCAAAGACTTTATATTTTCACCTAATCTCTGACTTCTCTTATTTCTTTGTTCCTTGTTTTACTACTCAATAAATTGAGAGTATATAGAATATCTCTAATCCTTGCTATGTTCTTATAAGTGTATAAATATAAAACAGGAATCCAACAAATGTCTTTATAATCAATGCCACATGTGGTCATATAAACAAGAAACCATTAACATCAGAAAAAGAATGGGCATGTTTTACAAAATGTTTCCAATGGATCAATTACAAACTTACTGGGAGGGGTATAGAATGGAGGTGCCAGGCAATTGTTATTCAGGGCAAGGAGAAAAGCAAGATGTATATAGAGTTTTCTTTAAATTACAAGTTTGGGGAACCATTTCTTCTCTTCACCATATAATAATTTAACAAGTCTTGGCTTTTCCACTTTTATTTTTGTTTATCTGTGCGGAGGCCAAATTGCAAAATCACTTGAACTAAAGTTATAATTTTTAGGTACAGTTTAATAGAAAATTCATGCCAATTCCTGGTCTTTGATATTCAAGACATCTGTGCTTTTTCCAGTTTCTCTGCTTACCAGCCTTAATGATTTATGTACTGTTTCCATGATTAAATTCATTGATGCAATATAAATTTGTAAGAAATACAGAGGTTGTCCTCGTGTAAATACACATTCAGAGCTCTCTGTCTTATTCTCTTCATCAATTTAAATTTTGGTTTCTTATGGTCTATTAAGTTAGAACTATTTACTTTGAATATCTCACCATAAATTCTAGCTTGGATTAGATATAGGCTTAAAAATTATAATAGAGGGCCCGGAGAGATAGCACAGCGGCGTTTGCCTTGCAAGCAGCCGATCCAGGACCAAAGGTGGTTGGTTCGAATCCCGGTGTCCCATATGGTCCCCCGTGCCTGCCAGGAGCTATTTCTGAGCAGATAGCCAGGAGTAACCCCTGAGCACCGCCGGGTGTGGCCCAAAAACCAAAAAAAAAAATTATAATAGAAGGGACTGGAGAGATAGCATGAAGTAAGGCATTTGCCTTGCATGCAGAAAGACGGTAGTTCAAATCCCAGCATTCCATATTGTCCCCCGAGCCTGCCAGGAGCAATTTCTGAACTTCGAGTCAGGAGTAAACCCTGAGCATCGCCGGGTGTGACCCAAAAACCAAAAAAAATTGATAATAGAAAGGACTGGAGAAACAGTATCTATTTACAGTGCATGCCTTGCATACAGCTAAACTATTTGAACTCTTGCACCACAATGTCCCTCAAGCAACACTAGGGGTAGCCCAGGCATGTATTTTAGTAGGTTCCTGGGTGGGTACATCACGGTCTAGCAGAACATCTTCCGCACTTATGACCAGGACAACTCGGGCATGATCGACAAGCAAGTGCTGTCAACTTTTGGGTACTGGCTCTCTGAGCAGTTTCACAACATTATCATTTAAAAATTTGACAGGCAAGGATGGGATCAGGTTGCTTTTTATGATTTCATCCAATGCTGCTTCATCCTACAAAGGCTGATAGATATATTCAAGAGTTATGGCACAAACCAGGACTACTGGATCCAGGAATCTTAGGAGCAGTATCTCTCTCCATAGCATCGTGTAACACCCGCCTTCCAAATAGCATCATGAATTATGGGGGAAAGAGACTGGAAATGCCTTTACCTGAACTGAGTACGGATGCAATTAGATGCTGTTGTTCTTCCTTTAGATTTTATATGACCAATATTTTGGGCATCCGGTTGTACATATGTGGATAAGCTGATGGGCACCCAATTGTACATATATGGATAAGCTGATTGTTTTGACAATTGTAACAATAGTTTGTTCTATCATTATTTGGATACAAATGTGGTTTGTGATTCCTACTAGTGCGATAAAGTAAGAGGTAATCATGTTTTGGGTATTCTGCATGTTCAGAAATTATCATGTGCTTTTAGAGGTTCTCTCCTGGAGTCCTGATACCTACTGATGCTGCGGATAGAATCAGGTCGGCTGCGTACGAGAGGCTCTACCCAGTGTGCTACAGCTCTGGCTCCAAACAGGAAGGGTAGGAGCTTACTTTTTCAAAGGGGTTATTGTGTTCGTTTGCACATGCAGTAAAGCCAATATGCCCCTGAGGTGGGGGGGGGGGGCACAGATTATTAAACCCATTTCAGGCCTATGAATTCGAATCCACATTAAGAAATATGGGACCGGGGGCGGAGAGATACCATGGAGGTAAGGCGTTTGCCTTTCATGCAGAAGGATGGTGATTTGAATCCCGGCATCCCATATGGTCCCCTGTGCTTGCCAGGGATGACTTCTGAGCATAGAGCCAGGAGTAACCCCTGAGCACTGCCGGGTGTGATCCAACCCCCCCCCAAAAAAACCCCAAAAACAAACAAACAAACAAAAGAAATATGGGACCTAAGAGATAGCTCAATAGACTGAGTACATACTTGGTTTCTGGAAGGCCCAGTTTTGGTTCTCAAGGTTACAACAGTCTCCAGAACTGCTGAGACCACTCAGGGTTTCTTACAGGGAAATGTAAGAGTTTAAGTAAATTATTCTATTCTTCCTTTTCTTTAAAATAATTTTTTTTTTGCTTTGTGGGCCACACCCACCTTACTCCTGGCAGTTCTCAGAACAATGGAATTCTGGGGGATCAAACCCTGATTGGCCACACGTAAGGAAAGCACCATTGTCCTGAAATATTTTACTCCTTTCCGGAATGATAGCACAGCAGTAGGACGCTTGCTTTGCACGTGGCTGACCTGGACGGACCTGGGTTTGAACCCCATGGTCCTCTGAGCCTGCCAGCAGCAATTTCGGAGCACAGAGTCAGGAGTAACTTTGGAGCACTGCAGGGTGTGGCCCCAAAATAACAACAAAAAAAAATTTACTCATTTGTGGTTTAGAAGTCTGTTTTATATTATCCTGAATTATAATGAACAAGTCAAATGAATATGAGAGAAATGTTTCCCAAAAGAGCTGATCTGTCATTTCTATTGTTTCATGATAAAAATCATCAATTATGTCAAGCAATAAAACATGTAGGATTCAGGAAACAAGGCCTGGCTGCAGACAGAGATTTTATGGGTCTTTTGAGAACCATCTGTTTTCCTTGTCAGATTTTCAGCATCAATGTTATTAGCACTATGAATAATATAAGCAAAGTTGCTTTCTTTAACATACAAAAAAAAATGGAATTAAACACTAAAACAGAAATTTAAAAGGTATTAACTGTACACTAAGTATTTTTTTATTTTTATTAAATATATACAAAGTTTAAAAACTTGTTAGTTGAGTTTTGGTCATAAAATGTTCCAAAACCCATCCCCTCATCAGCACCCTAAGTTTTTGAAGCTGCTCTCTTTAGCCTACAAACATATTAGCATTTTCTACACTCAGATAAACTTTTTTCAAAGATAATGTTTTCTTTCCTTAATTTCATGAGTCAAATATTAAAGAGACCAACCTTTCTGAGCAGCAATTTTCTTCCCCTCTGGTTTACCAAGGCTCTTTTATGATAAGATTTTAACTTAGGAAAGCTTTTAAAATGCAAACATAGGTGGGCATACATTATTATTATAATGTATGGTAATCATGAGTATGCTGAAATTTGTTTATCTGATTTATATTGAACAGAGCCCTCTAGATTCCCAGTTCCTAGGCCTTGTAAACTTCGCCCCTGCAGTCATGGAAGGTAAATGGAGAGAAATGATGGAAGCAATGTCAGTGATCTGTTTGAAGACTGTAATAAGCCAGAAAGACATTAAAAAAAAAAAATCGTGGGCCAGAGCAGTGGTGTAAGTGGTAAGGCATCTGCCTTGCCTGAGCTAGCCTAGGACGAACCATGGTTCAATCCCCAGACATCCCATATGGTCCCCCAAGCCAGAAACAATTTCTGTGTGCATAGCCAGGAGTAACCCCTGAGCATCACAAGGTGTGGCCCAAAAAACCAAAAAGAAAAAAAAAAGATCTATAATGCCTTACAATCGCTGGCTTCTTCCCTTGTTAGTTACTTGTAGTAATGATATCTTTGAGTTCACAGAAACATGGGGAAAATCAAAAAGACAGAAAATGTTCTAAGAGGGCAGATGGTTGAGTCTAATCTAAGGAGACATTGCAAAGTTGGTACAACCATTCCTTGGGATTCTAGACAGTAGAGCATTAGAGAGACTGTCTGGCTCTCAAGGAATCAGGATCCAATGTCATGGAAGAAAGCACTATGTGCCTCTGTATGGGAGGTAGGGTAGCAGGTGGTTAGTTCTGTAAGACCTTTACATTACATGGACAACCTTCTTTTACTTCTTTTTTTCGGGGATGGCACACCCTCTGTGCTTGGAAACCACTCTTACTCTGTGTCAAATGTTGCTCCCTGAGATGCTTATGAGAACATTTGGTGCTGAGGATTGAAACAGGGTTAGCCACATGCAAGACTGTGTATCTTGTTCTTTTTCTTAAAAATAATATGTTTATTTAGGCACCATAATTACAAACATGTTTGTAGTTGAGTTTCAATTATAAAAATGAAAAAAATTATAAAAATAAAAAAAATTATAAAAATGAACAACCCCCTTCACCAGTACAACCTTCCCAGCACCAGTGCCTCCCTTCTCCTTCCTCCGCCAACACCTGCCTGTATTCCAGACTTTCTATTTCTCTCACTCATTATCATTGTCATGATAATAGTGTAGTTATTACTCTAAATGTACACACAACTCTTTGTGATAAGATTCATATTGAGGGCTGCTCCTTCCAGCCCTCATCTCTATCGTCTCTGAATATTATTATAATAATATCTTTTATTTTTCTTAAATTCCACAGATGAGTGAGACTATTCTTTTGTTTTTGTTTTTGGGCCACACTCAGTGACACTCAAGGGTTACTCATGGCTATGCGCTCAGAAATTGCTCCTGGCTTGGGAAAACATATGGGATTCTGGGGATCGAACCTAGGTCCATCCTGGATCAGCCATGTGAAAGGCAAATATTTGCCCTACTGCTGTGCTATTGCTCCAGCTTGAGTAAGATTATTCTGTGCCTATCTCCCTCTGCCTCATTTCACTTAGTATAATAGTTTTCATGTCCATCCATGTATAGGAAAATTTCATGACTTTATTTTTTCTGATGTCTACATAGTATTTCATTGTGTATATGTACCACGTTTCTTTAGCTACTTATCTGTTGAAGGGCATCTTGGTTGTTTCCTGATCTGGCTATTGTAAATAGCGCTGCAATGAATATGTGTGCAGAAGGCATTTTTGTATTGTCTTTTTATGTTCCAAGGGTATATCCCTAAAAATGGTGTAGCTGAATCATATGGGAGTTCAATTTCCAGTTTTTTGAGGAATCTCCATGTTTTTTTCCATAAAGGCTGAATAAGATGGCATTCCCACCAGCATTGAATGAGAATTCCTTTCTCCCCACATCCTCAGTCTTCATGCCAGTCTTCATGGCATGAGATGGTACCTTATAGTTGTTTTGATTTACATCTCCCTGATGATTAGTGAGGTGGAGCTTTTTTTTTCATGTGCCTTTTGGCCATCTGTATTTCTTCTTTGAGGAGTGTTTGTTTATTTCTTCTTCCCACTTTTTAATGGGGTTAGATGTTTTTTCTTTTCTTTTCTTTTTTTTGGGGGGTAGTTTTTGGGCCACACCCGGCAGTGTTCAGGGGTTACTCCTGGCTATCTGCTCAGAAATAGCTCCTGGCAGGCACGGGGGACCATTTGGGACACCAGGATTCGAACCAACCACCTTAGGTCCTGGATCAGCTGCTTGCAAGGCAAACACTGCTGTGCTATCTCTCCTGTCCCAGATGTTTTTTCTTGTTAAGTTCTATCAGTACCTTGTATATCTTAGATATTATTAGCCCCTTATCTGATGGGTATTGGGTAAATAGTTTCTCCCATTCTATGGGTGGCCTTTGTATCCTAGTCACTATTTCTTTTGAGTTGTAAAAGCTTCTCAGTTTAATATAGTCTCATCTGTTTATCTCTGCTTCCACTTGCTTGGAGAGTGCTGCTTCCTCCTTGAAGATGCCTATAGTCTCAATGTCATGGAGTCTTTTATCTGTGTGTTCCAGGTCTGATAACAAGGTCTTTAATTCATTTGGATTTGATCTTTGTGCATGGTGTTAGATGGAGGTCTGAGTTTACTTTTTTGCATGTGACTAACCAGTTGTCCCAACATCACTTGTTGAAGAGGCTTTCCTTGCTTAATTTTGTATTTTTTGCCCCTTTATAAAATATTAATTGATTGTATATCTGGGGATCATTCTCTGAATACTTAAGTCTATTCCATTGATCTGAGGGTCTATCTTTATTCCAATACCATGTTGTTTTAATTACCTTGTCTCTCTTTTTTTTTTTTTGGTTTTTGGTTTTTGAGTCACACCCAGCAGTGCTCAGGGGTTACTTCTTGCTCTATGCTCAGAAATACCTCCTGGCAGGTTCGGGGGACCATATAGGATGCCGGGATTCAAACCATTGTCCTTCTGCATGCAAGGCAAACACCTTACCTCCATGCTATCTCTCTGGCCCTCGGAGGGTTGGGGTATAACCTCAGCTTTTCAGAAGCTCTTCCTGGCTCTGTGCTCAGGAGTAACCCATGACAGGGCTCAGGGGACTGCAGTATAAGGAATTTTACCTTAGGCAGCCTCATGTAAGGCAAGAGTATATGGCTCCTCCTTTTCTTTTAAAAGGAGTAGTCTTTTAATTCTCCTCGACAATTTTCTCCTAGTTTACACTACAAAACTACTTGCTGGGGCCGGAGAGATAGCACAGCGGCATTTGCCTTGCAAGCAGCCAATCCAGGACCTAAAGCTGTTGGTTCAAATCCTGGCATCCCATATGGTCCCCTTTGCCTGCCAGGCCAGGAGCGACCTCTGAGCACCACCGAGTGTGGCCCCAAAACAAAAATAAAAACAAACAAACAAACAAAAAAACCTACTTGCTGAGAGAATTTTTTTTTCTTCTATTTATTTTGGTTTTGGGGCCACAACTGGTCATGCTTAGGGCTCACTCCTGGCTCTGAGCTCATAAATCACTCCTGGCTGGTATTGGGATCATATGGGAGGCCAGGAAATCAAACCCACATTCACCATGTGCAAGGCAAGTGTCTTACCTGCTGTACTTTAAGGGCCCAAGAAGCCTACTTTAGACAACCTCACCAACATTCAAAGATTTAAGTACCAAGTATACAAGATTGGCATCTTTATCTTTTTCCTCTGTTTTAGACTTATTTGGAATTCATAACTATGCACATTGCAACACACATTGCATTGTTTGTTTGTTATAGGGAATCACCAAGTGGTGTTCAGGGCTTACATCTGGCAGTGATCAGGTGATCAAATGCCTTCAGTGCTAAAGATCAAACCAGCATTGTCTGGGTACAAACTTTACTCATTGTACTATCTCTATGATCCCAAACTTGTTACTTTTTTCATGACTTTTGATTTATTATTCTATTTCATACCTTTTCATGATCTTCAGTTCATAGACCCAACTGCCACAAACTCATCATATCTAAAATCGACTCATAATTTACTAAAAACAAAAGCTCCCAAGAGGTCAGATCTAAATATCCAAGTCAAAGTCAGTGACAACAGAAGCAAGAGACCCAAACTATAACAAGCTAAACACAAAATGGACCTGTTACTCTAGAAGTCCAGAGACTAGGGTTGGAGGTTTGGGATGCATGCAGGAAACTATGGTGGAGGGAGGTCAACGCTAGTGATGAGAATGGCTTTAATTCACTGTCACTAAACACCTGAAATATGACTATGAAAGACTTGTAATTCACAATGACCTCAATAAAAATATTAAGAACAACAACAGCAATGCTCCCAGAGTTTTCTGTTTTAGTAAATAGGACTGTCATTTAAAGAGTTATATGGTAGAAATTACTAATCGTATGTGATTCATCACCATGTATGATTTGTTTTACCTCTGTTTCTTCTTATCTCCACTGATATCCAGCTAATTCTTGCCATTATTATTAACATCAGGACAAGCTGGCTCCAACTAAACAAGTTCTCTTCTGTTGTGTTAACATAGTTTTACCTTAAACAAAGAAGGCTGCCTCTTTACATGTCAAAGACCCACCTAAGTGAGAACAATTTCTAGATAGGTCCTTTGCCTTCATTCCCCCACACCCACACTCCTGCTCATGAGGATGGTATTAATCTCCCAATAAATACTGTGGTCTTGGCCGGCCTCTTCCTCTTGCTTTACATGATGGAAATGTCCCCTAAAATGTGTCACCCTCCCGAACCTGATCTGAATTATTTCTTTCGATGGCCCCTGCTCCAGACACACTCCCCAGGGGTGGGATTACTTTGTGGAGCCTTTTCACTCTTCTATAGTCAATCTATCTTCAAGCCTCAGTTCCTGCCTTTCAGTCATGCCAGCCTCCTTTTTGTTCTTTCAATGCATTCCTTTATCTCTAGAATGTATTTGCTTCCAAACTCTTGGATTATATTAATGTAAAGACAAGGCAAGGTTTTTATTTCTTCATTTACGATCTTATTATATTGTATTTTCTTTGCCCCACTTCCCTTCATTGTTGTTTATATTGTTTCAATGCCTGGGGTTTGCACATATGTCTGTCTGTGGTACATGCACATGTGTTTGTTTATTTATTGTATCATCTGTAGAGCTGAGCATCAAATCCAGGTGGGTCACAGGCGAGCACCATTCCTGATGCATTAATTATTCAGCATCACACAGTTTTTTAAAATGGTGCTGCTCTCTGTGCGGTACATCAGGTTTCAATGTTCACACAGTCCGCCATAATGCTCATTGAGGTTTGTGATACTTGCACACTTGGTTGAAGCACACAAGTTATAATTGTGGTACTTTGGAAGAGGGATGTTGCTGTGATGATCACATAAGTGCTTGCCAGGAGTCACACTTCCTGGGTGAGGTGTTCATACTTCTTTCAGTTGCAGGTCTTCCTGGGAGTGTGGAAACATCTCACTGCTCTTTGTGGTGCTCACACACACCTGACTGTGGAGCAATCAGAAAGTTCCAGATATTAGTGTGACCAGGTTCAAACAACAGAGCTGCCTGAACATTCTTTTGTTTCGTTTTTTTTTTTTTTTTGGGGGGGGGGGGTCATACCTGGCTGCGCTCAGGAGTTATTCCTGGCTCTGCATTCAGAAATTGCTCCTGGTAGGCTGGGGGGACCACATGGGATGCCAGCATTCAAACCACTGTCGTCCTGGGTCGGCTGTGTGCAAGGCAAAAGCCCTATCAGCTGTTCTGGGCCCTGCCTGAACCATTCTTGACACAGGTGAGATACTAGGAGCTCAATTCTGAGCTTATGTTTGCTAGCTTGGTAGGCAGGCACACTAAGATACAAATCCTTTTTTTTTTTTTTTTTGCCCCTCAACATTTATGTTTCTACAGGCTTGGAGAGATTGCACAATGGGTGGGTTGTTCATATTCCATTTGGTTGACCTGGGTTCAATTTCCAGCATCCTATATGGTCTCCCAAGCATGACAGGAGCAATTCTTGAGTAAGTCCTGAGTGCGGAGTTAGGAGTAAGCCTTGGATATTGCCAGATGTGGTCCCAAAACAAAAACAAAACAAAAATAAATAAATAAATAAATAAATAAATAAATAAATAAAGAGTCTTACTTTCACCAGAGAGATAGCATGGAGGTAAGGCGTTTGCCTTTCATGCAGAAGGATGGTGGTTTGAATCCCAGCATCCCATATGGTCCCTTGTGCCTGCCAGGGGTGATTTCTGAGCATAATGCCAGGAATAACCCCTCAGCGCTGCTGGGTGTGACCCCAAAACCAAAAAAAGGGGGGTCTTACTTTCTAAAGTGGGAAAAAGACATACACAAATCAAATGCAAAAATAAGCAAGACAGAGAGTGATCATTGTCTATTCATATTCTGAGAAAAAGTTAAAACAAGTATATAATAGAATGACAAAATAAATGGTTCACTCATATTGGGTAGGCAGATAGGATCTTCCTAAAGAGTGTTCTCTTAGGTTGAAATTTTAATTAAAATATAATCAACCATGAAGAAATTGTGAAGAAGAACATATAGGGGCTGGAATGATAGCACAGCAGATAGGGCATTTGCCTTGCATGTGGCCAACTCAGGTTTGAACCCCAGCATCCCATATGGTCCTCTGAGCCTGCCAGGAACATTTCTGAGCACAGAGCCAGGAGTAACCCCTGAGCACCACCAGTTGTGACCCAAACTCTCCACCCCCATATAAAGAGCATATAAACTACAGGAACAGAGAAGGTAAAGAACTTGATATGAGAATGCATTTGGCTTGTTGGAATAGAGAGATGGATTAGATTTAAAGAAAAATAATTAATTGGAGAAATACATGTACATTATGTTCTGTCTCTGAAATATTTCTTGCCAATTTTTGAGACATCATTGTTTTCAATGCTGTTCATGATAGAATTTCTTGCATACAAGAAATTTGTTCCAACAAAACACCCACCACCATATATTTTCCTCTATTTTATCCACAATCCTCTTGTATCAAGTGTGTTCCTACTTTGGTCTCACTTTTTCTTAGAGAAATATTACCTGACCCTAAAGATATGATCAGGTCTTATGTATGTATATCATGCATCATTCCTGTATCACAAGCATCACAACATAATTTTGTAACATTAGTCTCTTGGGTGATTGATTAATTTGTCTCTTTTATGAATACTTGTTCCGTGATAGTTGTTTTGCTCAATGTGGATTTTTTAGTTCTTAGTACAGGTAAGGAATTTGATAAATACTTATTAAAATGAGATTATTGGGGCCGGTGCGGTGGCACTAGATGTAAGGCATCTGCTTTGCCAGTGCTAGCCTAGGACAGACCATGGTTCGATCCCCTGGCGTCCCAGATGGTCCCTCAAGCCAGGAGCGACTCCTGAGCACATAGCCAGGAGTAACCCCTGAGTGTCACCAAGTGTGGCCCAAAAAAAAAAAGTGAGATTATTAAGTCAATGATATGAACCTTTTAAATTTCAAAACATATTGCCAAATTACTTTCCCCTAAATGCATACTATTTTCCATCTCCACTAATCATGGAGACGAGAGCCCTCATTTTCCCTAATCCCCATAGTCCTGTATGTTAGCAATCTGCTTTATTTCACCACTCTAATAAATGGCCATTTGTACTTTTTTCTTCTTGAAAAATGCAAGTAGCATTTAATTGAATTTTAGACAAATGCAATTATGTTAAGTTTGAGTCCATATTAGTATTTAAGCCTGAATTAAATTTGTTTATTTTGGGAATGACTTCCATCTAAATCCCAGTGCAACACACTATATAATTACATAATGCATGCTCCCAGTTTGAGACTTTCTATGATCACATATCCTATCTTCTGAAAATCATAGTCCACACAATCAGTGGAGACTGGATACCAGTGAAAGAGCTAGGATCTAGACTGTAAAATGAGAAGGAGAAAATAAAGTAGGAGAAAAAAAATGAGTCAGTTAAAAAGAGCAAAGTATCATAAGACTAGAGACAAGGTAGCATGTGAAGTCTAATGTCACAAAAGGCCTGGGACAAAGTTTTCTATAGATATTTAAGAAATTTATAAAGGGGCCCGGAGAGATAGCACAGCGGTGTTTGCCTTGCATGCAGCCAATCCAGAACCTAAGGTGGTTGGTTCGAATCCCGGTGTCCCATATGGTCCCCCGTGCCTGCCAGGAGAAGATATAGTTCTTGTATTGTAAACAGAACAGGTCCTAAATCTCAAAATACTTAGAATGAATGGGTAGAAAAATATATCCAAAATCAAGAACCACTGAGCTCATTTGGACAAAGACCCAGATAATTTTAAATGTTCTCTAATAAGTTCTCAACCTTGTAGTGTGATGCTTTTTTGAAAAGAAGCAGTGCATTTGTCTCAAGGGAAAGGATGCTGAACTAAGACTACAGTACTCTGGGACCTTAAGTGATGCCAATAGGAAATCTCAGCAAGCAAAAGTTGATATTATTAGGGACTTGGGCAAAAGACCCACATGATCATGATGTCCACTTTCAGCAATTAACAATGATCAAGGATTCAAGACTCTGAATGAGGAATTTAGAAGTACAACATAACTGTATCTCTAGAGTCCTAGTTTAGTAATGGGCTTAATATAACCCCTCAGATTGAGGAAGGAGGAAATTAGAGTTAACTTGGGAAAAGAGAAAAAGCTGGAAGAAATTGGGGGAGGAATAAGGTGAAGTGAAACAGTGGTAAAGCCCACGATATAGTATGAACTACAGATTGAGCCTGTATCTCATGGACATTAATAATAATTCACCTCCACATTCACAGTGTATGACAGCAATTTTATAATTAATATTTTGCATATTTTGGATTTAATCATTTCTTGAACTGGCCTATGAGAAATTATTATGAGGGCAGGGGTGTCACACCCACCACTGCTCAGGACTTATCTCTGGCACTAGACTCAGGGATCGCTCCTGGTGTGTCTCAGCAGTCTAAAAGGATGCTGTAATCAGTGGTCCTCAAACTATGGTCCGCGGGCCACATATTGTATTTGTATCTGTTTTGTTTCTTCATTGCAAAATAAGATATATGCAGTGTGCATAAGAATTCGTTCATAAGTTCTGTTTTTACTATAGTCAGACCCTCCAAAGGTCTGAGGGACAGTGAACTGGCCCCCTGTTTAAAAGTTTGAGGACCCCTGCAGGTCAGTTGCATACAAGCAAGTGTCCTACCTTCTGAACTCACACAGTTCAGCCTCAAGAAGATATTCCTTTAGAAATTTAGGACCTAGAATGCTGAAGGTGAAAATATTTGAAGCTAAGAATATATTAGTTTCGGTTAGTCCATTTATTCTCCCCATTTTGGGGAAAAAAAAAAAAACTGCTGTACATTTTCTTGCACTTTTTCCAGGCTGCTTTTCAATGTTTCATTTGATATGGAATTTTTTTCTGGCCAAACATACTTCACTATTAAATAAGTTTCATCACTAGGAAGTCAGATAGGCTCCCTACATTTTCCCATTTTGTTTCACCTCATTACTTGCAAGTCATGATAGCAAATAATTCCTCTCTCAGCATGGCACTTTTAAATAGGCACTATTGTATTTTTGCAAAACCCTGTTAAGGCATTCTATTGTGTTCCAATTCAATATTTCACCTACAAGTTCTCCAGATTCCAATTATTCTGACTGATTTGAGTCAGCACAATGCACTTGAGCACTCGCTGTCTTGTGTACCTAGCTGGCTGTTGGTAAATGCAACACCTTACAATAGAATAAAGGCCCTTTGACTATCTTTAAAATGAATGGTGTTGTAAGCAAGGAAAAAAAATCGGTGTTCTTTTTTTTTTTTATACATGCTCAGATATGAAATTGTTTTAGTGGATTTTTGTCTCTTGAAAATGCTTTAAGTAATACAGCACAAATAACAGTATCAATCTTCACAATAATAATAAATTATAATAATAAACAGTACATAATGAAGACATAGTACAGGGGTAAGCCACAAACCTTGCATGAAGTCAACCTCATCACATATGGCAGTGGTCCTCAAACTATGGCCCGCGGGCCACATATTGTATTTGTATCTGTTTTGTTTCTTCATTGTAAAATAAGATATATGCAGTGTTTATAAGAATTTGTTCATAAGTTTTGTTTTTACTATAGTCAGACCCTCCAATGGTCTGAGGGACAGTGAACTGGCCCCCTGTTTAAAAAGTTTGAGGACCCCTGACATATGGGAATCTAAGCAATACCAGTAATGATTTCTGAACACCAAGTTAGGAGTAAGTCCTGATCATCACAGTGAATGACCCCAGAACAAACAAATCATCAATGGTTTCTGCCCTGCTCTTTGTTCTTGAAGAACATACAATCTTCTGGAGCCAGAAAGATAGACCTGGGTTCAATTAATAGGTTCCTGGGCACCACCATATGGTTCCTAAGTTCATAGCCAGGAGTAACCACTGGGCATCACTAGATGTGACCAAAATACAAAAGTAAAAGAAAAGGGGGGGGGGCAGAGAAATAGCAGGAAGGCAGGGCATTTGTCTTGCATGCAGAAGGATGGTGGTTTGAATCCTGGCATCCCATATGGTCTCCCAAACCTGCCAGGAGCAATTTCTGAGCATAGAGCCAGGAGTGACCCTAAGCACTGCTGGGTGTGGCCAAAAAAAGTATATATACCACATATGGGGCCAGAGAGATAGCATGAAGATAGGGCATTTGCCTTCCATGCAGAAGGACAGTGGTTCAAATCCCGGCATCTCATATGGTCCCCCGAGCCTGCCAGGAGCAATTTCTGAGTGTAGAGCTAGGAGTAAACCCTGAGCACTGCCGGGTGTGACCCAAAAACTAAAAAAAAAAAAAAAAAAAAAAAAGTGAAAGGAAAGGGAAGGGAAGGGAAGGGAAGGGAAGGGAAAGGGAAAGGGAAAGGGAAAGGGAAGGGAAGGGAAGGGAAGGGAAGGGAAGGGAAGGGAAAGGGAAAGGGAAGGGAAGGGAAGGGAAGGAAGGGAAGGGAAGGGAAGGGAAAGGAAGGGAAGGGAAGGGGAGGGGAAGGGAAGGGAAGGGAAGGGGAGGGGAGGGGAGGGAAGGGGAGGGAAGGGAAGGGAAGGGAAGGGAAGGGGAGGGGAGGGGAGGGGAGGGAAGGGGAGGGAAGGGAAGGGAAGGGAAGGGAAGGGGAGGGAAGGGAAGGGAAGGGAAGGGGAGGGGAGGGAAGGGAAGGGAAGGGAAGGGAAGGGAAGGGGAGGGAAGGGAAGGGAAGGGGAGGGGAGGGGAGGGAAGGGGAGGGGAGGGGAGGGGAGGGGAGGGAAGGAAAGGGAAGGGAAGGGAAGGGGAGGGGGGGGAGGGAAGGGGAGGGGAGGGGAGGGAAGGGGAAAGGAGGGGAGGGGAGGGGAGGGGAGGGAAGAGGAGGGGAGGGAAGGGAAGGGAAAGGGGAAAGGGAAAGGGAAAGGGAAAGGAAGGGAAGGGAAAAGGAAAGGGAAAGGGAAAGGGAAGGGAAGGGAAAGGGAAAGGGAAGGGAAGGGAAAGGGAAAGGGGAGGGAAGGGAAAGGGAAAGGGAAAGGGAAGGGGAGGGAAGGGAAGGGAAAGGGAAAAGGGAAAGGGAAAGGAAAGGGAAGGGAAGGGGAAGGGAGGGAAGGGAAGGGAAGGGAAGGGAAGGGGAGGGGAGGGGAGGGAAGGGAAGGGGAGGGGAGGAGAAAGGAAAGGAAAGGAAAGGAAAAAGGAAAGGAAAGAAGGAGGAAAGGAAAGGAAAGGAAAGGAAAGGAAAGGAAAGGAAAAGGAAAGGAAAAAGGAAAGGAAAGAAAAGGCAAGGAAGAAAGGAAAGGAAAGGAAAGGAAAGGAAAGGAAAGGAAAGGAAAGGAAAGGAAGGAAAGGAAAGGAAAGGAAAGGAAAGGAAAGGAAAGGAAAGGAAAGGAAAGGAAAGGAAAGGAAAGGAAAGGAAAGGAAAGGAAGGAAAGGAAAGGAAAGGAAAGGAAAGGAAAGGAAAGGAAAGGAAAGGAAAGGAAGGAAAGGAAAGGAAAGGAAAGGAAAAAGGAAAGGAAAGGAAAGGAAATCTTCCTATTCTATACCTTCTATTCAAATGAAGCCTGTGTAATTTTCAGGGTAGCAACAAATATATTTCACATATAACAAATAATCTTTGAGGAGAGAATTAAGAGACAATATCCTCCTACAGAGAAAAAATACACAAAAGTTTTTTTGATTTCTGAAAATGAGAATTCATTGTCAAGATATAGAAGTTGACTGCTGAATAAAAACTCACTACTGTTGACAATTTAATTGGCAATTCTAACAACTACCGGCTGTTTGTGTGTTTGTGTCCATGTGGGTAAAATGCCTAACAAGTTTTTGAATCATAATGACATTGAGTTGTTGATTCTGCACGGAATGTTTTGGTGGGCACCCACTCACTCTAGCAGCAAAAACTCCCTAAATAAACTTTAGCTATTCATATAATTATTAACTATCATATGTGGGTGATGATTAATAATGTCAATTTATGTCAATTGTGTGTGTGTGTGTAGTGAGCAGTACACACCAGGTAGTACTCAAGGATCACTGCTGGTGGGGCTGGTGATTGAATCCAGGTCAGCTGTGTGAACACAAGCACCCTACCTGCTGTACTAGATGATTGATTTAGGGGTGCTCTGGGTATGGAACAAAACCACTGAGGAAATAGTCATTTTTCTTCCCTGATTTGATCTTTTTCTTTGTGTGTGTGTGTGTGTGTGTGTGGTGGGGGGAGTCCCACTCGTTGGTGCTCATGGGTTACTCCTGGCTCTGTGTTCAGAATTCGTTCCTGGAAGGCACTAGGGACCATATGGGATGCCAGGATTCCAACCACCATTGGCCCTGAATCAGCTGCATGCAAGGCAAATGCCGTACCATGGTGTTATCTGTCCGGCCCCTGATTTGATTTCTTATCTTCCTTCCTCCCTCCCTCCTTCTCTTCTTCCCTCTATCCTTTCCTTCCTTCCTTCCTTCCTTCCTTCCTTCCTTCCTTCCTTCCTTCCTTCCTTCCTTCCTTCCTTCCTTCCTTCCTTCCTTCCTTCCTTCCTTCCTTCCTTCCTTCCTTCCTCCCTCCCTTCCTTTCTCCCTTCCTTCCTTTCTTCTTTCCTCCCTTCCTTTCTCCCTTCCTTTCCTTTTTTCTTTTTTTCTAATATGTAATCCCTAACATCTGTAGCTACCATCATCTAGCCCCTTTGTCATCATTAATCTCTACTGTCATTCAACTCTCATCTATGATTCAAAACATCGATCACCTACTAAAACAATAGGTAGAAGAGAGCTGGCCTTAGGTGAGGGCTATTTGGCACAAGGTGGAGGTGGAAGGGTGGAAGGGAGAGTCACAGGAGAAGGCTGAGACACACGGTCCCAATTTTGAAATGTTACTTAAGATGTTGTATAAGGACCACTGGAATTGGATCATTTAGTGTCTGTTAAAACTGCTTCTAGGGGCCTGGGCGATAGCACAAAGGGTAGGGCATTTGCCTTGCATGTGGCAAGTGACTAGCCCAGGACTGACCCAGGTTCCCCAGGTTTGTCCCTGGTACCCCACAAGGTCTCTGAAGCCTGCCAGAATGATTTCTGAGTGCAGAGCAGAAATAACCCCTGAGTGCTGCAGGTGTGGCCCAAACAAGAAAACAAAACAAAACAAAACAAAACAAACAAACAAAAAAAACAGCTGCCTGGATCTTGTCCCTTGCTTACGCAATTGGTCTTGAGAAAATATGAAGCACTGAAAATCTTCTTCAGAGCACTTCATTTGAGAACCATTGATTCAATATTAGTGGGATGATAACATATGCAACACATTGCTTTGTGGAATTTAAAGCAAATACAAAGGCCCATCTGTCCACTGGCACAGCTACATGCTGTCAGTGACCTGGGAGGCTAACCACAGTTTTCTCTAACCCCTGGGAATCTTTCTAGAACAATGAATTCCCTTAAAATTTACATACATACAATGCAACTGTGGTAACCATACATTAGGTTTTTCCAGGACAATTTCAACTTAATTTAAAAAAAAAAAGTCTATTATAAATGAACAAACTGTTCATAATTTTACTGCAGAAAACTATTTTGATATTAAATGATGCATTTGAAAAATAAATGTTTTCTCTTGATCCCTGTTTATATCTACATCATTCAAGCAACAAGAGCATTCTACGTGCACTCTCCTGAAGTTTGGGAGGATAAAGAGAGCAATTAGTAAACGTCCTGGCTTTTAGCTTTTAAGAAGACTTAAAACAACAACTAGAGACAATAGCCCAAAAGCCAAAGCTCCTTTGGGTTGCAAAATAAAGGCAGTCAGAAAAAAGCAGTTTAGAATGGATTGTGTTTAATTCTAAGACTTGATTTTGAGGGACCAGAGTCATAAGAGTGGGAAGGGAGGGAATTTGTCTTGCATGTGGCCAATCCAGGTTTGATCCCAGAGCCTGCCAGGAGTGATCCTGCCAGGAGAGATTCCTGATTTTAGAGCTATTAGTAACCCCTGAACTCTACCAGGTGTGACCCCCAAACCAAAATCAAAACCAAAAAAAAAAAAAGAAAAACAAAACAAACAAAAAAATACCTACCAAAACAGAATTTTATTTTAATGATCAAAAGCCAAGTTTAGTTTTTCATGGATTCCCTTTGAGAAAAAACCAAGTGTCTTTCCAGGGTCAAATCCTGAGAGGTGAGGGGTGGAGTGGTTGGCTGAGTGAGAAATTCTGAATAAATTGAGCAACAGTATACTTGAACTGCTGAAGAACTTTTGCAAGTCTCCCAGAACTGTTACAAGGCTCCCGGAAAGGCTTAATCTCCCTACAAAAGACCCTGTGTCATGTGAATGGCAAAGTAGATATTTAAGTGAATGGGTCTGAGGACAGCCTGTTTATTTGGAGAGCCTTAAAACCAGGAGTGAAAGGTAGGGGGCAGGGGGTGTGGTGTAGAGCATCCTTGCTACACCCAAAAGCCAAGAGTAAAGGGTCATAGCACTGCAGCACCTGAGGTCAACCAACAGATGAAGGAGAATCAGTTAAAGGAGGGTCACAAATACAAGGTCATCTCTCTCCTCTAGGCAAGTGTATTATTCTATGCAAGATATGCATCTTGAGGGGCCGGAAAGATAGCATGGAGGTAAGGCATTTGCCTTTCATGCAGGAGGTCATCGGTTCGAATCCCGGCGTCCCATATGGTCCCCTGTGCCTGCCAGGAGCAATTTCTGAGCCTGGAGTCAGGAATAACCCCTGAGCACTGCCAGGTGTGACCCAAAAAACACACACACACACACACAAAAAAAAAGATATGCATCTTGAGACTTTCAGATCACCTTCAAGAAGGAAAGGGAATGAAAGAATTTTCTCTGAGTTCGGACTATCAGGTTTGTGATAGTTTGGCAGAAAAGTTTGGACAGACTGTTTTCGTTTTTGTTTTTTAAGTTCTAGGACCAAAGAGATAGTACAGTGGTTAAAGTGCTTGCATTGCAAGCAATTGACTCCTGCTCTATCCCCCAGAACTGCATATGGTCTTTGAGCATCTCCTGGAATGATTCCTGAACACAGAACAAGGAGTAATGCCACCAGATGTGCCTGTACCTCCTGAAATTCTACATTTGTTAATGTTTTTCTGACAATAAAAAACAAATTCCATTGACTTTGTACAACCATATACTGAAGATTATTTTGTTTCTATTGGTCAGATCTTAAAATGCTATATGGCCAGAACTATCCTACTCATGACCCACTCCAGAATATTTCCCTTATCTGATTAGCATATCACTAAAAAGAGGCTCTGTTATCATTCTCCAACAGGATGAGGAACTAGGAATGAACGTTATTCACCTTGATTGTTGTATGGTAACATTGCACAGGTTCCTCCAAATAGAAACATGGCTGCCTTTTTTTAATGCTTTAGTTTTTTCAAACTCAAAATCTGTTCATTTGTGTTTAGATCCCGAAAAATAAAAACCATTAATTGGGGAGGGGGGCAGAGAGATAGCACAGAGGTAGGTGTTTGTTTCCCTTGCACACCACTGACCCAGAACGAACCCAGGTTTGATTTCCAGCATCCCATATGGTTCCCCCAAGCCTGCCAGGACCGATTTCTGAGCACAGAGTCAGGAGTAACTTCTGAGCGCTGCCAGTGTAGCCCCAAAACAAAGAAACAAAAATATTCAATTCAACTACTTCAAGTGAAATGAAGCTATTGTTTTAAGAGAAGATGTTTAGGGTCTAGTTCCTCCACCCTTTTCACTGTAATTGAATGACAGTGTAGTGATTGGTTAAGACAATATATCAAGTTAGTGGTCAGGTTTACAACTCACCACTGCCTATCACCAGAGCCTTCAGAGAGGGAACCAGAAACCTACAACGATAAAAGAGCTCAACAAACAAAAGCTCCAATTCCAGAAGTCTGACTGAGACAACCGCAACATAACGAAAGACTATCCCAGGCTCCATTCAGGAGCAACATAACAACCAAGAACACCAACTACAGAAGATGGATTAAAACGACACTGAAGAAGCATAACTGCTAGAACCACAAAGAAAGACTTCATAAGCTCCATTCCCTGAGCTGCACAGCCACCAAGATCTCTAGATACAGAGGTCTGATTTTACCATCCAAGACAAAGCTGAAGTCTTCCACACACCACGAAAGCAACAAGGGGAGAGTAAATGATCATGCAAGGAGTCTAGAGTTAATCCCATGACAGTAAACTTCAGAGGTGGAGAAACCCTGTATCTCCTAGGTCAAGGGAATTCCCTCTACAATATCCCCAATAGTTACTGTGCCTATGCAGGGGAAAAAAGAAAAGGAAAAAAAAAGCACAAAACAATCATTTTTCCACATGTTTATTTATCGATTGATCGATTTTTTTTGATGTCTTTATTTTGGTGTGGAGATTAAGGTTGATGTCTCCAATATTATTTTATGTTGTCTTGTCTTTCTCTTTCTTTTGCACTCGAGCATGATTTGATTTCAGAACCGAGACTATTGTGTGGTGCCTGTCTTTATTGCTGTAGTGCTCACTGGTTATTTAATTCGATATTTCTTTCTGTATTGTTGTGGTGTTTCAATTACCTTTTTCACATCCTCTCTCAAACTGAGGTTGGAAGCCTCTAGAGGGACTCCTCCCTTTTTCAGCGTATTTGACTTTTGACTTCTTTTTTATTTTTTTCTCTTATTTTGCACCCCAATCTATTGCTTTTCTTTCCTTCAAACAAAACCACATACCTCGATTTATCTAGCTCTGCCTCTTAAATAGAGGGGGAAATAAGGGAGGGTTCCAGGACCAAACAGATATGTGATCACTAATAGTAAGCCAGACAAAGAGGGGTCCACCTACTTTAGGAGCCCGGGGGGTGATGGTGGGGTGTAAGGGAACTGGAATGGGGAAGGACATATTTGGTGATGGGTATTCCCCTGATTCAATGTTAATATGTACCTAAAATACTACTGTGAAAGATATGTAAGCCATTATGGGAAAAAATTTGTGTTTTTTAATCAGGAACTTTCTTTGACTTACATGCATTATTATTATATCAATATATTATGTTATGTTATGTTACTATATTATGTTATGTTAGTTTACCTTATTATGTTAATCAATTTTCTCTCGAATAAACTCTTACAATAAAAAAAAAGATAAAAAGCAATCTGTCATTAAGAAAAAAAAGAAATTGCTAGTGTCAACTTTCAAAGGCCAGTGTGAGGTACCCAGCTCTGAGAAAAGCCTCTTCATGTCACACCCAGATTGCCAAAGTCATGACACTGCTGTGTGACCAGAAGTTGACCTCCATCCCGTTCACTACCAAATGATGGCTAAAATAAATATAGAACAGCTCACTGTAGTCTTTGGATAAAAACACCCATTTTGTTCTTTTGAAGCTTCTGACTGCCTACTGGAACAGTAGGTTTTCAGATACCCAGGTGTGACCTTCAGAAGTCTCTTGAATGAGCTTATTTAAAGAAGAGATACATACTATTTGTTAAAAGATCTGACACAGAACTTTGGTTATAGCTAGAGGTCAAATTGAGCTCATTATATGAAGCAAAAATGAAGCAACCCGGTGGCTGCTTCTCTTGAGGAATCTAAGCTGTGTTCAAGTTGTGTGCTCTTAATGCTTTGTCTGATCTTTGAGTAGAGAGATAGAAAGTTTCCATATTATTGTTATCATTTTTTTACATTTGGAAAGTAAATAGATTAAGTGTTTCAAACCCAAAATACGTTTAGGTCTTGTTGTCTGTGGTGCCATGGGTCAAACCCAGGGCTTCAATCATACACGGTATGATCTTTGGCACAGTGATATATCCCCACATTCCATAAAACTGTTGTCTTTTTTATCATTATTATTGTTATTGACTTGAGAGTCAATTCTTCAGTGGAGAGCTCGCTCTAAGTTTATTGTGCTTCATTGCACTCTAGTAGGCTGAGTATTATGGTACTTAAACATTCTCTAGCTATTCAAAGATGACAAAAAACAGTCTATTATTCAGTTGAACTTTAAAAGCCTTTTATTTATTTATTTAGTTTGGTTTTTGGGTCACACCCAGTGGCACTCAAGAATTAATCCTGGTTTTGCACTCAGAAATCTCTCCTGGCAGGATCTGAGGATCATATGGGTTGCTGGGATTCGAATTGCCATTCGGATGCATGCAAGGCAAACGCCCTACCGCTGTGCTATCTCTCCAGCCCTTAATAGCCTTTTGATTGTAAGAGACAGAAACCCATATCAACTAAGCAACAAAAAAACTTTATTAGTTTATGTAATCCTGGACTTATTTGGTTATTGGGCCATACCTGACTGTGTTCAGGGTTTGCTTCCAGCTTTGTGCTTAGGTATTGCTTCTGGTGGTGCTTGGGGGGCGGGGGAGACACACTATGTGGTTTTGGGGACCAAACCAGGATCAGCCACATGCAAGGCAAGTGCTTATTCCCTACACTGCATCTCTGACCCCTCTTGTTTACTTTTTAAAAATATTATCGGGCCGGAATAATAGTACAGAAAGTGGGATGCTTGCCTTGCACTTGATTGGTTCAGAATCGATCCTCAGTACTCTATATATAGTCCCCTAATCCCCACCAGGAGTGATTTCCAAGTCAGAGTCAGAAGCAATCCCTGAGCACTCTCAGTGTGGTCCTCCTCCCCTAAAAAAAAGTAAAGATGATTAGTTCATTTGTGATTCATCTTGCATGTCTTTTGCCTGGTGGAGATCTTTAGTGTCCTCTAGTTCAGTTGTCTTCAGTCCACAGACTGGTGGTGGACACAAGCTGTAGCAAAGCTGAAAACCACTCTACACCTTGCTTCTAACTGCTGGTCCATGAACCCATATGCAGGATGGTGCTAGTAAGCAGGTTGAAGTACTTTAGTACTCTGAGTTGCTCACTCTAAATACCTACTCAACCTACTTACTACAATGATGTAAAATCAACATTCAGAAGCTTGTACTGACCGGGCTATTGCGAACTCATCAAGGATAGTAGAGTAAGCCTCTGAGGGAAAAATCCTGTTCAGTTGACCAGGACGTCATCTTTATTATTTGGTTATGATCATGCTTTTTGCACACATCTAGGAAAAGAATAAAGATCGGTGTACACCAAAAAGATGTCTTTGCCATCCTTTGAATCAAGTCAGAGGACAAAGACGTTACTCATTGAGGTTTGCCTCAGACTTTGTCATCACGTGAAGCAAGTAACAGTGAGAAACTATTAAAAAGTAGTCAGAGCAAGATCTTGGGAAGATGCTTCCACTGAGATGGGTGGAGCCAGGGCAGGGCTGAGGCTGTTTTCCTCAGAAATAGAGCTTAGCTTGCATATCTTTATTTTATTTTTTTTTTTTTTTTGTGGTTTTTGGGTCACACCCGGCTGCGCTCAGGGGTTACTCCTGGCTGTCTGCTCAGAAATAGCTCCTGGAAGGCACGGGGGACCATATGGGACACCGGGATTCGAACCAACCACCTTTGGTCCTGGATCGGCTGCTTGCAAGGCAAACACCTCTGTGCTATCTCTCCGGGCCCTAGCTTGCATATCTTAAATAATGTACCAGCACTCACTGGGCTAAAAGTCCTTCTGTGCCTTTGGTGGCTACTCCCCATAATTATATCAAAGAGTTAAATTGCTGTGGTTTTCAAAAGTAAAGTCTTTTCAGATGTTATCATTTTGATAAGTGAAGTACATCTGCTATAAGCCAACACTGTTTTGGGATGTTAGTCTCATAGCTTTAGAAGCTAGTCTCTGTTTGAATTAATTTATTGGTGTTCTAAGATTAGTTTGCTGAACAAAGATTTTGATGATGTTTGTGATGTGCTATACAATTCTTATGTGAAGAGGCAGTTTTTACTGGTCTTGTTACTTAGCTGAAAACATTTCCTAAAATTTTTTAAGCTTTAGGGGCCTGGAGAGATAGCACAACGGTAGGGTGTTTACCTTGCGCTCAGCCAATCCAGGATGGATGGAGGTTCAAATTCCAGCATCCTATAAATCCCTCGTGCCTCCAGGAGCAATTTCTGAGCACAGAACCAGAAGTAACCCTTGAGTGCTGTCGGGTGTGACCCAACAACCAAAAAAAAAAAATTTTGTGTGTGTGTATGTTTTTGTTTTATTTTTTGTTTTTGTTTTTGGGCCACACCCGGTGGTGCTCAGGGGTTACTCCTGGCTGTCTGCTCAGAAATAGCTCCTGGCAGGCACGGGGGACCATATGGGACACCGGGATTCGAACCAACCACCTTTGGTCCTGGATCGGCTGCTTGCAAGGCAAACGCCGCTGTGCTATCTCTCCGGGCCCGTGTGTTGTTGTTGTTTTTTTTTTATATTTTATTTAAACACCTTGATTACATACATGATTGTGTTTGGGTTTCAGTCATGTAAAGAACACCACCCATCACCAGTGCAACATTCCCATCACCAATGTCCCAAATCTCCCTCCTCCCCCCCCCGGCCCGACCCCCGCCTGTACTCTAAACAGGCTCTCCATTTCACTCATACATTCTCATTATTAGGACAGTTCAAAATGTAGTTATTTCTCTAATTAAACTCATCACTCTTTGTGGTGGGCTTCCTGAGGTGAGCTGGAACTTCCAGCTCTTTTCTCTTTTGTGTCTGAAAATTATTATTGCAAGAATGTCTTTCATTTTTCTTAAAACCCATAGATGAGTGAGACCATCTGCGTTTCTCTCTCTCTCTCTCTGACTTATTTCACTCAGCATAATAGATTTCGTGTACATCCATGTATAGGAAAATTTCATGACTTCATCTCTCCTGACAGCTGCATAATATTCCATTGTGTATATGTACCACAGTTTCTTTAGCCATTCATCTGTTGAAGGGCATCTTGGTTGTTTCCAGAGTCTTGCTATGGTAAATAGTGCTGCAATGAATATAGGTGTAAGGAAGGGGTTTTTGTATTGTATTTTTGTGTTCCTAGGGTATATTCCTAGGAATGGTATAGCTGGATTGTATGGGAGCTCGATTTCCAGTTTTTGGAGGAATCTCCATATCGCTTTCCATAAAGGTTGAACTAGACGGCATTCCCACCAGCAGTGGATAAGAGTTCCTTTCTCTCCACATCCCTGCCAGCACTGTTTATTCTCATTCTTTGTGATGTGTGCCATTCTCTGTGGTGTGAGGTGGTATCTCATCGTTGTTTCGATTTGCATCTCCCTGATGATTAGTGATGTGGAACATTTTTTCATGCGTCTTTTGGCCATTTGTATTTCTTCTTTGTCAAAGTGTCTGTTCCTTTCTATCTCCCCATTTTTTGATGGGATTAGATGTTTTTTTCTTGTAAAGTTCTGTCAGTGCCATTGTATATTTTGGAGATTAGCCCCTTATCTGATGGGTATTGGGTGAATAGTTTCTCCCACTCAGTGGGTGGCTCTTGTATCCTGGGCACTATTTCCTTTGAGGTGCAGAAGCTTCTCAGCTTAATATATTCCCATCTGTTAATCTCTGCTTTCACTTGCTTGGAGAGTGCAGTTTCCTCCTTGAATATGCCTGTAGTCTCAATGTCCTGGAGTGTTTAAAAAAATTTTTTAAGCTTAATTCTTTGCTACCCAAGAACCATAAGAATAAACAAAGTAATAAGTATGTTCCTTATATTGCTCATTCATCACTATATATACTTTTATACAGATTTATTAAAAGATATCTACCATAATAATATTTATTCAACATGGTATAAAGTATAAAACATTTTAGGGTGATGGACAGATGGTTTCAAAGTCTAGAACATGTGCCTAGCATGCTCAGGACCCCAGGGTCAATTTCTGGCATCCAAGGCCTCCTGAGTATCACTGGTCTAGCCCTGGGGTGGTACCCCCAGCAAAACTAATTTGTGGGGGCCTGCGAGATGTCATGGAGGTAAGGTGTTTGCCCTGTATACAGAAGGATGGTGGTTTAAATCCTGGCATCTCATATGGTCCCCCAAGCCTGCCAGGACCTATTTCTGAGCATAGAGCCAAGAGTAACCCCTGAGCGCCCGCTGGGTGTGACCCAAAAACAAAACAAACAAAAAAACTAATTTGTCTTTGTTTTTGGGTCACACCTAGCAGAGCAACGGGTTTGTGTTTAGGGATCATTCCTAGTGGAACTCAAGGATAGAACCTAGTCAAGCATGTGCAAGTCAAGCATCTACCTGCTTACTATCATCCTGGTCCTGTAAAAACAAATTTTGAAGAAAACCAATGTCATAACATTGATCACAGTTCTTGGTTTATACCACATGTTCAACAGCAGTGGTGAATCAACACATCATGGCATTAGGAGTTATACACCAATGTACAACTCTTTCTGAGTTTGTAGCAAAGGAGGGAATCTCCATTGGGAAGATGCTGATAAATTCACCCAAGCATCAGGAATAATTGGGCAAATAAATTAGGAAGGCAAGGAGAATCTAGATTTAAAAAACATATATCAGGGGCTGGAGTGATAGCACAGTGGTAGGGCATTTGCTTTGCATGTGGCCTACACCAGAAGGACCCTGGTTCAATTCCCAGCATTCCACATGGTCCCATGAGCACAGAGCCAGGATTAATCCCTGTTTGTCACTGGGTGAGACCCAAAAAATAAACATATATTAGTTCTTTCCATTTTTCATTAAAAATGTCTGAATTTTTTTTCACATTTATGGTCCTTTTCAACTTTGTCTCAATGCTTGATTAAAACCAAAACAAAACAAGGAGCTGGCAAGTTGCTCAAGTAATAAAGCTCATGCATTGCCAGCCCTGGTTTGATCCCACATTTGCCTTCCTGCTCCCACCCCCAACATGTTTAGTTGTGACCCTAGTGGTCTTAGAGCACTGCTGAGCACCCCCACAATATTCTAAAATTAAATAAATTAAAAGTCAAACAAAACCAGCATTCTTATGCCAGTAGGAGTTTCTGTTCTTTGATTTGATATATATTTTCAGTGTTTCCTGTGTACCTTTCATGATTGAGTTGAATGAACCTGTACTCAATTTAATCATTTCACTGTCATTCAAGTAGGTGAAAATTGTCCTAAAACACTGTGCCAGAGACAATAAATTATCAATCACATTATAACTAAATTTCTTTTGAACAAAGTGGTTAAACTATTTGTAGAGCTCATTCACAAATCACCCAGACTTTTTTGGGGGGAGGGGGGAGGCATACCCTAGTGATGCTCAGGGGTTCTTTACTCCTGGCTCTTGGCTCAGAAAAGTGTCTGGCAGGATTGAGAGGGATGCCAGGGATTGAATCCTGGCTTGTCCTGGGTCAGGAGCATGCAAAACAAACACCTTTCTGCTGTGCTATCACTTCGGCCCCAAATCATCCAGACTTTGAAGGTCTCAAAAGGTCAACGTAGGACAGTCTTGGAATCTTTTAGGAATCTGTACTTACTATCAACTTGAACCTAAATGCATGAATAAAAATCTCCCCAAAAATTTCTTACGTCTTCACATACCAAGAAAAACCTGTCTAGGAGGCCAGAGAGATAGCATGGAGGTAAGGCGTTCGCCTTTCATGCAGAAGGTCATTGGTTCGAATCCCAGCATTCCATATGGTCCCCCGAGCCTGCCAGTAGCAATTTCTGAGCTTGGAGCCAGGAGTAACTCCTGAACTCTGCCAGGTATGACCCAAACACACACACACACACACACACACACACACACACACACACACATACACCACCCTATTTCATAATTTCCCTGCTACAGCAAAAGGAAAGCTGTATGTGGCATTCCCCCCACAGCATCCCTTACAGAGAGCCTATTTATTCAAGTCTGGAGTATCCTGCTACTGCTACTATCCTCTCTTGTCCTAGCTTTGTTGCAGTGTGGGTATAGAACAGCCCTAGAACCAAGACCACCTTACCTCCCTTCTCTCTTGGCATGAGTTCCTGGCTGAGATCAGTAATAAAGGAATAGTCTCGGGAACAATATCTACAGCAGTATAAAGTCATTATCTGGAGGCTAGAGAAATAGTACAGTACAGCAGGAAGGGCTCTTGCCTTAAACAAGGCCACCCTGGTTCAATCCCCAGCACCCCAGATGGTCTCAAGTATTTCCTGAGTTTAGAACTAGGAGTAACCCCTGAGCACTGCTGGGTGTAGCACACACACAAAATAAAGAAACAAAATAAAGCCATTATTTAAACACAGCCTTGCTTCAGCCTAGAGAGTTTAGAATAGAATGGTTTCTTTTGCATGTATCTCTCTATAATTTGTATCTGTATAATTTGTAAAAGTCAAAGAGAAAATTTTGCCTAGTGGGATTTCTTTTAAACTGTGTTTGCAGGAGGATAATCCAGATTAAGAAGTCCTCCTTCCAGGATGCGTTCAATGCAGGCAGCAGCAAATTGACCTTTCCCACCCTTTTTATTCACACAGTTCTAAGGAGAGAACCTACTTTTGTTATGCTGCTCATTCAGCCCTCAGCCTCTCTGCTGAGTCTGCCAATTAACATGAAGATTGTGGCCAGAGTTGAAGGTTTGGATGCAGGCACACAACTAAGAGGCTGGATTCATTTCAAGAGCTAGTCTACTAAGAAGGCGACTGGTAGAACGTGGAAAAAGCAATTCACAGACTCAATAATAGTCTGTATGAGTTGAGGCTTTAAGTTCGAAAACTTTTCTCCATCAAAACCTTTTTTGCTCACATGGATAAACTCATTCAATTTGCCTCAAGTCATTTTCGGTTTGTTTGTATTTGAGCACACCTGACTGTGCATAGGTCTTAACCCTGGCTCTACACTCAGGGATCCTACTCCTGGCAGGCTCAAAGGGGCCATTTAGGGTGCCGGGAATAAAACCTAAATTGGGGCTGCATGCAAAGCAAGAGCCTTAACCATTGTGCTATCTCCTTTCAAATGTTATTTGCAATTATTAGACGACCATACAAGGCTAGACATTGTTTACTACAAATTTCCAATCAATGAATGCTTGCTTTAACATGCCTAAAATACTCACATAATATTCTATGCTGAATCAGGGGCAAACGAAGCTGAGCTCATTTCACTTTGTTACTCTCCCTCCCCCATCTGTAGGATCTACTTCATAAATCAACCATCATTTGTGGGGAGTAGGGTGAGCCACCCTCAGTGCCACTCAGGGGTTACTCCTGGCTCCGCACACAGAAATCATTCCTGGTTCCGGGGACTATATGGGATGCTGGAGATCTTGGGTCAGCTGCGTGCAAGGCACTATGCTACCTACTACTATGCTAGCATTCTTCCATAAATCAACCATCTTTTAAGGAAGGTGACTCTAAGTAAACCCCAGCAAGATGAACTCATTTACCTTAGAATAAGTGAGCAGCAGGATGGTTAGACCTAGACTGTCCTTGAATACCAGCATTCAGGCTGAGGGGTTGTAATGACATTCACAGGGACTTTAAGTGTTAGGGTCTGGTCTTGGCTTTGTCTTAAAAGAAACAGAGAGCACACAACAATGCAAGTCACACAGTGAGATTTATTGATCCAGCATTCTGGGGTCATGTATCTCTCGGTGCAATGAGTTTTCAACATGGATCCCGTATGCTAGGTATTCAAACCTTTTATACGTTTCAAACAATTACTCAGTTACTCAGGAATTTGCCCCAGCTATGCGTTACTTTAATCTATTCTTTCCCCATCCTGGTGCTGTGGCAAGATAAGTCCAGGATCACCTCCCTGATAAATACATGGAGGCTTTTAGGCTCACTCACCCCATCATGGTCCCTGGGGGGTTTAAGTTGCTGTACTCTTAGTTAGAAGCTACCTTGAGTCTTTGCTATCATGACTGTGCTTATTTAGCCTCTGGGTAGTTTATCTTTAAAATTATTTGTCTTTAGTAAAAAGTTGGACTAGGAGTGGTTGTAATTCCTGGCATTTATCTAAGGAGACTGACTGATAGTTCTCTGAGTCTGGTCTTTTTACCTCAGAACTGCAGCCTGCACTTAGGCTCAAAGCAGACCAGGTTTACAGTAGTCAACTTCCTTAAACAAGCAGAAAACAGAAAATCAAAACCATGTTATTTCTAACATGATTTATAAGCAAGGATACACCATTCTAGCATCAACATAGTTAATTCTAAATCTAGGATTCTAAAAGCACCCAACATCAGTATTAGCCTGACTTGGATTCAAGTTTCAATTGTCTGATCAGAGATAGCTGATCTAACTTTGTAACACTTCAATATTCCTCCTTTAAAATTGAGTTAATAGAGTGGTAAAAGGATAATCTTGGTATAAATAAACACTTGGCCCCTTAAGCACAATCAGGAGTGACCCTCCCAATACTGAACTGGGAGTAGCCCCTAAGTACCATTGTGTGTGACCCCCCCCCCCAATAGAGCTAATTGGAATGTCTCACTTTACATTTGTGTTTGAGGACGAAATGAGCTAAAGAGGGTCAAGTACCTAGCACTCTTTGTGATATATACTGTGCTACATGCTTGTTAGAGGTAAATGCTATGTAGAGGTTAAGACCTGTTTTGCTTCTTATCTACTCACATGATCTTAAAAAAATATTTCTTAGCAAGTAATTCGTACAACATTCCTGAAGTGTTGAGTAACTAAAGAAGACTCAGGGTAGCATCTGGTTGAAAGTTGGAACTTGTTGTGGTAAATCTGGAACTCCTAAAGCCCATTGCCTGGTTACCAACAGAACTCACTGCAATTGTAATGAGCTTTTCATTGTCTGGTGTTAGCAAGTATCATTACAATCTTTTATCAGTGCAAAAGATGAACTCATATTTTCAGATTTTTAATTCAAAAAGAAAGCAGGCTCTTTGTCTTGTCAGAGCATATATTATGGAGATGTATAATTATAGAGTTATAAAGAAACATACGACATGTTTAATGCACAAATTATGAGAGATATCTCAATTGCAACACGCGAGGGTCCAAGCCTTCAGTTTCAAAATTCCTAGAAGAAAATAAATAAAAAAAATTGGGCGGGGGGGTTTGGTTTTTGGGCCAAATCCAGTAGCGCTCAGGGGTTACTCCTGGTTCTATGCTCAGAAATCACCCCTGGCAGGCACGGGGGACCATATGGGATGCCAGAATTTGAACCACTGTCCTTCTGCATGGCAGGCAAATGCTCTGCTTCCATGCCATCTCTCCTGCCCCATATGAATGAGTTTATTTTTATTTATTTATTATATTATTTATTTATTTATTTATTTATTTATTTATTGTTTTTGGGGTCACACCCGGCAGCACTCAGGGTTACTCCTGGCTCTACGCTCAAAAAATTACTCCTGGCAGGCTCAGGGGACCATATGGGATGCCGGGATTCGAGCCACTGTCCTTTTGCATGCAAGGCAAATGCCTTACCTCCATGCTATCTCTCTGGCTCCTAAATAAAATATTTATGTTAGGAAATTAAGAGACCTGACACTTACACAAGTAAATGACTTCAAAAATAGGCAATTCACACACACATTCATACACTGACCTCTCATTCTCTGAAACACTCATGACTCCTGATTCATCTGTGCTGTATGTAAACAAAGTGATCCTTCAAAATAAAACATCCCCTTTTTGTGGTAAACCTCAATTTCAAGTTGTATATAGCCATATCTTCTTTATCTCATTTATATAAATGTAGTTTTCTTTGGTAATTACAATGGTATGTTTTTGAAACAGTCCAAAATATTTCCAAGGTGGGTGGGGTACTTACATTTTTGGTATGTTCAGAAACTCTGTGAATACCATTAAAAGTGACCAATAGTTTTCCTTGCAACAAGAGGGGTGAATATTGGGAATTTCAGAGTATAGGCTTCCTTTCCAGTGCCCTAGTCCTCTCTGCTCTCAAGTTTTCAAAGAAGAGTTGAATGAAGAGGAACAGTTCAGCCTATCATCATCTTGATTTCTTCATGTTGTGTCAGAGATAACTTGTCTCATTGAAGAAAACTCTATGAGCTGGAGTTCGTGCTTTGCATGCAGGAGACCCAGAATTCAGTCTAAGGCAATGAATGGTCCTCTGAGCATCGCCAGGAGTGATCCTAAGCACTATGAGAAACCACTATGAACCATCATTTGTGACCCAGAAACTAAAAAAAGAAAGGAAGGATGATCTGATCAGTGAATTTTTTTTGGTTCATCTAGGCTTGTCCTTTCTGGGATTTCTGATATTTGAGTCAATCTGGTCAATCTGGTCACATGACATCCCATAAAGTGTTAATTTTAACAGGCAGGCTAAAGGAAACAAAAGGAAGTTCAACCTCTGAGCAAGATGGGGATAGGGTCGTTAGCAAATTCTTTGGCTACAAAAATAATGCCTGAGCTGTAAATCAGTAATAAAGCTGACATTTAGTAATCAAGTTGGCATTTTAATCTTCATCTGTTTATTTCTGTGTCTTAATTTTAATGTATTTTCAATTTAGCAGCCTCAATTTGAAATCCTGAAATGCCCAGCATTGCAGAATGATGATTGAAGATTAGAAAGGTTGTGCATTTGCTGTCTCCTTTGCCCCTAATAATTCTGTCATGTGGGCCACCAATCAAAGCACCCTTGGGTTAAGTAGTGAGGGAAACAGAGAACCAAGAAAACAGAAGGCCATCAACTCAGGGTGAGGAGTTAGAGGCAGAATTTTGGAGCCTAGAATGATGTCACTTAAATTTGATATAACAAAAAGGAGCTTGAACAAAATAGAGTGATGAGAGACTTCTGAGATTCTGATTGATTTGAACTGTTAAGAGCCTAATGAAAAAGTCTTCAATACTAATGTTGATAGAAAAGCTTTCAGGTAAATCCGAATTCTATTGAACTTTAAAGAAGGGAAGTAAAGCTCATCTAATTATAACAACAAGGGTTGCTCTGAGATTTGAGCAAAAGTAGTTGCTATTTAAATAACCAGAAATAAAGTTTAAATTAATTTTTATTGATTATTTTGAGATACAGTTACAAAGTTGTTGATGGTTGAATTTCAGTCATACAACGTTCCAACACCCGCCTTTAATCAGAAAGTTATTTTGGGGGCCGGGGAGGTGGCGCTGGAGGTAAGGTGCCTGCCTTACCTGCGCTAGCCTAGGAGACGGACCGCGGTTCGATCCCCCAGCGTCCCATATGGTCCCCCAAGCCAGGAGCGACTTCTGAGCGCATAGCCAGGAGTAACCCCTGAGCGTTACCGGGTGTGGCCCAAAAACCAAAAAAAAAAAAAAAAAAAAAAAAAAAAAAAGAAAGTTATTTTAATAATAGAAGAAAAAAAGCTTGAACATCATCTAATATCCAGACAGAGGAAAGGAATGCTACTTCTCTTTGCTTTACCAAGATTAACTACCGTATTTATTCGAGTTTAACGCACACCCATAATTTTGATTAAAAATTGGTATAAAATTTTGTTTCATACCAAGCATTGTAATTGATAAAAAAAATGTTGTTGAACACGCGAGGTCATGATAAAAATTATTTATTGACAACATAAACTGATATAAACTCAATACCGAAATAAAATTACCGGTAGCAATTTAAAAAAATTTAGAATTTAGAATTTTAGAATAGAATTTACAATTTCAGAAATTTAGAATTTAGAATAGAATTTAGAAATTTAGAATTTTAGAATTTAGAATTTTATATTAGTATTTTAGAAATTTAGAATTTTAGGGCCCGGAGAGATAGCACAGCGGCGTTTGCCTTGCAAGCAGCCGATCCAGGACCAAAGGTGGTTGGTTCTAATCCCGGTGTCCCATATGGTCCCCCGTGCCTGCCAGGAGCCATTTTCTGAGCAGACAGCCAGGAGTAACCCCTGAGCAATGCCGGGTGTGACCCAAAAACCAAAAAAAAAAAAAGAAAGAAAGAAATTTAGAATTTTAGAATAGAACTTAGAATTTTAAAAAATTTAGAAGTTTAGAATAGAATTTAGAATTTTAGAAATTTAGAGTTTTAGAATAGAATTTAGAATTTTAAAAAATTTAGAATTGAGAATTTTAGAATAGAATTTAGAATTTCAGAAATTTAGAAGTTTAGAATAGAATTTAGAATTTTATAAAGTTAGAATTTTAGAATAGAATTTAGAAATTTAGATTAGCATTTTAGAAATTTAGAATTGAGAATTTTAGAACAGAATTTAGAATTTCAGAAATTTAGAATTTTAGAATAGAATTTATAATTTCAGAAATTTAGAATTTTAGAATAGAATTTAGAATTTCAGAAATTTAGAATTTTAGAATAGAATTTAGAAATTTAGATTAGCATTTTAGAAATTTAGAATTGAGAATTTTAGAACAGAATTTAGAATTTCAAAAATTTAGAATTTTAGAATAGAATTTAGAATTTCAGAAATTTAGAGTTTTAGAACAGAATTTAGAATTTCAGAAATTTAGAATTTTAGAATAGAATTTAGAATTTTAGAAATATAGAATTTAGAAGTTTAAGTTAGAATTTAGAAGTTTAGGGGCCGGGCGGTGGCACTAGAGGTAAGGTGCCTGCCTTGCCTGCGCTATCCTAGGACGGACTGTGGTTCGATCCCCCGGTGTCCCATATGGTCCACAAGCCAGGAGTGACTTCTGAGTGCATAGCCAGGAATAACCCCTGAGAGTCATCGGACTCAAAAACCAAAAAAAAAAAAAAAAAAGAATTTAGAAGTTTAGAATTTTAGAATAGAATTTAGAATTTTAGATTAGCATTTTAGAAATTTCAAACTTAGAATTTTAAAATAGAATTTTAGAATTTTAAAAACTTTAGAATTTATAATAGAATTTAGAGTTTCAGAAATTTATAATTTTATAATAGAATTTAGAATTTTAGAAATTTAGAATTTAGAATTTTAGAAATTTAGAATTTAGAATTTTAGAATAGAATTTAGAAGTTGAGAATTTAGAATTTTAGAATAGAATTTGAAATTTTAAAAATTCAGAATTTAGGGCCCGGAGAGATAGCACAGTGGCGTTTGCCTTGCAAGCAGCCGATCCAGGACCAAAGGTGGTTGGTTCGAATCCTGGTGTCCCATATGGTCCCCCCCGTGCCTGCCAGGAGCTATTTCTGGGCAGACAGCCAGGAGTAACCCCTGAGCAACGCCGGGTGTGGCCCAAAAACAAACAAAAAAATTCAGAATTTAGAGTTTTAGAATAGAATTTAAAATTTTAGAATTTTATTTTATTTATCATTATTTTTATTTATTTATTTATTTATTTATTTATTTATTTATTTTGGTTTTTGGGTCATACCCGCAATGCTCAGGAGTTACTCCTGGCTATACACTCAGAAATCGCTCCTGGCAGGCTTGGGGGACCATATGGGATGCCAGGATTCAAATCACTGTCCTTCTGCATGCAAGGCATATGCCCTACCTCCTAGAATTTTAGAATTTTAGAAATTTAGAATTTAGAATTTTAGAATTTTATTTTATTTATACTTTTTATTTCTTTGTTAAAATATTATGATTACAAAAATGATTGTAGTTTGGTTTCAGTCACACAAAGAGCACATCCTTCACCAGTGCAACATTCCCACTACCAAAGCCCCCTATCTCCCTCCTCCCCAACCCCCTGCCTGTATTCAAGACAGGCATTCCACTTCTCCTACTCCTTAACATTATCATGGTAGTTGTAAGTGTAGTTATTTTTCTAAATGCACTCACCACTGTTTTTGGTAAGTTTCATATCATGAGCCAGTCCTTCCAGACCTCATCTCTGGGAAATAATGTATTTTATTTTTCTTAAAAGCCATAGATCAGTGAGATTATTCTGTATCTCTCTCTTTCCCTCTAGTTTATTTCACTCAGCATAATGGTTTTCATGTACATTCTTGTATAGGAAAATTTCATGACTTCATCTCTCCTGACGGCTGCATAATATTTCATTGTGGATATGTACTACAGGTTTTTTAGACATTCATCCGTTGAAGGGCATCTTGGTTGTTTCCAGAGTCTGGCTATTGTAAATAGTGCTGCAATAAATTCAGGTGTGAGGAAGGGATTTTTGTATTGTATTATTGTGTTTCTAGGGTATATCTTTAAGAGTGGTATAGCTGGGTCATATAGGAGCTCAATTTTCAGTTTTTGGGGGAATCTCAATATTGCTTTCCATAAAGGTTGGACTAGATGGCATTCCCACTAGCAATGAAGAAGAGTTTCTTTCTCTCCACATTCCCTCCAGCACTGCTTGTTCTCATACTTTGTGATGTAAGCCAATCTTTGTGGCGTGAGATGGTACCTCATGGTTGTTTTGATTTGCATCTCCCTGATAATTAGTGATGCGGAACATGTTTTCATGTGCCTTTTGGACATTTGTATTTTTTTGAAAAAGTGTCTGCTCATTTCTTCTCTCCATTTTTTTTGATGGGATTAGATGTTTTTCTTGGTAAATTCTGTCAGTACCTTGTATATTTTCGCTACTAGTCCCTTATCTGATGGGTATTGGGTGGGTTTTGTATTCTTTTTTTTTTTTTTCTTTTTTTTATTTTTTTTTTTTTTTTTGGGCCACACCCGGTGACGCTCAGGGGTTACTCCTGGCTATGCGCTCAGAAGTTGCTCCTGGCTACTTGGGGGACCATATGGGACGCCGGGGGATCGAACCGCAGTCCGTCCTAGGCTAGCGCAGGCAAGGCAGGCACCTTACCTCCAGCGCCACCGCCCGGCCCCGGGTTTTGTATTCTTGGCACTATTTTCTTTGATGTACAGAAGCTTCTCAGCTTAATATAGTCCCATCTGTTTATCTCTGATTCCACTTGTTTGGAGTGTGCTGTTTCCACCGTAAAGATGTCTCTAGTCTCAATATCATGAAGTGTTTTACCTACATGTTCTTCTATATACCTTATGGTTTCAGGTCAGATGTCAAGATCTTCAATCCATTTGGATTTGACCTTTGTGCATGGTGTTAGATGGAAATCTGAGTTCACTTTTTTGCAACTGGCTGACCAGTTGTTCCAACACTACTTGTTGAAAAGGCTTTCCTTGCTTCATTTTGCATTTCTTGCCCCTTCATCAAAGATTGTATGTCTGGGGAACATTTTCTGAATACTCAAGTCTATTCCACTGATGTCTTTATTCTAGTACCATGCTGTTTTTAATACAATTTAAAGTTGGGGAAAGTGATGCCCACATTCCTTTTCCTAAGAGTTGCTCTAGCTATTTGTGGGTGTTTATTGTTCCAAATGAATTTCAGGACTATTTGATCCACTTCTTTGAAGAATGTCATGGTATCCTAAAAGAAATTGCATTAAATCTGTACAATGGTTTGGGGGACTATTGCCATTTTAATGATGTTAATTCTCCAAATCCATGAGCAGGGTATATGTCTCCATTTCCTGTGTCCTCTTTTATTTATTTCTTTCTTTTTTGTTTTTTTTTTTGTTTGTTTGTTTTTTTGTTTTTGTTTTTTGGGCCACACCCATTTGACACTCAGGGGTTACTCCTGCTAAGCACTCAGAAATTGCCCCTGGCTTGGGGGGACCATATGGGACGCCAGGGGGTCGAACCACAGTCCTTCCTTGGCTAGCACTTGCAAGGCAGACACCTTAGCTCTAGCGCCACCTCACCGGCCCCTCTCTTTTATTTCTTGAAGCAGGGTTTTGTAGTTTTCTTTGTATAGATCCTTCACATCTGTAGTTAAGTTGATTTCAAGATATATGAGTTTGTGTGACACTAATGTGAATGGGATATTTTTAATGTCCATTTCTTCTCTATCATTAATAGTGTATAAGAAGACCATTGATTTTTGCGTTTTAATTTTGTAACCTGTCACTTTGCTATATTAATCTATTCTTTCTAGAAGCTTTTTTGAGAGTTTTTAGGGTTTTCTAAGTATAGTATCATGTCATCTGCAAATGGTGAGATCTTGACTTCTTTCTTTACTATCTGGATGCTTTTGATAGCTTTTTCTTGCCTAAACGCTATAGAAAGAACTTCTAACACTATGTTGAATAGGCGTGGTGAGAGAGGGCAGCTTTGTCTTGTACCAGATTTTAGAGAAAAGGCTTTTAGTTTATCTCCATTGATAATAATATTTGCCATTGGCTTGTGGTAGATGGCCTTGACTATATTCTTGACTATAAAAGTTCCTTGCATTCCCATTTTGAAGAGAGTTTTTTTTTTTTTATCAAAAAGTGTGTTGAGCTGGCAGAAGAGATAGCACAGCGGTAGGGCATTTACCTTGCACGCAGCTGATTCAGTACAAATGGTGGTTCAAATTCCCACATCCCATATGCCCCCCACCCCCACCTGTGCCTGCCAGGAGTGATTTCTGAGCGAAGAGCTAGGAATAATCCCTGAGTGTCTCCAGATATGACCCCCCTAAAGAAAAAGAATTGATGCTGGACCTTAACGATTGCTTTCTCTGCATCAATTGATCTGATCATACAGTTTTTCTTTTTCTTTTTGTTGATATGTTGTATTTTGTTGACTGATTTACGTATGTTAAACCATCATTGCATTCGTGGAATGAAACTTACTTGGTCACGGTGTATGATCTTCTTGATGAGGCACTGGATCCTATATGCTAGAAATTTGTTGAGGATCTTTGCATATGTGTTCATCAGGCATATTGGTCTGTAGTTTTTTTTGGTGGTGGGGCAGCATCTCTGTCTTCTGGTTTTGGTATCAAGGTGATGATGTTAGCTTCATTAAAACTATTTGGGAGTGTTCCTGATTTTTCAATTTCATAAAAGAGTCTGAAAAGGATTGGTAGTAAATCCTCTTGAAAGGTTTGAAAGAATTAATTAATTAATCCATCTGGACCTCTGCTTTTGTTTTTGGGAAGACTTTTGATGATTATTTTAATTTCCTCAGTAGTGATGGGCTTGTTTAGATATGCTAGATTATCCAGGTGTAACCGTGGACGACTATTAGAGTCTAAGAATGTATCCATTTCTTCCATGTTCTCATGTTTTGTGGCATATAGTTTCTTAAAGTAGTCTCTGATTACTTTTTGAATCTCTCTGCATATCTGTAGTGATCTCCTCCCTTTTCATTTCTTTCTTTTTTTTTTTTTTTTTTTTTTTTGGTTTTTGGGTCCCACCTGGCAGCGCTCAGTGGTTATTCCTGGCTCTACCACTCAGAAATCGCTCCTGGCAGGCTCAGGGGACCATATGGGATGCCGGGATTCAAATCACCGATCCTCTGCATACGAGGCAAATGCCTTACCTCCATGCTATCTCTGTGCTTCCCCCCACCTATTCATTTCTAATTTGGCTTATTAAGTTTCTCTCCGTTTCTTTGTGAGTTTTGCTAGTGGCTTATCAATAGTGTTTATTTTTTCAATGAACCAACTTTTGCTTTTATTGATCTTTAGGATTGTTTTTGAATTTCCTCTCCATTAATTTCTGCTCTAAGCTTTGTAATTTCCTTCTGTCTACCTATTTTTGGTTCCTTTTGTTGATAATTTTCTAACATTATAAGCATGTCATTACGTTTTTTATATAGGCCCCTTCTTCCTTTCTGATGTATACTTGCAGAGCTATAAATTTTCCTCTTAGTACCGCTTTTTCTGTGTCTCTTAAATTCTGGTCATTTGTGTCTTCATTGACATTTGCTTCCAGAAATGGTTTGATTTCCTCTTTGATTTCACCTCTGACCCACTAGTTGTTCAGTAGTGAGCTGTTTAATTCCAGGTGTTAAAAGTTTTTCTTTTGTGTCCCTTTGTAATTCACTTCTAATTTCAGTGTCTTTTCTCTGAAAAGATAGTCTGTACAATTTCTATCCTCTTGACTTTATGGAGATATGTTTTATGGGCCAGCATGTGTCTATCCTGTACACTAGAGAAGAATGTGTATACAGTTTTCTGGGACAGAGTGCCCTATATATATATCTCCTAGTCCATTTTCTTCCATTTTTCTTTTCAGAGCTCATATATTCTTGTTAGGTTTCAGCCTGGTTGATCTATCAAGGAGTGACAGGGCAATGTTGAGGTCTTTCACTATTATTATGCTGCTATTGATGTCTTCTTTCAGATTTATCAACAATTGTATTAAGTATTTTGCCAGTCCTCATTATATATTATATCTTCAGGAGTGTGATTTCTTCCTGTTGTACATATTCTTTGATTAGTAGGAAGTGTTCATCTTTGTCCCTTGTAACTTTTCTGAGTCTAAATTTTGTGTCATCTGATATTAATATGGCCACTCCAGATTTTTTTTTTGTGGTCACACCCGGCAGCACTCAGGGGTTACTCCTGGCTCTACACTCAGAAATTGCTCCTGGCAGGTTCTGGGGACCATATGGGATGCTGGGATTTGAACCACCGTCCTTCTGCATGCAAGGTAAATGCCCTACCTTCATGTTATCTCTCCAGCCTCACTCCAGCTTTTTTTTTGTTTTTGTTTTTTTTTTTGGGTCACACCCAGTAGCGCTCAGGGGTTACTCTTGGCTCTATGCTCAGAAATCACCCCTGGCAGGCACAGGGGACCATATGGGATGCCGGGATTCAAACCACCGTCCTTCTGCATGAAAGGCAACACCTTACTTCCATGCTATCTCTCCGGCCCCCACTCCAGCTTTTTTTAAGGGAGTTATTTGCTTGGATAATTGTCCTCCAACCTTTGATTTTGAGTCTATGTTTGTTCACACTATTCAAGTGTGTTTCTTGTAGGCAGCAGAATTTTGGATTCAGCTTTTTTTGTTTGTTTCTGTTTTTGGTTTTGGTTTTGGGCCATACCCAGTGATGCTCAGGGGTAACTACTGGCTATTTGCTCTGAAATATCTCCTGCTTGGGGTATCATATGAAATGCTGGTAGATCAAACCGAAGTCCATCCTATGTTAGCTCATGCAAAGCAAATGCCCTATCACTTGCGCCACCGTTCTGGCCCATGGATTCAGGTTTTTGATCTATTTTGCCACTCTGTGTTTCTTAATAGGTGCACTGAGTCCATTGACATTGAGAGAGATTATTGTCATGTGATTTAGTGACATCTTTTTGTAAAAGTTTGGTGTGTCTGTTGGTCTTTCTTGTAAGAAAGTAGTAGTACTAGGCCTTTTAGTATTTCTTTTAAGGCTGGTTTTGAGTCTGTAAAGTTTCTGAGCTGTTGTTTAATCTGTGAAGCTATGTATATTTCCTTCAAACCTGAAAGTGAGTGTGGCTGAATCTAGTATTCTAGGCAAAGTATTCATTTCATTGAGTTTTGTCACTATATCCCATCACTGCCTTCTGGCCTTGAAGGTTTCTTGTGACAGGTCTGTTGTAAACTTTAAGGATGCTCCTTTGAATGTCATTTCCCTTTTTGATCTTGCTTCTTTCAGTATTCTATCCTTTGGGTCTCCTTTAGCTGGTACTCCTCTGGCATGCAGCTTTTGGTTTTATGCAGTCTTTATCTCTGGGAGTTTATTTTCAGTGATATCCTGTGGGCATGATGACTCTCCATTAATTCTTATATAATCAGCCACCAAACCTAACGGACTCTACTTCCGAAATAATTATGGTATTGGTTTTCTCTTCTGCATCCTCATTTGTTCAAGATCCTATGGTGTCCAACGTCAGTAGATTGACTGCAAAATGGTTAACTAATTCATTTATTTCCTTGCCTTAATCTTCCATTATACCAAAAGAATGATCTTTCATTTTGGGATGAAGGCATACCCAGTGATGCTCAGGGGTTACTCCTGGCTCTGCGCTCAGAAATCACTCCTGGTTCAGAGGACTATATGGGATATATATTGAACCCAGGTCAGCTGCATGCAAGGCAAATGTTCTACTTCACTGTGCTTTCACTCCAGCCCCAAGAGGAATCTTTCTATTCTATATTAGTGGGGTTCTTTTTTTGCTTAAATTTATAAAAGGCTGGGCCGGAGAGATAGCATGGAGGTAAGGCGTTTGCCTCTCATGCAGGAGGTCATCGGTTCGAATCCCGGCGTCCCATATATGGTCCTCCCGTGCCTGCCAGGAGCAATTTCTGAGCCTGGAGCCAGGAATAACCCCTGAGCACTGCCGGGTGTGACCCAAAAACCACAAAAAAAAAAAAAAAATTATAAAAGGCTCCAAGTCACTTTCATTGCAAAACAATTACAAGTTTATTTTTGCTTCTTTAGTGGTTTTGGTTTTTGAGCTACACCCAGTGGCACTCAGAGGTTACTTCTAGCTCTGTGCTCAGGAATTATAGACTCCAGGGATCAAATGGGATGCCGAGGATCGACTCTGGCTCAGCTGCATGCAAGGCAAATGCCCTACCTGCTGTGATATCACTCTGGTTCCCAATAATAGGCTGCTGTTTTCTTTTAAATCTAATATTTTAAATGTCTCTTAACGCTCTAATTTTCATTATTTGATATACCCAAATATCAAATTACTTCCTTTCTTGTTCCTTCCTCCCTCCCTCCCACCTTCCCTTTATAATATTTGAGTCACACATAACAAAATTCAGAATTATTTCCAGCTGGTTCTTTAGAGTTGTTCCTGGCAGTGCTCAGGTGACTCTGTAGTGATGGGATTCAGACTTGGGCCTCCTGCACACAGAGAATGTGCTCCAGCACTTTGAACTATCTCCCCAACCTAATTTATTGAACTTTTTAGCCACCCTCTTACTCTCTCCTTTGAGCCTTGTGTTTGCTCTTTCCTTCATGAGAACCCACTCCGTCACAGTACAGCTGGTCAAACAACTGCTGCCTGTAATTTTAAAGCAGCTCTACTGTCAGACTCTCTCAGATATTTTTCCTGGTTCCCAACTGGCTCAAGGGAAAACATATCTAGCCTCTGCACCTTTGTGTACTTCAGTCATAGCACTCGTATTATAGTATTAGTTTTGGTTTGGGGCCACAGCCAGCAACACTCGGTAGTTACTCTTGACTCCTTCTGGCAGGCTCGGATAACCATATGGGGGCGCCGAGGATCAACCCTAGGTCGGCCACTTGCAAGACTAATGCCCTATCCACTGTGCTCACCCCAGCTCTATAGTAATATCCTTTTAATTTTTTGTCTTGCCGAGTAGATTGGAATGAGCGTGATCTTTTTCTTTTTTCTTTCTTTCTTTCTTTCTTTCTTTCTTTCTTTCTTTCTTTCTTTCTTTCTTTCTTTCTTTCTTTCTTTCTTTCTTTCTTTCTTTCTTTCTTTCTTTCTTTCTTTCTTTCTTTCTTTCTTTCTTTCTTTCTTTCTTTCTTTCTTTCTTTCTTTCTTTCTTTCTTTCTTTCTTTCTTTCTTTCTTTCTTTCTTCCTTTCTTCCTTCCTTCCTTCCTTCCTTCCTTCCTTCCTTCCTTCCTTCCTTCCTTCCTTCCTTCCTTCCTTTCCTTCCTTTCCTTCCTTCCTTCCTTCCTTCCTTCCTTCCTTCCTTCCTTCCTTCCTTCCTTCCTTCCTTCCTTCCTTCCTTCCTTCCTTCCTTCCTTCCTTCCTTCCTTCCTTCCTTCCTTTCCACATGGCCCACCAGAATTTGATACCTGGCATCTCATATGGTCCACAGAGTCTTCCAGGAATGATCTCTGATTGCAGAGTTAGGAGTAACCCCTGAGCACCTCCAGATGTGTCCCTAAAATGAAAAAAAAAAAAGTTTGTAAATGTCTGCAACGTTTTATCTATCTTTGATCTAATCTTTTGGTAAACTTTGGCCTGGACAATGTTCTAATTTGAAAAACAATACAAGCAGGACCAGAGGGATAGCATGGAGGTAAGCCCTTGCATGCAGAAGGATGGTGGTTCGAATCCCGGCAACCCATATGGTCTCCCAAGCCTGCCAGGAGCTATTTCTGAGCATAAAGCCAGGAGTAACCCCAGAGCACTGCTGGTTGTGTCTCAAAAACCAAAAAAAGAAAAACAGTACAAACTCTCAAAAGTCCATTAATTTTACATATGTACAAAGGTCATACCTATTTTGTAAATACCAGATACATGTATAAGTGTTAGAAGATTCCATCATATGAGCCAGGGTAAACTAGAGTTCTGACCCTGTAAAAAATTTACAGAGAATCGTTGGGTAAGATTTGGGGAAGCATTGCACTGGGGTAGATGACCCTAGGCACACCCATTGACATATTTCCTTTTGTTTCTTTTCTCTGCTGGAGCATTGAGTGCTGGCTTGGACAGTTGAGAGGAGTCCTTTGGCATGGCAAAGTCTCTAAAGAAAGTAAAGAGCCAATTATATATCAGAGATAACCACATTTTTGCCATCCATTTCTTTAAATCATTCATTCTCATATTCAATCACTGACTCTCTAACCTTTTAAATGTTTAAATGGTACATTTGTCTGGGCAGAGAGGGAAGGAAAGGATGACATCAATTATTAAAAATGAACTTTAGGGAGAGGCAGTAATGAGACACATTGTCCTTAGGACAACATTTTTACAAAAACATGCCCAGGCTGTAGCTTCTAACTGAAGTCACTAATTTCAGGAGTTTCCCCTCCTCCCACTTCTCTATTAAGTCTGCCAGGATCTAATGTAAACCAGTCCACACTAAATTTTATGAGATTTCTTTAAGAAAAAAAAAAAGAGTGAGAAACCTTTCTCTGTTCAATCAAAGCTTTCCTAGAGTTTAGTACTGCATGATGGAAAAAGACCATGATCTAATCAGCCTCATCATATTTTGGCATGAATCTTAGATCTGCATCCAGTTTGAATTAATTTGGTTGGTTAAAAACTGTGATTTGACATTTATTTGTAAAAGTCAAGTCCCAACAATTACTATTTTATATCAGATGCAAATAATAATTTTTTGGAGCTCTTATTTTATTGTAATTGATGCAAAACATGGATCTCTCTTATGTTTTGCTGTTAAGGTAAGTGAATGGTAGCTTTCAAATACAATTGGAACAAGTTATAAATCAACTGATTAAAGAGTTTTGATAAGAATGGAAGATCATCAAGAACAAACCACATGTGCAGGAGAGGGAATACAGTGGATAGGGCTCTTTCATGAGCATGAGGCTGGCCCAGGTTTGATCCCTGGCACCCTATATGGTCTCCTGAGCTGCCAAGATTAATTTCTAAACACAGAGCCAGGAAAAAGCCATGGGCACTGCTGAGTGTGGCCCCAAAACAAACACCAAAAACCAACAACAACAAAAAGAATGTCTCATATATTTTGCCTTAATTTCAAATATATTAACCTGCCTATACTATGATTTTTAAGTCCTCTTAGTCTAGACTTACTAACGGGAGTTATGGCGTTTTATTTTTGTTTGTTGCCTTTTATCTTATATTCCTACAATGACTAACCCACAATTTATAACTTAATTGTTTATTTTCTTTTTAACAAACAAGGACCCTTCAGAATCATGTTTTTTGTTTGTTTGTTTGTTTTTTGTTTTTTGGGGTTTTTTTTTTTTTTTTGGTTTTTGGGTCACACCGGCAGTGCTCAGGGGTTACTCCTGGCTCTATGCTCAGAGATCACTCCTGGCAGGCTCGGGAGACCATATGAGATGCCAGGATTCAAACCAATGACCTCCTGCATGAAAGGCAAACGTCTTCCCTCCATGCTATCTCTCCGGCCCCCAGAATCATCTTAAATCAGAATCTGTCTATTTTTCAGACTGTTCTTTAAATCCTATATAGTCGTATAATCACAAAACCATTTGTACACAAGAGTACTTAAGCATAGGTATAAGTATTTCTCAGTGGAAAATTGTCTGTCAAACAGCTGTGAGGACACACATTTAATTCCTGGTGCCACTCCACATATTGAGTGCAATCCTGGGAGCACTGTATGACCTCTGGCACATACAACGAAGTGTCTGCAAGCATCTCAACCCATCAAACCTATCATAACAAATATATGAGATCCTCCCATCATTGTAACTACAACAAAGGATGTAAAGAGAAGAGGGATTTTTTTTCTTTATTTTCAGGGGAGAGTGCGCACGCAGTCCCCCACTACCATAAATTACGCAGTCGAGTTTCCCACATTTGGGGAAATCGCAGGGGTCAGCACGCCCGGAGTGCAATGGGCGAGCCTCACTCTAGGGAAACCACCTTCGTGATCATGGAATCACCCCTGCCAGGTAAGTATGAGAATTTTTAATTTAGGAAAAAGAAAAACAGGAACCAATGAATTCAAATTACAACCGAGCTTTCGTTTAAATTACAAAGAGCTATTTTTTTCTTGCACAAAACATCCTTCTCATGGCTTAGAATATTCCCAACTCTTACTACTTTTCATTTGACTATTATTCCACACTGAGTCTTCTCTTTTAATAATATACTATATATATTATTAAATATACATAGCATAAAATGTAAAGTATACCACACTTTTCATAATTAAATCAAATAATTATTAAGTTTCTAACTATATCCTCCTATTTGTTCCTAACTATAAAAAATCTTTAGGAATAAAATAAAGAATAAGGACCAGAGAGTTAATAGGGCTTTTGCCTGCATAAAGTTTATCTGGGTTCAATTCCCATCTGTTCCCTTGTCCCCATCAGGAATGGTCCCGGAGCACAATCCAGGAATGAGGTGTGAGAACTCCTAAGTGTGTACCCACCACACACACCTATCACGAAGAAGGAGGAGGGGAAAGAGGAGGTGGAGGAAGAAGCAGAAGAGAAGGAGGAGGAAACAGAAGAAGAAAAAAGAACAACAAGAACAAGAAGACAACAATATAGGCTCTGTCTTTGACAACTGCAAATCTAGTGATATATAATGTGTGGTCATTGGGTTTCATTTAAACTTAAAATGTCTAATTATCAAAAAGTAAAAAAGAAAGGTAGGGGAGATAGCTCAATCCACTAAGCTCATACTTTGCATGCAGAAGGCCCATGTTTGGACCCCAAATTCACATGGTTCTCTGAGCACTGCCAGGAGCAACCCCCAAGAAGTAAGCTATTCATAGCCTCCAAACTCCTTTGAGTGAGGCTACAAAATGAAAAGGGCAAGCCACAGATAAGGTATGCATTTTTGTAATAGATATGTTTTAAAAGATTAATATCCAAGCAGGATTAAGAATTTCTACTAATCATTGAGGAAAAGTAAAACTTGACTAGATATTTCGCAAAGGAGAGATCACTTAACATCATTTATCATCAAAAATAATATTTTTTGTTTTCCATAAACCAAAAAAAATATATAAAGTCTCTAGGTTGCTGTATGGAGTATAGTTATGGGTTGAGAGATATACATATATATAGTCACATATATGTATATAATTATGCTATAGGTGTGTTCAACTTGTGAAATATTATCAAGCTATTCACTTATTATTTGTGTCCTTTTCTATGTCGTATAAAATAACAATCTTAAAAATAAAACATAATAAACTATTTTAGGGGGAAATAAAGATAAGTACAAGGTACAATTAGAGATGTGCTTTTTATTTATTATTTATTTATTTTGGATTTTGGGCCAAACCCAGCTGTGCTCAGGGTTTACACCTGACTCTGCACTCAGGAATCACTCCTGGCAGGTTCAGGAGACCATATGGGATACCAGGGGTTGAACCCACATCAGTCCCAGGTTGGCTGTGTGCAAGGCAAAAACCTTACCCACTGTTTTATCTCTCCAGCCCTGACATGTGTTAAGGAGATAGTACAGGTTTAAGGTACTTGTCTTCCATGCAGCAGACATTGCTTCAGTCCCCAGGGCCTCAGAATACCACCAGAAATGATCAACAAGCACAGATCTAGGAATCAACCCTAAAAACTATCAGGTGTAGACCATCCCAGCAAAGATTGTAAGTGAAATGCTATAGAGGTAGAAAGATTATATTATTGAAGGTAGTTTTTGTTTTGTTTGTATGCTTTTAGCTAGCTTGAGAAAGTGGAGCTTTTCTACAAGGCAGAAATAGCACATAGAATAGTATAATACAAGTCCGTTGAAGAGAAAATATGCTAAATCGGCATTAGTATGAGGCAGAGGATAGAAATGAGGGGAAGAAACCTGCAATAGTGATAGTTGCATTTTATAGTCTTGGCAATAAGATTGGAACATCTGTAGTCTTTTCAATGAGAAATGGGGTAGTTTTTGAGCATGCTGGGCTTCACTCCCAAACAAGTAAAAAATACGGTAGAGTGAATAAATTTCTTTTCGAAGAGGCTTGAAATGGAGTGTCCAGTCACTCCCCTTGAGACTTGGCCTGGTGACTCAGTGCTTCTTAGCCTAGCCATACTTGAGCACTAGAGCTACAGCTAACAGTTCTGGGTCAGGTAGTGCTCAGGATCGAACTTAGGGACCTGTGCATGCAAGGTATGTGTTCTGCCTTTCAAACTATCTCTCAACCCATAAGAGTTCAATTTTAGTTTAATATTTAAGTTTAATTATTTTAATTTAAATTTTAAATAGCCACATATGACTAGTGGTTACCATATTGAACAACACAGCTAAAGCTGTTAATAATTACATCTCCCTAGAGTACCTAACCACTCTGCCATCAACATAACTTAACGCTGAATACATATTTTATGCAAGAGAATGCTAAGCTTTTTGTGTTGAGTGTTGTGCTGAAGTTTCTCAGGAACTTGGCGGAAGTTATAAGGACTCCTGTGTAGTGAATTTGATTGGCCTCCACAAGTATTTATAAAATCTTGCTAAGAACCCGATTCTGCTAGTGTGAGAGATAGTCAGAAAATTGGGAAAACCCATTGCTTAGCTGAAGAAAAATCAATAACATCCATTCAATATGAAGACGATGTAGAGGGTTCATATGGAAGCACACTCTGTCAAAGGCTTCCTGGCCTCTCCTAAACAGAATCTTGAAGGCTTGATATGAATAAACCAGGCAAAACACTATGAAGTTGAAAGGAGAAAGATTTTAAGAGAAAGTGGGTAGTATTGACAATACCACAAGACTGAGCGCTATGCATTTCATTGCTGCAAGAAAAATATAAGGCAAGGAACTGCAGGAGATAAGGCTGGAAAATAAGTAGGGCCCAGATCAAAGCAACAGATGAAAAAATAGTTATTGATAATCTTCTGTGTAGTAGATGCTATTTGAAATTCATTCTGGTAAGAGAGATGCTCATATGCATCCCCACTGACATCATCGCATCAGAGTATCTCTTGAAAAATACAAGAATGTAAACAGGCAAATCTAATAAATAAAGACATGGAACTGGAGTGAGTACAAATGAATAAAGCTGTACAGCCTTATAAGTGGCTGACCTGGGTTCAATCCCTGGCATTTCATATTGGTTCTCCAGACATACTAGGAATCGTACCTGAATGTAGAGCCTGGAGAGCCATGAGTAAGCACTGAGAACTGCCAAGTGTCCCTACCCCCACCAAAAACAATAACAAAGAGTAAAATATAGATAACAGTACTATGATAGAGTATCTTGGTATGCTTTGGGGGGTACATCAATCAGAGCTCACATTGTTGTCAGAAAACCTTCCTTAAACTTTCCCAAAAGTTAACAAAGGGATCTAAGATCAAAGGGAGAAAGTCTGCGAAAAACCTTTGTAGTACAGACAGAAAAGTAGACTTCAAACAGCATTTCACTAATACAAATATACAGGATGAAAACTGCACTATCCGGGGCATAGAGAACTAAAATATAGAATAAAACACTTTCCTTGCACATGACTGACATGGTTCTGATCACTGTCATTCCATTTGCTACCCTGAGCACTGCCAGAATGATACTACATGCAGAGTCAGGAGTAAGCTTTGAACACAGCTGGTGTGTGGCCCAATTCCCAACCTACCCCCCTCCCAACTGCACTATCCATTAATTTTTCTAAATCCTGAACTTCTTCCTTCATTTCCGGAATAGTGTAATATCTCTGTGACAGACTGGAAGGAAAATGAAACCTATCAAGTGATAATTAAGATTTCTTTGTTGTTGGGCCTCACCAAGAGGTATTCAAGGGCTATTCCTGGCTCTGCATTTGGGAATCACACTTAGTGGGCTCAAGGGATCGAACCCAGGTCAACCACAGACAAGGAAAACTCTCTGTACTGTACTATTGCTCCAGCTCCTAATTAAGATATTTTAAAATGGAGTTCTTTTTAGGAATGATATCTTTATTTTCTTCTAAAAATGTTTGATCATTTTTTAATTATGTTTTAAAACTAAACTAGCAGGTGCTCTTTTATTTGTACATTCATTGAGTTTGAGCTTCCTAAGAGCAGAGACTATATTTTTCATTTCTTTCTGTCCAAGAATGAAACAAATATGGAAAGGAGTTAAAATAATATTGTTTAAAAATGAATAAAAAGTGGGGCTGGAGAGATAGCATGGAGGTAAGGCGTTTGCCTTTCATGCAGGAGGTCATTGGTTCGAATCCTGGTGTCCCATATGGTCCTCCATGCCTGCCAGAGCAATTTCTGAGCCTGGAGCCAGGAATAACCCCTGAGCACTGCCGAGTGTGACCCAAAAACCATAAAAAAATGAATAAAAAGTAAAGAAAGTCATGTAAATATGTACCTAAAATATTATTGTCAACAATATGTAAGCCACTATGATCAAAATAAAAATTATATTAAAAAAAAGTAAAGAAAGTCAGAACAGACAAGATTTACAAATATGAGTTTGATATCTTGATTCAGTGACTAACTTATGGTTGAACTAGAAAGACACATGGTATATACCTAATAGGTTCCTAGATTTTCCATGAAGCCTTCTTCTTTTCCTCATTCCTTTCATCCTTTCTACCTTTCTTCTCATCTTCATTTCTTTCTTCCTTCCCTCCTTCTTTTCTTGCATCCTTCCTTCCATTTTTTCCCTTCATTATATCATTCTTTCATTGCATCCTTGCTTCCATCCTTTATTCTTTATTTATACTCTTCCTTCCATTCATCCTTTACATTCATCTTTCCTTTCTTTATTCATTTCTTTCCTTTGTTTCTTTCTTTCTCTTTCTTTCTTTCTTTCTTTCTCTTTCTTCCTTCCTTCCTTCCTTCCTTCCTTTCTTTCTTTCTTTCTCTTTCTTTCTTTCTTTCTTTCTTTCTTTCTTTCTTTCTCTCTCTCTCTCTCTCTCTTTCTTTCTTTCTTTCTTTCTTTCTTTCTTTCTTTCTTTCTTTCTTTCTTTCTTTCTTTCTTTCTTTCTTTTCTTTCTTTCTTTCTTTCTTTCTTTCTTTCTTTCTTTCTTTCTTTCTTTCCCTGAGACATAAAATGCTTCTTTGATTGATGATCAAAGAAATGTTGACCATGACCAAATGAGTATGAGAAGTCTTGTGTAATAAACATATTCTTTCTCTTCCAAATTTGAAATTTGTTCTAATTTACTAAACTCAGGAGAAGTCCTACAACAATGGACTCTATTTAAGATTTGCCAAATTAGCTTGATTTATGATAAATACTTTACCACTCAGACATCCTAGTAGGGTGTTAAGAATTATTATGAATGCAATACATATTTAACATTCAAAATATTACATTAATCAATCAATGTTATTTACCTTAATAACAGACCAAAGGAGATTGGGGAGATATTTCAACTATCCCACATAGACAGAAAAGTTTTAATAGATCTTCCTTGAGGATTAGGTTGTTCAGGACCCTGCAGACTGATAATTGAGCCCTTTTTTGTTTCCAAATGTGGTCAAGATTTTGGAGTTAAAAATAATCCTTCACTCCTTTAAAGACCTTGATCATCCAGGAAAGTTGAATGGGCAAATCAGAGTAAGGTTTACTTATTTTATTTTTTTCCATGTGTTTATTAGCTGTTTTAAACTTAGCAGTGCTCAGGGATCACTCGGGGCATTTCTTCAGAGACCATGTAGCGCAGAAGATTGAACCTAGGTCTCTTGCATGCACAACATACTTTTCAAGAATTCAACCTATTGAATTTCTCTGACCAGCAAGTCAGACTTGAGAATGGATTTGAAGACAGAAGTAATAGCACAAAGGCTGAGATGCTAGCATGTAACTGCAGTTGTTTGAATCCTGGCATGGCATATGGTACCCCATCAGGTGTCCCCCTGGGCACAAGTCCAGGTGTGGCCCCTGATCACCACTGAATATGGCCCTTAAAAAAAAAGTAAATTCTGGGCCCGGGCGGTGGCGCTAAAGGTAAGGTAAGGTACCTGCCTTGCCTGCGCTAGCCTTGGACGGACCGCGGTTCGATCCCCTGGTGTCCCATATGGTCCCCCAAGCCAGGAGCAACTTCTGAGCACATAGCCAGGAGTAACCCCTGAGCGTTACTGGGTGTGGCCCAAAAACCAAAAAAAAAAAAAAAAGTAAATTCTGAATAAACTCTGTCAGAAAACTTCTCAATGCTGGTTAGCACTGTTGTCTTCCTCAGAGTTCAAACTTCTCCAAGAGGTCAATTAGGAATCAGTCCTTTGAAGATCTATCTGGAGAAACACTTCTATGTACCAACTTGGCCACAGATTTAATATCTGTTGCCTTGACCAATACTCTGTGGAAAGATGCCTCAAGCATTCTAAACCTACAGGCAACTGGTAGAAACCCATTCTACAAACCAGAATTCGATATACAGTATTTTTTTGCGTATAAGACGTCTCCCTAATTTTAGACTTCCTCTCTGACTCTGACCAATCTGAGCAGGCTTTTTACAGTGTAGATTCGGGTACAGAGCATTGCCTAATTTGCATGCATCAAAAGCCTGCTTGGATTGGCTGAGTCAGAGAGGCAGTCCGAGCAGCCTTGTAGTGATTGGTGCAGGATCGAGTTGGAAAATTCGTTTTGTGGCAATATCCAGATGATTTTCATTTAGCGGCATATCGAAACGTTTTGAGGGGATATACTCGGTGTGTAAGACGACCCCCGATTTTCGGTTGACTTTTTCGTTTCAAAAGTCATCTTATACGCCGGAAAATACGGTAATTTACTGTCTGCAGCTTGTCAAGTGAACAGTTGATCTTCAGCTTCTAGGCAACCCTTTACGGAATATCCTCACCAGTTTTTCTCTCCACCTTCACAGTAGTTGAGGTCCCAGGAATTGAAAGCTGGACACACTTCTCTTGGTTCCAGAAGAGAGATGCCTCACAGTGTGGAGAAGACTTGCTAGTACCTGAAGGTGAACTTACTGGGGACTGGAAACTCCTCCTCATGAGGAAGGCACCTCAGACGAGTATTTAATAATTCCACCACTCAATCGGATCTAACTCCCACTACATGACACAGTAAGTATTGTAGGATTAACTATCATTACAAACATTCTTGCAGAGCCTCAACATTTCCTTAATATCACAGACTATGAGAATATTTATTCTTCTTACATTTACACTAGTCCACTCAAATGTATGATCAGAGAATTTTCCAGTAAATGTGTCCCAACTTTTGGCTACAAGGGAAAACTTGAACCGGTACTGGTTCTGTCACCTTAATCCTACAACCTCATCACATTTAGAAAGTAGGATTAAAGCTTACCCAGTTACTGGCGGAATTGAAAGTTGAGCTGACAAGGCATTTGTCAACCAGGTTTAATCCCTGGCAACACATGTAGAGTAATCCTCAGGAGTGATCCCTGAATGCAGAGCCATAAGTTAGACCTCAGTAACTGTGGTAGCCCTAAAATGAACAAAAAAAAAGTCACAAACTCTTCTTTCCTTGAAATAAAAGAAACGTCCTCTTTCCTCTGTAATTTCTCTAGCAGCCTTTTTTATTTTATTTTGGTTTTTGGGTCACACCTGGCCACACTCAGGGGTTACTCCTGGCTCTATGCTTAGAAGTCGCTCCTGGCAGGCTCAGGGAACCATATGGGATGCCGGGATTCGAACCACTGACCTTCTGCATGCAAGGCAAATGCTTTACCTCCAAGCTATCTGTCCAGCCTCTCTAGCAGCCTTTTTGCCTTCAAGCTCATTTGGGAACAAAATCCATCTTTATGTTTCAATCTAACTCCTCTCCAACTAGTCACTTTCAACTACTCCACTGCCTCCATCATATGCAACTCCATGCTACAATCACACTCAGGTTACTGCTTTTGACCCCTTCACAGATCTGGCAGGAGGTGCACACATCTCAGGACAGTGTCTTCAAACTCCTCAACTGGTCA